>NC_136065.1:573354377-573954377 GCF_964261635.1 Lissotriton helveticus
TAGGGACTGGTAGCCCGATGTGCCTTTGCTATGTCTCAATATATGTGCTTCAGTGCATTTTGAGAAATTAACGTTCAAAAACAAGATATATATCTGTAACAGCGCTCCGCTTCGCGGAGATAAAATTATATGTGTATTACCTAGCTGTTGCTAACACCAGTTAGCGACGGCTAGTAGGAGATAGCGACCATCTTGGGTCCCACTTTGCATGTGAGTGATATTTATCACTAATGACATGCAAAGTGGGCATGCCAAGATGTTAGCGACTGGAAACAGTCGCTAACATCGCTATCTCCTATTATCAACTTTTGGAAATATTCGAGATAAGCGCGAATATCTCCAAAAAGTAACAGCTGCCCTGAGCAGTTCTTAGCCATGTTATCCAATGGGAGGTGGATAACATGGCTAAGAGCATTAGCTCGGTAATGCATGAATATCGCGGAGTTTTCAGCGACATTAATGCATTGCGCTCGTTTTTTATCGTATTTGCGATAAACCTTGATAATAGCAAGGTTTATCTGCGATAATTTCTGACGGTAAAAAAATCGTTGCTAAGCATCGTTAGGGATAAATATCGCTTAACCTTGGTAATATGCCCCAACGTCTGTTAACGTTCGATTCGAAGGAAATCAGGAATTGTTGAAAAACATTGTGTGCGCCATCTTGTCTTTTTTCAAATGCCACACTTTTGTCGTGCACGGCAGCCATTTTAGATGCCTTGACCAGATCCACTCTGTGAACGCTGTCGATCCTTAGCATGGCTCCCCACCCTCGCAAGCATCTCCCCCAGGCAGTGGTCACCCCCGCTCTCTGTTTTATGCATGGGTAATAAACCTCCCCCCATCTGCGCTGTTCTTCCCTGAGAATCACACCCTGTGCCCGCCCGACACCTCCCTTTCGCCCTATTCACTACCGCACCCTCTGACACTCCTTTTCCTCTGTGTCCGATTGTCCAGGCCGGTCCTAGGCTATCAGCTAGCCCTGCAGATGTAGTTTATGGCCACAGCTGTAAAGAATCACCCGTCTTCAAAGGAGTTATAGTAGATCAAGGCCCACACTCGATGAGATCCGTCACAGCAGAAGCGTTGCTATTATCTGAAAACCATTCTGTATTGTGATTGGGGAGGGGACCGAGCGTGAAGCGGAAGATTCCAGGGATGACTCTTTGTACATCAAAGTTTTTACAATTATGTGTCACATTAAAAATATATAGCACTCCGACAAAGTAGTAAGATTATAAAACTTTAATAATTTATAAATATATACAAGAAAACAAAAATAGTAATAACATATAAACATTTTTAGAGAAAAACAACGAAGTAGCGGTCGGCTGTGCGAATAGTCCCAACGCAGCACAACGTCCAGATTTCCGGCGTGGGGCGTCGCGGGGGGTGGGTGATCAGTAGCAAACTGTTGTGCGAATAGTTCCAAGGCAGCAGAACGCGCCGAAATCTAGATGACACAAAAGTGATGTCTAGTAAGTTGCCACCCAGCAAATAACGGCGTGGGGCGTCGCGGGGGGTGGGTCATCAGTAGCAAACTGTTGTGCGAATAGTTCCAAGGCAGCAGAACGATGGCACCAAGGTGATGTCCAGTAAGTTGCCGCACTGGTTTTGGTATCCTACAATGCTGCTCCGAATAACGGCGTGGGGCGCCCCGGGGGAGGCGGCGTGAACGGGCCTCTCCAGGTGGAGTCTTGTCTGTTGTAGTGGGGCGCCCCTTTACCGTTTCAGTTGCCATTCCGTCCGCTTTTGGTCCACTGTGTCAAAATCCGCCATTCAGCTGAGTTGCGCCCACTCTTGCGGTGCAGCGATAGGCGGCTGTCACAGGACTCTCAAAATGGCGGCAGGCTGTTTCCTTTTTGGGCCTGGTCCACTGAAATGGCCCTGGGACACCTTGGAAATCGGACGCTTGTCTGCTAGGTCTTGGACCCCATTCTCGAAAGCGTCCCCTCCGCCTTGAGAATTCATCAAAAGTTTTGGGGGCCCCGACTCCTGCAGGCTTCTGGTGGGGAGCGGCTGCCATGATTGCTCGCGGAATGACCACGACGGAGCTACGAGATGGTGGTGCTCTCATGGTGACGCCAGCTTCAGTCTGAAACATCCAGAAACAAGGTGGGGCTTTCATCGTTTGGGGGAAAAAAAAAGTTTTCATCCAATGAAAAGTGTTGTTTTTAGGTCATATGATCAAGCCTTCCATCATTAGGAAACCAAAAGTAAAATGAACCAATGAAAAGTTTTATAAACAAGTCACATGACCTGTTATGCGGCATAGGGTATAAAATGCGGAGAAAATACGTTGGCACGTGAGGCGGCGTCAGTAGCGGACCGATGTGCGAATAGGCCGAAGGCAATACAACGCGCCAAGATCCGGATGGCATCGAGGTGGTGTCATAGTTGAGAGTTCTGAGCAGCGGTTGTAACACTGTTTGAAGCTTATTTGCAGCTGCTGCAGCTTCACTACGCGCCAAGATCCGGATGGCACCGAGGTGGTGTGTAGGAAGTTGCCGCACTGGTGTGGCCATCCTACATTGCTGAAAGTCGGCGTGGGGCGCCCCGTTGGCCTGTGAGTTTGCGTCAGTAGCGGATCGATGTGCGAATAGGCCGAAGGCAGCACAACGCGCCAAGATCCGGATGGCACCGAGGTGGTGTCTAGTAAGTTGTCGCACTTCTGTGGCCATCCTACAATGTTGAAAGTCGGCGTGGGGCGCCCCGTTGGCCTGTGAGATGGTGTCAGTAGCGGACTGATGTGTGAATGGGGCCAAAGGCAGCGCAACAATATTTTCTACTATATTTCCGTTGTAGAAGAGACCACAAGGCGCTGAGATGCCAAGATCCGGATGGCACCGAGGTGGTGTCTTGCAAGTTGTGGTACTGGTGTGGCCATCCTACAATGCTGAAAGTCGGCGTGGGGCGCCCCGTTGGCCTGTGAGATGGCGTCAGTAGCGGACCGATGTGCGAATAGGCCGAAGGCAGCACAACAATATTTTCTGACTGACACCACAAGGCGCTGAGATGCCAAGATCCGGATGGCACCGAGGTGATGTCTAAGTTGCGGACTGATGTGCGAATGGGGCCAAAGGCAGCGTAACAATATTTTTTGTATGGAAGATACCACTAGGCGTTGAGATGCCAAGATTCGGATGGCACTGAGGTGATGTCTAGCAAGTTGGTGTGGTCATCCTACAATGCTGAAACTCGGCGTGGGTCACCCCATTAGCCTGTGAGATGGCGTCAGTAGCGGACCGATGTGCGAATAGGCCGAAGGCAGCACAACGCGCCAAGATCCGGATGTCACCGTGGTGGTTTCATAGTTGAGAGGCACTTCATCTGCAGTGGGGCGCCGAGATCCGGATGGCACCGAGGTGATGTCTAGCAAGTTGCTGTACTGGTGTGGTCATCCTACAATGCTGAAACTCGGCGTGGGTCGCCCCATTAGCCTGTGAGATGGCGTCAGTAGCGGACCGATGTGCGAATAGGCCGAAGGCAGCACAACGCGCCAAGATCCGGATGTCACCGTGGTGGTTTCATAGTTGAGAGGCACTTCATCTGCAGTGGGGCGCCGAGATCCGGATGGCACCGAGGTGATGTCTAGCAAGTTGCTGTACTGGTGTGGTCATCCTACAATGCTGAAACTCGGCGTGGGTCGCCCCATTAGCCTGTGAGATGGCGTCAGTAGCGGACCGATGTGCGAATAGGCCGAAGGCAGCACAACGCGCCAAGATCCGGATGTCACCGTGGTGGTTTCATAGTTGAGAGGCACTTCATCTGCAGTGGGGCGCCGAGATCCGGATGGCACCGAGGTGATGTCTAGCAAGTTGCTGTACTGGTGTGGTCATCCTACAATGGTGAAACTCGGCGTGGGTCGCCCCATTAGCCTGTGAGATGGCGTCAGTAGCGGACCGATGTGCGAATAGGCCGAAGGCAGCACAACGCGCCAAGATCCGGATGTCACCGTGGTGGTTTCATAGTTGAGAGGCACTTCATCTGCAGTGGGGCGCCGAGATCCGGATGGCACCGAGGTGATGTCTAGCAAGTTGCTGTACTTGTGTGGTCATCCTACAATGCTGAAACTCGGCGTGGGTCGCCCCATTAGCCTGTGAGATAGCAGTTCTTTGGATTTGGGCCTGGCTCGTCTGCTGTAGTGGGGCGCCCCTTTACCGTTTCAGTTGCCATTCAGCTGAGTTTCGGCTGCTCTTGATGCTACAGCGACAGGCGGCTGCAACAGGACTCTCAAAATGGCGGCCTGTTCTTTGGATTTGGGCCTGGTCCACTAAAATGGCCCTGGGACACCTTAGAACTCGGACGCTCGATTTTTTTTTCCTTTCCTGTACATGCAAAAAAAGGTAAATGCCCGGTACGTTACACGCTTCATCTGCCACGATGAACTCTCTAGAGGAACCGAAAAAAAATATAGTTGTGGTAACTATACCATGCATCGTCATATGGAGAGGTGGCACCAATTAATTATAGTGCTGCATAAAAGAGAGATTTGGAGGAGAACCCCTGACCTGCTAGTACATTCATCAAAGAAGTGGCACTGAGAGCTTCAGAGGCAAGGGAAACGGTCCCAAATATTTAGAAGAACTTTGGAAAGATTAAAATGACATGTTTAGATTGTGGCAAATTTATTTCATGTGGACATCTGAGTGTTACTCTAATAAATACAGCATATGAACATCATCATAGTCGATGGTTGGTAGAGACATTTTGACTATATCCTGGACCTGCCCGTCCTCGCCCAAAATGGCGCCAGAATAAATGGGACTCGTAACTCCTTGTTGTGTACTGGTTGCAGAACCTTGAAATCACGAGATACGTATGCAGTTTTGAAGCACATGGCGGGCGGGGACGAGAATTGATTGAATATTTCGACATCCCTATTGATATTAAGTTCTGATGTGTTATTGATTACTGTACTGTTGAAAGTTCGAATTAACGTCACCCATGGTACTTGCCCGCTAATGTATATCTAGATAATTTTATTGTAACTGGCCCTGTCGTATTTTAATTATAAAATGTACGTCCACCGATTCCGTAACTGTTAGACACCTTAGTTCTTGCAACCTAATGGCACACCCGTTACGTTCCTCTACAGTGTAAATGTCTATTTATCATATACGATTACAGTTTGCTCCGTGGCCGGCCCACGTGGTTATAGGCTCGTATTTGTATAATGAAATTTTCACAATAAAGGTTTTTAAAAGAAAACATGGTAGTAGTATATACATTGGTAAAGTTTTTAATAATAGTCACTGTTTTAGAATCATTAAAAGGCAAGTGAAATAAAGCAGACCAATTACATGAAGGGTAAAAGGTATAATACGAAGGAACGCAGTAAAGATAAATGGTCAAGGGCTGTTGTGTTTTCTATTCCTGCAACATAAAGTGATCGATAAGAATCTCATATTCAGGCGTATCGGCGACTAAGACAGCAGGTCGACCCTCTTTTGCTCAACGGCTCCGTCATGGGACGAAGAAACGCTCTTTTTCTCGAAAAAAGAATATATTTTACTTGCAGGACAGTTGTAAAATTTCCGGGAAAGTACATTAGCCTGGAACATTATAACATATATTTAAGAAAAAATAATGTTCGGAAGTAATGAAAAGCGTAATTTTTAGGTCATATGACCAAGCCTTTCATCATTACAATAAGAAAAGTAAAATGAACCAATGAAAAGTTTTATTAACAAGTCACATGACTTGTTATGCTTACGTTACGCGCTGCGCGCCCCGGATGACTTCCGGATGCGCTAACGCGGCGCGTCATATGACGCATTACGCGACAACGCAGGTACAGAATATAGTCAAAATGTCTCCACCAACCAGCGGTCGGAACACAACCCCTTTCAGCAGGCTAAATAGTTCTGTTAAATGACAACAGAAGGGACAGGCAACAAGAACCATCAGTCAAAGAGGGGAGGGCTAGTTCTTCTCTACCGGGTTACATTGGGGCGCTACCGGAACTGATCGAATTGGTAGTCTACAGTGTTTCTGGATGTTTCAGACTGAAGCTGGGGTTAGCATGAGAGCAGCACCATTTCGTAGCTCCGTCGTGGTCATTCCGCAACCAATCATGGCAGCCGTTCTTTATCGTTATTTTGGGCGGGGTGGGTGGCGGAGCAGAGCTGTTTTGCAGCCATCATTGTGTGGAGTTCAGTTCATCTCACTAGTTTTGTATTTGTCATGAGGGGTTGTTCCTAATGTTTCTATTTTAGCGAGGTCAAAAAGAGATCCCATTAGTGGCCTACTGATTTTGCTCGATTCCTTTTCTTTTTTTTTACACGATTTTTCGTTATCTGCAAAGACTAAACAGAGTATTGCGACTCTGTGTTTGTTTGTAAATAGAGAATGAACCAAAGAGAACTAATTCTAAAACAGTAAATACTTGGATAACAATGAATCAAATGGAGAGAGAAGCAGGCACGACGGATTACAATGGGGGCAAAGACCTGCGTTAACTACCTTTCACTATCTGCAAAGAGAGAGTACTCCTAATAGAAATGAGGGGGGGGGGGCACCATTCAAAGCAGATCAGTGTGCATAAACACGAAAATGTTTTCACTTACCACGTACTTGACATTCGACAGCTTATGATATTTGCTATTAAAAAACCATTGAAATTCACTGAAAAAACCATAGGTTATAGACCATATATAGTTAGGAATTAGCATTTACAAAACCTTGAAAATTCACTGAAAAAACCATAGGTTATAGACCATATATAGTTAGGAATTAGCATTTAAAAAACCTTATTTTACTCACACAAAACCATTGAAATTCCATATATAGTTAGTTGCACTAACTATATATCGCGCACCTGCAATCCACTGCTGATGATGTCACATATTACATCATTCATGACATGGTCAGTGACATCACTGATGACATCACTGATGACATCTCAAATGACATCACTGATGACATCACTGATGACAACATCCAGTGACTGTATGTTTCTGTAAAGTTAAAATGTGTCTTACATATTGAAGAATGAGTGGAAGTATAAGTGTCTGGACAAAGGATTTAGTAGGTGCATGACTGAATGCATGAGTGAGTGATTAAATGTGTCTCACTGAGTGCATGGGTTAGTGACTAAAGTGTCTTAATTTGTGCATCATTATGTCTGTTGTTCTGTAAACTGCTGCATGTTTTGATCAGTAGCTATATGATTAACTATATGGGTTACTGATTGATTGTCCAAGTATTTGTATGGGAGACTGAGTGTGTGTGTGGCTGGCTGGGAGGTGTGTGACTCTGTGCAGATCAATGTGTACTTGTATCAATGATTGTATAACAAGGTAAGTATGTGTTAGTATATGTTTGAAAATGTAAGGTGCTCTATGTTTAACTGTATAGACAAGAAAATGGAAGTGTCATTGATTCTTTACAGGACTGACTAGGTGTGTGAGTAACTCCATGGATGAGTGGCAGACTGTGAGTGTCTGTATAGGTGTATGAGTGCATATGATAGTGTTGTAAAGATGAGTGATTGTATGTATGAATGATAGTATGGGTGAATGAGTGAAGGTGTGTGTAGACGTAGGAATCAGTGAGTGCGTATGTAGTAACTAGTATTGGTGTGTCAATGGTTTCAAAAATTATATTCTGTATTTAACACTGGGTGAAACAGAGGTTATATTAAAATGTGAGGAGATGCATTGTATTGTCACATGAATGATATCATCAGTGATGTGGTCATTGATGTCAAATGAGATGTCATCAGTGATGTCATCAGTGATGTCATTTGAGATGTCATCAGTGATGTCATCAGTGATGTCACTGACCATGTCATGAATGATGTAATATGTGACATCATCAGCAGTGGATTGCAGGTGCGCGATATATAGTTAGTGCAACTAACTATATATGGAATTTCAATGGTTTTGTGTGAGTAAAATAAGGTTTTTTAAATGCTAATTCCTAACTATATATGGTCTATAACCTATGGTTTTTTCAGTGAATATATATATATATATATATATTACCTACTGGCGGTCGCCAGTAGGTATATATAGTTAGGATTTTTTCCCTATGGGATTTTTGAAAATTCTATGTCTAATAACTTTGGCGTTTGTGGACGGAATTGGCTGAAATTTTCTGGAAAATGGCACATTTTGTTTCTGAGCAGCCCCTGAAAATTTTGGGGGGGATTCGTCAAGGGGGGGACGAGAAAAAAGGGGGGTCCCAAAACGCGTTTTTCCTATGTTAATTTCCATAGGGCGGTTGGCCTCACTTTTAGCGCGAACGGCTGAATGGATTTGCACGAAACTTGGCAAAATTCTAGGGACTGGTAGCCCGATGTGCCTTTTGTAGGTCTCAATATATGTGCTCCAGTGGATTTTGAGAAATTAACGTTTAAAAAAAGATATATATCTGTAACAGCGGACTGGGCAGCGGCCCAGGACGCGTACTTTTCGCGCAACGGAGCTTTGTGAAGCGAAGCTGATTGGTTCTCCGGCGTCTGTCAACATTCCAAACAGTCCGTAGCGGCCGCCATCTTGTCTCTCGGTAGGATCGAGAGACAAGAGGAGGCGAAAGCGAAGGGGCAAATGACCATAAGGGGGAATAGTAGATCCTCGCTGACCCCCTAGGTTTGATGTGGAGGTTTTAAAAGGGCCCCGCGGGGCAAAAAAAAAAAAATAATAATAATAATCGAACGGCTGAATGGATTTGCACGAAACTTGGTAAAATATTAGGGACTGGTAGCCCGATGTGCCTTTGCTAGGTCTCAATATATGTGCTCCAGTGGATTTTGAGAAATTAACGTTCAAAAAAAGATATATATCTGTAACAGCGCTCCGCTTCGCGTACTTTTCGCGTTACGGAGCTTTGCGAAGCTGATTGGTTCTCCGGCGTCTGTCAACATTCCAAACAGTCCGTAGCGGCCGCCATCTTGTCTCTCGGTAGGATTGAGAGACAAGAGGAGGCCAAAGCGAAGGGGGAAATGACCATAAGGGGGCATAGTAGATCCTTCCTGACCTCTTAGGTTTGATGTACCATTTTGCCAAGTTTGGTGTAATTCCGTTCAGCCATTCAGGCTGTAGACGTATGTAAATGTCCTATGGAAAATTGCATGGGGAAAACACATTTGAAAGTGTTGAAATTTAGAACCAATTAAAATGTTACTTTGGTTTTGTATTTGTGTGTGATGAAAGTTAATTGGTTATGTATATATGTCAAATGAGAGGAAACCACAGCCATTTTGTGATACTACTGTCTGAGGTACATTTGTGAGGAATTTTTGGTGGTGAATTTCTGGTGTTTGATTTACACAGTACTAACACTTTTCCTACTTTTAAAAAGGTGAGTTGTTAATTTGTAAGGGGAACTATGTTGTACACTTGAAGATAATTTGAAAAATGTTTTCTGTTATTTATTTGCAGTCCTTCTGTTATACTAAATACTTGATAAAGTTAGTTTTATATTATGTATTACTAAAAACGATAAATGAAAGTGATTATTTTTTTCTGCAATTTACAGCAAGCAATTTCAAAATAAAATGGCTCACAATGAAGAGACCGTGGCAATTTCTTTTGAATTGTCCACTACATTGATTGAAATTGAGAGCACCAATAATGAAACATTGTCACAAGGAGGACATGACTTGTATGATTCCATTAGATTGATTGAAATGGACAGCACCAAGAATGAAATATTGTCACAAGGAGATGACTTGAATGATTCCACTACGTTGATTGAAATTGAGAGCAGCAATAATGAAATATTGTCACAAGGAGGAGATGACTTGTATGATTCCATTAGATTGATTGAAATGGACAGCACCAATAATGAAATATTGTCACAAGGAGGAGATGACTTGAATGATTCCACTACATTGATTGAAATTGAGAGCACCAATAATGAAATATTGTCACGAGGAGATGACTTGAATGATTCCACTACATTGATTGAAATTGACAGCACCAATAATGAAATATTGTCAGAAGGAGGAGATGACTTGAATGATTTTTTTGATCAATCTCTTGATGGCGAATTTATCGAGTGTTTGGAGACCATAGAGTTACAAGAATCATTATTGCAGACTTTTCATGAGGACATTGCTGATGAGGACATGTTACTAGTTCTTTCAAATTTAGAAAATTCTGAAGAATAAATGTATATTTAGAAATCAAAAATTGTTTGAGACATTATTCATTTTTATTTTTAATTTATGAGGTTGTAGCGAAGTGATTGTAGTATAAAATGAGACTTATAGTATAGAGTGCAACATTTTTATGTTACATGGTAAGTTTACTCATATTTACTTCCCTTCTGCCACTATATTATCTCCAATGTGTATTTGACATCTCTTCTTCATCTCCGGCCTCCTTTCTCTCACTGTGTGTCTCCGATGCATCTTATTGCTGTTATTTTGTGTAATTACAGAAGAGAGTAAAATAAAATAGTTCGGAACGTGAAAAGGGGGCAAAGTAGAGTACTCCTCACCCCCTAGGCCTTTTTAGGCGGTCCCAAAAGGATCAGTTTCTGCTTTCCTGAGAGATTATGGTATGAGTTCCATATACCACAATAACTTGCATTACAACATGCAAGATATCTATCTCCTATTACCAACTTTTGGAGATATTCGTGCTAAGCGCGAATATCTCCAAAAAGTAACACCTGCCCTGAGCAGTTCTTAGCCATGTTATCCAATGGGAGGTGGATAACATGGCTAAGAGCATTAGCTCGGTAATGTATGAATATCGCTGAGTTTTTAGCGATATTCATGCATTGCGGCCGTTTATTATCGCATTTGTGATAAACCTTGATAATAGCAAGGTTTATCTTCGATAATTTCTGACGATGCTTAGCGGTAAAAAATTCGTTGGTAAGCATCGTTAGCGATAAATATCGCTTAACTTTGGTAATATGCCCCAACGTCTGTTAACGTTCGATTCGAAGGAAATGAGGAAGTGTTGAAAAACATTGTCTGCGCCATCTTGCCTTTTTTGAAATGCCACACTTTTGTCGTGCACGGCAGCCATTTTAGATGTCTTGACCAGACCCACTCTCTGCACGCTGTCGATTCGTAGCATGGCTCCTCACCCTCGCAAGCATCTTCCCCAGGCACTGGTCACCCCCGCTCTCTGTCTTATGCATGGGCAATAAACCTCCCCCCATCTGCGCTGCTCTTCCCTGAGAATCACACTCTGTGCCCGCCCGACACCTCCCTTTCGCCCTATTCACTACCGCACTCTCTGACACTCCTCTTCCTCTGTGTCCGATTGTCCAGGCTATCAGCTAGCCCTGCAGATGTAGTTTATGGCCCCAGCTGTAAAGAATCACCCCTCTTCAAAGGAGTTATAGTAGATCAAGGCCCACACCCGATGAGATCCGTCACACCACACGTGTTCCTACTATCTGAAAACTATCCTGTATTGTGATTGGGGAGGGGACCGAGCCTGAAGCTGAAGATTCCAGGAATGACTCTTTGTACATCAAAGTTTTTACAATTATGTGTCACATTAAAAATATATAGCACTCCAACAAAGTAGTAGGAATATAAAACTTTAATAACATATAAATATATACAACAAAACAAAAACAGTAAAAACATTTAAACAACGAAGAGACCGTGGCAATTTCTTTTGAATTATCCAATAGATTTATTGAAATTGACAGCACCAATAATGAAATATTCTTGTCAGTAGCGGTCTGTTGTGCGAATAGTTCCAAGGCAGCAGAACGCGCTGAAATCTAGATGGCACGAAAGTGATGTCTAGCAAGTTGCCGCCCAGCACATAACGGCGTGGGGCGCCGCGGGGGTGAGTGAGTCCAGTAGGCACCACAGCTATTCTTACCGGCATTGCAGAATTACTGCTGGGGACAATGCCTGTGCTGTAGCAGGGTCACAGCAGAAACAAAAAGGATTCTGTTGAAGATGTTGTTGGTTTTCAATTTGAAAACAGTTCTGGTGTCAACTGCTATGCTAATGTAGTGGTTAATGTTTTGTTTTCTCTAGAAAATGTAAAAGAGGGGGAGGCAGTCCAAAGTTCCGTTAAAAGGGCAAAGGAAAGGATCGGTGGTTTGAACTATCAGTCAAAAAGGGGAGGGGGTGCAACAATTTTTCCTACCGGGTCACACTGTGCTTTCACCGGAAGTGAGGTCTGCAGGATTCTAGTAATTCAAAGTGAGGCTGGCGCCGACGTCCCGCGGATACAGTTTCGTCACTCCACGGGTGATCATGGCAGTCATTCCCCATCGGGGGTCGGAGACTCCCGCGGCTCCTCTAGAATCTTCAAGGTCGTGGAGGACTACGGTGGTGGAGTCAACCAGTGACCGGGCCATTTCTTTATGCTGGGCCCGCTCTTGCCAGGTCGACCGCCATTTTGAGAGTTCGGTAGCTACTGGCGATCGCGGGGTCAAATGAGCGGACGGGCTCCACCCTGCCGGGCGAGACGTTGCAGCATGGCCACAGTGGAAGAACTCTTTTCCGGGCGCCTGGAGCGCTGAGGGTGCAGCTGGGAAGCCTCCACTGGGGAGGCGGGAGAGGCCTGTTCGCACCGTCTCTCCCTCCCAGTGCACCCCACGGCGTCTCGCTTGATATTTGTTATGGCCGGACCAGGCGATGAGGACGAGGGGGGGGGGGTCGGAGGCATGTGCAAGACATCCCCCCCAGGGTTGTTGCAGCAATTATACAAGAAAGAAGAAGTGTCCCGTCCGTCTTCGGGCCGGGCTTCCGGTAGATGTCGGCCGGACGCCCCTGGCTCTGGCCCCATGAACGGGTTTCTTGGTTTATCGGCTGCAGCCGGATCCCGTCGGCCTCGGCCCCCCGACCGTTGGTGGCCGGACCGGAAGAGCATGTGGCGGGACTACCTGCAACTCTCAAGGGCCACCGCGGCCGGACTGGGAGAGAGAGGGGAGGGTCGAGGAGACATTCCCCCCCCTGCAACTGTTCAGCGTTGTAAAGGCAATCCCCTGGCCGGGTCCCGCTGTTCTCGGCCTCTCCTCCGGCTACACCCTACGTTAGGATCTCCTGGCCGAGGCGTGGCAGCAGGACCTGCCTTATATGGGCTGCTCCCGGCTGGGCGTAGCCGGAACCCTGCCCCACCTTGGAAGTTTCCAGAGTGGGGGCGGATGTTCTACTGACTTGCATTTTCCCTAGTCTATCGTTTTTTTTGGCGTGGCAGGCGGTGGGACAGCGAGGGGTGATTTGGTTTCTCTTACTGTTTTTCTGGTCTCTCACCAATGGCATATTTTAACGTTTTCTTGTTTCTAGGACATTAATAGGTTTTATCATTACGTTATGTTATCGTTTCTTTGTTCGTTGTTTAATAAAAGTTCATGTTCATCAGTGGCCTACTGATTTTCGTTTTCCTATTCTTTTCTTTCCAGGTTGTTTCATGCTAAAGTTTCTGTTAACAGGATACAGTGATCACTTCGTTATTATTGCATATGTCCTTTTCACTAGGGGTGCTCTCTGGTCGGGCCAGATGACGTTTGTCTAGTAAATGGTCCGGGTGAAACAGGTGCATCAATCAGTGGGGAGTAGATAGGCATGACAGATTACAACGGGGGAGAAAGGTCCGCATTACGTACCCTTTCACTACTTGCAAAGATTTTCCTACGTTTATTTGCAAACAGGGAATACCTCCAAAAAGAACTAATTCCCAAACAGTCAATGTTCGGACAATCAATCAATCAATGAGGAATGAAATAGGTACGACGTGTTAAAGGCTTGCGTTACCTACCCTTCACTATCTGCAAAGGGAGAGAGAATATTCCTATTCTTCCTCGTTTGCAGGCAGAGAAGATCCTTAAGAGAACCAACTTCGAACAATTCAATGCTCGATTCAAACAATCAACAAGGGGTACTGTGAACACAAATGAACGCCGCTTATGTACATACGCATTGCTATTTTCAACAGGTTGTTCCTAATGTTTCTATTTTAGCGAGGTCAAAAAGAGATCCCATTAGTGGCCTACTGATTTTGCTTGATTCCTTTTGTTTTTTTACACGGTTTTTCGCTATCTGCAAAGACTAAACAGAGTATTGTGACTCTGTGCTTGTTTGTAAATAGAGAATGAACCAAAGAGAACAATCAATCAAATGGAGAGAGAAGCAGGCACGACGGATTACAAAGGGGGCAAAGGGCTGCGTTAACTACCCTTCACTATCTGCAAAGAGAGAGTACTCCTAATAGAAATGAGGGGTGGGGGGCAGCATTCAAAGCAGATCAGTGTGCATAAACACGAAAATGTTTTTACTTACCACGTACTTGACATTCGACAGCTTATGATATTTGCTATTAAAAAACCATTGAAATTCACTGAAAAAACCATACGTTATAGACCATATGTAGTTAGGAATTAGCATTTACAAAACCTTGAAAATTCACTGAAAAAACCATAGGTTATAGACTATATATAGTTAGGAATTAGCATTTACAAAACCTTGAAAATTCACTGAAAAAACCATAGGTTATAGACCATATATAGTTAGCTGGACATTTTATTGACATAAAACCAATGAAATTCCATATATAGTTAGTTGCACTAACTATATATCGCCCACCCGCAATCCACTGCTGATGATGTCACATATTACATCATTCATGACATGGTCAGTGACATCACTGATGACATCACTGATGACATCTCAAATGACATCACTGATGACATCACTGATGACATCTCATTTGACATCAATGACCACATCACTGATGATATCATTCATGTGACAATACAATGCATCTCCTCACATTTTAATATAACCTCTGTTTCACCCAGTGTTAAAAAGAGTATAATTTTTGAAACCATTGACACACCAATACTAGTTACTACATACGCACTCACTGATTGCTACGTCTACACACACCTTCACTCATTCACCCATACAATCATTCATACATACAATCACTCATCTTTACAACACTATCATATGCACTCATACACCTATACAGACACTCACAGTCTGCCACTCATCCATGGAGTTACTTACACACCTAGTCAGTCCTGTAAAGAATCAATGAGACTTCCATTTTCTTGTCTATACAGTTAAACATAGAGCACCTTACATTTTCAAACATGTACTAACACATACTTACTTTCTTATACAATCATTGATACAAGTACAGATTGATCTGCACAGAGTCACACACCTCCCAGCTAGCCACACACACACTCAGTCTCCCATACAAATACTTGGGCAATCAATCAATAACCCATATAGTTACTCATATAGCTACTGATCAACACATGCAGCAGTTTACAGAACAACAGACATAATGATGCACAAATTAAGACAGTTTAGTCACTAACCCATGCACTCAGTGAGACACATTTAATCAGTCACTCATACATTCAGTCATGCACCTACTAAATCCTTCGTCCAGACACTTATACATCCACTCATTGTTCAATATGTAAGACATATTTTAACTTTACAGAATTATACAGTCACTGGATGTTGTCATCAGTGATGTCATCAGTGATGTCATTTGAGATGTCATCAGTGATGTCATCAGTGATGTCATTTGAGATGTCATCAGTGATGTCATCAGTGATGTCACTGACCATGTCATGAATGATGTAATATGTGACATCATCAGCAGTGGATTGCGGGTGCGCGATATATAGTTAGTGCAACTAACTATATATGGAATTTCATTGGTTTTATGTCAATAAAATGTCCAGCTAACTATATATGGTCTCTAACCTATGGTTTTTGCAGTGAATTTTCAAGGTTTTGTAAATGCTAATTCCTAACTATATATGGTCTATAACCTATGGTTTTTTCAGTGAATTTTCAAGGTTTTGTAAATGCTAATTCCTAACTATATATGGTCTATAACCTATGTTTTTTTCAGTGAATATATATATATATATATATATATATATATATATATATTCTTCAGAAGCTATCAGCCGATAGCGTAAGTCAGCACTCAACAACGGATATATTTCCCAAAGTTTCACCATTTATTTTTCAAAAAGGCAGCATTCATCGCACAACACCAACGCGTTTCGCAACGTACTGTTGCTTGATCACGGTAGGGATACAATGTCACAGTTCTTTTTTATGTTTCAAAAAAACAAACAAAAAAAAAAAAAACGCCTGAGACCCATCAATCTGATCTCACTTCCTATCCACAACAGGAAGTAGGTTGGGAATTGTAGTTTTTAGTTTTTATAAAAAACGAGTGTTTTGGTTGGGAACAACGCTATCATTAAATCACTATTGTGATGTTGACACAGTATATATCCTTAGTGGATGTTCGAGTGTAATTGGATAATTAATACATTTCTATACAGTTTATACAACATTTCGGGGATGATGCTTATTTTATCAACATTTTCCGCAATTAGTTAGGATGTTGGGTATTTGCCCTCTGGTGGGCACAGTTATTATACCATCCATTATCTAGTCAAACTCTCTGGTGAGTATGTCTGTCAACTTATACATTTGTTGAAGCCCTCTAGTGGGCTGATGGTCCTATTCTAACACCCCTTTCAGTTCTACTGCTTGTTATCTAATTCAGATTTGGGTTATTTTATCACCCCAACCTACATCCATACAGTTTCATATATTCTAACCCTTCTTATGTCATTATTATTTCCTAATGTGCATGGGACGCTGCGTTGTTCCCTGGTGTTCCTCATTATTCCCACTCATCTATGTGTATTTTCTAATTACCTCTTCCATTAGATTCTGTTTCTCATTACAAAGAAAAACATTAGGGTGCGTCCACAGTTCACAAACTGTCCAATTGTTTATAAATGTACATAAAGTTCCTCACTCAAATTTAGACCCCAAGGGCTCATCGTTCGGAAGTTAAGAATTTGTCTTGGTTCCCTGCATCTCAGTTGTTTTTCTTGGTCTCCGCCCCTTTCGTGTGGCAAGACACATTCCAGTGCATAGGTTTTTAGGAGTTTCCAGTCGCTGTTGTGCATCAACTCCATGTGTTTTGCAACAGCATTGTTTTTGTCTTTATTTACTGTTGCTCTGATGTGCTCAAGGATTCGTAGTTTGAATTGTTTCTTCGTGCTTCCAATATATTTCAGTGCACACGGGCATTCGATCACATATACCACGTGTGTAATTGTACAGTCTATCAATTTGTTGATCTTCCACAGTTTTTTATTTGGCAACATTACTTCTTTTTTGTTTGTGGCAATTTGGCACACCTTACATCGTTGGCATTTGATGAATCCTTTCGTGTTCATCCATTGGATTCCTTTTTTCTTTTTGGTTCTGTCCTGGAAGTGACTTTGTATCAATTTGTCTCTCAGGTTTTTCGCTCGACGATATGTAACCAGTGGGTGGTTGCCCATTATTTTACCCAGTGTTTGGTCTAATTGCAGTAATTTCCAATTCTTTCTCAGAGAGTTCACAATTTGTTTTGATTCTCTCGTGTAGTCCAGTATTAGTCTCACTTTTCTCTCACTTGGTGATTTGTTGGCGGTGTTTGTTGTTGTTTTCTTAGTTCTCAGAGCATCTTTTCGTTCCTTTTGATTTGCTCTTTGCCATCCCTTGTTTATAATAGCCTTGTGGTATCCTCTGGTTTTGAACCTTTGAGCCATGCTTTTACTCTTTGATTCCCATTCCTTCTTTTCTGAGCATATCCTTCTCGCCCTCAAAAACTCCCCATACGGTATATTCTCTTTGACAGAGGGTTTATGGAAGCTGTCGAAGTGTAGAATTGAGTTGGTTGCCGTATCTTTTCTGTGGAGTGTGGTTTCCACTTTGTTGTCCTTAATGTAGATTTCTGTGTCGAGAAAAATTGCTCTGTCTTTACTGATATGGTATGTAAAGCGAATGTTTGGAGTAGACGAATTCAAAATCCGAAAGTAGTTCTCGAATTCCAAGGCTGTTCCTTCCCAGATTATTAGGAGGTCATCTATGAATCTGATCCATTTGGCTATCTTTTCCACATGGGTATCATTGTCCGTGTGCCAAGCAATCTGTTGTTCCCACCACCCCATTGTGAGGCATGCGTACGCTGGACTAAATGAGAAACCCATGGCGCAGCCATGGATTTGTTGGTAAAATTCCTCTCCGAACAGGAAAACATTTTGGGTTAAGCACATTTCCACCATGTCGATTAGCATCTGGTTATGTTGTTGGAAATGAATATTTCGTTCTTTCAAAAAGAAAGCACAGGCCTTTAGTCCCATGTCGTTGTCAATATTAGTGTACAGCGACACTACGTCCATTGTCACCAATAGATAGTTGGATTGCCACGGTAGGTCCTCTAAATGTTGTAGGAGGTCTGTGGTGTCACGTAAGTAAGAGCTTAAGCTGGTAACAAACGGCATGAGGAAGAAATCAATATAATTAGCGATTGGTTCCATGAGTGACCCTTTTGATGACACTATGGGTCTCCCTGGTGGTTTTAGTGGGTTTTTGTGCACTTTTGGCAAAAAATAGATCGTCGCCATTTTGGGATGATCTGTGCACAAGAATTTCATTTCCTCTGTGTCAATCAAATTTAGTTTGTTCCACGTTTGAAGTTTTTGGTCCAGTTTTTCTTTGAATATCTTCGTTGGATTTGCTTCTAGTTTTCTGTAATATTTTTTGTTTTCCAACTGTAGATGTGCCTCTGCCACGTAGTCGGTTGTGTTGAGAACCACAATATTTCCGCCTTTATCGGCGCATTTTATAGTTATAGTTTTGTCCTCTCTTAAGCTATTCAAGGCGTTTCTTTCATCTTTGGATAGGTTGTCTTTAAACCTTTGTCCCTTGATTTTGTAGATGTCTTTCACAATGGCTTCTTGGAATAGGTCGATCTTGTTCCCTTGGGGTAATTGGGGATAGAATTTTGAGGGTGCTTTCATCCCACTTAGGTCTGCGCCTTTTTGATGTACTGTCTGAGATTCTGAGATATTTTCCCCTTCATTGTCTGTGTCTAAATTTGTGAGTAGTGTCAATGCTGGTAAATCCGCTGAGGTTAGGCTTTGTTCTGTACAGGATTCATCTGATCTGTTTCGATTTTTATTTTTTACATAGGTTGCCATTCTTTCATTTTCCTCAAAGGTTTTTATAAGTTTGATTTTCCTGATATATTTGTATATATCGATTCTTGTCTGTGCTATATCCATTGATTCAGTCGGGCAGAATGTTATTCCTTTTTTTAGTAAAGATGTTTCATATTCGTTGATCTCTCTGTGGGACAAGTTCAAAACCACCAATTCATCTTGCACTGCGTTGTTTATCTGCCCCTCTTCTGACGCATCGATCTTGTTTCCGTACCTACAGTTTCTGATCCATTTTTTCCTTTGTCCCCTTCTGGTTGTTTTTTTTGTGAGGTTCCTGACCTGGGTACCCATCTGCGTCCTCGACCTCTTCCTCTGGTATTTTGATTTTGATTGAACTCCCATGTCCTTTGTTCTAATACCAGTCTCATATCCCCTAAAAAATCCTTGCTCGCAGATAATGGATGGTATAATAACTGTGCCCACCAGAGGGCAAATACCCAACATCCTAACTAATTGCGGAAAATGTTGATAAAATAAGCATCATCCCCGAAATGTTGTATAAACTGTATAGAAATGTATTAATTATCCAATTACACTCGAACATCCACTAAGGATATATACTGTGTCAACATCACAATAGTGATTTAATGATAGCGTTGTTCCCAACCAAAACACTCGTTTTTTATAAAAACTAAAAACTACAATTCCCAACCTACTTCCTGTCGTGGAAAGGAAGTGAGATCAGATTGATGGGTCTCAGGCGTTTTTTTTTTTTTTTTTAAACATAAAAAAGAACTGTGACATTGTATCCCACCGTGATCAAGCAACAGTACGTTGCGAAACGCGTTGGTGTTGTGCGATGAATGCTGCCTTTTTGAAAAATAAATGGTGAAACTTTGGGAAATATATCCGTTGTTGAGTGCTGACTTACGCTATCGGCTGATAGCTTCTGAAGATTATACGAAAGCGGGGCTCTGCTTTGTAGTCGGCACCGGTGATAAGAGCGCCATTGGACTACGAGTTTGGAGCCAAACCTGTGGATTCTAGGAGGTGGTCCTGGTGAACGCCAACCCAGTCGAATTTACCGGCCAAAAGACGAGACGCCTGGAAGAGGGAAACACACGGAACCCGGCGGACCAACATCGAAGGGTGGAGGTAAGCACGGTAACTGTGGTTCAGTACCTCTGACAGATATCTTGATAAAGGCTGTTGAAAAGGAAGTAAGGGTTTGGCTGCATTGTGAATTGGAACCGTCTGAAGTACTGAAGAGTAACAATACCGCATGGAATTGTGTAACTTACACAGAAGCGGAGAAAAAATTATGGCACAGTAATTTCTAAGTACGGTTTTGCTCACACAAAGGATTTCCCACTACTCCTACATAAATAAAACTAAGAGGAGTTCCATTAATTGAAGCAGAAAAGAATAAAAGGAGAGGAACACGTGAGGTTTTTCCTTCTCCAAGCAGCGAAAGCACAGCAATTTGTGTGATACACAATTTTTGTGGTACATAATGGATAAACGAGACGCCGAGAGAACTGAACTATTGGACTCACGTTTCTTTGAACACAGAAAGACGGAAATGGACAAAAACTAAAATAAAGATAAAAATAAGGATGATAAAACGGATACTAAAAGCAAGCTTAAGATGTGGGAAAGACTAAGTAAGAAAGAAATTAATAAATGGTGGGAGCTGATTACATTGAAAAAATACATTGAAGTGAAAAGAGTCCCGAGAGGACTACGGATATCATTAATGCCAAGCCAACAAGACGTGTCGGATGAATTGCTAAATGAATGGGGCGAATTCATACTGGAATCATCTTTGGGACTAATTAAAATTCTTGTGAAACATTTGGAGGTGACATTGGCCAAAATAAAGGAGGAATTGGCAGAATTAGAAAAAGAATTAGCGTCTTTGGAGTTAACCCCAGAACAAATTAAGTTCAAAGAAGAGTTGGAAAAATATGTAAGTAAACATGAAGAAGTGGTAAGGAACCGCAAACAAACCAAATTCCAAAGAGATGAGGAGGATTACAACAACGGGTGCATCTTTACATATGCCAGAAAATTTGATATTTTCAAAAAACAAAGCAAAGTTTTTAATAAACAAAGTTCATCAAGTGCCACATCACTGACTTCCACGGGTACAAGTGAAGATGGAGTACAAAATTTAGACCCTGCGAGCAAGGATTTTTTAGGGGATATGAGACTGGTATTAGAACAAAGGACATGGGAGTTCAATCAAAATCAAAATACCAGAGGAAGAGGTCGAGGACGCAGATGGGTACCCAGGTCAGGAACCTCACAAAAAAAACAACCAGAAGGGGACAAAGGAAAAAATGGATCAGAAACTGTAGGTACGGAAACAAGATCGATGCGTCAGAAGAGGGGCAGATAAACAACGCAGTGCAAGATGAATTGGTGGTTTTGAACTTGTCCCACAGAGAGATCAACGAATATGAAACATCTTTACTAAAAAAAGGAATAACATTCTGCCCGACTGAATCAATGGATATAGCACAGACAAGAATCGATATATACAAATATATCAGGAAAATCAAACTTATAAAAACCTTTGAGGAAAATGAAAGAATGGCAACCTATGTAAAAAATAAAAATCGAAACAGATCAGATGAATCCTGTACAGAACAAAGCCTAACCTCAGCGGATTTACCAGCATTGACACTACTCACAAATTTAGACACAGACAATGAAGGGGAAAATATCTCAGAATCTCAGACAGTACATCAAAAGGCGCAGGCCTAAGTGGGATGAAAGCACCCTCAAAATTCTATCCCCAATTACCCCAAGGGAACAAGATCGACCTATTCCAAGAAGCCATTGTGAAAGACATCTACAAAATCAAGGGACAAAGGTTTAAAGACAACCTATCCAAAGATGAAAGAAACGCCTTGAATAGCTTAAGAGAGGACAAAACTATAACTATAAAATGCGCCGATAAAGGCGGAAATATTGTGGTTCTCAACACAACCGACTACGTGGCAGAGGCACATCTACAGTTGGAAAACAAAAAATATTACAGAAAACTAGAAGCAAATCCAACGAAGATATTCAAAGAAAAACTGGACCAAAAACTTCAAACGTGGAACAAACTAAATTTGATTGACACAGAGGAAATGAAATTCTTGTGCACAGATCATCCCAAAATGGCGACGATCTATTTTTTGCCAAAAGTGCACAAAAACCCACTAAAACCACCAGGGAGACCCATAGTGTCATCGAAAGGGTCACTCATGGAACCAATCGCAAATTATATTGATTTCTTCCTCATGCCGTTTGTTACCAGCTTAAGCTCTTACTTACGTGACACCACAGACCTCCTACAACATTTAGAGGACCTACCGTGGCAATCCAACTATCTATTGGTGACAATGGACATAGTGTCGCTGTACACTAATATTGACAACGACATGGGACTAAAGGCCTGTGCTTTCTTTTTGAAAGAACGAAATATTCATTTCCAACAACATAACCAGATGCTTATCGACATGGTGGAAATGTGCTTAACCCAAAATGTTTTCCTGTTCGGAGAGGAATTTTACCAACAAATCCATGGCTGCGCCATGGGTTTCTCATTTAGTCCAGCGTACGCATGCCTCACAATGGGGTGGTGGGAACAACAGATTGCTTGGCACACGGACAATGATACCCATGTGGAAAAGATAGCCAAATGGATCAGATTCATAGATGACCTCCTAATAATCTGGGAAGGAACAGCCTTGGAATTCGAGAACTACTTTCGGATTTTGAATTCGTCTACTCCAAACATTCGCTTTACATACCATATCAGTAAAGACAGAGCAATTTTTCTCGACACAGAAATCTACATTAAGGACAACAAAGTGGAAACCACACTCCACAGAAAAGATACGGCAACCAACTCAATTCTACACTTCGACAGCTTCCATAAACCCTCTGTCAAAGAGAATATACCGTATGGGGAGTTTTTGAGGGCGAGAAGGATATGCTCAGAAAAGAAGGAATGGGAATCAAAGAGTAAAAGCATGGCTCAAAGGTTCAAAACCAGAGGATACCACAAGGCTATTATAAACAAGGGATGGCAAAGAGCAAATCAAAAGGAACGAAAAGATGCTCTGAGAACTAAGAAAACAACAACAAACACCGCCAACAAATCACCAAGTGAGAGAAAAGTGAGACTAATACTGGACTACACGAGAGAATCAAAACAAATTGTGAACTCTCTGAGAAAGAATTGGAAATTACTGCAATTAGACCAAACACTGGGTAAAATAATGGGCAACCACCCACTGGTTACATATCGTCGAGCGAAAAACCTGAGAGACAAATTGATACAAAGTCACTTCCAGGACAGAACCAAAAAGAAAAAAGGAATCCAATGGATGAACACGAAAGGATTCATCAAATGCCAACGATGTAAGGTCTGCCAAATTGCCACAAACAAAAAAGAAGTAATGTTGCCAAATAAAAAACTGTGGAAGATCAACCAATTGATAGACTGTACAACTACACACGTGGTATATGTGATCGAATGCCCGTGTGCACTGAAATATATTGGAAGCACGAAGAAACAATTCAAACTACGAATCCTTGAGCACATCAGAGCAACAGTAAATAAAGACAAAAACAATGCTGTTGCAAAACACATGGAGTTGATGCACAACAGCGACTGGAAACTCCTAAAAACCTATGCACTGGAATGTGTCTTGCCACACGAAAGGGGCGGAGACCAAGAAAAACAACTGAGATGCAGGGAATCAAGACAAATTCTTAACTTCCGAACAATGAGCCCTTGGGGTCTAAATTTGAGTGAGGAACTTTATGTACATTTATAAACAATTGGACAGTTTGTGAACTGTGGACGCACCCTAATGTTTTTCTTTGTAATGAGAAACAGAATCTAATAGAAGAGGTAATTAGAAAATACACATAGATGAGTGGGAATAATGAGGAACACCAGGGAACAACGCAGCGTCCCATGCACATTAGGAAATAATAATGACATAAGAAGGGTTAGAATATATGAAACTGTATGGATGTAGGTTGGGGTGATAAAATTACCCAAATCTGAATTAGATAACAAGCAGTAGAACTGAAAGGGGTGTTAGAATAGGACCATCAGCCCACTAGAGGGCTTCAACAAATGTATAAGTTGACAGACATACTCACCAGAGAGTTTGACTAGATAATGGATGGTATAATAACTGTGCCCACCAGAGGGCAAATACCCAACATCCTAACTAATTGCGGAAAATGTTGATAAAATAAGCATCATCCCCGAAATGTTGTATAAACTGTATAGAAATGTATTAATTATCCAATTACACTCGAACATCCACTAAGGATATATACTGTGTCAACAGCACAATAGTGATTTAATGATAGCGTTGTTCCCAACCAAAACACTAGTTTTTTATAAAAACTAAAAACTACAATTCCCAACCTACTTCCTGTCGTGGAAAGGAAGTGAGATCAGATTGATGGGTCTCAGGCGTTTTTTTTTTTTAAACATAAAAAAGAACTGTGACATTGTATCCCTACCGTGATCAAGCAACAGTACGTTGTGAAACGCGTTGGTGTTGTGCGATGAATGCTGCCTTTTTGAAAAATAAATGGTGAAACTTTGGGAAATATATCCGTTGTTGAGTGCTGACTTACGCTATCGGCTGATAGCTTCTGAAGGTTATACGAAAGCGGGGCTCTGGTTTGTAGTCGGCACCGGTGATAAGAGCGCCATTGGACTACGAGTTTGGAGCCAAACCTGTGGATATATATATATATATATATATATATATATATATATATATATATATATATATAGACAAACTCCTTCCCGAACAAACGAGCAGGCAGAGACCCAAGGGGAAGCAGTTGGAGGCTTTATTTAGCAGAGTATGGCGGATGCATTTCTGGCCGTGTGTGGCCTTCGTCAGCGCCCAAAGCCTCCTCACGAGATACAACACCCAGCTAACAGGTCCCGCCCCTTATGAACCCGTGATGACTGGTCCGCACCACCCCTCAGTTCGTAAGTCAGCACACCTGTGTAGCATCCGGTAAGTAGATGGAGACTACAAGTCCCAGAGTTCCAAATGTTAGGTTCCTGGTGGTGTTGCTGGGGGGAAGAAGCAAAAGTTCACTCCATGTGCGTGCGTGCGGGAAGCCAGGTGAGTTCTCCCAATCAAAAAACCAAAATGTGATGATTCCTTGATGAGCTGCTTTACAGTCCACCAAACAGCGCCTCCTCAGCTCCCCTATACCGCTTCAGCCAAGGCGTCCAGGGATTCAAATCGCAGGGACTACAGTGACAATGCACGCAGCCCAGCGCAGGGTTGCAATAACCCAACAACTGCTGAAATTCTTCCCGGGCTCCTTGACGGGCGCAGGACCCACCAAATACCTTTGGTCAAACAAGAAAGAACTGGAACAGTTCAAGCCAGTAAGCGTCCAAGCCCAGAGGGAAGCGGGGGTGCTCTGTGATGCGTCTCTGGCTGACGCATTAAATGTGCAGACAAACTCCTTCCCGAACAAACGAGCAGGCAGAGACCCAAGGGGAAGCAGTTGGAGGCTTTTTGTTTAGCAGAGTATGGCGGATGCATTTCTGGCCGTGTGTGGCCTTCGTCAGCGCCCAAAGCCTCCTCACGAGATACAACACCCAGCTAACAGGTCCCGCCCCTTATGAACCCGTGATGACTGGTCCACACCACCCCTCAGTTCGTAAGTCAGCACACCTGTGTAGCATCCGGTAAGTAGATGGAGACTACAAGTCCCAGAGTTCCAAATGTTAGGTTCCTGGTGGTGTTGCTGGGGGGAAGAAGCAAAAGTTCACTCCATGTGCGTGCGTGTGGGAAGCCAGGTGAGTTCTCCCAATCAAAAAACCAAAATGTGATGATTCCTTGATGAGCTGCTTTACAGTCCACCAAACAGCGCCTCCTCAGCTCCCCTATACCGCTTCAGCCAAGGCGTCCAGGGATTCAAATCGCAGGGACTACAGTGACAATGCACGCAGCCCAGCGCAGGGTCGCAATAACCCAACAACTGCGGAAATTCTTCCCGGGCTCCTTGACGGGCGCAGGACCCACCAAATACCTTTGGTCAAACAAGAAAGAACTGGAACAGTTCAAGCCAGTAAGCGTCCAAGCCCAGAGGGAAGCGGGGGTGCTCTGTGATGCATATAACTGCTCCAGGTCCCGCTAAAAATCCAAGGCACTCGCGGGTGGGTGCAGTCTGCGGTAGAGGGCTCCCGCAATAACACAAAGCTCGGCTCCCAAGAATCTGCTTAGAAGAACCGCACTCGTAAACCAAGTGGATGCTCACACCATCGTTTTTATTTTCTCAGAGACAACAGACGCGTTTCAGCATCAAGCCTTCGTCAGAGTTAGTCGCACTGCGCAGGCTGGCCAAGGTATTAATACAGTCACATGTTTAGCTAAACATTGATGATGGACTATAAACAATGTAACCAAGCTCCGCGCCATCTTTAAACATATAAATACACGTTTAAACCTGCAGTACGGATACATAATTCCATCTAAGCAGAGATTTGCGAGGACTCCTTGTCCAAAAAACTGTTTGCAAGTATCGATAATCGAAACCATATGAAGAAATGTAAACGTTTCCAGGTAGTCGTCGTTTAAATCAAGATCGAGTTTCTGGATATAGCGTAAGGCTTAGGTAATGGCAGACGATACTTTGTCCAATCTGTTTCTCGTCTATTTAAACATAGAAAAATGTACCCTTTCTGAATATAAACTGAAGCTATGGTACTGGTAGACGATATTCTGTTCAATCTGTGCTTCGTTTATTTAAAAACAGGGAAATGTATCCTTTCTGATCAGTTCTCATTAACGGGCGCAATGAGGGGCAGAAGATGGCCCCCAGCGTCTGACGTCGTATGGAAGGGATAACCTTATCGATACTTGCAAACAGTTTTTTGTACAAGGAGTCCTCGCAAATCTCTCGAAACCGGTGATCATTTTAATAAGATAGAAGGAAAATAACCCATCTGACAAATTTTTATATTTATTTGGAGGAATTTTATGAATCAGTCCTAAGCCCAGTCTGGTTGTCTGTCTCTAGTACTTACTACCTCAGAATATAAAGTTAATTAGTGGCTACTCCCCAAGACGGCGTTTTGATTACGCTGAAACGTGCGTCGACAAATGTGATTAAGAATATAAAATTGCCACGAACATACATTTTTATGTATTTGATTTAATTGTTATAAATGAATTTTTTATTGTGTTAATCACATGATGTTTTAATATGTGTGTCTGTTTTTAATATAAATAAAAATCAACATATGTTTTATATAATTCCTGTTGCTTACTTTTCCCTGGTTTATATTTATTTTTGTAATTGAACGATTGAAGTTGCCTAGGAATTTGTTTTCACCCAAATGCTGTTTTTACTCATCCCAGGGTCATCGGCTCATTGAACTATGTCATCCGACCTCTGGTAGGATTTATATTTTTAGATTTTGCGCTTCCTCTGCCTCTTCACTCCACACTGGTTGCTGTTCTACACATGTGTAAATAGTGTTAGTAGGCGTTTATACTAACCAATTCATCATGGTCCTAGGGAGCGCTACCTCCCAGGTGCAGTTCATACAACGTCTCGGGGTGTGTATCCGTGGGACATTTATGTTTGCTAGTAGAGGGCGGGTGCATGGCTTGCACTCTGTAATAGCAAATCCTTGTTTGGCTAGTTGAAGCGAGAGGAGGAAAACCTCGTATCGCTTTAATAGTGCGGATACGGATGGTAAAAATGGAGAAAAACAAAAGCAGGGTCTCACTCATTGATTTAAATTAGGCTCCTGGTGGGTAATGTTCCATGGCTAATCCTATTATTATATTGCAGGGTCTCTGTAGGACTGGGGATCTTAATGTCACATGTAAAATAGGCGCGGAAGGGGACAGAGATGTTTCGCAGCCTAGGGGATCGCCACCTTCTCGGGTATTGTTTACTAATTGCTCGGGGGCTTCGAGGCCAACTGAAGTCCGGGAATTGCCACCCTCTGGGGCTTTACTTAAATATGCAGGGTGGGCCTCAGCAGTCCCTGAAGTCGCAGTGTTCCTAGGCAGTGCCTTATTTGTTTTGTAATCACAAGGGCAGTACTCATGGTGTTATAAAGTGATACACTTATAGAACCCTTGCAGTTGTAGAATTACCCAGGCTTTATTTATGTAATAGTCTATTAGTTTATATTTGGTAGTTGCACCGCAAAATTACAAATGTTTTCTGTCATAGCTTCCTATAAACAGATGATTTTCACAATAAACTACAGACAAGTGTTGTCAGAAAAAAAGACCTATACACTCACTTATTTATTAGAAAAAAAGAATCTTTACTAAAACAACACAAATAAATGGAAACACAAGTTTATTAGTACAAACAACAGTGTAACATGAAATACGTGGGTGGGACTCCTCCGGAAGCAGCGTACAAAACCCGAACGAAAAAAATGAAACAAGTATGTGTGCAATGTGGAAGAGGAAAAGAAAGGTAGTCCGCAATGAAAGGAAGATAGTGAGAATGGGAGGGAGAGGGAGTGGGTGGAAGGGAGAAGGGGAGTGAGAGTCAAAAGAACAGAGGGAGGAGGAGAGAGAGCGTCGGCCTGCTGCACCCAGCCCTCAGAGTGTACGTCCCCTCACCCGTTTGTCTAGGACACTGGGGTCCCCAAGAAAGAGTGTGGTCGAGCAAGTGCTTAAAATGAAACATATGAACGAGGCTAGAGATTACATTATTAGCTATGGGAACATCGCTTGCCTGCACCTGTGCACCCACAGTGCTGCACCCCAGCACCTTCCCTCGCACTGTGCTCAATTGTAGGCCATTGCGCACCGAGACTTTACTGCTCACTTGACACCACCAGTGTGTCCAATGATGTGCCGGTGCAAGCTCCGACTCCGGGTTTCCTTTGTAGGGTGGGAGAGAAGGTCTCCGGTCGGGAACGGTGTCTTGATACCACGATGGAAGGAGTCAGTATGCCGAGGGCATCATCACGGGGTGAGCACCCCCTCCGCCCATTTTGGCTCAATCAATTCAGTGTCTGAAAAGGGAGAAATAATTTAATGGTGGAAACGTCTGGAGGTAAATGAAGTACGATCTACCAACTGTTAGTGGTAATCGTGGTTCAAAGAGGAGTTGAAATGCACGACAATACACAAGGTTAAATAATATTATGTTAGACCAAGGATTCACATACAAAGGACCAGAGCGCATGCTAGAAGCACAATGTGCGTGTGTAATGCAGTGTTGGAAGCCTGTGTGCATGTACACTTAGTAATGAGCTCACTACAGTACCCTTAAAGCCAACACCACATGTCTGTAGGGCAGCGCTGCCCGCTGGCTCAGGCCTACAGTACGGTCCAGCAGGTCCTTAAAATGAGACAGACATGTGACTGAATGAGGTCAGAGATCACATCATTACGCAGGGTAATATCGCTAGTTCGCACCTGCGCACCCAGGTTGTTGCACCCAATCCCTCCTGCAGCACCGTGCTCAACACGTGTCTTTAGGGCAGCGCTGGCCGCTGGCTAAGGCCTATAGTACGGTCCAGCAGGTCGTTAAAATGAGACAGAGATGTGACTGAATGAGGTCAGAGATCAAAACATTACAGACGGCCTCATTGCTTGTTCGCACTTGCGCACCCAGGCTGATACACCCCAACCCCTTCCCCCGCACTGTGCTCAATTGTAGGTCCTGCGCACCAAGGCTTCACTGCTCCCCTGCCACCATCGGTGTGTCCAACAACGTGCCGGTGGAAGCTCCGGGTCCAGGGGACTTTTGTAGGGTGGGAGAGCAGGTCTCCGGTCGGGAACGGTGTCTTGATACCACGATGAAAGGCGTCAGAATGCCGAGGGCATCATCACGGGGTGAGCACCCGCTCACTCCATTGTCGGTCAATTCAGTGTCTGAAAAGGGAGAAATAATTTAATGGCAGAAACGTCTGGAGGTAAACGAAGGTTTATTTCAAGCTTAATAGAAAACATCGGTTGAGTGCATTGTTTGTTTCTAAAGTAAAATCTAACAACTGTTAGTGGTAATCGCACCTGCGCACTCAGGCTGATGCAGCCCACCCCTACCGAAGCATCGCGCTGAATTGGAGCCAGTGTACACTCAGGTCCCACTGCTCACCTGCTGTCATTGTTGTGTGCGCAAATACTACGGGCAGCTGTGTTCACAATTCAGTTCCAGTGTTGATTACAGGATGGTGTACACATCATGTATCCCTTTGAAAATACCACGGGCAGTAGGGTTCACAATTTAGAACCAGTGTTGATTGTCATGATGGTGTACACCTCATGGGTCCCTTTTTTTAATTACGTATTGTGATATGCGAGGTGGATGCGGCTATATCAACTGAGGCAGTGTGGAAGAACTGAGACATGTGGCGTCGTTGTTATCCTATTTATACGTACGCAAAGTGGGCTGGGCCTGCCTACGCCAGGCCAGCATAGGGGTGTGAATAATTGTTCCGGGGATCTGGGTGTTCTTCAGTTCCTGCCTGGCCAGGAAGTGTAGTTATGTGTGTTTCTTTTGCAGTTTTGACGTCGCAGAATGCCCAATTTATATTAATGTAGCATGTATCGGGAGGTCAGCAACTATCGCTAATGAGATGCTGTTCGAAAAGATTGAATGGCGAACATTACATGTTGTTGTCAAGGTTGTGGATATGCTCAGACATGCATGCCAATTGGGTGCGGTATTATTGAAAGTGTTGCTATTGCGAAGTGTACACATGTGAATGTGCTCGGATGGAGGGAGGATCAGCAGTGAGGCTACATCATTCACAGTGATAACGCTCATTACAGTCACACAATGTATGTCAAACGTGAATCTGAAAGTCTCACATATGACACACTAGTATATTGGTAAAGCCTTACAACAGAGCGTACAGCAATATACATCTACACATTACTGTTTTCTGTTTGTCACATGTGATCTAGGATAAGTGAGAGCTCAATCTTGGTGATTTGTTGCACAGGACTTTAGAGGTCTGACCTAAGGAAGTGGAGTTCTTGGATGTTGGTAGCCTGATCATGTTGAATAGTTCCTTGGGTCTGTTCTTTGCGTTGTCCAGGGTGGTGCAGAAGAAGTTTTTTTTTTCTTTATGGATGTGTTTTTTGTAGTACCTTTGAGTTGCTTTCAGTTGTTCAAGGAGGCTTGTGGAGGGGTTGTTCCTCCATAGACGTTCTGTGGCTCTCAGTTGTCTCCTTTCCGTTTTGATATCAGAGTTGATCCAGGATCTTGATGGAATGTTCCTGTTTTTTTTAGTTTCAGGGGTGCTAATTGGTCTAGGATGTCGGTCATTGTGGAATTGTAGTGAGAGGTGAGTTCCGATGTTGAGAGATCATCTGAGGGGGTAGGAAGGAGTGTGCAAACCTTTTCCTCCAGGTTGGCCATGGAGATTAGAGACAGGTTTCTCGTCTATTTGGGGGAGTCTTGGTTGGGAGGTTGATAAGTGATTGGTGGAGAGATGTGGAATAGGATTAGGTGGTGGTCGGACCAGTCAACAGGTAGGGTGTGATTGACTTTGATAGTGTCACGTTGGGCGATAATGGCATCAAGGATGCTCCTTTGGTGTGGGTTTTCTCGTAGCAGTGCTGGTTAAGATTGTTATTGTGAAGTAGCTCATTCAGATTCTGGGTTAATGAGCTGTTTTTATTGTTCCAATGTAGGTTCAGGTCTCCCAAAATTAGGTTATTGGCATCTCGGAGAGAGCAATGGGCAATCAGGTCCGAAAGGTGTTCCGCGAATGAGGAGCTGTTGCCTGGGGGATGGTAAAGTAGATGACAATGGAGTGCCTTGTTGTCACTAGTTTTAATGATGGCACAAAAGCATTCAAATGACTTGTAGTTAAAGGTGTCAATTTCCATCAGAGACACAGTGTTGTTGTTAATGATTGCTAAACCTCCGCCTCTTTGGTCTCTACGATCTTTGTTGATAATAGAAAAGCCTGGTGGTACAAGAGTGTCCACGATAGGGGTCGAAGAGTCGTTTAGCCAGGTCTCAGTGATAAAGGCTATGACTATGTCATGGGTGAGGATGGATTCTGCTAGCTGGGTGATGTGTTTGATGGCTGATCTGCAGTTTATGAGTATGCAGTTGGCCGTGAGAGCCTCTTTTTCAGGATTCTTCTTCCGGGGGGCTCTGGGGATGTTGGTAAGGGCAGTGGGAGGTCTCGGGTGTTTCGGGGGGAAGTGGTCTCTTCTGAATCCGGTGATAGGTAGGTAGAGAGTACTTCATGTAGTCGATGGGCTGGGCCAAGGGTGTAGAGTGTGACGAGTCGTGATGTGGCAGCTGTGTACTTATGAGTGCTGGTGTAGGTAGGGGTTTGTGAGTCTTGAATTGTGAGTTGCGATTGGTCATGGTATTGAGGGGGAGAATATAAGCAGGGGGGAGGTCAGAGAGGCGAACGGGTGGTGGGGGAGACGATGTGTTCTTGGTATCAGAGGTGATGGTGGAGACCTGAGGTGGAGAGCTGGTGGTGTTGGTGGGGGGCATATTGTTGATGGGGGAGCTGCATTGGGGGGTCTGTCTGTCCGGGGAGAGGGGGGTGTTGGGCATGGGAGCAGAAAGTGAATGGGGGTAGTTCTAAGAGAGGAGAAGAGTGAGTCAAAAGCCTCTAGGTTGTCATTCTTGGCTTGGATCAGGGCCGTGCCGTTGGAATATATAGTCAAAGAGGTGGTTCCCCTCGGTCTCGAGCGGGTCTAGATTAAGAACGTCAGTTTGCAGCTACGGGGTGTGTTAGTAGATTTGTAGATGTGGCATTGTGATCTGATGATGGCAATCTACTCTTTGGGTCTGCTAGTGTGGAAAATGAGATCCATTTTTATCAGTCCATTGGAGGTGCAGTAGTATGTGTCTGCGAATAAATATTCTGAGTGCTGTTTAATTAGTTTATGTTTATATTTTTTTGTGCTTTCAAAGGGAGGTTGGGGGAAACTGATCGAGTAGGAATTAGGGCCGTGTGGTTTGAGGTAGCTCGCTGTGTGCTGGATGTTGAGGGTAGGCCTGATGGAAGGCATGTTTAAAAAGTAGGGTAAGGTGCAAGAATCTATAGGGAGAGGAGTGGGATGGTAACGCTGGTAGCGCTGGTAACGCTAAGTCAGGTGGAGTAAGGAGAGGAGTGGGACTGCAACGCAGGTAACGCTAAGTCAAAGGGAGTACAGAGAGGGCGGTCAGCCAGGGAGGTAACTCGCGGGGTAGCTCACCGGTGCAGAGCGGATGGAAGGATCAGGTCATGTCTTGTGCTGTTGTGGGACAGGCCGTGAAGTCAGTCGAAGGGGGCAGCTTATCCTAGATAGGGCGAGACAAGTACAAATCCTGTTTGTAGCCAGTGGGTCAGGACGGGCGTAGTGATGATCGGAGTCCTAGTTTGGTGTGATAGTCTGTAGCAGTAGGAGAGGTGGACAGAGGGCGTAGTGGTGTACGAGGTCCAGTTTGGCATGCTAGGGCCAGATGTAGGTAATCTGATTTTACAGATTCTAAAATACCGAATTTTACCGAATCGGTATTTTAGAATCGGTAAATGGGATGTAGAAAAAATACTGATTCGGTCAAATTCGGAATCGGACAATCAGATTTTACCGAATCGGTATTTACCGAATCGGTATTCCCTATTCATTCCTATGGGCCTTTTACCGAATCGGTAAATACCGAATCGGCAAATACCGATTCGGTAAATACCGAATCAGAAAGCAAACAAAAGTGAAACTTAAGTAGGCAGCCAATCAGGTGCTACCACCCTCCCCCTCTCTACCAGTTAGTGGCTACAGAGGCAGATGCAACTAATTAGAAACTTCTGGAAAGGCAGTTGGAGCTAGCTGAGTCCCTGAGCAGCAGAAAGGGTTTTGAGCACTTTTAAAACTGCAAAATGGCAAGCAGCAAAGAAAAAGAGCAGGCAGAGAGGAAAAGGAAACTCAAATTCAGCAGCATGGAGCTGCAGGTCCTTGTGGAGGAGGTGGTGAAGGTGCACCAAAAACTGTTTGGCAGGCAGTCCCTCACTGTGGCAGAATCTGCGAAAAGGAAACTCTGGCTGGACACACTGGACAAAGTTAATGCAGTGGGGGTGACTACCAGAGACACAGAGGACCTTAAAAAGAGATTCTACGACCTCAGGAGCCAAACCAAGAAAAAAATGGCTGAGCACCACAAGCAGGTAACAAAAACTGGTGGAGGCAAGAACCCAGCACCCCCCCTTACTGACCTGGAGGAGATGGTGGCCTCAACCATTGAACCAGACAGCGTCTGCGGACATGGAGAAGTGGACAGCTCAGCCAGAGCTGCAAGAAAGAAAGGTAAGAGAGATGCACAGCATTCCCCCCCATACCATCATCCTTACCTGTACCATTTGTGGCCAAGTGAACCCCAGTCCAGTACTGCTAGCACTATACAGCACCAAGTAGCCATCCTCCAGCACAAGACTCAGAAATGGCTCCAGAGTTGCAGGTGTCCCCACACAGATATCAATCCCCTCTGTTGCTGTCATCACCAGAAATGCCTGCATCACAGCATGACACAGCACCTGCATCACAACCAAGCAGGAGGCATGTTGTGGCCCCACTTCTAGAAATGGAGTCAGCAGCAGCTGACATGGAGGGTGAAGAAAGGCACAACTTGCCTGTGGATGTCAGCTCTGGCACAATGCACTCCAGTGCAGGGGTGGGCCATAGTGGTGCAAGACGCCGCAGAGTCCTAGAAAGGCCAGCAGATGCACCTGTGGAGGGTCCAAGTGTGTTCCGTGGCATGGAGGGGAGCATGTTGAGAATCCAGAGGATGCAGGGAAGAGCAATCCAGGCATGCCAATGCCAAATGAGGTCATTGAACAGTAACATAAGAGACATAGGAAAGGGCATCAGGGAGCTTGTAGAGGTGAACAAAGAGATGGCAGCAGGGATGCGCAAAATGAGCCAATCGGTGCAGCTGCTATGCACCAAACTGGACACTGAATCTGCGGCAAGGCGCAAGGAAAGACAGCGTGCTCATGGGCAAAGTAAAGCTATCAATCGCCTGGCCACAGCCACATCCCTGCTATGCAGGAGGAGCAGTAACATGCAGGAGGCCATGACCCAAAACACCTATGAGGTCACTAGGGGCATGGGAAGGATGACCAGTGCTCTTGAGGCACTGTTAAATGCCCAAAATGCACAGACAGCTGCTCTGGATGTTCCTGTGAGTGAGGAGAGCACAAGCAGGAGCAGCATTGCAAGCTCCCTTGTCACAGAGACAAGGAGGAGCAGCAGGCGCCACTCTGAGGCCACAGGCCAGCAAGAGAGTGAGCATAGTGAGCACCAGACAAGTGGTACTGGAAGCGAGGACGTAAATGACTATTACAGTTCATGGTGAAGTGAACCAGGACTGACATCATTGAAGTTAACTACTTGTTGTTGCACATTTGTGCTTTAAAGACATATTTCATGACACAATTAAAATACATTGGGTGCATACTCCACCTGTCTGTGTCTCTTTACTTACTTAAAAGAAATTGCGCGTGACCTCTTCCCGCCTGTGTCTGCCATCACTTGGTGTTGCAACTTCAGATGTGTGTGGTTCAGGCAGTGCTTGCTCGTCATCATGGTCCTCAAAATCAGAGATATCCACTTCGGTGCCCTTATTGATCGCAAGGTTGTGCAGTATTGCACAGGCTGCAATCATCTTGCAGCAGGTGATAGGTGTGTACTGGCGGGCCCCTCCGCTCTTATGGAGGCAGCGAAACCTGCTCTTCCGCATACCAAAAGTGCGCTCCACAATGTTTCGGGTTGTCTTGTGTGCCCTGTTGTATCTCCTCTGGCTTGGTGTGGTAGGGTTGAGGTAGGGTGTGAGGATGAAGGACCGGAGGGCATATGCACTGTCCCCTAATTGTAAGAAGAAAAACATTACTCACATGCACACACACACATCCACCTGCAATACGTATCAAGGGAGTTTCACACAGTGTGTTACCTAGCAAGTATCCTTCACCAAATTTCCCCGCTGTCAGGCGTGCGTAGATACCACTGTTTTGGAAGATGTAGGAGTCATGGGTACTCCTGGGGAATTTGGCTACTATGTCAGTGATCATGTATTTGGAATCACAGATCACCTGTACATTTATGGTGTGGGTGGACTTCCGGTTCCGATAAATGTACTCTGTGGCAGCAGGTCGGCATATTGGTATGTGGGTACCATCAATACAGCCAATGATGTTTGGGAAATGCGCCATCTGATAAAAGTCTGTCTTTGTTCTGAGCAGTTCAGCATGCGTTGCAGGGAAGCTGATATAGTGATGCATTCTCTGCAACGTGGCATCAAGGAATTTTTTAAAGAAACGGGACAGACAGCTCTGGGACACCCCACCTACCGCAGCAACCACACTCTGGTAACTCCCAGATGCAAGCAGGTATAGGCTGCACAGCACCTGCACATGGGGTGGGATGGCGTGTGCCCTTGGGGTTGGATGGACCAACAGTGGGTGGAGGTTCCTGATAAGGTCCAGGATAGTTTGGGGGGCCAATCTGTACCTTTGTAGGATCTCTGGCTCAGTTAGCTGGAATAGAGTGATCCTCTGCCTGTACACCTGCTCCTCCCTCCTCCAGACCATCTCTCCTTCTGCCTGTAGCCGTAACTGCCTCGCAATGACATAGAATGCCGCCATTCTGGTGAAACTGTTGCATTTTGGGCCTTTTCTATAGCCTGCACCTGGTTACCACCTGATTTCAGTCCATGGTAAATACTGACTCTTAAATACCGAATTTCATGCAAATTCGGTATTTGAGAGGTTACCTACATCTCAAATTTCAATTTTACCATTTCTTATTTACCGAATCGGTAAATTTACCGATTCGGTAAAGTTTCCGATTCGGAAAATTTACCGATTCGGTATTTATTCCGATTCGGTAAATTTTCCGATTCGTAAACTTTACCGATTTGGTAAATTTACCGATTCGGATGATTTTGGGTCCCCTACATCCCGAATGCCCAATACCGGTTGGTAACGGCCGAAATTCTGTAATTTCAGCCGTTACCGACCGGTATTGGGCCACCTACATCTGGCCCCTAGTTTATAGCAGTGGGGGAGGTGGACTAAGGGTAGCCGTGTGATAGACTGTGACTAGATGGGGAGCAGGGGAAGCACAGTGAAGGCTGCTAAAAGCAGGGGAGGTAGGTCAGAGGGTAGCTCTGAGATAGACTGTAACTAGTAGCAAAGGAAACCCTGTGGACATCTGTACTGGCTGGCGAGTTAAGGCTGTAGATAGCTCGGAGCACAGTGGAGGTGGGGGTAGATGATAGGGCAGAGGAAGCGTTGATGCTGAAACCCCTGAGGGTGTTGCTGTGGCCTGTACCCTTCTCAATTAGAGAGGTGCCGGCTTACCTGAGAAGTTGGATTACCTCGAAGGAGATGTGCCGATGGTAGCCATCTTAGGGTCAGGCTTCGGTGGTTCCATTACATGGCTCGAAAGAGAATCATTATTATTGGGCTTCCTCCTTTCTTTGAGTTTCACCGAAGGGAAGAGAAGCCGGTATTGCGGCTGTGTAGTTGTTACCTTAGGTTTGCTGAAGAGTCCGTTTTTGTTGTTGGGCCGCTTTGCATATTCTGCGCCAGAGGCCGCCATCATTGGGACAGGCAGTAGAGGAACCAGAGCGGAGTTCTTCCTGAGCTCGCAATTTGCTTCTTCGTCACGACTGGACAGATGAGTAGCCAGTAGGAAGACTGCGCAGTTGTTTCCATTAAATTGGAGAAGGGACGATTATGACGTTCGGGCTGTTTGAATGTACTGCACCGGGGGCCTGCCATCTTGGGGACAGGAAATGGAGGAGCCGGAGCGGAGTTCTTCCTGTGCTCACGAGTCCTTGAATCAAGAAAGAGACCGCTGGTCGCCGATTCCTTCCGAGGCATCAGATGCAAGTCCTGGAGGTGTCGGGTGCGGACCGACGGTTATTTGGTTTCTGATGGAGGAGAATCGTGATTCAGGCTCCGTTTGGTGTCCGGTGTCCGGGGAGTCCTCGTTCCTTGGGACAGAGGAGGAAAGGGGGCGGCAGTAGGGATTTACATGGCAAAGGTGATCCCAATGTCCGAGAGCTCTGTGTTAGAGATCCTTCCATCCACCATTTCCATGTCTACCAGGTAGCCAGTGAAGTCAGTTCCCTGCTGAATTCCCCCTCTCAGAGACCCGGAGGGTGAACTAGAGTGCTCTCAGAGACTGAGGAGCACCACCAGGAGCAAGAAGAGGCCATCGACAAGATTGGTCCTCTGGGGGCTGAGATCGGGCCCCCAGAAGGTAGCTGACCTTTGGCGGACCGACGACGAAGCATGTGGGGCTCCGCCGCTGGTCTAGAAGATGCCCCAGGGGTGGGTCAGGTCCATGGGGCTGCCCCCAACATGAAATAAAGTCGGGGAGCACAGTCGTGCTATCCGTGAAGTGTCCCCCAAAACAGGTGGCCAGGAGCCCACCCTGGCCCCTGGCAACAGTGGAGGGCAGGGGGCACCGGCGTTGGACAAAGAACTGCCCGTCTGCCCACTGGAGCGGGCAGACCAGAAGAGGAGTGCCGGCTCCCACGGCAGCACGCAAGGGTGCTGGCCAGGTGGGAAGCCGGCGGGGCAGCCGAGGGTGGGCTCTAAGGGCTGCCCTCCACCCAGAAGGGACCGGGGTCTGAAAGAACGGAGTATCCGAAAATGGGCATAGGTGGCCAGGGTGGGCGCCCCGAGCCGTTTCTCTCACCTGGGGTCAGGGTGGGACCGGACCCTCCAACGGCCAGCCGAAGCAGCCGGAGGCCCACATGGCGGCTTTACCGAGAGCTGCGGGAGAGCCACTGTTCTAACATGCACAAAGTCCCATAATGCCTTGCAGGCCAGGACCAGCCTGTCAGGGCAATCAGCAGTTTTCTCTGCTTGTGGTGGCCCCGGGAGAACAGGGTCGCCACCACATGGGTGCAAAGGTGCAGGGGGAGCTGCTGGAGATGCACAGTCTCCCCAGCACAAAACTGGAAGTCCCTGCCTAAGTCTCATGGGGACTTGAAAAGAATAACCCCTCAAGGACTCAACCAGCATTTTAACACTTTCTGGGCTGCAACTTTTGTTCTTCAGCTGAGGGTGTATGTAGAAGTGCATCAAGGAGTGAAAGGCTGAGTTGGGGATGTCTGGAAAAAGGCATCTCCTGGAGGTGAAGAGGTGTGATTGCACTTGTAGTCTATTTAATAATGTTATTTCTTTTAGAGGGACTGAAGGTCACATGTGTAATGTGAAGTACCTGTATAGGTGATGTCTTAAGCAAAGTAGGGTTATGTTGCCAGACATTCCTGATAGGGTGTCTGGCTGTATATGCATAATCCTGTGATTTCATCTGTGATGCCTTTAGGGGCTGTAACTGCAATGCATTCTAATGCTCCACAAATGTGATGAGTACTGTCAATCTAAAGTGATGCGTAAACATGTATTCTTGCTGCTTCCCTTAGGTGAAGAACCCAGAATGCTAGCCCTTAAGATGAAGAGGTGTATACTTCATGGTCAGTAGGAAATGCCTAGTCAGGTTTATGTGTCACCAGGGCAGGGTTACCTATTTTAAATGCTTGTTGAGATAATGGGGTGGGTCGCCATGGGGTTTGGTCCCAGTGCGCAGGGCCCTCGCTCCAGGTTATGTTCAACTACCTGCATTGGGGGCAAGATGATATGCATACATGGGAGTGGTGGTACTAGACCCCACCATCCCTGCGGGAGGGGTGGATATGTTACTCAATGTCACAAAGTGATTCCAACAGCTTATGTATATTTGTAAATTGGTGCATAGTATTGAGTAGTGTGTGTGTTTAATAAATGTATTCTTACTTTTATAAAGCTAAGTACAGACTGGACAACCAATTATTAAGTGTTATTTCTGCGCACCTGCAAATGATGAATAATAGCCCACACCACCTCTCTTCAGTAAGCCTCAGACTGCTCTGCAACACTAGCCTCTGAGAGTCAGGCACTACAATTGGGGATTTGATTCCCAGTGAAGGACAAATGTAGTCATGTTATTTGCGCAGGCCTCACAGATGCTGCCTCGTTTTCCTACACAGCCTTTTTGTATTCCCAGTCACTGAATGTCCTATACCTAGTGACACAAAGGGAAGAGTCCCACTCAGGACCCTGCCAAATTCATTGAAGGTGGAGCCTTTTGGCAATCATGGAACGACTAGCACTCTACTTTATGTTTATTTTTTTAAAGTTTTTTTTTATAAACTTGGGCCACTGGCTATTAGGATCGCTCTTGAATTTTTAATGCATTTAATTTTCTTTGATGACTGGCATGAATTTCCAGCCTATGCTCTGTGTTTTATGCAGTGTCCCACACATGTACAGATCCTGTCCTAAGGGAGAGCTTCGCTAAAATTACCCGGGCCCAAAATGAAGGTCGAAACGCGTCGGCGTGTACATAAGTGTGGCCAAGAAATAGTCATTCCTAAGCAAAAGAAGAAAAGTAATATACAGGAGAGGAAAGGAGAGTATTGATATCTCCATGACCATATGAATGAACTCCGACCACTAAAGGCCATATGATACTTTTGGGACCTTAAGACTGAGGGCTAAAAGATGTCCCCATTTAATTAAAATGTGTAACCTTCTGTGGTTATTATTGTTGGACACTGCTTCACAACGAATATAATATGTGAATATATGTTTGCCACTTATAAATGTAAACTACAAGTCATCACGTTTTATTATGAAGTAATGTATTAAATCTATGTCCTTTAGTTTTTTCAATGTGACCTTTATGTAAATTTGTTACCATTGTGTATTTTTATTTGTCACACATTATATTATGCAAATGTAGTGGTCTGAAGTCAAGATACCCAACCAAATGGCACATGTGTTTACAGTTAATATAATGTATTATCATACACAACTGTTTGCGTTTACATACATGCATTGCGTTTTATTGTGTAAGTTGATGGTTTATTTAGTCGAACAAAAGATATATGTGTGTGAGCTGAAGTTTGGGAAGGAATAAGAAGCCGACATTGGCTAATACATGCACAGATCAATAGCGTGGTCTGAGGCAAGAAACAAAAGAATCTATGGTGATGGTGAATGCACCATTCCAGTAGATTTTTTTTAACTTAATTCCCTAAAGATTACTTTTGCGTAATTTCCTGTACTTATTTTTTAAAAATCACATAATTATGTGCAAATCCTAATCCTAACCTCTCTGTGCACACCGCTCTATGTTCACCTCACTGCAACAAATCACATGGACATAAACTAATCTTAAGAACTGAAAGATGTCTGTTTTACTGAATTTCATATAGCATAGTAGACAAAAATGTGCAGGCTTGGAGCCACATGGCCGCATCATTCTCTTTCTGAAAGGACTGCCGTCTCCTCTATGAACAAAGAAGAATGGAAAACAGAAATAAAGCTGACAGTTCCCAGGAATCGTTGTTGGCAAGCTGCTTGACTTATCGCTTTCTAGTCCTGATGGACGACAACGTGTACATCCTTACTTTATTGTTTCTTGGTCTAAAATGGCGTGTTCAGACGTACATCGAACTTGAACTTGTACGGAAATTACCGTGAAAAATGTGCAATCATGAGAAAATCGACATGAAATAAAGTTAACATTTTATTTCGTTTTTTCCCATTATTATAACTGTTTCTGTGAATATTTTAATTTGCCAAATGCAGTAAAGGTACCACAAATCCTAGCACGCCACGAAAACATGCAAATAACTATCCCGAGATTTACAACATGGAGATGTTGCAACTGACCGCACGTCTTCAAAAGAGCAATGACATTTGTCTTTAAAAATGCCTCCATACTTAGACTTACCAGGAACTCTCTAGGGGCCTTTTAGGTCAGTAGAAAATGAATGTCCTTGTACGGTCAGTAACATGGTTCTCGATTAAAATTCACCTCACCCATTAAGAAAAACAATTATTAAGCTAAACAGTATTTTCTGGAGAACTATAATTCATTTCCGCGTATATGATTTGCACCACTAGATGGCAGAACTGTATTTTAGAAAATAAAACGCAATGTTACAAAGTAACACGTTGTTGCAAAAGTCTGCTAGAGGATTGGTAGTTTGACAAATGAGTAAATAAAGTGTAAGCTGAGAAGGCAGATGCAGTCAGCTATTTGCAGTTCGTCCTACATCAGAAACCACGTCTCACACTAGTATAAAGAGCCAAAGCGATTGAATGTAATCAGAGAAAATGTTTATATTGAGATTAAAGTGGCTATTTAAAAATCAAGCAGCCAGTCAGAGTTGTGGGTTTCATGTGTTTAACTCGCTTCCAGGTCATTTCAGACGCATGAACAGAACGGATTAAACCGCTAACAACATTTGTATTATAAATATACCAGCTCATCACTCCATGGTCACTTTTATTTTTATTACCATTTTATGCAACAAGTCAGTGGTATTGGAAATATTACAGTACAAATACAATCAACAGTCATATTTAGAGAGATTACATTGTAAACTCACTTTAAAAGAAGCATTAAGACTTGGCTAGAGGGTACTCCTCTTCTCCAAAGTAAAGATCAGACTGGCTATTTAGAGTTTGGCGGAACTAGAGTATGTAGATGGGGGAGACCACTCCTTTTCCACCACTGACATACACTTTATATTTTTATTTTTATTTTATTTAATCCGATTTTATATAGCGCGAACTTTACCCGAAGGTGTCAGAGCGCTTTACATAAGAACCAGTTGCAAAACATAAGGACTGAGGATTACATGCGTTACATAAAAGATACAAACAGAAAAAATTGCAAATGCACAAGAAGAAAAGTCACACAAAGAAGAGACTGGTGATTATAGGGAAGGGCTACGGATGGATATACTCTAAGAGTCACATAGGAATGGTACAGAGTACAAAGGTCTACTGCATATACTAGTGATTAGAGTTATCTCTATATACATAGGGAAGGGATACGAATGGATATAGTAAGAGTCACATAGGAGTGGTAGAGAGTACATAGGTCTACTCCAAGGTCGCTGGTTTGGCCCTGTGTTTACCTGTCTTAGTTCACTGGACTAAGATATGGCCAGTTTTCACTGTCCACAGCCGTGGCCCATGCAGGTAAGAGCGGATTTCTACAGGCGACGACGAGGGAAAATTATTTATTTAGTAAATTTCCCCTCGTGGTCATCTGTCGAATCCCCCCCCCCCCCCCCCCCGAACCCGGCGCAACCTCTCTTACCTGCGTGGGCCGCCCCTGACTGTGTATCTCTGGCAGGTAAAACCTGGTAGTGAGAGGCAGTGGAAACTGCAAAATGTCCAGGACGCCATGGGCAAAATATCTCAGGGCGAGAGCATCTTTTGGGGTTTTCTTTTTTTAAACAGAAAAAAAAGTTTAAAGTTTGAGGAACAGCATCATCATGTTGTCGGAGCCATCCGTCAAACTTTCAGCTGAGCAGGTCGATATCTAAAAAACTGGCAGGTACTCCCTCAGGGGGATCGAGTACTTCACTCCACCTCCCTAATAGAGTAAATTCCCGTCCATCAAACTAAATCAGGCCCTTGGGGACATATCAGCAACAGCAAGCAATAATTATCGCTATGCGCTCTTAACCCGAGGATAATTATCGTCGGCTATCTCTGGATTTTATTTCAGAGATAGTGGGTTATCATCAACGCTCATCTGTAATGCGATATAAAATCCAGTGATAGCGGCTAAATGTGTGATTATCGCTGGAGATCCAGCGATAATCGCACAGCGATAGGCGAATCCTTGATGATAGGACAGGGTGGACTTAGCCATACAATCCACCTCCCATAGGATATAATGGCTAAGTCAGATTCAAAGCAGGCGTAAAGAAACCTGCGATAAGCGCGGTTAGGGCTACTTTTATTATTGCTACATGGGTTAGTGGCTACATTGATGATAGAAGAAAGTCGTGTTAGCTACATTTCTCACGTAATTTTAGTGAGGAACACCTACTATGCATCTTATTAGCGTTGAGATGCTGGGCATTAAGGAAACAGGCGCTGAGGCATTGATTCACGCGATAGCGTGAGCTTGCTGATCGTGCGATCAAATTATCACTGCTTTTCGCCCAAAAACGGACGCTAAAGCGGCGATAATTTTATCACGGCGCCTTGATGATATGCCCCTTGGTTCTCTACATAGGCGACAAAGACAAAAACGTTTGCCAAGCCTACCTACACTGCCCTCACTAAGGTATACCTCATCCTGAAGCTTGGCATACCCTTCACTCTGAAACAGACCATTTGATAAGAGTCAAATATTTCGCCTCCTATTGCTTATAAATGCAGAAATAACAGCTGAGTAGATTACTGCGAGTAAGATCTTTACATTTGTCAGGTTTGTAGTGCCAAAGAGGAAATTCGGGCCACTCCTATGTCGCAGGGATTCTGGTCCTACACAGAACTGTGCATAGGGACTTGGAACCTCAGTGAATTAGGGTGTGCCAAAACTCACCTTAGTAGCCAAAATCCCCTACCAGACTAGCAATCAGTGTCTCATTGGTTCTTCCATACCCCCAATGATTAGACAACCCAGAACATGAACTTAGAACACCTCAGGTAACGTGGAACACATGAACACTCTTTCGTTATACTATCATACCAGTCCAGAACGAGGAGTAAATGAAGACACGTGCAAGTTTGAAATATTTATTTCTAATGCTGTGTTCTCAAGCGCAGTATCTTAGCTAATACAAGCAAACATATAAGCAACAAGGTTATCAGCATGATTACTATTCCATAAAATACAAAGGGAGAAAGCATGTTAAAATGCTAAAGGGAAGAAGGCTAAATGGCACATCAGTCTTACCCTCCCTTGCTAGTATATTATATTATATTATATCTACAGAAGGTTTCTTTGGGATTTAGAAGGGCGGCCCCATACTCTGGTCTTAGTAGAAAGGGATCACATCATCTTCTACTCCAGCTCTCTGCATGCGAATATTCATCAAGTGTGTGTGCATGCTTTGCGCAATGCATTATTAAACGCGCCAAAACCGGAGTTGGCAACAGCTGCATATATGTTATGTCTAGGACGTGGGCTGATCAGACCGAACAACAACCGCTGTGTTGAAATAACCTTGAAGGCCTCGGCACTCACTGTTCAGACATATCTTACCAAGCAAAGCTGATACAATAGGAAAACATATTATTCTCGTGTGAAGCAAAATATTCTACTAGGCTCAAAGCATTAATAACAATATGTGCCTTGTGCAGAAGCAGCAGAAAGGAAAAATGGTGTTTAAACTTCTAATAAACTCATGCTAACTTAACACAGTGTGAAGGCAAAACCTATCTCCATGACACCTATGCCTCTGAGGTGGTTGGATCGCAGGAGATAGGAGGTGGTTAAATTGCTTTATAATATTACCACTAGAAATCTAAACAAGCAATGGCATAGCCAATAGGTCTTGCCCTTGGGACATTATTGTGTTTAGCTATGCAGCACATTATCCTCGGTGCTGTGCCACCAGCGATTTAAGAGCTGTATAATGACTACACACTGGGTCATGAAGTCTGTCATGAGATGGCTACTGTCTCTAGTTCGCCTCTGAAATGTGTAAGCAATAGAAAGGTTTCGATCTGAATTGATAGGTTGTGGAGCAGTATGAGAGCTTTCAGTGACTTTGCTTTCCATAAACCCTTCGATTGGTTAAAAGATGATAATAGGCCCCAAAATAGTCGACAAACCAATCATCAAAGAGACCCACTCTGACTACTACACCGGAAGAGATCTCCTTAATGCCCTGGTTGACATTGCTCAGCCACATGTGAGTGTGTAGTGGTAACATGTATTGTGTTGGTCTGCATAAGCACATGTGGTGGAGATGGGGTTGGGTCTCCTGGTAATGAGAGGGAGCACCCTCAGCTGTATAAAGACGAGATCAGTAAAATGAGGGCCTAGCAGTGCTCTCTTACTCAGGAACGATTCAGAAAAGGAGGTGGTGATGGACAGAGCATCTGAGTTAAACAGAACACTCATACCCAGTCAAAAGATCAGGGCTTGATCCATCACTGTTTTTTAGCTCACTGCACCATCCCAGCTCAGAACCCGGCTACATGCAAATTAGTCTGTCCCTGGCCCAGTGCATCATGGGAACAGGGCAGACCAAACTACCAAGCCAATTCTTTACTGGAAAGGAAACAAGCTTCCGGGGACCGGTTTCTGGCATTGCAGCCGTCTTCGGCCCGGCTTGCTTGAATCCTGATGGTGCAGTGAGCAAGGGACTCATGTCTGAGCATACCCTGCCACTCCTATAGTGGCCAAAACGATTCAGAAAAGGAGGTGGTGATGGACAGAGCATCTGAGTTAAACAGAACACTCATACCCAGTCAAAAGATCAGGAATGGGCTTCTTGTTGTTGGCTGTTAGAGGAGGGGACATCAGCGACATGTGTGTGGGATGCACTGTCCTAGTGGCAGCATCAGAGGAGCGTGTCAGGCTTTTGGGTGGAACAGTCTAGGAACCTTTCTGCAGAATATAAGTTGCCAGCAGTGACTTGATATAAGATTTTTGGCATAGGAGCCACAAGTAATAAGAGGCAGCCAGGTAATTGTAATGAGGTGGGTGATGCGTAGTCTTAAGAAGGGCACCTGGTCTTACTTGGGCAATGAGCACAGAAGGTGCCCTATAGCAGCCTGTAAGCGTAGAAGGGGCATTATGGTGAAGGGGCACAGTCAGTATGTCAGATTAAAGCAACAGATTGTGGCTTTTTTCCTTAAAAGTATTTTTTATTTTTTTTAGACAGCAAAGAGCACCTGAAACAGTATAATACACCCTGAAATCAGCATATAGCTGTTCACAGCTCAGACTCCTGGAGTTTAGCCACTCCCCCCACCCACCCCAACTGTGTTGGGACAGCACCAAATCAAGCAAGGTGGGTCTCGGAACTGGACACTGTATCGTTGTCCAGCTTTGCCCCAACCACCTTTAATTTAAATAATAAAAAAACAAGCGAGGACTGTTGGAAAATAGTTTTTAAAAGCGAGCAGGGGGGAATTTAAAAATAAAGGAGATCAGGGGCTTGGGTGGCTAAACACATCTCATATTGGTAAGAGGGCCAAGATTTAGAAACCAGCCCAAAAAAGAGGATTTTAATATAACAGTGATGGAACAGGGCGGGTGGGTTTAAAAACAACTGAGCATGGAAGGATGGTGGGGATGACGAAAATGGCCAGAAAACGAAAACTAGTGAAATATTGGCAGCTTAGGTGGCCGCTGTAGCCAATGATCTCACTGTGACGCAAGGCAAACAAGCTGATAAGAAAGTGAAATACCTGCTGCCGCATTCTGCTGTCGACATATTCAGTGCTCTATGTAGGAAGAAGCAGCAGAGGTAGGGTGACCAGAATCTTACAGCCAAAAACTGGGACATTTCACAAAAATAGAAGAAGGACTATAATTTTACATCAAGCAAGCGCACAGAGTGACAGCGCTCCTCAGCTGAGAATTACAAAACAGACACTAAGAACATACATCAGATGTAATTTTTAAACCCAGTAGCTTGCCTGTGAATTAAATTGCTTTCTTGGAACAATTGCTAACTATCCCTGCTTTGTAAAACATAAAAAACACCTCCTACAGTTTTTAGTCGACCCTCTCCAAAAACCGGAACATGAGCTAAATTTCTCGAAATCTGCCCGGACAGCTTGTGAAAAACGGGGCCCGTCCTGGCAAATCCGGGATGCCTGGTCACCCCATGCGCAAAGAAGCGGCATTCTGCGGTGGTATAGTGTCCTTTGTTGTCTCATGTTTGCAAATGAATTGCTGACACTAGTTCGTGGAATCTACTTACAAAACAAAGCTACACTATAGTCTTAGCAGTTACCGCAAAAGTGTGTTTCTTCTTCCATTTTTAGGTACGTGTAAGGTCTTTTTCTGACTTCTCTCGATATTTCTCTTTATTTTTCTCAGGATGAGAAATTAAACAGAAGCACCCCTTGCAAGCTCAGATGGTTCCTCCCAGCCTATGCCAAGAGCGTGAGAAGGGAAACTCCTTTCGCTATATTTAGGCAATTGACGGTTCCAGTCGATTCTTTGCGCAACGTGAATGACAATAAAAACCAAGCCCGGTGGGGGCGTGGCAAATTAAGTGGCGACGAGCCTTTCTTTTATGAAGATGGTGCGCAAAGTAAACAAAGATAAATTGTGACAAATTAAGCTATTTCGCACCTTTCTTTTATTAACAGGGCTCCTAAAGTAAAGCAAAAACAAAACACGAAAGCTTATCAAAACTGGTCCCAAATCCCAAAGTAAACAAGAGAGCACAGCGGCCGTGAAGAAAGATCAAGAATGGCAACTGAAGTGGCTGCATACCTTCCATGAAGCTGGCACACAAAGTAAACCAAACATGAAAACTTATCACTACAATCCCAAAACACGAGGAGAGGCAGGCAAACAAAAAAAGAGTGCTCACAGAGTATCATAAATAACAGAAAGAGTAAGAGCACATGTAACAGGGGAAGTGTTAGATCTGAACTTTTGAGGCTGTGTTTCCCTAAACTTTTTGCTTTTTCTTCATGGGTTTTGCTGATACTCTTTTTGTAGCCTTAGGACTCTGGGCACTTTCCCATTGTAATGCAGTGCGAAAGTGCAGGTGCCCTGCCAACAAATGTTAGGAAGAGGTGCTTATCTGATGTTTTTAAACATGTCTCAAACCTGCTATTGCAGTCCTGTGTTTGCGCATTTGCACTTATGCTCAGGTAGGCAATTGCCTGATAAAGCACAAAAGACCGTAATGCAGGCCTTAATAGGGTCTCGATTGGACTATGGAAACATTCTTCTCTTGGGAGCCAATAAAGATACTATTAACCGTCTGCAGATTGTACAGAACACCGCAGCTAGGGTGCTTCTTCATCTCCCAGGGCGTACTAGTGTCTCAGAGCACTTGAAGAATCTGCATTGGCTGAAAATCGCCAACAGAGTGAAATTTAAAGCACTCTGTTATATGTTTAGAATCAATATGAATGAGGCTCCTTCTTACTTGTGTAGCTTAGCTCTGAAATATGTACCATCGCGCGCTCTTCGATCCATGACACAGGCCAAATTTGTTGTTCCTAGAATTAAACGTGTACGCATGGGCGGACGCTCTTTCTCTTATCTGGCCCCTGTCCTATGGAATGCCCTTCTTCTTAATCTGCGGTTGGAATCAAACTACCTTAAATTTCGTAAGGGAGTGAAGTCTTGGCTTTTTGATCAATAACTCTTCCTTCTTCTAAGTTTTTAGTTCCTGCAATCAGATCCAAGGTGCCGGGAAACCCTCTGGGTAGCTGTTGCGCCATACAAATGTACAAAATAAATAAATAAATAAATAGGCCTTTCTAAAAAGTTGGCCAAAGCCACAGGTGCTTTTTACTAACACTAGAGCACCCTTAGGTGGTGCCCTGGGGGACGGAGCAAGTGATAAGTGAAAGGCAGGGCAGGTACACCTGTGTTCTCTGCCCAGGTTGTGAAGAACCCGTATGTGTGTTTTCGCTAACTTGGGGCCATATTATCTAGAAAGGACGATACATTATTGCCGCTTTTATCGGCAGGAAACTGTCGCTAAAGTGGCAATAATGGGCTTGATAATATGCCAGGGTGAATTCCCATAGAAGCCCAGGTTAACACCAGAACCTGGGCTTCTATGGGAATTCACAAGGGCCCATTATCAAGCCTATTATCGCTGCTTTAGCTGCAGTTTCCTGCCGATAAAAGCGGGGATGTTGTATCACCCTTTCTTGATATTATGGCCCCTTGTTTGCTCTCCCCATAGGTTAGCATGGGGGAATGGCTGAGATTACTTTAAGATGCAGTTATAGTGGAGCAGCCTCATGTTGTTTACTATCATTGGATTCACAGTTACAAATCCTCTCTTGTGGTAAAGGTGGAATTGCCATTAATAGCTTATAAATGGCACTTCTATAGAGTGGGCATTTCTCTGCTCTAAACCCTTTTGTGTGCCTTTTAGTTTGACTCATGTCCAGATTGGAGGCTGGGGAGCACATATGTGTATTCCCCAGTGACAATCATAAGCATTGGGTATGCAACTGTAATGACAGACCTCTGCCATTCGAGGACCCGGCTGGATAAATTGGTGAAGAGATTTTAATACTTGGCCTCTGGGAAGCCAGATCATGGCCCCACTAAAGACTAAGATCTGCATTCCAAGGCCTCAGATAGGGGTAAAATTCAGGGGTGACGTCTGTATTTCAAAAGGGAACCATCCATTTGAACCACCCCCAACTTCAAAGGCACACCACAGTATAATTACTGGTGCCATAGTTCAGCAGGACAGAGATACAGTTGTGGGAAGATGGGACCAAACATCCTGGACTGTATGGTGTACACTGCCAGAGGAATCTCCTGTGCTCAAGGAAGGGACCTTGCGTTCTGCCTGAATAGTGGCTGGCCTGGGCTGACTACCTGCTGCTGTGCGGTGCCCAAAAGTGTGCTCCCCAATGGCTTATTGGTTTGCCCCATGTTCTTTGTGGAGGTCTCAGGGACATCAAATACGTCCTGTGAGGGACATACAACATCTATGTGTTTCACCTGGAGATAGTTGCCCTCTGAAGGATGTACTTCATCTACTGGATCAGTGTAAGCATGGAACTAAGTGTTGTGCCTAGAGACCGGATTGCCTTTTGTGGAGCCCCCAACTGTGCCGCAGTTTTCTGCCGATAAAGCGGCAACAATTTTATCTCCTGGCTTGATAATATCCCCCATGGTGCTAATTGTTTCTTGTTGCCCTTTACGTTCAAAGCTGGGATAGAACGAACATTGATTGATAAGAGTTGTGGAGAGCTTTACTGTATTGATGATGGTGACAACCTAGTTGATCAATCTAGTTTTTATGTTGTTTTGGTTGAGAAAGGGAAGTTCAGTTTGCAGTTTTTTAATGAACTTGTGTGCCAGGAATGTTTGACTTCATCACAAAATTGAGCTGGTCCTTGATGTTTGGCATGCCAATAAGCAGAAAGGGAGTTGAGAACTCAAAGCGAGATGTAGAGGCTTTTGATGGGGTCTTCTAATTCTGCCAACAAATCATTAGTTGTACTTTGATTCTATTAGTCCTGTAAGGTTTCGTGGATAGGTAGGCTCCATTTAATTTTTTTTTTTGCTTAAACAAGAATGGCAAACAGCTGGCATCTCTTCACCTCTTTTGGCATAGAGATCAAAGTAGGAATCACGGCATCTATGTTGCCAGTTCTTGAGAGGTTGTCATCAATTGAGGGAAAATTATCTAATTTTGAAATGCTTGCTGTGTCCAACTCTGGTTCTACTAAAGCCTCATTGGGGGAAATCTTCGGGCCTCTGTACCGTTAACAAATGTCATCCGAAATCCTGTAAATCCTAATCCCCCATCAGCCACCCCAATAACACCTAATCCAATGTTTACATCATCTAGTAGGAATGATGGGGCTGGTATTGCCTCCGATGTTGGTGTGGTAACACATGGAGGTTATGAAGGCGAGATGGTGAATACATCTAGCGAATTTGCCCAGCTCATTCTGACCACTCCAAAGGTGGAGGGTGATAAATCCAGTTCAAGGACAGCAAGGCTAGCGAGTGACACACAACCAAATAATTTTATTTGTGGTTTAGATAACCAACCTATTCCTGTCCCTGGGCGACCTGGTCATGGCGTGGCATGGTTCCTGGCCTTCCCAGAATGGATCACAAGGCTTTACATCTCCTTCCTGCCTCCGCTCCACTGATGGTGGTTTTGAGGAATGTCCCTTCCTTATACCCCGGGCAAAATGAATCCACTGAGCAATTAATGGCAAAAACAATGCACTGGCTCAATGTACATATGAAGGAGGCAGGGGTGGGGGGTGTTGGATATCTGTAACCAATTGATAATGGCTAGACGCTCATCTTGGGTTGGACATTCTGCCAAGGATGGGGGGGTGACTATGTGGTTGCCAATTTTAACAATGAACGCGTAGTTAGATTCTTATTGGAATGTCTATGGTCCAGGCATGAAGGGCATTGTCATGGTAACATTTCTCTGCCGCCCCTAGGGTTTTTCTATAGACCATGCTATTACGTCCCGTCAGGGGGGGAAACTCGTAGCGTCCATCACAGCGTCATAGGCCGACCCTTTTATCCTAACCTAGACAATAGATTTGCACCCTTGTCTGGCCTAGACACCTGTGATTGACTGTTCCCTGTAGAACTAGTAAGAACAGAACATTTCCCAAATCAAATTGTCACTCCCTATGTGAAAGATTTAGGCCCTCTGTCAGTGCCAACTAGCAGGTCACAGTGGGTAGAGGGCCAGGTACAGACAGTACAGTGTGAGGGATTAAGCCCCAGCACATTGAGGATTTTATCTTGGAACATTGCTGGGTTCCTATCGAAGACTAGCTCCTCTGATTGGTCCACTTTCATGGAGTCCTATGATAGTATTGCCTTTCAGGAGACCTGGTCATTGAGTACAATTTTTCGGCCAGGATATCTGGCATTTAGTAAGCCAGCAATTGCGAGCATAAAAGGGCGACCCTCAGGTGGATTAACTGTGTGGGTTAGACAACAGACGGGTTACCAGATAGGACTTTCTGGCTATTAAAATCACCCCTGAGTATGACCCCGAGTATATTGTGATAGATGTCTACGCTAGAGGGCTGGTGGGTGGTAAGGCATCACCGACCATCTCCAGCCCAGATACATTTATCAAATCATTAAAAGGGTCGACCCTAATGAGGACACTCTTCCTGCCCTCACAATAGCTCATGAGACCCTGTTTGCTAAGTTGAGATCCTTTTTTAAAAAATCCCAAAAAAGAATCAATATGTTCCCTATCCACAAGTCGGCTAAGTGGTACGACGGGGCATGTCGGGTAGCTAACAGGGATCTGTCTAAAGCCATAAGGGAAGGTACAATGCAGGAAGTAAGGAATTTGAGGTCCGTTTTGCAAGGTAACCCAAATACGGGCCAAGAAGGCCTTCAACGAAAATAGATGGAGGGACTTGTTAGACACTAGTAATGGGAAAAATTGGTGTCGATTTTGGCATCTAATCAAGGGGGTAGTGACAATCCCGGCCCGCGACCAGTCAACAATGTCCCTCCAGAGGTTTGGGTAGCACACTACCAAACCCAATTCTCATCCCCTGCAAATAGTCCTCGGCAGTATCAATGTGTGGCCCCGGAGTCAGCCTTAACATTTACTATAGGGGACATTGAGTGTGCTCTTGATGGGGTAACCGGAGGTAAGGCCCTGGGCCCGGATTGTATCCCAGCAGATATATTTAAATCTGACAGGGAGAATTGGATCAAATATATTCATATTTTTGCGAATGGCTTGGCCAGAGGTGCCCGCATTCTGGAATCCTGGTGTGGGGCTGAAATCATCCCCATTTACAAAAAGGGGGATCGTGCCAGCCTGTCCAATTATCGGCCCATAAGTCTTATAGACACGATGCAAAAGTTGGTGGCCCGATTAGTGCTATGCAGGATTAATAGATGGCAACAAAATTTTATCCACCTACCAAGCAGGATTTTGCTCCCATGTTAGCACTATCGATCAAGTTTTCAGATTCATGTTGATGTATTGGAACACAGTGATTTTAGCTGGGGGGACCTTGTACGCAGCATTTATAGATCTTAAATCTGCATTTGATCTAGTGCCCCGCAACAAGCTGTGGGACAGTCTTAAGAAACAAGGGATCCCCTCAGAGATCTTATATTTTATTATAAAATTACATGAATCTACCTATGCCCAAGTTCGATGGGGTCAACAGGGTGAGTTAACAGAACATTTTCCTGTGAACAAAGGAGATCGGGAGGGGTGTGTTCTCGCCCCTACCCTCTTCTTGTTGTTCATAAATATTGTCATCTCATACTACATCGATTATCCTACGGATGCCCCTACTCCTGCTTGAACAAGGGTTCCTCTTTTAATGTTTGCAGACGATTCTGTCTAAAACTCAAGCTGGTCTGCAAAATGTCTGCAACATTGACTACTAGGTCATGGTCATTTTTGTAGTGACCATGACCTAGTAGTCAATGTTGACAAGACTAAGTTCATGGTCTTACACAAACATAAAAATGTGAGAGCTAGACTGGAAATGAGTAATTTGTCCTTGGAACAAACCGACTCCTTTACATATCTGGGCGTAACTATGGGCAAAAGGATGAACTAGAAGCCACGGACGGATCTGTTAGTCTTAAGGCACAACCAACTAGCAGGGGCCCTTTTAAAAGAACACTGATTATCCCAAACTAAACCAGTAGGTCTGGCTATAACTATCTATCAAGGGAAGGTCAGAGCCTCAATTATTTATGGCGCTGAACTTTGGGGCTTTGAAAATCTAGTTCCATTAGTCCAAGCACAAAACAGGTTTCTGAGGGCACTGACCGGCCTCCCACAATCGACACCACTCAGACCACTACTTGCAGATCTGGGTTGTATCTCGTTTGAGGAAGCTGCAGGCTTTAGACCTCTCGCCTATTGGGGAAGACGTTGGACTACCGCAGAGTTAGCTCCTTATGCGCAAGCAGTTAAGCACACAAGAGATGCTAACAAATCTAACAAAATCACATGGCTGAAAAAGATCCTATCGGAAATGGGCCTCGCCCATCTCTGGGAGGACCCTGAAGGGAATGATTTCCCCTCAAAAACAGATTTTAAAGCCCTGTATAGGGATATGGTTAGCCAAAAGTCTTTGTTTCGGGTGATAGGTGCTTCCCTAACTGTAATCTTTCTGGATCACAAAATAAAATTCAGGCTGGAGGCCTACTGGGACACCATTACGAGCCCAGGTGACAGGTCTACCACCAATTTAGAGTGGGCTCTCTCTCCCTAAAATCTTTTACTAAAAAATGGGGGACCAATCAATACACTTGTTATTTCTGCTCATGTGAGGAAGAGACTTTATTGCATGTTTTGTTTGTGTGCCCTGCTTATAAGGGCCCATGTCATAAATGGCTCAAGCCGGTTTGTACTTTATTAGGCACAAGATCTTCTCAAACGGCTTTGCGTATCCTAAAAACGTATACATGTGAAGTCATAGTTATTGCTGTTCTGGAGTTGGACGTGGGCCCTTAGAAGGACTAGTTTGCAGGGGTCTACGTAACATGATAATGCTGAGTGCACTGTGTTCTTGGCTTCTTCAATCTACTTGCTCATATGAATAAAAATTTGCTGCTAAAACTTTGTAATATGGATATATTGTTTATTTTATGTTTTGTATCCATTTCTTTTAGAGGAAAGGATATATAACTATTTGATATTAATTTTATTGCTGACATGTGCTTAGAATGTTAAAATAATTTGACGATGAGCTGTTTAATATCTTTTTAGGAAAAGTTATTATGTATCTTTTTTATTTGCCCTGTATTGTGTTATGTGTCTTTTATGATTACTCATGATCGAATAAAGATTAATTTGATTTGATTTGATCTGCTGATCACAGGTCTAGTTGTCAGCATGCCCCAGCCACTCCCTCACAGCTGGTTTACACCCACACCACACCCATGCAGCACAGGCATTACAGGACATGCAACCCTACCAATAAAGGGCCAGGCACATGTGCTCTACGCCATTTCCACTCTCTATCTGGGTGTATCCGTGTGCTTATTATGTTGGTGGCAGCCGAGGCACTCAACACGGGCTTCCCGCAACATGGTGATGACTTGAGGTGCACAGAGTTGGTGGCAGCCAAAGCACTTTGCTGGACACTGGCCTCCTGCCACGTGTTGATGACTTGAGGTGCACAGAGTTGGTAGCAGCCGAGGCATTTTGGCTGACACGGGCCTCCAGCCACATGGCGATGACTTGAGCTGCACTGAGTTAGTGCCACCAGAGCTGAGTGGGCGTGCAGCCTGCAATGATGCGTAGGCCTCGATACATCATCATCTCAATCAAGACCCATTTTGAATTGTGAGCTCGGCTGGACCGCATGTACGCCAAAGGCAGCAGGCTGTACAGACATTACTCCTCTGCGCGGTGCAGCAGGTTGCGCTGGAGGCCTGTGCTGCGGAATCCAGCGACGGCTGAGGAGGTTGCTCCTGCATGTGGTGGGCCCTCTTGGAGACATGCCCAAGGCGGCAGGTGAGCATTGAGGTCTGGGTGCGCAGTGTCAGGCAGTCATCGCTGGGTGGCAGACTGGTCTGGGGACCAGGGCTGGGATGCTTGCGAAAGATGTAGAAACCATGCACACTGCCTGTGAAGTTTGCAACAACATTAGTGTACAGGCCCCAGTGGTCCAGTGTTGCCTGCAAATTTTTGGAATGTGTGTGGTTTCTGTTGCAGTGATTGTGTGCAGTGTCGGCAGTGGGCACAAGTAGTACATGAGTGCAGTCAGTTCCCTCAACACGTGCAGGAAGCCTGCTATGGCATGATTCCCTTGCTTGGTCTCCAACTGTTCCTGCACAGTGGGGGTGAAGTAAACATGCAGGTGTATCAAGCTGAAACAAACCGTGATGCTTACAGGTGTGATAAATCTTGCATATTGAGACTGCAACAGAAGTTTGTGTGGTTGTAACGTTCCTTTTCTTTCCTACGAAGGTTATGACCACACAAACTTATGTTACGGTCATTTTGTGCAGGATTGATCATACCTGTAAGCATTCCGGTTTGCCCAAGTACAATACATTGTACCATATTACGTTTGTGACCATACTAATGCTTGACCATTGTCTTCATTTATCCAACAGGTTTCTGAATACAGAGCTTTGGGATTTACAGGACGATCTACAGTTATTTCGATCCACTAGTTGATGTACCCCATTGGCAATGTCACTCGTTGTTTGATGTTTTTGTGTTGTTAATTTATGTTTTTCTAATAAAGTACTGTTTTTCCACTCCTGTTGACTACTAGACTTCATGACCTGGCGCACCCCCATTTCAGTTACTACAATCTTGGATCTGGAGCACAGAGGCGTCAAGCAATGGCTGGGGTTGGTTGTGCAAGAATACTACGAATTGGGACGAGCGGGTGGTGCGGATACAGGGGCCCTACGTTGCTTTTGTAGACATGCATCCAAGATGTGTGAGGAAGTTTATTAGGGCTGACTATGAGACTCCTTTGACTCTCGCAGTTGTTAGTTGGAAGGTACCAGAGGCCAACAGGTGCAGCACAGTCAGCATCTTTGCCTGCGTAAGGATGTTGATTGTCCGCTGTGTTGGTACCATCAGCCTGTGGCCAATGTGGCAGTGTGCACCAACTTGAGAATGGGGCGATAATTTTTTCGCCACTTTTGCTTGGCTAAAGTGCTGATAACTCAGCGAAAAGTCCCCACTATTGGGTTATAGGGTGACTGTAAAATGAGCCCTTGTGTTTATTAGGACTTTTTTGTAGCTACATGCGAATCACAAGAAAAAAGATAAAAAAACAAGAAAAGTGGGCAGGGTACAAACACCCTGACCCCCTAGGCCTGCTCAGGGGATTCCACTCAAAGCCCCATGGGCAAAAAATTATTACTATTTATTTTTTTTAAAGCGGCTGGGTGCACAAATACGGACGAAAAAATAAAAAAAAACTGATGGGGTGAATTCTCAAGGACTTAGCACTGAGTTTTCGGCACTTAAGTGCAGCAAAATATTTATCATCCCATTCTCAACCTGGTGAAAACTGCTGATATCGCCAGTTTTCCAGCGATAGCTTCCGCAAAAAACATTGTTACGAATGACAGCGACAATTAACGCTAATAATATGCAGAATAGGTGTTCCCGTGCAAAATAAACACGAAAACACCACTTCCCGATATTTTCAACGACCAGCCAAATCTTCGTTGCGATCCAAAAACAGACGATAAGCAGCTTTAGCAGTAAGAATTTAACATCTGCCTTTTACTGGTGTAAAGCAGGACGACTACCTATAGTATGAAAGGGAGCCAAGCCCAGAGCCCCATCTGAAGATCAACACATGTCATAGAGCTACGGATCACCCAAGAAGGCCACAACACCTATCACCACCACACCCACGACCTCCCCCTGACCATCTCCCCCTACTACCACCGAGGCAGCGCAGAACGGGACAGCGGACCGTCCCAAAAACGGCAAGGCCCCTCAGCCACACAATAGCTGAATGTTGGGAGGCGTGGGAACCAAGTATGTGTGAAGGAGGCAAGTCACCCATCAATAACAATGCACACAATGCCAAGTGTAGGGGTGATGTGCTGGACAGACCTCACTATGTAGAGTACAGATCTCTCCATGTGTACATATACTGCTGATGCTTGTAGTGTAGTGGACAGTGGACGCAACCATGTTACCTCAGGCAGTGGGGAAGATCTCGGTCAGGTAGCTGTGTCGTGCCTCCCTGTAAGGGGATGCGGAGTGGGCTGGTCCAACGTACGCCACTTCAGCTTAGGAGTGTAGGCTGGGAGAGATAAATAGGCTGGGGCTCTGGGCGGGGTTCACTTCTGGGAAGGCCAACGCGTCTGCCAGACCGGCGGTCCTCACCCTGCCATGAGGCCGCCGCCGTGACCACCGGCCTCCTCGGCACATGCCTCCTGCGAACCCAGCGGCACAGCACCGCAGAGTTATGTCTGTACAGACTACTGCCTTTGATGTACACTGCAGATAGCAGGGCTCACAATTCAGATCGAGTCGCGATTGCAGATGACGCAGTCCAGTAGGCAACAGACTTGCTCCCAGTGCAGCCCGCCCGGACCACGCATCATCGCAGGCTATGCACACGCTGAATGCTTCAGGTGCCTCTAACTCAGTGCACCACAAGTCATTACCACGTAGCCTTATTAAGGCAGAATTCATAAGACAAAAGACATTCCTACCAGTACGGGCCGCCCAGACCACACATTGTCGCAGGCTGCGCACACGCTGAATGCTTCAGGTGCCACTAACTCTGTGCAGCTCAAGTGAACGCCACATGGCTGTTGACCCTTACTGACCACTGCCTCCGGCCTACACTGCGGTTATCAGGGCTGACGATTCAGATAGTGTCACGATTACAGATGATGCAGTCCAGTTGGCAACAGACATTGCTAACAGCGCGGCCCGCCCAGACCACACATCATCGCTGGCTGCGCACACGCTGAGTGCTTCAGGTGCCACTAACTCAGTGCACCACATGTCACTTCTGCGTAGCCTTATTGACACAGAATTCATTAGGCAAAAGACATTGCTCCCGGACCATGCATCATCGCTGGCTGCGCACACGCTGAGTGCTTCAGGTGCCACTAACTCCGTGCACCACAAGTCACTGCCACATAGCCTTATTGAGACAGAATTCATTAGGCAAAAGACATTGCTCCGGGACCATGCATCATCGCAGGCTGCGCACACGCTGAGTGCTTCAGGTGCCACTAACTTTGTGCAGCTCAAGTGAACGCCACATGGCTGTTGACCCTTGCTGACTGCTGCCTCCGGCCTACAGTGCGGTTACTAGGGCTGACAATTCAGATAGAGTTGCGATTGCAGATGATGCAGTCCAGTAGGCAACAGACATTGCTACCAGTGCGGCCCGCCCGGACCACGCATCATTGCTGGCTGCGCAAACGCTGAGTGTTTCAGGTACCACTAACTCTTTGTAGCTCAAGTCAACACCATGTGGATGTGGGCCCTTGCTGACCACTGCCTGCACTGCAGTCAGCAGGGATCACAATTCAAGATTAGTGCCGATGCAAATTGTATTAGAGAGTATAATCGGTTAAGAATACCAAATGCTCCCAATGTGTGCAGCTCAGTCAACGCCACGTTCCTGTGGGCCCTTGCTGACCACTTCCTCCGGCCTACACTGCCGTCAGCAATGTATAAAATTCAAATTGAGTCTTGATTCATTAATTGCACAGTCCAGAAGGCAACAGACATTGCATCCAGGGCAGCCCACCCGGCGACGCATCATCGCTGGCTGCACACACGCAGAGTGCTTCAGGTGCCACTAACTATGTGCAGCTCAAGTCAACGTCATGTGGCTGTGGGCCCTTGCTGACCGCTGCCTCCAGCCTACACTGCTGTCATCAGGGCTCACAATTAAAATTGAGTCTTGATTCATTAATTGCAGAGTCCAGTCGGCAACAGACAATGCTCCCAGTGCGGCCCGGCCAGACCACGCATCATCACTGGCTGTGCACACGTTGAGTGCTTCAGGTGCCATTAACTGTGCAGCTCAACTCACTGCCATGTGCCTGCGTGCCCTTGCTGACCGCTTTATCCGGCCTACACTGCGGTCAGCAGGGCTCACAATTCAAATTAAGTCTTGATTCATTAATTTCAGAGTCTAGTAGGCAACTAGCTATAACATCCCTGAAAACCTCCATATTTCGACAATGTATTCCATACATATTTCATCTTTTGTTCCAAACGCCTACAATGTGGTCAGCAGGGCTCACAATTTGAATTCAGTCTTGATTTGTTAATTGCAGAGAGAATTGTACTCTATGTCCTCGGATTTTGTCAAGAGGAAGTGACAAAAAGCATTCCTCGATGCCTGTGCTGACTACTGCCTTCCATCTACACAGCGGACAGCAGGGCTCACAATTCAGATCGAGTCGCGATTGCAGATAACACAGTCCAGTAGGCAACAGACATCGCTCCCAGTGCGGCCTGTCCGCATCCCGCATCATTGTTGGCTGCGCACACACTGAATGCTTCTGATGCCACTAACTCTGTGCACCACAAGTCACCGCCACGTGGCCTTATTGAGGCAGAATTCATTAGGCAAAAGACATTGCTTCCAGCGCGGCCCACCTGAATCTCTTATCATCGCTGACTGCACCCACGCTGAGCGCTACTGTTGCCACTAACTCAGTGTACCACAATTCAACACCACGTGGTTGTGGGCCCTTGCTGACCGCTGCCTCCGGCCTACACTGCAGTCAGCAGGTCTCACACAATCCAATCCAATCCTGTCCTGCAAGGACACACCATCATCACTGGATCCGCACACGCTGAGCTCCTCAGGTGCTACTAACACAGTACATTACAACTCATGGACCCTTTATGATTGACTTTCGTGCTGTAGACACCGAACGCAACAATGTCACCTCAGGCAGCAGGAATATCCCGAAGGGATATTAACAATTTATTCACATCAGCACGCTCATCTCTGGTGCCCCTACCTCAGTGCACAAGGCATGGACCCTTTACGATACAATCTTGTGTGTGTGATTTAAGATCTGGTGCCCCTACCTTAGTGCACCACAAGTCATGGACCCTTTATGATTAAATCTCTGTGTGTGATCTGATGTTCACTGTTGTAGTTGTTGCCAGCACCAAACATTCGCTGAGGGCTGACTTACACTCATCCCACATGCATCCAGCACAGAAGTCACTGGACATGTGACCCTGGTAATAAAAAGGGGCTGAACGCATGTGCCTGTAGCCAGTTACACTATCTATCTAACTGTGTCTGTGTGTTCATTATGTATGCATAATGGCCCTTGTACCCTACCACATTACATTGTGCTGTTAACTGCGCACGCAACCATGTTACCTCTGGCAGTGGAGAAGACCTCGGTTATGTAACTTTGTCTGGGTCATTCTATAAGTGCATGGATAGAGACTGGATGATTAGAGTACTGCAAGGAGAGTGTATGGTGAATTTATAAGTGCTTGGGGATTGGCAGAGTGATTGGAAAAGTACATCTGTTGGTGGAGCCTAACCCCTGAGCACGACCTTGGCTCTAATTGGCTGCCAACCAGTGGCAACCCCGGCAGAGCGTCAGGATTGCAAACCAAGCCTCAGGAGAGCCGATGATACGCACAGAGCGTGAGTAGGCACCGCGCCGGTTCCTGAGGCACCCGCCTTTGTTGCTACTGGATCCCCACAGCCTTTGCTCTAGTACCCTGGGTTCCTGCCCACTACAATCTGGGCCACTTGCTAGCGGGAATACCGCACGGATGCCTGGAAAACCAAGTCCAGGAGCTTGGAATTCTCATTGCGGTATACTGCATTCTCATTCAGTGGATACCCTCCCAGGCCGTTAATCTCTAGATCAAGGAATTCTGACTGTTTGATCCCTGGAGTCCCTTCCACTGGATCCCCTAAAGCGAGCTGCTGGGTAGGTGGAGCACCGGTAATAAAAGGCCCAGAATCCTGTCTGCAAAATATTCCCAGCCCCACAGCTGGATCATTGACATACTGCGGATAGAATCTATGGAATTCTGAAAGCATAAGCGGAGTGGGCAGAGCCGGCGTATGCCAGTCAGGGGCGCAACTAGAGCCAAAATTCGGGGGAGGCTGATAAAAATTTTGGGGGGGTTAATTCTTCCAGTCATAGGCAGAGTGGAGATGCAGGGGCTCTAAGAAAGGGTGAAAACACAACAAAGCCTAATTTACAGGTAAATGGTCTTTTAAAGACCTGTGAATTACTCGGGTGCCACGCTGGGAGCCTTGCACCCAGCGCATTCACACTAGGGGGCTGCGCTGAGAGCCACGCACCCAGTGCTTTCACACTAGGGGGTCGCGATGAGAGCCGTGCACCCAATGCATTCACACTAGGGGGCCTTGCTGAGCGCCTGGTTAGGATCGCCACTCCAAACCTTTCTAAAAAAAAAACGGTCCACTTCAATTAATTTATATTCGCTCGAGGACCCCATCCCCTGGGGCATGCCCTATTCTTGAATGTTTTTATTAATCATTTGGAAGGGGGCTGCGTGATCCCCCTACCCTTGTCCACTTCTGGCCCCGGAAACCCCATCCCCCAGGGCCTGGCCACTTCATTGGGGACTGTGGGGGAGCCCCAATGCCCCCACACTCCCGCCGGCTCCCCGCCTCCTGCGGGAGCCGGCATTGCTTTTCCACATGGGGAGCTGCTAACGTGCAGCTCCCCTTGTCGAAAAGCAATCCTGCTTTGCTTCATTGAAGCGAGAGCGGGTTTTTTTCTTCTCTCGCTTCAACGAAGCAAACCAGGGTTTGCTATGACAGGGTGAGAGACATGCTTCCACCCTGTCATAGCAAACTACAATGTCACGGGGGTGGGCTCCCGGGACATTGCAGGAGCCGGCCCTGGGAGGTGGCAGTCCCCAGGGCCATTAAGGGCTCCAGGAGAGGGGCCACGTGGTACCCCCCTCTATTTTCAAATCCCCAGGGAGGTAGTGGTCCCTGGGGCTTCGGGGGGCCTGCAAGGCACCCCTTGCATATTTAATTAAATCCCTGGGGTGGCACTATATATATGGAGGTTGCCAGTAGGTAATTATAGCTAGGACCTATTATCCATAGGAAATTCATAACATTCTTTTCCCAATGACTTTGGCGCCAGTTGACGAATCTTCGAGAAATGTTTAAAACTCGTGGGGTGCCCCAGTCCACTCCTATCATGAAAGTTTCGGGGTGATTCAGCAAGCGGGGGCTGAGAAAAAATGGGGGTCCCAAAACGTTTTTTCTCCATGTTAATTCCCTTAGGAAACTTTAGACATGGCTACAGCCCGAACTCATGAATGGAATTACACCAAATTTTGCAAAAAGGTAGCACTTGTTTCAGAAAGAGACTTTATTTTTAAATGGAGTAAATCCCTTCAGTAGTTCCTGAGAAATTAAAGAAAAAGAGGTGAAAAAATGCATTTCCCATGGGAAACTTTAGACACGGCTACAGCTGGAACTGCGGATTGGAATTACACCAAATTTGGTAGAAAGGTAGTGCTTGGTTCAGAAAGCACTCTTTTTCTTAAATGGAGTAAATCTGTCCATTAGTTGCTGAGAAAATCAAATAATATCGATAAATAGAGGCACGGAGGCTCCGCGCACCCTGCCGATCACGAGCTGCATGCTAATTGGCTGAGAACACTTCAAACCAGGAAGTGTTGGCAGCCATCTTGTACCTCGGCTAAGCACCACAGAGCTGCGTTGCAGAGAGGTGTAAAAAGGGGCGTGGCCTCTGTACACCTTTCTGCAACACTGCTCCTTGGCACATACTGGAGGTACCTGGTGGGCTAGTTGGCCCCCAGGGACCCTCAGTATTCAAGGGGAATTAATTCCCCAACTTAAAACGCGCCACAGGGCGTGTTTGCACACATGTCACCTCAGTCCCTGCCCCCCTTTCTTCACCACTGTGCAAACGTGCCCGCTTGCGAGCTGTAAGTTGAGGAATTAATTCCCCTTAAATACTGAAGGTCCCTGGGGGTAAACACGCCCTGTGGCACGTTTTACGTTGGGGAATTTATTCCTCTTCAATCCTGAGGGTCCCTGGGGGCCAACTAGCCCACCAGGTACCTCCAGTAAGTGCCACAGACCTGCATTGCAGAGAGGTGGTCCAGACAAAGCCCCTTTTTACACCTCTCTGCAATGCAGATCTATGGCGCTTACTGGAGTTACCTGGTGGGCTAGTTGGAACCCAGGGACCCTCAGGTTTCGAGGGGACTTAATCCCCCAACTTAAAACGTGCCATGGGGTGTATTATGTACTAGGGCCTTACAGAGGAGGTCCTGCTAATCACAGGGGTACTCCAACGCATAGTGTTCCCTAGTGTATGTAAGTGTTTTAACTGTATTCTAAGTGTCTTTTAGCATAGCAATGGCTCTAGATCTGGTTAAGCAGAGTCAGTTACCACCAGTACCCGTCTGAAAAAGTTGTGGGCACAGGATGATTTTCTTTGTCTTTGTGGACTTCTGTTGCTTCTTTCTGCATTTCTTTTGCTTCTTTCTGTGCATTTTTTCTTCTTTCTTCCCATGTCCTACCTCTGTAGGTATAGTTAGAAACTCGCATTTGAAAAACCTTTGAAATTCACTGAAAAAAAACATAGGTTTCAGGCACATTATGGTTAGAAATTAGCATTTAAAAAACCTTTGAAATTATCTGAAAAAACCAAAGGTGTCATGCACGTTATACTTAAAAAGTAGCATTTAAAAAAAACTTAGAAATTCACTGAAATAACCATAGGTTTCAGGGGTGTTATAGTTAACTGGACATTTCAATTGCACAAAACCATAGAAATTCCTCCGTTATAGTTAGTTCTGCTAACTATAACTCGCGCCCCCGCAATGCACTGCTGATGACGTCACATATTACATCACTCATGACATGGCCAGTGACATCACTGATGACATCTCAAATGACGTTACTGAAGACATCATCCAGTGACTGTGTGTTTCTGTAAAGTTTAAATATGTTTAATATATATAGGGAAAGGCATATTAAAGAACGAGTGGGTGTATAAGTGCCCTACTGGATGCGCCTACAGTGTAATGTAATACTGGTGTGCAGTAATAAAGCAGCAAGCAATATATATCTCCTAGTCTAAGCAGAAAAATGCCAATTTGTTGACATTAGCCATTTGAATAAAGAACAGAGCAGCAAGAAAGTGTGTTAAATGCTCACCAGCAACCTTTTATTTGCCCCAATGAATGAAAAAATATATATGTACACACACACACACACGCACACACATGCATGCACTCACACACGCACACACACACCTGCACACACACACACACACACACACACACACACACACACACACACACACCCGCCCGCCCACACACACACACACACACATATATACACTAAAATGCTTGGTAATCATCCAACGTAGTAACACCATGCTCTGAAAGACATACAGCGAAGTAGAACAGTGCATGCTGCACAGAACACAAAGGTAAAATGCCTTATGCAATTCTTACACATGCCTGGCAGGAACATAATCCCGCACTTCCTTCAAATAAACAAATGCTCATATGATTGATTAAAATGAATGCTTAGATGCCCTTGTGTTGGTTTAAAAATAAACTTCTAACAAAGGCAAAATCCTCTAGACAGCCTAACGATGTGAAACTACCTTAATTCATTCGGTGAACTGCACAGTAGTTGACTCAAGGGGGCATATTAGCAAGGGCAATATCACCGCTTTAGCTGGACTTTTTCCCACTAAAGCGGCAATATTTTTATCGCCCTATCAGCAAGCTGTCGCTAACAGCAGTTAGCGACAGCTTTTAGGCGATAGCGACCGGTTTGTGGCCCGCTTTGCATGTGAGCGATATTTATCGCTAATGACATGCAAAGTGGGCGTACCCAACCTGTTAGCGACTGAAAGCAGTCGCTAACACAGCTATCGCCTATTAGCAATACCTGCGTGCGATAAAAAAACGTGCACTAACTGCGATTAGCGCCAGGATTTTACATCTGGTAAAAACCTTACTTAGCCATATTAGTCAATGGGAGGTGGATTCCACGGCTAAGTCCCCACCTGCCTATTAGCGAGATTTTCCATAGCGATAGGATTTTTATTGCTAGAAATCTCACGTTAAACATGGGATTTGCCGCTATCTCTGGATTTTATATCGCATTGGAGATAAACATTGGTAATACTGCATTATCTTCACTAAAACCCTTCTCTTTCCAAAATAAGCCCACTTCCCCCTTTGGCCAACTCAAGTTCTTACAGCGCGGGGATGCCTCCGGGTCACCAGGCGCTCTACAAATCGTTAAATAAATAAATAAATAAAATAAACTATAAAATCCAGCGATAGGAGGCAATAAAAAAATTCACGCTAAGCGAGGTTTGCGATAATTATCGCAAGATGTTGCTAATAGGCCCCAAGGAGTCCTACAAGTTACGACTTTTCTTTACTGTCTCAGCTGGGTCTAAATACAGCAGGTCAATTTACTGTCGCCAACATGCCTATAGCTAACAGTATGCATATTTATTCCTCAACAACTATATCTCCTTTGACCGGGGAGAATAGGAACACGTCCATATCAGACAGTAATAATACATTAATGAGCCCAGTTCCTTCATGATATGTTGAGTACAGGGCAATGTATTACTGGTGTGCAGTAATAGAGCAGCAAGCACCCCACAATATATATCTCATAGTCTGAGGAGAAAATTGCTATTTAGTCGACATTAGCCATTTGTAGAAAGAACAGAGCAGTAAGAAAGTGTGTTAAATGCCCACCATCAATCTTTTATTTGCTACGATGAAATTCTAATTCGATAAATATATTTATCCACCCATGCACCTGCTTGAACATGGGGTAGGACTGGATTGCTGAAAAGAAGGTTTTAATACTGAGAAATCAGACTAGTAGGGAGGTGAAATAAATAAAAGTTACTTGAAAGAGCAAACAATTCAAGGGAAAGAATACAGAAGGGAGTTATTAGCAAGAAATAATGGAGGAAATGTTGACAGTATGAATGAAGATGGAAGGAAGGGAAAAAGAGAACTGAAAAAACGTAAACACTGATAACATCTGATTTGTGCACTTTTTAGATACATTGATGTGCAATGGGAAAAAAAACACCTGGATTACCAACGAATAGAATCTGAAAAAAGGAAATCCTCCCTCATATTACTCAATTTCCAGCTGTTATAACTTACATAAAGAACTGTCAGATTGAGTCCTGACACTTCGTCGTAATACATACCGAATACAACAAAGTCACAATTTCTATTGAGACATGAAAAACTCTGACAGGCCAAAGGAAGAGCAACATTATTCTCTGAAATGGAAATGTTCAATTAGTGAATTCTTGAGAGTGGTCCAGCCACATAAAAATGGCGATTCAATGTGCGATGTCTTTTTGATCTACCAATTTACTCAGTCGAACAGTGCCATGGTGTAGTTGTACTGCGAAGAGTGTATGCCTTGATTATTGTAAATGAATAAAACCGTTTGGGTCTTCGCAAAACTTAAGCCAGCCTATGGCTTTGTAAACAGGCCAAGGTCTATAATAAAAAGTATATTCCAGCACCTCCAGGCCACACAACAGAATGGAGGGCAACAAGTCTTGAATGGACCACCAGCTGAATAGTGTGATAATAGAAAAGAGTCTGCACCTAAAGGCCATATGCGGGGAATCCTATGCCAATTTCTCCCCTTAGCTTGCTTCTTATATGTGGGGATCTTCTGAAGTTATTGGAGCCCAAGTTGTTGCTTTCGGGCTACCAGCATAACCTAATCTATATCTATACTACTATTATAAAGAGAGAACTGTGTCCTTTGAGCCAGGTAAACTCGAAAACTACACCACCAATCCAAACACCCAAGACATCTTTGAAAACCTCAGGGCAAGCAGAAGGACATAGGCTACATAAATTAAATAAATAGACGTTATTTCGAAAATTTATATTAAAAAAAAAAGTAGTCCCTCCAAAGTAGCTCAGGCCGCGATGTGCGTGCTCACGTCAGGAGCACTGGGAGGAGCGGCGTCCGAGGAGCGGCGGACATGGCGTGGGGGAGGAGCGGTGACCTGAGGAGCAGCGGATAGGCCAGCGGTGGTGCAAGCAGCGGAGAGGCGGACATGGCGTGGGGGAGGAGCGGCGGCGGACAGGCGGTGAGGAGCAGAGAGGCGAGGAGCGGTAAACTGAGGAGCGGAGGATCAGGTAAGCCTACGGGAACAATGTCCGGGCAGGCGGGTGTCGGGCCGCGGTGAGGAGCAGAGAGGCGAGGAGCGGTAAACTGAGGAACGACGGATCAGGTAAGCCTCCGGGGACAATGTCGGGGCAGGCGGGTGTCGGGCCAGGCTGGGGACGGGGATCGGCTGAGCACAGATACTCCTGCTACCATTTGGGGTTACTGCAACACGCTGTAATATGTCGGGCCAGGCGGGGGACGAGATGTTGGGATGCACAGATACTCCTGCTACCATTTGGGGTTACTGCAACACGCTGTAGTATGTCGGGCCAGGCGGGGGACGAGATGTTGGGATGCACAGATACTCCTGCTACCATTTGGTGGATACTGCAACACGCTTTAACCATGAAGGCGGGGGACGAGATGTTGGGATGCACAGATACTCCTGCTACCATTTGGGGTTACTGCAACACGCTTTAATAATGAATAAATGCATGTGTGTCTTTATGGAGCACAGAGGCGAAAGTCAGAGTCTCGGGGGCATAACAATCACCACCTCATCTGTCTTCCCATTCACTGTCAGAATCTACTTGGTAGTAGACCCCACCACAAAGACAGGTGAACGCACCTTACACTGGGGCAGCCGGGGGTTGGGGCAGGCGGGGGACGGGGCGGGCGGGGGCACGGGCTGCTGGGCAATGTCGGGGCAGGCGGGGGTAGGGGAAGTCTGAATGCTCCCGGACAAGGTCGGGATGGGCTGCTAGTTAGATTCAAAGATAAAGAGCTGATTAATTAATTCATTCATTTTAGGTGAAAAAAAGAATAAAGTACCCCATCCCTTATATCTAAAGAATATGAGAAGTAAATTCTGCTTTCGCTTCTGTTAAGCCAATTTTTTTAAAGTGCTCTGAGGGGCTGCCTGGCTTTGAAACCTATTTGGGGTAGTAAGGACTGCCAGCTTTCAATTGACAGAGCCCCGTTGGCTTCCTCTGAAAGCCCCACAGAGTAGAGAGCTCTCGGAGGATGGACATTACACTTCCCACCCTATTTAGGGTGGATGGTATAATGTCATTTTTTTTCCTGTCCACCACCTCCAGGTTAAACCATGCAGTGAATGACAGAAAGAAAACAAAGAATGACCCTAAATCGAGGTAAATAACTCCCTTGGTGTGGGAGTAATTAGTTAGCTGTTTTGCAATAGCAAACTCACACATTGTAAGAAGACAGGACTCCTGTCTGGGGTACAGGAGCACCCTGGACTTAGACTTAATGGGACATTGTGTATTCGCCTCTCCAGCGTCAGTGGTGCTGGCCCTTTAAACATTTTAAAGGATGATAGATGGATCTACTGGGAGATTCAGGAGGGGAAGGATTCCACTGGAACGTCTCAGGACTGGGCCTGAAGAAGGGTAACCCTCATCAGAGGGCCACCCTCTGACGTCTGCTATCAAACGGTGCCTTTTAAGTGGCCATGGTGTGCGTAGGGTGCACTTAACCTGGAGCTTCCCACCTCTGCTGTCTGTGGGTAACAAGGAGGACAGCAGGCATTGGTGCAACACAAGGCTGCTAATCAAATATGCAAGGCCTCAGGCAAAAGGAGCACCCCAGAATCTTCTGGGGTGCTCACGAAATTAGCCTTTTTTGCTTTTCATGTGACCTAGACAGGACAGGGGCACCACCAATGGTTTTCCTAAATGTAGTAGGGGCTGTCAGAAGAACAGCAGCTCCCAGAAGAAGTCCCACAAAAGTTTTTGAACGGTTGCCCTAGGTCCCTCAAGCTATCAAATTGGTGAACCTGGGAGAGGTTTGCCTTTGTTTTTAAGCACTCCTGGAAGCATGTATATTGTACCTGACACCTTTGGTGATGTTTTTATCCAGACATTTTGCCTTTCCAACCCTATTTTGCTTAAGCAATTTTTTGTTAGCATTGGGACTTTGTGCACTACAGCCCTGCTAACCAGAGGCAAAGCGCGTGTGCGCTCCCCGACAAACATGGTACAATTATATGCACCTAAATTGGCTCATTTATTTACCTTATAAGTCTCATATATATGGTACTACATCTACTCGGGGCCTACAAATTAAATGCTACCAGTGGACTGCAGAACTCATTGTGCCCTCACTCCAGTAGCGCCGTATAACATGTCTCAGACCTGCCACTGAAGCCTACAGTACAGTTTTGAACTGCCATTGTGACTGGGCAAAAAAATCCTTTGCCATGCCTAAACCTTCACTTTTAATACTTATATAATTGGGGGTGGGGTCGCACACCACTCACACACCAGCGGTATCGCCCCTAAGGACTATGGTAAATGTAGTTACGTGTTCCGCGATGCATCTTCTTTCGATTCTCTGCTATCTTCGCTGTCTTCGCCATCCCTGGACACGTGTTTCGGGGTATCACCCCTCGTCAGCAGGGATAGTCCGTGTTCTGGGGTTGCCGGTGGCTGCCAAATATCTGCCAGGTTTAGTACCACTCAGGTGCGTAGGTGCGGGGTCCCAGGCTCGTCAGCCAACTGCTCGAGGGAGCTTTAACATTACAATTGGGGGTGGGGTCGCACACCACTCACACACCAGCGGTATCGCCCCTAAGGACTATGGTAAATGTAGTTACGTGTTCCGCGATGCATCTTCTTTCGATTCTCTGCTATCTTCGCTGTCTTCGCCATCCCTGGACAAGTGTTTCGGGGTATCACCCCTCGTCAGCAGGGATAGGCTGTGTTCTGGGGTTGCCGGTGGCTGCCAAATATCTGCCAGGTTTAGTACCACTCAGGCGCGTAGGTGCGGGTTCCCAGGCTCGTCAGCCAACTGCTCGAGGGAGCTTTAACATTACAATTGGAGGTGGGGTCGCACACCACTCACACACCAGCGGTATCGCCCCTAAGGACTATGGTAAATGTAGTTACGTGTTCCGCGATGCATCTTCTTTCGATTCTCTGCTATCTTCGCTGTCTTCACCATCCCTGGACACGTGTTTCGGGGTATCACCCCTCGTCAGCAGGGATAGGCCGTGTTCTGGGGTTGCCGGTGGCTGCCAAATATCTGCCAGGTTTAGTACCACTCAGGCACGTAGGTGCGGGGTCCCAGGCTCGTCAGCCAACTGCTCGAGGGAGCTCCCGCTGGTGTGTGAGTAGTGTGCGACCCCACCCCCAATTTTAATACTTATATATCTCCCTTAGGCCTTAAATGCTCTTAGGGTATGGAGCATGGTATTAGAAAAGTAGGACATGCGTTTTTACGTTTTATGTGACCTGACACTGAAATACTCCGAAAGTAGTTTTTCACTGGAGCAAGAATATCTCCCGCATAGACTAATATTTGGTTATCATGTTACACTTAATGAGTGATAGCTTCAGTTAGGGAGCAGAAAGAGAAATACTTCTTCCACTTATTTTAATTGTAAGGTAAAATCCAATTTAATGGAAATGTGAGATTTTAAGCTAATAGTCTGAAAGTGATACTTTTAGAAAGTCAACATTTCCTGCCTAATCCAAATGTGCCTTTCTGCAGTATCCAGGGTCACATTATTTTAATGGCTCTTCTTTGGTGTTATGTGTATTCCTTCCAGATAGGTAACAAAAGGACCTTGGCTGTGGGAATGGGCATTCTTCTCCTGAGCAGGATGCCCTGGGGGCTGTACTTAGCCCTTTCTAGTTTTTAAAGGGTAACCTAAGGGGTGTATCCACCTCTTTCTGACTTCTGAAGCTTCCTGCCCTGTCACTGGCAAAAGCAGCTGACACCTGCACTGCCCAGTGTCACCCTAAACAGTTTGGAGCCAAACACAAGTGAGGAGGCAGAACTGAGCAGAACCTGATTGGGAGTAGACAAAGAAAGGGACCCCGTCCGACATGCTGGCACTGGATGTAAAAGTGGCACCGTCAGAACATCTGATCAGAAAGCTCATGGACCTGTGGAAGATTCAGAAGAAGGACTTGCCTGCTGTCTGAAGAAGGAAGGCTGGACCAGCTTTCCTTGAAATTAGCATCCCCAGGAGTGACTCCAAGGACCACTCGGCTGACCTCCTGTTTGAGCTACAGTTACACGACAAGCTTTCAGAGGTTTTCACTGCAACTGCCAAGCTGACCAGCTCCAACTGAACCTTCCTGAGCCCTGCTGTAGACCTCTGCTGGAGTGAGTGCAAGAGGTGCCCCACAAGGCCCTGGACCAATGCTGGTATCAGAGTGTACTACTCCTAGTTCAAAAGGGTAAAGACTGAGCTATAGGTGTGTCAAAAGAGCGTTACTAAAACAACAAGGATAGCTTTCTCAAGTGTCTCTCAATTCTCTTTTTTTATAGCAGAGAGTAGTTGTCACAAGATTGAACAAATTATAAGTAAACTATAATATCCTGTTATTCCCAATGTGATGCATTTCTACCATCTATGGAATGTTCATAAGTGCAGCTGTCAGAATGTTGGTGCTCTGCCTAGGTAGTGACAGTTGGATGGGCTGAGCACCTGGATAGATGCTCCTGGTGGGGTCTCCCCTAGGTCCCTTAAGTCTCCTATTGAGCTTGTACCTGACTTAACTTATCTGCTCAATAAAACTACATGAAAACTACCTTCAAGCGTGGACCTAATTACTACATTATTTTGGCGACGTTACTGAAGAACCTACCTGTGCTGCCTTATGGAAACTGAAATCTAGAATGGACTAAGGTAAAGCAACTTTCTTTAAGCAGTATCCCATATATTTAAGAACCTGACACCAGAGACCCCACCAGTGACCTCCATCTGTCGCCCGCTGAAGAGTGTCAGGACTTGTAACTTTTATACAAACTTGCCCTATTACAGTTTGCCGACAGCTGCCTTCAGATATATCAGAGCTATTTGAGGAGAAGAAGTGCTCAACGGTCATAGTGGCTGAAAACAATCTTCATGTTTGGACAGATCAGTGAGCTGGGTGATTTACTCGAGAGTTAATAATTGACAGCTACCTGCCTTTCATCGAGCATAAAATGAAATAGGTTATCTATGTGTAATCAGTAACCTTCTAGCAGCATGAGAATCAAACATCAATCTACTCACAAATAAACTTTCTGCCTTCGAACAAACATATGAATACATTATTTATTCATATTTAAACATTGAATTTCTGGGGCTGACAAGATCGGTGTTCGGAAGTCAGTGCCATCTAATACAGGTCATACAGTGTTTTAATTCATACTTGGATGGTTTTAATATTATTGATGGACTCATCCTCAGCATCGTGAGAATTTGGCAGTTGCAGGCATGTATCATGCGTCATTCGAATTAACCACGAGACTCATTCTTACCTCGAACCTCCGTCTCATGAGCTGGCATCATCACAAGAGTCTCTACACAGTCCATATCGACGTGGTTGGAGTCCGTAAGAGCACGCACCTGCCGAGAGCCACCCGGTCTAAGCGTCAGAAGACGTAATGCCAGCTTCATTGTCATAACCATTTTCATGGGTTTGCCTACCACTTATTTTGGTGTTTACATGACGCTCTGCCCATTTTGGAAATATCGAGTGTCACCTCATTACCTTGTGAAAGGAAACCCTTATTGTGGAGTCCACTTTATTGGTGAGAATTGATCAGAGGAGGAACTCACATCTTATTTAAAATGTATTCCCTCACTGACACAACGGACCATTCTCAACTATCTACACATCGCAAGAAATGTCAGTAGAAGATTTGTTCTCAGAACTTTCTTCTTTGACGAAATTCTCGGGTGAGAGAGTTCACTCACCGGCGTACTTCTCTGTTTTCTTTTGCATGTATAGTTATCATTCTTGTTCCATTTGACATCATTTTAGCTTAAATATGTTTTTATAACATTCTGGGTTGGTGATGTATCTGTTTATAATGTTCACTGCTATTATCTGCCTGTGTTTGTGGTAGTTATGTGAGATGTCGTAATTTGGTATTGTTTGGGCACATTTATTGAGTGGGTAGTGGTGTATAGAGCTGGACTCCTTTCCCTAGTTTATCCTCAGTGTTGGGTGGTACGCACACTCTTTCACTAGTTCCCCTCTTTATGTGCCTGGTCTTCCTTGTTTATACTTTCCACAGTGTGGCTTTTGTTCTTCTAGGCAGTTGTTTTGTCATTGCAGTGACTTTATTTTCATTGCACTTTTATTAGTGTAACTTGATTGGATACCCAACTTTTGTTTAAATATTACAGCCATGTCAATTTTCTGTGTTGTGTAGGGTTTTAGTCCCTTTAGTTTTCTGTTGTGCACGTCAGTTGTCCTTACACAGATCTCTCTTGTTTTAAGTTGTCTGTAATTCGTTTAGGATTTTACGCCCTTTAGATTTTGCCGTGCACATCTAATGTCTATACACAGATCTCATAAATTTTGTTTCTCTGTGTTTTGCTAAGGATTTTGGTCCTTTTTGGTTTCTAAATTTTGTATTTCACTTCCTATTTAGGAGATATATTAGGGTGCAATTCCCTTTGTGTGACATGGGTTCCCACCCATACTATTTCTTTTCAGTCCAGTTTAAAGGAATTCATTGAAAAGTTTAAAGTTCTACTCATTTCTGCTGTGTGTTTTCACAGTTTTGTATCTTGATACTTGCAACACTTGTAAGTTCTGTTCATATTCTCATGCACTGTGCAAATGAGATTTTGTGTTATTATCATATTTAGCTTGAGTTTAGTTTTTTTTTAAGTACTTTCATACACTTATGGCTAAATATGTTCTGTTTCATCGTATCTTGATTAAATTTTATACACTATTAACTTTGCATTACTAATTTGTATTTTGTTTAAGGTTAATGGTGTTTTGATGAGGTTTCTTCTTTTTGTTCCTCATCTTCTTTTCTGTTTTATTCTTCTTTTCTGCTTTTCTGCGTTCTGTGATTTCCATTTTTTCATTCTCCATTCATTCCTGTTCTGGCCAGTAGGTGCGCGTTGGAGTTGTTTTTCGTATTTCTTCTATTCTTTTCTTTTCTGCTGTGTAAGAAGGGAGGATGGTTTGTAAGTTTAGTTCCATTCTTCTATTCCTATTTCTGGATTTCTCTTTGGTTCCTTTGTTTAATTTCTATTTCTTGCGTGTTTCTTTATTTCTCTCGTTGCTTTTCTCTTGTTGTTTTGTTTCTGACGGGTGTTCCTCTTTCGCTGATTATTTCCTTCTTTTGCTTCGTTTTCTTGTTTTCATTTCTCTATTTCTTATATGCTGTTTCTAGCTTTTGTTTTATGTATAAGAAAAGGGGATATGTAATATCCTGTTATTCCCAATGTGATGCATTTCTACCATCTATGGAATGTTCATAAGTGCAGATGTCAGAATGTTGGTGCTCTGCCTAGGTAGTGACAGTTGGATGGGCTGAGCACCTGGATAGATGCTCCTGGTGGGGTCTCCCCTAGGTCCCTTAAGTCTCCTATTGAGCTTGTACCTGACTTAACTTATCTGCTCAATAAAACTACATGAAAACTACCTTCAAGCGTGGACCTAATTACTACATAAACAATTGTCCACTTCTTTTCAGCTTCTTCTTTTCTTCTTTCCTTTGCAGGTTCTTCGGAACTCCCATACACTGGTACCCTCGACAAACTCAAACATACACCAGGTAAGTGTATTGTTTTTGTTTTCTTTTTTTCTTTTGAATGCGTTAGTATTGTGCCCTTTTCACCTTTCTTTCTCATTATTTTGGTGCTCTCTTAGTAGGAAAGAGGTTGAATCTATACTTGAGGAATTTTAGGATTAGGAAAACAGCTAAATTCTCAGTTTTTAGAGCATAAGGATAGCCCCCTCTCAGCTCTGGTTCCCTTCATTTATAGTTCCTACTTTTCACTTTCACTTCTCCTCTCCTGTCTTCTAACCTTACTGAAGACATGCTCATATACCTGGGTAAGCCACGTCCCTCCTCAGATGTGGTCAGGAGCAGAAAACCACCAGCTGACCCAGACTGTGTCTTCTTTTCCAGCATCCCTAGGTCTCGCTTGGGCCCTGTCTTCTCTTGGTTCATGTAGTCCGTACCTGCAGGTTCCTCTCCTACGACGCTGGTCGATGATGCACACTTTTCTGAGGTTCCCAGTTTCCGGATCACGTCGTACTATTTGCTTTTCTTATGTAGCTTGCAACTCTCTCCCAGGGAGACGCCACTGTTGACTAGTGTCGGTTTCCTTCCTGCCTCTCAATGGGCTGATGTATAACGGAAGTTCTTATCTTCTCCAGGCCACTTGACTTCGGTTTCATCGGGACGAGCCTGTAAGACAAGGAGACTGTAACCGGTGATGTCTCCTGACTCGTGACACATATCCACCCCTGGATTTTCTTGATTGGGAAAAAGCGGAAACTGGGACAGGAAATCTGGCCCTGTTAAGTCCTTCCCAGACTTATGTTGTACCTCAAATTGGTAAGATGAAGTGACAGAAACCAACTTAGGACTCTGGGATTATTCAGTTTATTGCAGTTTACCATGCTAATGGAGTATGGTCTGTATAAAGCAACAAGCATTTGCAATGCAATAGGTCTCGCATTAGGAAAGTGTGAGCTATTGGTATTGTAAATGACACATTTTTTAATATGTGTTGGCTTTGTAAATATATAAATAATAGCATTGTTATTCACAAAGCCAATAGCTTACACTTTCCTAATGCGAGTCCTATTGGCTATGGCAATGCTTGTTGGTAGCAAGCAAGGACAGTGCTATTGTGGTGCTGAGTGATGATGTGGTTGGGCTGAGTGATGTGGTGGTGTATTAGAGTGATGTGGTGGTGTATTAGAGTGATGTGGTGGTGTCCCAGAGTGATGTGGTGGTGTCCCCGAGTGATGTGGTGGTGTCCCCAAGTGATTTGGTGGTGTTCCCGAGTGATGTGATGGTGTCCCCGAGTGATGTGATGGTGTCCCCGAGTGATGTGGTGGTGTCCCCGAGTGATGTGGTGGTGTCCCCGAGTGATGTGGTGGGGCACCCGAGTGATGTGGTGGTGCCCCCGAGTGATGTGGTGGTGCCCCCGAGTGATGTGGTGGTGCCCCCAAGTGATGTGGTGGTGTCCTCGAGTGATGTGGTGGTGTCCCCGAGTGATGTGGTGGTGTCCCTGAGTGTTGTGGTGGTGCCCCCGAGTAATGTGCTGGTGCCTCTGAGTGATGTGGTGGCGTTCCTGAGTGATGGAGGGTGGAGTTGGAGGGTGGAGTTGGAGGGTGGAGTTAGAGTTGGAGGGTGGAGTTGGAGGGTGGAGTTGAAAGGTGGAGTTGGAGGGTGGAGTTGGAGGGTGGAGTTGGAGGGTGGAGTTGGAGGATGGAGTTGGAGGGTGGAGTTGGAGTTGGAGGGTGGAGTTGGAGGGTGAGGGTGGAGTTGGAGGGTCAGGGTGGAGTTGGAGGGTGGATGTGAAGTTGGAGGGTGGAGTTGGAGTTGGAGGGTGGAATTGGAGGTGGAGGGTGGAGTTGGAGGGTGGAGTTGGAGTTGGAAGGTGGAGTTGGAGGGTGGAGTTGGGGGTGGAGTTGGAGTGTGGAGTTGGAGGGTGGAGGGTGGAGTTGGAGGGTGGAGTTGGAGGGTGGAGTTGGAGTTGGAGGGTGGAGGGTGGAGTTGGAGGGTGGAGTTGGAGTTGTAGGGTGGAGTTGTAGGGTGGATTTGCAGTTGGAGGGTGGAGTTGGAGGGTGTAGTTGGAGGGTGGAGTTGGAGGGTGGAGTTGGAGGGTGGAGTTGGAGGGTGGAGGGTGGAGTTGGAGGGTGGAATTGGAGTTGGAGGGTGGAGTTGGAGGGTGGCAGGTGGAGTTGGAGGGTGGAGTTGGAGTTGGAGGGTGTTGGAGGGTGGAATTGCAGTTGGAGGGAGGATTTGGAGTTGGAAGGTGAAGTTGGAGGGTGGAGCTGGGTGGAGTTGGAGGGTGGAGTTGAAGGGTGGAGTTGGAGGGTGGAGGGTGGAGTTGGAGTTTGGAGTTGGAGTTGGAGGGTGGAGTTGGAGGGTGGAGGGTGGAGTTGGAGGGTGGAGTTGGAGGGTGGAGGGTGGAGTTGAAGTTGGAGGGTGTTGGAGGGTGGAGTTGGAGTTGGAGGGTGTTGGAGGGTGGAGTTGGAGGGTGGAGTTGGAATTAGAGTGTGGAGTTGGAGTTGGAGGGTGGAGTTGGAGGGTGGAGTTGGAGGGTGGAGTTGGAGTTGGAGGGTGTTGGAGGGTGGAGTTGGAGTTGGAGGGTGGAGTTGGATTTGGAGGATGGAGTTGGAGTTGGAGGGTGAAGTTGAAGGGTGGAGTTGGAGGGTGGAGTTGGAGTTGGAGGGTAGAGTTGGAGGGTGGAGTTGGAGGGTGGAGTTGGAGGGTGGAGTTGGAGTTGGAGTGGGAGTGTGGAGTTGGAGTTGGAGGGTGGAGTTGGAGGGTGGAGGGTGGAGGGTGGAGTTGGAGGGTGGAGTTGGTGGGTGGAGGGTGGAGTTGGAGGATGGAGTTGGAGTTGGAGGGTGGAGTTGGAGTTGGAGGGTGTTGGAGGGTGGAGTTGGAGTTGGAGGGTGGAGTTGGAGTTGGAGTGTGGAGTTGGAGTTGGAGGGTGGAGTTGGTGAGTGGAGGGTGGAGTTGGAGGGTGGAGTTGGAGTTGGAGGGTGGAGTTGGAGTTGGAGGGTGTTGGAGGGTGGAGTTGGAGTTGGAGGGTGGAGTTGGATTTGGAGGATGGAGTTGGAGTTGGAGGGTGGAGTTGGAGGGTGGAGTTGGAGGGTGTGTTGGAGTTGGAGGGTGGAGTTGGAGGGTGGTGTTGGAGGGTGGAGTTGGAGGGTGGAGTTGGAGGGTGGAGTTGGAGTTGGAGGGTGGAGTTGGAGTTGGAGTTGGAGGGTGGAGGGTGGAGCACGAATATGTTTAATACATTTGCTAGGTATCGTTAGCCGCTACAGACTTGCAAATTTGTATCACTATAACTATTTACCAAACTCGTCTGTTTTTGTTAATCTGCCTTTGGCAGATGAAAGGCAGGTCCAGCCCTTCCTGCGTGCAAACATATGCCCTTCAATGTTTTGCAGAAAGTGCATTAGCCCCTGAGCTTTCGTGCTGGTAGAAATGAAAAATACATATCAATTACACAGATTTGAATAGACTGTTGTGATTTTGAGTAGTATGTTGGCCCGTTTATGATCTGTTTGCTTTGTTTCTTTATTATTAATGTGTTTTTGCTGAACGTTTGTTTGTGGCCATTTACAAAGTAGGCATGTAAACGTGCTCAACATCCGAAGTTTCATTTAGTAGGACAGTACATGATAAAAAAGCCTGACTTTGCGTATCTGTACTTTTTTTTTTTTACTGAATGAAACTGAAACATTATGCAACAGTGAGGGCTACAGAAAGAACCTTGTGTTGGGGCTCATTGAAATGATTTTTGTTGAACAAGGCACGAGCGGGTTCCATTAAATTCCTTTACAACAACACTTTACACAGTTCTTAAATGCTAAAAAGAGCAGGGAAGAGGTAGAAGGTAATTCCACACATATGTGAAGCGATGAAAGCGAGCATCAGGTAATTATTTATGCAAGGAGAGCCTGTGTGGATGAAACCTCGAGTACGGTGGAAAGACAAAACCACTTAAGTAGTATATTTTCTGCAAAGGAATGAATGGCGGAAGGGGCAGACTGCCCGTGGAAAGAGAATGAGGTCCAGATTTTCTAACGCATGCAACGCAGTGCTGCGTGAAAATCTGCAGCGCTGCGCTGCACGAAGCAGGAGAAATAGTGCAATGCTATATATATTTAATAAGAGTTACTCACTGATCTCACTAGAAAACAAGCTCTCGGCATTGCTGTGGCGGGGCGGGGCAGGAGCGCATTCCTTTGAAGTCTGATGGGGGCGAGCGGGGGCCTTAAACTGCTACTGTTGAAGCGGAACTGGCTTATACTGGTGCAAGTATCCTCTTACTTTACTTAAGTTAAGAATCCCACATCTGTGATTGATAAATAGTTTTCTAATGCTCAGTGCCAATGTGCGCCAGCATTACGCCCCTGGGTCGAGCGAGCCCCAAGAGCCTGGAGTACTACACAAACATTTTGGCCTTTCTAATATGTTTAAGAATGCAGCGCCGCGTCCGCAAATATTGAGCTTTTTTTTAATTAATGCTGTTTAAAAATGTATTTGTATCTTATTGATGGTTGCGCCTGCAAAAAATAACACAATGTTGTTTGGAAGGTAAAGTGGCTGTGTCATGGGCGTAATTTATGCAAGAAGGTTTGTAAATAGATTCTTGCACCACATACGTCGGGGAGGACACAGTAGGAGGGAGAGAGGGGAAGAGTAAGGGGAGGGCGTGGAGCCAGTGGAGGGAGATAGAGTGCAGCGATAAGAAACAGTACACAGACTGTTTACTGTAGAGGCGTCTGTTGGGAGTGTGGGAGGGGTGCTAGGTCTGTCTCTTGTCACAATGGTGGGGCTGGTGCGCTTCCTGGCTGGGCAGCACAAGGGCACAAATGTTGCTGTGGCCCGAATATCCTGGCTGAAACACATAACATCAAAACTAAGGGGCAGATTTATGTTAACTGGCGCATCCCCAGGGATGCGCCAGTTAACATGCGCCACAGTGCGCCACTGCTCCGCCACCCATGGTGCGCCGCATTTATGATGCGGCGCACCATGGGGCAAAAACGGCACAGATGCGTGACGCATCTGTGCCGTAAAGGTGGCGCATTGCTGGAGTTGCGTCGCAAGCGCGACGCAGCTCCAGCAAGGCTCGGGGGTGCCCATCTTAACAATGCTGCGTCAAGACCTACGCCTGCTTCAAGCAGGCGCAGGCTTTTGACGCAGCATTGGCCTGAAAGTGACTGAGTGAAATCTCATAGATTTCACTCAGCCACTTTTGCGAGGCGCACCTGCCCCGGAACGCCCCCCCCTGCGCCGGAACGCCCACAAGCGGCGCAGGGCTTTACAACGTGACGCATCTGCCTAGATGCGTCACGTTGTAAATCGTTCGTAGGGATGCGCCACGTTTACGCCACCTTGCGTGACGCAACAGCGGCGTAAACGTGGCGCAAGTGCCTCATAAATCTGCCCCTAAGTATAACACAGATAACTTGCAGTTTTCTGTGTTAAAAAACAGAAACAGCATATTTCCTAAGGAATATGTACCACAACACGCCCAAGGTGCAAGCGCTAATAATTAAGTGCCAATGTGAGCACCGGTAGACCTCAGCTGAAATTATCTGTGGCACTGTTTGCACGACGGTCTGTGGGGCTTGCCAGAGACCTCTAAAATAAAGGGAATCACCACCTCGCTCAAAAACAATCTCCTTCTGCAGTGGGGAGAGGTGGAAGAGGCAGCGGTGGGATTTGTGGCTGTGGGGAGAGCACAACGGCAAGGACACCTGGAGACAGAAATTAGAGAAACGTGAAATTGCTATTGGGATGATAGCCTCGAGGAGTGATCGCTTGATGACATCGATCTGGAGGCGAAAATCATCGTGTCATCCAGCCGTCCATCTTTCTGAGGTCGGCAACTTGAGTATAACTTGATGAGATAATTGTAACGTTTGTTATTTACTGTGTAACCAAATGGCGAAACGTGGTACAAAGCACTACATAACAATATTATTAGTGACATGACCAAACCTAAACACGTATACAGGTTCCAAAATGAGGACTGTGCCTCGAGAAGAGTGATAGTCATGAGACAGGGCCGATCACTTCAGACACTACTAATATTATTAATAACTTCAGATACTGAAAGTCTGTTTCTTTTTTAAAGTCCTCTGACTCACATGACCTCACTTTTAATGGTTTGGTTAATCTGGCCTTGGGGCTGTGGTGAAAACACTCAGCTTCTTTAATGGAAGAAGACAACACCCCGCGATACCTCAACCCGAATGTATTGAAGCGCTTTATATGAGCACCAGTTATATTTCCCAAGGACACATTCATTTTTGGTAGACACAGGAGAGATTGAGTGATTTTCCCAGAATCACAGGATGTTGAGCTGACGCAGAGACTCAAACCTGCCTTACACTGCTGCTGTTGAAGCAGAACTGGTTCATACTGGTGCAAGCAGCCTCTTACTTTACTTTAGTTAAGAATCACACTCTGTGATTAATAAAGTGTTCTAATGCTCAGTGCCAATGCGCGCACTGGTAGACCCCGGCTCAAATTAAGCCACGAGCAGGGGCCTGTTACGCCTCTGGGTTGAGCGAGCCCCATTTACACCTAAATGCCAGTTGATCTCTGGGAGGGAGGAGGCTGGTGGGTGGGTGGGCTAGGGGAGTTGTCACAGATCTCTGCTATTCACGTGGAGAAGTGTGGCTCATTGGTTAGAGGAGGCAGACCTGGAAGCAGAGGTCAGCCTGGGACTAGGGTTCAATTCCCGGCTCGGCGGGGTCTTGAGTCCTAAAATGTCCATGGACTCGACAATTCTCGCTCCGGTGCCTACTCGATTCACGGGTTCACACTCTGCGACTCTGGGCAATAGCTTGCTTAATCTCCACAACGGCCCCTCGCGGCGGGATGCCTGGCTTTCACCTTGCGGATACCCTGCCGGGATTATCTCACAGGGGAATACCAGGACGGGTTCCCTAAGCAAGCGCTTAGAAACCGCTTGGTGATTTGCGCTATATAAATTCCTGTACATTTACAAGCCATTATCTTTAAAATGCCCATAAACAGCTTTCTTATTAGGTGTTATAGGGTGGTGTGCCTTGGTGCACAAAGCAATTGTAATTGTAGAGGTGCTCCGCTTTATGGCATATTATTTAGCTGCTCGCTTTTTAAAAAAAAGAAGAAATTGGATCAGTTTCATTAAAATAGTGTAGGAATGCTTCAGAAGACTTCATGAACAACTACTTGCGCTATAACAACATGTGGTATGGTGTCCTCTGATCTCATTTAGTACGACAAACAAGATCTTGGGACTTGCTGCTTTCTCCCATTGGGTCCCGCAGTTCTCCTCCTGTGAAATCCGCCTCTCTCCTTTGCTCTGGTTCAGAACGGATGGGGAAGGGGAGTAGCTATGCAAGCTCTAAAGACAAACAGCAGACAAAAACATGCGCATTGCTGTGTTTAGTGAAGCAAGGACCGGTATGCTTTTATGTGCACACAGTTAGCAGGACGACTCTCGCATTGGTTTTAAGCCCCAAGCGGTCCCACCGTGTTTGTGAAGCTAAATAAAGACCCCAGCGGCCCGAAATTAAATGTCGAGATCTGTGAACAAGGCTCCAACAAAGCCAGACTGAAAGCTTATAGTTTTAAATTAACCTGGTAATCTGTTGTCCTCATCGATTGGCACAGAGACAGGAGCCCTCAGTTTACTTTTAAAAATATACCCCAGGCTTTTACTTTAAACGTGTCAGATAGAGGGACGCCGTTTAAATCAGCCACATCAGTGTTAAACTGCTCATGCTACAAGTATCTCTCCTGGTTTGCTTGACAAGAAGAAAGCATCAAGTACTAAATACCAGGAAAAATAAACCAGTGGACACCATGAAAAAAACAAACATTTGCAATGCAATAGGTGTCGCAGTGGAAAAGGTAAAGCTATTGCTGTTGCAAATGATGTTTCAATCCCCGACCTGGCTCCGGTGATGCTGGAGAAGAAAGATGATGGCAGGAAGCAGTAAAGCGTTACAGCGATCTGCGTACAACTAAAGAAAAGCGCACGCTCGCCATATTTAAAGTTGTTCAAGATGAAGCGACATTATTAAAGTTAAAGCGCTGCGTGGCACGCTGTTGGAAACAAAAATGTTGCAGGGATGTGCTGTACAGCTGATAGGCACAGATAGTCGCCCAGAATCAATGTCACTTTCAGCTGTAAGTTATTGTAAAGTGTGAACAGTTTTGAAAGAGATGGCGGAAAAGCAAATAAACTGGTTTACAACGTTGTGCTTTTATCCCGGACATAGCTTCGGTGACACTGGAGAACAAAGATGGCGACAGGAAGCAGTAATGCTTTGTTTGTGATGACTTCATTTCCATTTCAGTTTTTTTTTTTTAAGGCGAGCTGTGCACTACTAAAGAAAGGTGCGCGGCTGCCATAGTTAAAGTTGTTCAAGATGAAGCGCCATTATTAAAGTTAAGGTGCAGCATGGCACACTGTTGGGGAAAAAAAAAAGTTGTACAAGTGTACGTAGGCGAGCTGCTGAGCGCAAAAGAAAGGCACACAACCACCTTATTAAATTTGAAGCACAGTATATTTCACTGTAAACAAAAATATATTTAAAGTGTGATGTCGCAGCGGGTGCTTTTAAATAAAAATGAGCAGAACAAGCATTGGCGAAGCCGAAAGATCCTGCCTGTGCAAGATCTATTGCCTTTGTCAATGTTATTTCAACCATGTTGTACAGCAGCGCGGATGCAGTGCAGCTTGGCTGAAAGCTGTTTTTAATTTCAGCCAAGCTGCACTGCATTTGTGCTGCTGTAGAACATGGTTTAAATAAATAAATGTTTTAAAAAAACACAAACACTTAAAGGACACTCACTCAAAAACCACAATGCAGGCACAGCGTAGTGCGGGTGGGAGGAGAGGGGGCGGAATGTTGAACAAGCTCTTGGCATTTCTGTGAGGAGGGGGGGAGGAGAAATGCGAGACACGGCCGTGAAAAGTGTGAAGCAGGGGGCGGGGGAGCGGATACCTTTGAAGTGAAGCTCTCGGAGGCAGGCGGCTCGGGGAACAAATGGTAAGCGCGTGCACGAGCACATGCACTCGACGTAATCCGCCTGGTGGTTTCAGAGCTTGTTTTGCCCTCAATACTCTCGTCCTATTTTCGCTTGCGCGATTAATAGGACTAGACCTAAAAATGGCTTACCCTCAAGATAATAACGAAGTTGCTCTACTGCCCACTTGATCGCTAGGCACTTCTTTTCTATAGTAAGGTATTTAGTTTCCTGGGTAAATAGCTTCCTACTAATATAAAGAATGGGCCTTTCCTGTCCTTCTTTATCCTTTTGAGAAAGAATGGCTCCTAAGCCTATGTCAGAGGCGTCTATTTGTAAAATAAAGAGACTAGAATGGGAGTTGAGGTGATCGCTTTCTTGAGGGTTTGGAATGCCTGTATTACGTTATCTGAAGGCTGTTGGAAACTTATGTTAGGGGTCCCCTTTTTTAACAGATTAGTGAGAGGGGCAGCTATGGTGGAGTAACCTGGAATAAATTGTCGATAACATCCAATTAGTCCTAAAAAGGCTCTCACTGCTTTATTGTTGTGAGGAAAAGGAAGTTACTTTTTTCGCTTTGGGGTTCTTTGATCCCATTCCCTAAAAATGATCCTAAGTACTTCACTTAATTAAAGCACACTCTTGATTGTTTTGCATTTATATTTAGATTAGCTTTTGATAGTTTCTTTAGCACCTCCTTTAGATGCCCTAGATGATCTTCCCACATTACAACTAAATATGATGATGTCATCGAGATAAGCAGACGAATACTCATGATGGTCTTTTGAGGATTAGGTTTATTAGTCTTTGAAACATGGCAGGGGCTCCCTGGAGCCCAAAAGGGAGGACGGTAAAGTGAAATAGGCCGAAGGGATACAGAAAGCATTTTTTTCTTTGTCTTCCTCTCTTAAGGGGACTTGCCAATACCTCTATGTAAGGTATATTTTAGTTATATATTTGGAGTCTCCTAATCTCTCAATTAGCTCACTAATTCTGGGAAGAGGATAGGCATCTAGCTTAGAGATACTGTTTACTGCCTGGAAGTCTATGCAAAATCGTATACTTCCATCACGCTTTGGAACCATAACTATGGGAGAGGACCAGTTGCTTTTTGAGGGTTCTATAACCTGCATTCTTAGCATCTGTTCTATTTGACTACGAAAGGCTTGGCGTCTTGCTGCGGGCATCAAGTATGGTTTCATCCTCACTGCCTTCCCTTCTGGTGTATGAATAGAATGTTGTATTAAGTTGAGCTTCCCTGCCAGATCTGAGAAAACCTCTGTTCTCTCGTTAGTTCATCATTAATATGTAACTGGTCTAAGGTGGCGTTGCAACTGTTTTTGGTATGCACTATATGGATATTTAATGGTAGGGGTCCTAAACACTTTTTTTTAGAAGATTTAAATGAAACTGTTCTCTCTGGGGCCCCATCCTTAACTTGTATGAGAGATTTCCAATTGTTTCGATTATATTAAAGGGACCATTCCAAGTGGATTTCTTTTACAGATGGAATCCGGTAGTAGGACAAGAACCCAGATCCTGGTTGGTATATTCTTAATCATTTGCCCTTGTTATAGGCTTGTCTTTGTCTTTTTCTAGGTTTTTGTATGCCAGTTCTCTGAGCTTCCCTGTCCAAGATTTTAGTTGTTGAGTATAGTCTGGGACATTATCAGCTTCAGGTTTCATATCTTTCAACCATGCCTCTCGGGTTATTTCTAGGAGTGTTCGGGGTTTTCTCCCATACAATAGCTAAAAAGAGGAACATCCCAGGATACTTTGTACCTGACTCCTCAATACATAATGGGCTAGGGGAAGTAACTGATCCAGTTCTTTCCTTCTCCGGTAAGCATTTTTGTATTATGAGTTTGAGAGAACCGTTGTATCTCTCGACTAGACCATCAGTTTGAGGATGATATACGGATGATTTGATATGGTGGATATTAAGTTGGCAACATATCTGGGCCATGAGCAGTGACACAAAGGGAGTATCTTGGTCTGTGAAGATTTCTTTTGGGAACCCAACTCTGGAAAATAATTCAATTAGTCTTTGAGCGATGGTCTTAGTATCCGTTCTACGACTAGGAAAGGCTTTGGGGTAATGGGTAGCATAATCTACTATAACAAGGGCGTATTGACACCCTTTTTGGGAATTTCGGTAAGGGACCTACTAAATCCATTCCAATTCTCTCAAGCGGAGTTCCTATTATGGGTAATGGTTGAAGAGGTGCTTTAGGGTGTTGATAGGGATTTATTTTTTTGGCATACCTCACATTCTTGACAGTATTTTTTTATTTGAGCGAATATACCAGGCCATTAAAAGTTGCAAATTATTTCTTTGGTTGTTTTTTCAGGACCTGAGTGTCCGTCTAGAATATGTGAATGGGCATAAAACATTATGTGCTCCTGAAAGTGCTTAGGTACCAACAACTTGAATGGGCCAGTGGATTAGGGTATGCAGTAAAAAAGCCCATTCCTTATTTGAAATTGGGGGAAATTATGGGTTTCGTTTTGTCAGGCTTTATCTCAAATAGGATGAAGAAAGGCATCGTTCATCTGAGTAAAACAAAAGTTGTGATCTATCATTCATTAATCTGTGGCTAATAAGGCTTTTTTGGTAAAGGAGCTATAACTGGGTTTTTATATTCTTCTACCTGGTTAAGTACAGACTTATAGACCAATCCTAGAAAATGTTGGTTATCAGTGATCCAGCATCCTCATAAACTATCATACTCACCTGGGCCCACAATCATTCTCACATATGCTGGTAATTGTAACTGCAATCAATTTTATATTCCTACGTGATGAATTTACCTTTACACAAATTCTTACCAAGCCTATCACCTTGGATTTTAATTTCCTCTGGTCAATAGATCAGGTTGTTAGCAGAATAGATAGAAATTACATTTAACCTTTATTATTCAAATGACCACAGACTCGAGAGAGTTTTAAAAGTTTCATCTAGTCAATAATTTTGTGAGTCCCACTCAGCCTACGACAGACCCAAGACCTGCTGACCTTCAGGAGGCTACTCAAGACCTGGCTGTTTGACCAGTAGCGGCACCCCCCTTTTCCCCCAGCGCCTTGAGACCCATTGTAAAAGAAGGGTCAGGGACAACCAATAAACAAAGATCCTTAAGTATTGCCCGGCGGTGTCGCCTCTTGAACCCACAAAATATTAATCAATGAAGAGGCAGGCGCTGGAGACTGGAAGGCAGGAAACAAGGATTTATTTTCTCCGGAGGAGAACACGTCAGTTCAGACAGCCAGTATCGTCACGAGGTGCTCTAACCGCATCTCTGAGGCCTGGCCTCTTATACACAGGTTTATGATCTTTATTGCAGGTAACACATTCTTGCAATGCTTTGAAGTATGAAAGGACATCCTCGGAATCTCCCCTTCAGGCCCGTTCCCACACACATTCGCAGTTGAAGTCCCCACCCCAGTCACAACAGGTGATGATTATCGCGCAGCTGGACATTCCGCCGATTCACGGGATGTGTGGGGTTGATCGGATCTCATAGGGAGGGGCTTTGATCAATTCGAGGGTCCTTTAATGGGGGAAGCTTCCTACTGTACGGGGGGGGGGGCAATAAACAGTATCCGCAGTGCCAGGTGGCGGCCTGGGAACGAGGAAGACAAACGGGCACACAGGAAAAGGGGGTTTGTATCGAAGGGCCTGGGACCATGAAAGGGATGAAGGGAGGTGTCGCGCTGGGAACAGGATGGGATTCCGGGGCAGAGCTGCGCTGAAGAGGGGTTTATGACCCAGGGCATGTGAGAGCGGGGGTGGCAAGTGCATGGGGGGGGGCTTATGAGGGCGAAGAGCTGTGCTGGGGGTCAGTGGCGTGCAGAGGGTGGTTCTGATCGAGGCACCTAAAATGGCGGGTGCGCACGACAAAAAGTGTGGCATCAGGGGGAAAGGCAAGATGGCGCAGATAATGTTTACCAAACCGTACTAATTTTCCACAGTCCTCCCTTTAACATTCCCAAGACATCTTGCTGGCCTATTTCCTATCCATGTCTACTGTGGCGGTCATAAGTAAAGAAGTAGGAACCCAGGTGAAGGAGCTGTAAACATTACATTTAAAATCTTTCATCCTAGGAGGCGGGCCTATCGTTAAGCTTGTTGCAGGAAAGTCATAGTAATGCAATATCGGACAAAAACGATTCTGTAGTGAGAGCGTTGGGTACATTTCATAGATGCTTATAGTCATTCGGAATATGAACTGATAGGTTATTACATATGTAAGTTCATTTCGTATTCGGTTGGAGCATAATCAATACAATGGTGGCTGGGAGAGAAATGAGACGTAGTAAAAACGACAATCAGGGGTGTCACTGTTCGAAGGGGAAGTCTTATTGTCGTGGGCCATCATTAGTGAGTTCTCAGCATTCTTTGTCGTCTTCTGTTGGCACTGTTGAGCACCGGCGGTGGAGCTATGTGTCCAGCTCTATTCTAGGTCCTGCGTTGCAGGGCATGACCTTTTCCTCGCTTTCCTGGTCAAAAAGGTCCTTTTTCGCCCTGTGTCCTAATTATTCTTTCATGGGTGCCTTAGACAGGGCACCCAAGTTTCATTTTATTGTCAAAGAGTTCAGGTGGAAGAAGGGGGTGTGTAAGTAGTCCTTAGGGTAGGTCGGAGGAAAAGGGGATGGAGCAGGGCCAGATCGGGAACAGACCAGGGGGACGGAAAACTTCAGGTAGGCGGGCCCATGACCGAGTTCAGAGGGCGGGGACTTTTCGGCACATGTTGATCATCGAGCAGGGGCATCAGGTCAGCCCTTTCCTTTCATTTTGTCGGAAACAGTGCCTCGTCCTGCGACTCCTTACTGTTGCGGTCTCGCCTTGGCCAATGTCGCAGATGTTCCACGATCTGTAGTCAGGCCGCGTGCTCCCACATCCGGTCTCTCTCTCCTCCGACAGTGGTACCCTTAAATGAGTTTGAAAAGACAGTCTTTAGAGAATTGGCAGGGGAAGGTAATCACATAAGTCTATTTCTCTCCCAACTCCAAGCAACTGGGAAACATCCGTTACATTGGGGTTTACAACCAACATATAAATAATTGATGGGTTTGCTGGATTTCCTATAACTTTCCTTCGTAACCATTTCTTTGGTGTTTGTTGGTATTACATTCATTGTCGTGGTACGGGATCTGATACTTATTCATTGCATTTGTTTATTACAGTCACATCAGTTTTTCTGGCAGAGACCCACTTTCCTAGTACAAGCCTTACGAAGCTATACCGTTCTCCAGGGCTTTGTATTTTACGAAAGAGTGCAACGTGCTATTACCATGGTCTGATAGGCATCTTTCTGAGGAATGAACATAGGCTAAAAAATTTTCCATTATATCAATGCATCCTATCTTTCAGCTAAACATTTTACTTTCAACAGGGTTTACTGCAACAATTTCTTCATTTCGGTCTAATCTTAACTTCGCAAACATCATTCTAATTTCTACATAGTCTCTTATAACCTGACTACTTCATTAAAAACCGGGGGGCTTGCGATAACTATTCGACTCATCCTTGGGGTGACCGGGGTCTTATGGAAAACAACTAGGAACATAGTAAACTGGGGTGAGGGACTATCGTCTTGCTCTGTGTCATGAGGGCGTTATCTAGCGGGAGGCCATAGTTCAGTTGGTAAGCGTTTAGTGACATTTCTCGAATTCTATACTCTGTAACTTGCTCATCAGCAAATCATTTCTAGGAACAACGGCTGGCCTGTGTTAGTTGTAAGTCGACTCATCTCTTACAACGGGGGGTGAGGGACAATTTTTTTTTTCAAACTCTCGTCCGGGGCAGCTGATACAAAAACTGGGGGCGTTCTGGGAAGACGGGGATGCTTCGATCACTTTTACTGTCTGGGTATTGAGACAATTCGGGACGGGGAAGGTCGTGTTACCTGAGGCATTTTTATCATAGAAGCCACTGACATGTAGTTCCCTTATTACGGGTCAGATTAGGGAACCTCAGTCGTCTTACCTGTCCTTTCCTTTTTGGCCAATTCTAGGTTTCATCAATATTTAGCAGAAAGGAGAGGTAGTAACATGGCATCAAGGTGATTTTATTTAAGACAAATTTGTGCAAATACTTGCGGTATTTGGAGCCAATTGGGTGGTGCACCAGGGGTGGTGGTTTGCCAATTAGGTGTCAGTCGTTAGGAAGAGTGAGAGTGTGGAGGAGAGAGAGAGAGAGAGAGAGAGAGAGAGAGAGAGAGAGAGAGAGAGAGAGAGAGAGAGAGAGAGAGAGAGAGAGATGTGCAACAATAGGCTAAATAGTACACGTGCGACATGGGGAGTGGCCGTGTATTAAGATAGGCTATTCGGCGCATTTCACAACATTGAGACATTATGGGTCTGTGTTAGAATTTCGAAAGCATGCAGTTTGGGACGGACGAGCATTAGGCCGGGTACAAAGGGACATGCATTGAGTAAAAAGGCATCATTGTGTCGCACTCCTCGCACTCTCGGTTCTTTGACTAGTTAAGTCAAGGCTTCAGTCGCATAAAAAAAACATTTTCCCATAGTTTCAGACATACGTGACATGTGCTCATTCACGCAACACGGATTAGGGGTGATCGTGTTTCATCATATCATACAACTTATTGGCTCTTTCGTTACAAGAGTAGTTTGTGGGTGTCCTTAGGTGCCACCTTGCAGCGTTAGTCCGCTTCATGTATCAGACATGGCGAAGTTTCAGATCTTCTCCATGCCTCAGTCGTGATTCCATTGTAACCTGTAGAGGGAGGAAAAGAGGGGAAGGGAGGGGGAACAACATTCGAGCATATCAAATGCACGGGCACGAAAGTCCTTTACTTACCACATACTCGTCTTATCTCCTCGGGATATAATCCCTGTGGTCTTGGTTTCTGAAGTCAGGGGGGGCGGGCAGTGTGGCAAGGACGGCGAGCGATAGGTTTTTCACGAGGGAGACGGTCCGAGTGTGGCATTATAGGCCGTGTGTAGGGAAACGTTAAAAAGAAATCAGAGGCGCTTAGTGCGAGGTATCTAGTTTGTAGATGTATCTAGCTATCGGGGTCCTTAAATCTTTTCCAACGCTGTGATGTCCTAAGGCATATCAGCTCTTCGGCCAACCCTGTTCCCTAGTACCTTTGAGTACCATACCTCTATAACATTCTATTATTTACACCGCTTCACTTTACCCGTCCTCAGAAGTCGAGGTCCTTCTCCATGCGTTAGTTCCTGAGCCAGTCGCATATTTGGAGGCAGAGTATCGTGCCTTAGATTCGATCCTCAATCCGGGGCTGAGTAACCATCTTCTAATAACCTTAAAAAGAGAACAAAGCAGAGCGCACAGAAAAACTCTCCCGCTGATCCCACATTTTACAAAAGCATGCAATACCTGTTCATAGTTTGGAAAACCTTTATTTGCACAATCGTTCAGCATGTAGATATGAGAGTGCAATCGTATTTGGCCGGACACGGCGAGGGCTGAAGCGCGTACAGTAGGGGGGGGCTATTTTGCAGCATTAAAAACATTTTAAAAGGGTTTATTTATTCATTTGCAGGAAACTAAAAATGTCTATCAATAGTTGAGGGATCAAGGGGCATTCATTTCATAATTGGAAGCACAGTCAGACTAGTTGCAATCAAATTTCCTAGATGCATACCGTGGGCGTGTGTCATAAGTGATGTTATGTATCAGTTACAATAATATCATAATAAATCGTACATTGAAACCAACATTTTAACGGGATCCTTTTACATGTTCGTCAAGTGAACCCTCCCTCTTTTTCGTCAAGTGTACAAAGGATCATATACATATCTCAGAACATCAAGTCTTATTAGCTAAAAACACCACGAGGTGTTCGTAAGTTCCTATTGACACCGGCGCCATTTTGGGCGAGGCCGGGTTAGTCCGGAAGTAGCATCAGGGACAAAATGTTTCCCACAACCGGCGGTTGGACCAGAGTCCCTTTCGGCAGTTCAAAAAGACTTGTCCTAACAGAAGGGGTGGCTATGTCGTGGTTAGTTTGTTAGCGATCAAGGCAGTTGTTCCTCCCCGGAAGCCTGCAGGGGCCGAGGGCTCCGGGGACTTTTGTAGAATCTTCAAGGCTGTGGGGATGCTGTCGGAGGTGGGGGCTCGTGCCCCGGTGGGCAAGCGTCCGAGTTACATTGCTGGTCAAAGTTTCTCTAGCGGCCTAGACCCGCCTTCCAGGGGGCCCAGACGCCATTTTGAGACCCCGCAGCGGCCGCCCTTCATCGTGTCTGCAAGAGTGGAAGAGACTTCTTGGGGCGAAAAAATGGAACACCGTGCCGTAGGAGCAGGACATCCGGCTCGGGCGCTAGGGTGCAGCTGTGGCGCCCCCACCTGGGGGGGCGAGGGAGACTCGTTCGCGCCGCCTCCCTCTCCCAGTGCACCCCACGCCGCCCCTTTTCACGGGTATACCTGATGGCCACCCCACATCCCGTGCTCCGCAAGTACACTTGAGGGCCATCGTATGTCTTGTGCTGCGCAAGTATAGTTGCTGGGCATTGTATGTCCTGTGCTGCGCAAGTATGGTTGCTGGGCATTGTATGTCCTGTGCTGCGGAAGTATGGTCGCTGGCCATCCTATGTCCTGTGCTGCGGAAGTATTGTCGCTGGCCCGGCTGGAGGATTTCGGCGCCGGGCCGGGGCTGGGAAAACCTCCTACGTGGGAGAGGCTCGTTCGCGTCGCCTCTCCTTCCCAGCCCACCCTGTACCAATTCTTCAGCGGAGGTATTTGTGATGGCCGGACCAGGAGATACGAGGGAGGGGGTCATCTGCATCCGCCCCCTCCCTACTCGTGGCCCGGGGGACGCCGCCCCAGGAAGCAGAGGATGGGAAGGCCATTTCAAGTCGGGCCCGTGGTGCCTCCTGGACATCCCACTGGCGATCTTTTCGATCGATGGCTGTCAGCAGGCCCCGCCCCTCACGTGCTGTGTGTTTCACCTTCCGGATGGGCGTGACCGGTGACCTGCTGCATTTCGGGAACTTCCGGAGTGGGGGTAGGTATTTTGTTTGGACAGGCATGTCTGGGCAATGGGGGGATTGTCTATGCAGGCCTGTAATTGCTTTTTTTCCTTTTTTTTTTTAGAGTGGGGGGGGGCAACAGAGAGTAATCAGTCCCATTGCACTCGGGGTTTGAGTTCATTAATGGAATGTATACTAATCTGTCCGAGACTACTCTGTGTATTGTTTCTGTATGTTATCCGAAAGGGTGGCTTTTGTGCTCGGGAACAGTAGCGGTAGTATGGGGTTCGTCACCGGGTACCTTAGAGCTAGACTGGGTTTCCCGTCTTAGCGTTGTTCGATCTATGAGGACTCAAACATGTCGCTGAAATCGGTCTGGCGAAATCTGTGCCATCGGGCGTAATCAAACGCGGTGGTTCTATCCGGCCTGTCTGTGCCAGTCTGATTCATCTTTGTCTCACGCCTTTTCCCTTTCTGCCGGCCCGTTATTTCTGCCGGCCCTCTGCTCTTACCCATGTTCAGTAGAGTCGGGCATTGGGCTTTCCAGTGCCCGGAATATTTACAAAAAGCACATTGGTTTTGCCCTAAGTCTGGTCGTCCTGCGCGTAGTGTCGGGGGATTACTTTCGGGTCGTTGTGTCTTGGGGTTGTCCTGTCGGTATATCCCTTTACACCGTTCCCTTCCTGCGTTTACTCCTTGGAACCGTGTTGCCGCTATCCCTTCCTTTTGCCTACCAGATGCTTGGAAGGTTGTCTGTCGCGTTTCTTTACCTACTCTGACTTCGTCTCTTTTCTTTCGTTGCATTGCTTCTTTGCGCCACATACCGAGACTGTCGAGCATAATAGGCGTTGTCTCACTACTACAAAGGGCTATTTCTAACATTTCTATTTTATCAAGATCGAAGGATCCTATCAGTGGCCACTATTTCTCTTGATTTTCTTTGGTATACTTGTGCCACAGCTTACTATAGGCTATGGTAACTAATCCATACTTTGTGAACATGTCTTTATTAGGGGTGCCTTCCAGCGGAGCTAGATGGTCCACCTCTAATAAACGGTCCGGGTTGAACCAATTACCAATCAGTGAGGAGAAGATAGGCATGACGGATTACAATGGGGCCAAAAGTCAGCACTACCTGCCTTATCACTGCGTGCAAAGACTAGACAGAATATTTCTATTCTACGTTGTTTGCAGGCAGCGAATACCTCATGAACAAATATCGAACAGTCAATGTTCGGTCAATCAAACAATCAGTGGGGAGAATAAGTAGGCCCGCAAAGGTCTGCGTCCTCTACCCTTTCACTATCTGCAAAGAGGAACCTGTTCTTTCCTGTTTGCAGACAGAGAATCTCCAGAAAACAATCCGCGAACAGTAGTTCGGGGTCAAACAATTAATCAGTGTGGGAGAGGGAAATCTCCCGAGAACAATCCACGAACCGTAGTTCGGGTTCAAACAATCAATCAGTGGGGGAGAAAAATAGGCATGACGGCTGCGTTACCTATCCTTCACTGCTTGCAAAGAGAGAGAGAGGGCCTGTCGTTTCTCCGTTTGCAGACAGCGAATCTCCAAACAAATCAACAAAGAGCAATACTAGTATTTTCCAAACAATCAAACAATCATTTCGCAATTCGTCGTGTTTACACGACCTTACCCGGACCGTATGGACAGTTTCTTGTCTTCCGAATCCAGCGCCCGATCGTCCTCTTTTCCTCGTATTCCTCGCGGCACTCCTGATGGTTCCCAGTCAGGACCGTAGATCACTCGAGAGAGGTCTGTTCGGAACCAGTGAAGTTCGGATGATCGGCTGCCAGACGAGGGTCTATTGGGCAGGAGCTCTCCCGATCGTTGCAGTCGTTCACTCTGTCGTCAGGACCTCTCCCACTGGATCCACGTGTCGCTGATGGGCCCCACGCTTGGGACGCCAATTGTAAAAGAAGGGTCAGGGACAACCAATAAACAAAGATCCTTAAGTATTGCCCGGCGGTGTCGCCTCTTGAACCCACAAAATATTAATCAATGAAGAGGCAGGCGCTGGAGACTGGAAGGCAGGAAACAAGGATTTATTTTCTCCGGAGGAGAACACGTCAGTTCAGACAGCCAGTATCGTCACGAGGTGCTCTAACCGCATCTCTGAGGCCTGGCCTCTTATACACAGGTTTATGATCTTTATTGCAGGTAACACATTCTTGCAATGCTTTGAAGTATGAAAGGACATCCTCGGAATCTCCCCTTCAGGCCCGTTCCCACACACATTCACAGTTGAAGTCCCCACCCCGGTCACAACAGGTGATGATTATCGCGCAGCTGGACATTCCGCCGATTCACGGGATGTGTGGGGTTGATCGGATCTCATAGGGAGGGGCTTTGATCAATTCGAGGGTCCTTTAATGGGGGAAGCTTCCTACTGTACGGGGGGGGGGGCAATAAACAGTATCCGCAGGGCCAGGTGGCGGCCTGGGAACGAGGAAGACAAACGGGCACACAGGAAAAGGGGGTTTGTATCGAAGGGCCTGGGACCATGAAAGGGATGAAGGGAGGTGTTGCGCTGGGAACAGGATGGGATTCCGGGGCAGAGCTGCGCTGAAGAGGGGTTTATGACCCAGGGCATGTGAGAGCGGGGGTGGCCAGTGCGTGGGGGGGGGCTTGTGAGGGCGAAGAGCTGTGCTGGGGGTCAGTGGCGTGCAGAGGGTGGTTTTGATCGAGGCACCTAAAATGGCGGGTGCGCACGACAAAAAGTGTGGCATCAGGGGGAAAGGCAAGATGGCGCAGATAATGTTTACCAAACCGTACTAATTTTCCACACCTTGTGGGTAAGTAGTGCGCTCTACAAATTCTATGATTGATGGATTGATTGAGCCAGATGCCAGTACATGTCATACACCAATTTCTTTAAGGAAATAATCAAAAGTAAGATAAAAATTACTTGGTTAAAATCTCATGATGACAGTACCTGGAAAGGGTGGAAACAGAGAGCAGTACAAGAACATACTACACAGAATTATATTTACCTAGAATGGTGTGAGGACCAACCCATGGCCAAGGAGCTGGAAAGGAGACTCCCGAGTAGTCAGGAGCCAACAGATTAGGACAGGTTCAGGACAGGATAGGTGACCTCTTCCAGATGCAACGCTAGCGTCGCACCCCTCGCTGGCACTAATCTCTTCGATTCTTCCCATTCTTCAGCATTTCTTCCACGTTCCTCTTCTGGATGATCGAATTCTTCTTCAGCAATGTCTCCGTGCTTGAACAGCGTCTCTGACCTCTGTGGCATCCGCTGTCATCTGCATCAGTGATGGGTCTGACAGTCTGCGTCGGATCTGTGACATCTAACTACCTTAGTTATTCTATTCTATGTGTATGTACCACCCCCCAATGTTTCAAAATTCATGCTTTTTTCTTTAGTTCATTATTCAATATTCCCGCTCCTTAATTTACTTTCCCAAGCTTTATTCCCACCCGCATTTGACATTAGGATCAGATACAATGTATACAAATTTTGACTTCTTTCCTACCCCTCTTTGGGTCGAGAGATTAGGTTCCCAAGCACTTCTTGCTAGAGCAACCTTGGCTGAGTTTCAATTTGTCTCATAATGGTTCCGGACGGGTTTTGGATGCGCTTGCGCACAAGTCAGGTGGGATAGGGTGGGATAGGGATTTCAGTCACCCTCCAGGCCCAAATATGAACTAATAATGAAGTCAGAGAAAGACATGTTAAAATACAAAAATAAATTAATGCACTGTGTACCACTTATTTCTACTCTAATCCCAATTACCAATTTAATCTTTCGCATTAGCAGTTTAATAAAACGTGCGATTGTTAGTTTAAGCATAGCATGTGCATTGACATGTGAGTTTCAAGCGGCCATCTTAATAGCTATTATGCAGCTGCAAAGTTTTCCCTCCAAAGCAAAGGACGTCATACTGCGTAGATGCAGTCGACGCATGTGCAGAAAATTCCCTCGTTTTCGGCAGCCATTTTAATACACTTGTGTTACTTATTAGTAAAACACATAGGCAAGCTTCCCTTAGAGGTTGTATAAAGTGTATAATGCAATATTAATATTTACGAACATGTTGATTACAATGTTACATGTTATTTGAGAGGATTGCATCCGAGAAACTTTTAAGAAACCTTGCTCCATCAATACCCTCTCTGATGGCATTTTATGCCATCACTAATTTCAATCACTAAATCAGATGCCAACTTTAGCAATTTTACATTTCTATTTCTTCTTCAACTCTTTTAGCTTTTCCATTTTCTTTCTTATTTTGTAAACCTTTCATTCTTTTGTAAATATCTCCTCTTATCTCTTCAATCTGAATTTCCTCGTATTTTCTTTTCTTTCCCTTCTCATTCACTTCATACATTTTCTTTTCCAGCAACATTTGCACCAAAACATTATTGTCAAAACTAATAAAGTTATTCCCATTATTGGCATCATTATTTGACCTATAATACTTTTACCTATGTTAGAAAACCAACTACCTATAGAGGAAATACTATTTGTTAGTTTCTTCCATGCACTGTTAACTTCCAGTGGTTTTAAATCATCTTCCAAATTTGTGATCTTTTTGATATTGCCTCCAATTTCAACACTTTTGTCTGAAATATGTGCAACAATGTTGCACCTTCAATGTTTTATAGACTCCGCCCTCTTTAGCCAATAATATATCAAGAGTAAGTCAACTTTGTAAAACCATAGATCTGACCGCAACCAATTCTGTTTGATCAATAAAAATCCTCCAGCAGTCTCAGTCGAAAAGCGTTCAACTACTGTGGATAATTTACAGATTCTTTGTGTATTTAGAATTACTCCCACTGAAGGTATCAATGCACAGAATATGTATCCTACAATTTCTGAAAAACAAGCCGTTTTATTGCGTGTTAGTACGTTTTTATGTTCATTGCTTCCAGTGATTCTTTTTACATAATATACTTTAGGGAATACTCTTCCGAAATAGCAACTCCCATATCAATGATCAGGCAGCTTAAAATAAGCTTTGTTTCCACACACGTAATAAATTCCAGGAAATACTGGATCTGTTACACCTTTCACTCTACATCCCCCTACTACTAAGAAATTGTGTTCACATTCACTGGAACCAATAAATATATTGTTATACTCTGTATTTAACCTATGGAGACAGATTTTCCCTTTCTTTTAAAGGTCCATGGATATAGCAGCATGAGTCTTGCCAGTTTCAATTAGGTCTTCTTTCTCAGCCCACTTAGGTATCTGAGGTTTTGGTTCAGAGGCCCTTCTATGAAAATACTGTCTCCTTTGCTCAACTACATTCAAAAATATATTTTCTTCTTCATGTAACTTACATGTTAAATTGTGTTTATGTGCTTCAACTATATGTACTGTTTTCATTGTTGGAAAATATTCACCCATAAATTGTGAGTCTCCAGTACTAAGGGCAGGGTTCATGCTCTTTCGCAGAGGAACCTCAGAAAAAATCACATCTATGTTAGAATAATAATATTGTAACTTTCCAGTTCGATAAAATAAACTAGCTAAAACAGTACATAAAATACCATATGTCAATGGTAAATGGTGATATTTTACACCTTCTGCTACAGAAGGTGACAATTTCATACATACTTAACAATCACTAACTTCCATGGTTTCTACATAGTTTACTAATAGGTTTGCAAAAACATTTAAATCTGTATAATTTTTATTCACAAAGTCATGCATAACCCTGTAACCATACTGACTATCAGTGTAAATGGTTACTTTCCAATTTTTCCCACTTTTACAAGCTTTAATTAAAGCTATCAATTTGGCTACTTGTGCAGACTTGACTCTTGGTAAGTGGGATGCCACTACTATTCCAGCCAATGTACACACAGCGTAAGCAGCACTCAATCCTCCTTCTTCATGGCGCACACACAAGCCATCTACCAAGAGCTCATGTTCTGTATTCTTTAAGGGTTCTTCCTGTATGTCTGGATGTGGTTTGGTACTAAGTTCAGTAACGTTGAGACATTCATGATCAACTTCATCTTTCACCTCTTCCTGGTATGGATCTGGCAACAAGGTAGCTGGGTTTAATACAGTACTCCTGACTATGGTTACATAGTCAGCCCCTAGTATAGCTCGCTCATATTTTGTCAATCGACTAGGAGTAAGGTACTGAGTGTGTGTTCTGGTCAACAGAATTACAACTGAATGTGGGACATACACTTTTACAGGGTGTCCCATTACAATTGCTTCACATTGTTCCAGACTCATGCAAGTTGCAGCTACAGCTTTTAGACAACCTAACAGTGCAGATTCCATGGGGTCCAAAGTAGCAGAAAACTATGCCACGGGACGTCGCATTAGGCCATGTCTCTGGGTTAGTACTGAGAGTGCACAATTATCTCTCTCCTAGCAGAACAATGCAAATTCTTTTAAATAATCCTGCATACCAAGGGCAGGTGCTTCACACAAACAGTTTCATAACTTTAAGAAAGCCGTCATACTTTCAACATCCCACTCTACTGGATCTTTTGCTCGTTTCTTGGTCATCTGTATCAAAGGTTTGGCCAGTACTGCAAATCCAACAATCCACTGCCTGCAATAACCTACAACTCCAAGAAACATCCTTATTTCTTTTTGGGTTTGTGGTAACTGCATTTGTCTTATTATTTTTATTCTTTCTGTGGTCACTTTCCTAACTCCTCTTTCTATTTGGTGTCCCAAATATTTGACCGCATTTCTGCAAAATTGTAATTTTTCTAGTGACACTTTATGTCCACCTGTAGCCAGATGATTTAATAATGCAATTAAACCAGTGACACAGTCACTTCAAGTTTTTGATGCGACCAATAAGTCGTCAATGTATTGCACCAAGACTGATTGTCTGGGCAACACCAGAGATTCAAGACATCTTTTCAAAATTTGGTAACAAATTGAAGGACTTTCAGTGCACCCTTGAGGAACACGATTCCAAACCTAAACATGCTCCTAAAATTTGAAAGAAAATAAAAATTGGCTATCAAGATGCAATGGAATGGAGAAAAAGACATGGCATGAATCAATTACGGTAAACCATCCTGCTGTCCATGATATATGGTATAATATTACTGCTGGATTTGGCACTATTGGGCAACATGGTATGACAATCTTATTAATTTTCCTCAGATCTTGAACTACCGTATATTTCCCGTTAGGTTTCTTTATACCAATTATGGGTGAATTACAAGGACTACTCATTATTTCTTTCAGAATGCCTTGCTCAACTAATCAATCAATTTCTGCTGCAACACCAGCTTTAATTTCTGTGCTCATTTTGTATTGTCGGGTATTTGGATAAACTGCACCTTCTTTTACAGTTACTTTTACTGGATCTGCAATTGCCATTAATCCTACTTCATTTCCTGTAAAATCCCACACTTCAGAATTTATAGTAGTTTTGACCTCATCTGGTAGCTCGTTTGCTGTCCTCACAGAAAACATTTCAATTACTTCTGTTCCCTGCTTAGCTAACATGATTTTGTAGACTCCGTCTTCATCGGGGGTTTGAATTGCAACCCAGAACAGCAGAATATTGTGCAATTTATTTTGCACAATAAATTCCTTCCTAGTAAGTTTACGGAACTGGAATCACACACTTATGTATCTCTTTAAAATTGTCAATACATACCTCCATTGGTTTTGTAATTGGGGTCCTAATTTGTTGATTAGAAACGCCCACTACTTGGATCGCTTCTCCCGAGAGGGGTACGTTTGGGATGTCTGCTGTTCTCACAGTAGAACGGGTTTTCTTACCACTTCCTACCTGGAATCCGGTGTCCACACTGTACTTGGCTTGACTCACAAAATTTGGCATAGGGGCAGGTGGCAATTGACTCTGTAGATTTACAACCTACTGCGATTGTCTCATTAACACCTCATTCTATGTCTGTGGATTTAAATTTTGATTTTGGGTGTTGTTATTCTGTATAAGTTTACACTCATTTTTCCAATGCCCCAATTTTTCTTCACCCGTGACAGGGAAACGTTTTCTTTGCCTCTTCTCTGCTAATACCTCAAACATCATCTATGCAATAGTATGCCCATGCAACTTAATTTACATTGGCCAAACCCAACAGAGGGCCAAATTGCGGATCCTCCAAAACATGAGTAGGATCCGTTGTGAGGTACAGGGAGCACCTCTTGTGGACCACTTCAGATCGGCTTCCCATCCACCAGAGAGTCTCAAGTGGGTGATACTTGAGAAAGTAATATTAGGACCCCGCGGAGGCAATATCACAACAATTCTGAATACCCGTGAGCTCAAATGGAGGTTTTTCTTCAACTCAATACAAACAGGTCTTAATGAACATGACAGTTCATTTTCCCAGCTAACGACACTGCCTTAATAATCTGCTGAACTACTATCTATTAACTGTTAACTGGTTTCTAGGACTTGTTCTTCATTGCTAATATTAATATATGTCCTGCATTCCTCCCAGGGTCAAACTATTGTCAATATGTTGGTTCAGTAATATTACGTAATATTAATATATGTCCTGCATTCCTCCCAGGGTCAAACTATTGTCTATATGTTGGTTCAGTAATATTACGTAATAGCAAGTCGTCCAATGCTATGATACAACTCTCGGCATACTCCATGCCCCTCTATGTTCTAGAAATATCATTGATGCAAATGTGTCATCGAGGTCTTTACCGTCATGTGACAGGTACACCTTTAAATCTCAACCTCTTTAATTGCAACTATGGCCATACATGATTATATTGAAGTGCGATACATATATATAATACTGTCATTTTTTCTAATTGGCTTACATTACATCACAGTCTTACTAACTTATATAAGAGATCATTTACACCTTTATCAATTTATGTTATATTTATTTGTTATGAACGTTATCATTGATTACTATGTATCAACATATAATAATTGCATCCTAATTCGTACTTTTTGGGTAATCATCTAATTTCCTCCTCTGAATAACTGACTACTCTCCTGGTGCAATATTGGGATCTAATTTCCCCCTTATTAATATTGCGATTAGTATAACAACTAATATCTGGTCACGTAGCCCCTACCCTGGTGAGTCTTTCCACTATATCTATTCAAACGTCAGGGTCACCTGACTCGGTCTCCATGGTGACTATCCAAATAGGAAGTGCGCCTTCCATTTTTCAGCCTGCCGTGAAGACGCCGGTCCTGATTCTTTCCTCGGTGAGCTCATTTGCCGGTTTGGCGGTCTGATTCTCCACTTTTTCAAACCGTCTGATAGCCATTCCGAGCTCATTCTGAATCTATTTCCTTGCTTCCCTTCTCCCCAGCGGGTGACATTTGATTCATTCTCAGCGCCTTTTTACATTGGGGACGACTACAACGTGCACCAATCTACTGGGTAAGCCCGGCCAGCGGTACTTACAATACGATACTCTGCTGGGTCCTGGTTACGTTTTTCTGATGTAGTTCCCTTATTTCTTTAGATTAATCCTTGGATGTCCATTGCCCAACGTCCCCGGGCCTCTCTCGATTCTCGCCGCAACGCGACTGATAATTAACCAGATGTAAGTTTCTTGATGTGCCTAACTAGCACCTAGGCTGATTATTTGATTATTCTCTGTCTACCAATACATAAACACATGTATACTATGTGTTTATACCTCTTAGATAATTCAAGTCTTCACATGGAGGTTTCCCACTATGATACTAAGACGATGAGCACCAATTAACTAGGTAGGCTCTCCTCTCAATGTGGGCTTAGATATATAAATAACTGTCTCAATCACTGTTTTGTTTTAAATGGGCTCATTAACTCAGACTCCTCTACTGATATTAATAGGTTGCTAGTCCCAACACCCGTCCTGATGAAGACCCCACCGCAAGGGTTCCAATAAGTCCTGCATCATCTGAGGGTCGAAACGTCGACGACTTTTCCCTGCTTTCCAGCCCCAATTTTGAAAATGTTACATAATTGTACTATGTGGGGCATGTGTTTCTAGTGACTATCTTGATTTATGATCATCCGAGCATTTCAATTTATGTGCAAATGTGTCAGATTGTGTTCTGATTTTAATGTCACTTCCCCTACTTGCACTATCCTCACTTTATCACCTCTCCCTGTTCTTGGGCACTATTCAACCTTTTCAAATTGATGAATGTTTGATACTATATCCTGGTTGTGTCTACTCTGTGATTAAAACATTGTAGACTCATTTAGTGCAGCATTATTATTATTTAATACAAGTTAATTAGTGAATTTTCACTGGGACCCCTTTCCTCTCAGTACTGTAATATGACCCAGGTCCCAGTGACTACTTTTGGGTAAACCCCCCCCCCTTAATACCCTCTTCTCTGCTCAATCGCCCTCTTAGTTTACCCCCAATATTTTCACCTTGGCCTTGTCCTTTTCCTTGGTTATCTGCCTTTATATTTAGCTGGAGTTCCTGCTGGTCTGCTAATTTAACTTGGGCCCACATTACTTTTAGTTCTAAATTATCGATTTCATCTCCACAATACTTTGCGTACTTGCGAATTTCATCTATGGGCTGTGCTTGCCAGCATAACATGTGCTGTTTAATCATTTGCGATATTTCCAACGTTAACCCAGACACAAATCGATACACGAAATGTGTCATGTCTTTGTCTCCAATATTCTCAAACCCACTGTACTGCTTGAACACCTGTAATAGGCGTTCATAATAGGCATGTACTGACTCATCCTTTTCTTGGGTTGTTCTGACTATTTTTATCCAATCAGTTTCTTTTTGGGGAATCATACCTTTCAGGAAAGTAATTACCTGGTGATATTTTTTCATTGCTTCTGCTGACGGGGCTCCTGTCTTTCCATCCCTCGGGTACTCATCATTTGGCCAATCTATTGTAATTTTACATTCTGTCCACGAATCGGCAGGAACAACTATGTCAAATAGACCATCTAAGTTCTTCAACAAAACTTTTGAAACCTTCACAAATCTTTCAACTTGCCTGTACCATTCTACTGATTTTTCTCTAAGCTTTGGGAAATCATTGGTAAAAGATAAAATATCCTGTCGGGTCCATGGAACATGTAAATAACCTCCTCCTGGAACTTCTCTCATTGAGCACAGCCTTTCAACGTTTTCTGTTTCTTTCATTAAATACTCAGATGTTGTTCGATTTACCTGTGCTTCTTCCTTTTTCTTTGCCCACCTAGTTTTCCATCTATCCAAATCTCCTCATTTTTGCAACTGTGTTAACAATTCTTTTATCTGTAATTTCCTTTCCTGACACTTTCATGTTTTCTAAATCTTTATCAGAAAATTCTGCTCTATATGGTTTCTTTAGAACTTTGGATTTCCCTATGTCCATTCCCATTTCTGAGGACAAATTCATCAATTTCTCATTAAATATTTTCGTATTTCGGTTGATGCTTCTGCATATGAATAGCAACTCTTCCTCACTAAAGGTATTTCATCTTTCTACTCCTACATTTCCAGCTATCATTTCCTCCAATTCCACTCTTAATTTAAATATATCAAATATCTTTGGTTGGGGTCTTGGTCTTTCTATTACTCGTGTCCATCTTTCTATTTCTTTTGGTGTTACCACAGTGGCACTTCTTGTCCCTGTAGATGTTTCAATTCACACTTCTTTTGAACAACCCAGTGTGCTTTTTCTGAACGAATCACTTATTGGCTCTCTTTTGCCAAATCCATGAAGGAAATTACTGACTCACACTCATTTGCCTGATCATCAATTGTTATATTTTCTTTTCTGGTTTGTATGATTGGTGTAGTCAGGACAGGTGTTTTAGGACAATTTTGCTTATCCCCATATATGGGAACAATGGGACATATAGTTACGGGTATCGTTAGTGCTTCAGGATTTGTGTTCAGCTGTGTTATTTTCTGAATTCATTTGCTTCTATTTTTATTTATCGCTTCCCTTTCTTTTTCTTGAAGTACCCTTTCCATTGTAGTCTCGTGTACAACCTGTGGAACTAAAGGTGTTCTCAGAATCAGGGCACTAGGAGTAGTTCTATTTGACTCTTCTTGGTAAGGTGGAGGATTTTTCATTAAAATGTCTTCAAGATAATCATCATCTGAATCTCTACCACCTATCCCTAAATGTTTTGTTTTCTCTGTATATTTACTTCTTGTCGGTTCTTCTTCCTCACAGATCTGGATTGAATCCATCATCAGCCTGAAGACCAGGAGCTGTGCATGAGCTGTCCCATGTCAGAAGTCGAGAACCAGGGGGTTGGTGTTCAGCAGGAGCACCAACAAGCCTTGGAAGCTGCAAAAGGCGTGGAAAGAGAAGAAGGAGCAACATTGGCACCAACAATGTTCAAGGGACTCACCACATGCAGGAGAGTCAGAGTAGACCCCAAGCAAGCAGAGGAGCCCACTGAAGCAGGAGAAAACCCTAGAGAGGACCCACAGGCCAAAGGCCCATGAGTCACAAGAGGACGTCGAGCAGCTCACCAAAGATGAAGGACAACGGTGCTGAGGATGTGATGAGGACGCTGATCTTGGCAGGAAGAGATGTGTGAGGCTGGAGCTTCTTGCATCCCAAAGATCTCTGGAGTGCAGAGCAAACAAGCCTGGGCAATGGCAAGTCCCCGTGGTTCCGATGAGGGATACTGGCCTCAAAATTGTAGAGAGGACAGGTCAGGCCTCGAGGGAGTTGCAGAACCACCAACTATGTTGCTCAGCCTTTTGAAGTCCATGGGACGTCAGGAGCAGCAGACCCGTCAGCTTCGTTTCAGTGCCTGCAGATGCTCGGAAGTTACTCCTTCACTCCATGGAAGATTACTTCAGGTGTCCTTGATGCCCACAGGTCTTTTCCTGGAAGAAGCTTAGATACAGACGACATAAGAGTTGCAGAATAGCTAGACCAGGATCACCAGGAGACTTCCATGATGCAGTCTCGGTTCCAGGCGAAGTCCAAGTGACCAGACGGTCGAAGAGTGATGTGGTTTCAGGCTTGAGTCTCATCCCATGACAAATCTGAGGACCCGTCAACAGGTAAGCCCTTTTATACCCTAAGTAAGGGGTTAAGATGCCTCAGGGGTCCCTCCCAGAGAAGGGGCTGGACAGAGGGAGGGATGATCCCATGTCCTTTGTCCAGTTTCGCATCTGGGCAGGAGCTAAGAGCTCCCAAAATTGGTTCCAACTGGAGTATGTAAGGAGGGCACCAAATGTGCCCTTCAAAGCAGTCAGTTGGCACTGGTAAGAGCCCCCACCCCAACCCAATACACTAAGTCCTGTCTGGGAGGTAGTCACACCTCTCTGTGACATGAAACCCATTGTTCTATCTTCCCCTGCTCGAGGTTAGGTCAGCAGCATGAGGGCAGAATCGTGTCTTGGGTCGGCAGCAGCATTAGCTTGCTGGCAGACCCGGGAAGGTTGTTAACAGGAGTACTGAGGGCTTCCCGGAGGAGCCCCCCAGTTCATGGAATCATACCTCCAACACTGGTATCAGTGTTCGATGCAAAATATGCCCAGGTTCACCACAGGTACTATATAGTGAGCCATCGCGTAATGACGGATGGCCACTATATGTCCGAAAATGGCTGACCGCACTTACAAAGCCTGGAGAATTGACTCTGGGGTTTGTAGGGGTATCCTGCTCCTGAAGGGGCACCCTCACACTCATAACCTAGAACCCTGCTTTCAGGATTGAAAGGCCTGCCTTAGGGGTGACTTATAGGTTTTAAGTGTAGTGACCTCAGATATAAGTAAGTGTATATCTGTCATAAGTTATGCTAGCACCAGCTTATACAGGCTGCAATGGCAGGCCTGTAGTCACAGTTGAGTGGTCTCTCAGGGGTGGCATAATACATGCTGCAGCCTATGGGAGACCCCGGGTGTACCTATGCCCTGGGGTCATTAGTACCATGTACGAGGGACTTATAGGGGTACGCCAGTAGCCAATTGTGGAGGTACAAAAGTACTTACCATGTCAAATTTAGGGAGGAAGCACAGTGATCCCAGTCAGACTATTTCAAAACAATACCGACACCAGCAAAAAGTGGGGTAACCATGAAAGCAGTCCCTACTTTCCTATACAACCCCCAAAGGAAAGGAGATGAGACTACATTTTCTGAGTTGAATCTTCATTTTCTAAGTGGAAATACCTGGATAGTCCATCTGCATTGGCATGGTTACCACCAGGTCAATGTTCCACCGAAAGGTCCATCCCCTGTAGGAAAATGGGCCACCTCAAAAGTTTGGGATTTTCACCCTTCATTTGTTTTAGATATGAGAGGGGCGTATGGACTGTCTGAACAATTAAGTGAGTACCAAACAGGCATGGCCTCAACTTCTTAAAGGCCCAGACCACAGAAAAGGCCTCTCTCTTAACAGGTGCCCAATGCTTCTCCCTTAGGGTCAACCTTCTGCTTATAAAAGCTACTGATTTGTCCTGGCCATCTCTGTTAATTTGCGATAATACTGCGCCAACCCCGTCTCAGAAGCATCTGTCTGGACATTGAAGGTTTTGGAGTAATCAGGACTTTTCAGGATGGGAGCAGAGCACATTGCCTGCTTCAGGTTATCAAATGCCTTCTGACAGCTAACAGTCCACTGACCTTTCTTAGGCATCCTTTTGGAGGTGAATTCGTTAAGGGGAGTCACTGTGGACCCATATCCCTTAACAAACCTCCTGTAGTGCCCAGTCAGGCCCAAGAATGCTCTGACCTGAGTCTGGGTAGTGGGTGCAACCTAGTCTATTATGGTCTAGATTTTGTGCTCCAGTGTCTGAACCTGGCCTCCAACTAAAAGGTGGCCCAAGTACACAACCTTGCTCTACCCTATCTGGCACTTTGTGGCCTTGATAGTGAAGCCTGCCTTTTGCTGGGTCCCCATAACATTCTTGAGGTTGACCAGGTGATCCTCCCAGGTGACGCTAAAGACAGCGATATCATCTAGATACCAACCTCTCAAATGTGGAGGTGCATTCTTAAAGCCAAAAGCCATTACAATAAATTGATAATGCCAACTAGGGATTCAAAATGCTGTCTTTGGCTTGACATCCTCGGACAGTCTGATTTGCCAGTTGCCAGCAGTCAGGTCAAATGTTCTGAGATACTTGGCTGAGGCCAGAGTATTAATCAGCTCTTCTGCCCTGGGCATCAGTCCCAGTGACTGCATTAGGATCCAAGAGAAGGCCCTGGACTGGACCACCTCTTTCCTCTCCGGCAGAACACAGAGCGTCTGCCTTCCCCCTTTTGCTCCGAAGCCACCGAGATCATTTGTGGCGTACCCCAGGGCTCATCCCTCAGCCCAACTCTGTTTAACATCTACATGGCACCGCTCGCCCACGTCGCCCATCGGCATGACCTCAACATCCTCTCCTATGCCGATGACACCCAGCTGATACTCTCCCTCACCAAGGACCCCCACACTGCCAAAACCAACCTTCATGAAGGAATGACGGCCGTTGCTGAATGGATGAGGAACAGCCGACTGTAGCTGAACTCGGACAAGACGGAGGTCCTCATCCTCGGATCCAACCCTTTGGCCTGGGACGACTCCTGGTGGCCGACCGCACTGGGAACCGCTCCAACACCCACCGACCATGCACGCAACCTAGGGGTCATCCTCCACTCCACCCTCTCCATGACTAAACAGGTCAAAGTCGTCTCCACCTCCTGCTTCAACACCCTCCGTATGCTCCGTAGGTTCTACAAGTGGATCCCCACTGAAACGAGAAGAACAGTCACCCAGGCCCTTGTCAGCAGCAGGTTGGACTATGGAAATGCCCTCTACGCAGGAGCCTCTGCCAAACTCCTGAGACGGCTCCAACGCATCCAGAACATCTCTGCACGCCTGATCCTCGACATCCCTCGCCGCAGCCACATTACACCCCACCTGAGAGATCTGCACTGGCTCCCGGTCAACAAGAGGATAACCTTCAAGCTTCTCACCCACGCACACAAGGCACTCCACAACACTGGACCAACGTACCTCAACAGATGACTCAGCTTCTACACCCCCACCCGCCAGCTCTGCTCCTCCGACCTCGCCCTCGCTACAGTCCCCCGCTTCTGAAGAGCGACCTCAGGGGGCAGGTCGTTCTCCCAGCTCACCGCCAATACCTGGAACACCCTTCCCATTCACCTACGGCAGTCCCAAGACCTGCTGACCTTCAGAAAACTCCTCAAGACCTGGCTTTTCGAGCAGTAGCAGCATTCCCCACCCCAGCGCCTTGAGACCCTCACGGGTGAGTAGTGCGCTTTACAAATGATATGATTGATTGATTGATTGATTGTTAGTCTACACAAAACCTCATCTCTCTCTTATCATTTTGGACATTAGGTTTTGGCACAATGACTACAGGACTAGCCCAAGGGCTAACTGAAGGTTCAATGACCTCCAACTCCAGCATCTTTTGAAACTCAGCCCTGATGCAGTCTCTGACATGGCCAGGCTGTCTGTAGATTATACTCTTGACAGGCAGACTGTCACCTGTGTCCATTTCATGGGTACACCAGATGGTTTGACTTGGAGTCAGAGAGAACAAGTGTGGGAACTGATTGAGGATCTGTCTACTATCAGCTTGCTACTGGTCACTGAGGCTGGCTGCCAAAGCTACTCCATCAACTGACCCATCATCAGGGTCCTGAGAGAGGAGATCAGGAAGAGGGTCCCTCTTGTCCTTCTGTACCTCATCAGTGGCCATGAGCAAGCTCATAACATAGAAAGCCTTACGGGAGGTAAGGACTATCCCTGGGCACTCTTGGTGCACGGCAGTGCATGAATAAGTAGTTAAAATGTATATCGAAGAATTATCAATAGGTTATTTATTGGTGTACTCCAAATGATGATCAAAAAAGTTATATTTTAACATATTACTTCATATGTTCATAACAATTTGATGCAAAGAATATCTTATTGATCAAGTATATATTTCAATTCATAGTTCCATGACAGTTTATAGTTCCATGATAGTTTAAAGCCCCGATGCATTTCGTGCTAGACATTACTTCTTCAGGGGGAATGAGTCTAAAGAAAAACAGATAACAAGAGATAATGTAGAACGCTGATAGTTAGGAGCAATATGAAGTAAAAGGAGAGCTCAAGATGAGGAATTGGAAAATATCCGTGCGCTTAAGGGTGTTAGTATAAGATGACAAAAGATAAAGGTGTGCTCAATGCTAAAAAACGTGTAGAATGAATGGACGGTAAAAAACGAGTGGTCTTAAAGCGTTAATGAAACTGCGAAGTGGTTTAGAACTCCAAACTTCCCCAAGCATTAAAAACGAATGACCCGAGGGCAGAGGGAAAAGTGATAAGGGAGGGTGAACCGAACGCAGTGGCGGCCATGCATAGAATATACCTACAAAGTACGAGTAGTCCAAGATGGTGCAAGTTGCAAAACGTGCAGTGAAGATTTGACCAAGCGGTAACATGAAGTTACTGCTTACCTGACATGGAAGTAAATAACTCGCGGTATCGAGGGTGATAGGTCCGGTCTGCTTGTGCGGCAACCCGGAAGACGCCAAGCATGCGCAAATGCTCTTACTAAGAAGGAGAGAGCATGAACATAGAAATGGGATATCACGGTGGGGATACTAATCGAAGGTGAACCGAGTAGTGAAAGTGAACGTGGATAGAAGGGGAAATGCGTGAGGAAAGGAACGCGCGTGTTTTTACACAAATGATAATATCAAAGAAATAAACAAGTAGTGTTACGGGGGTAACTACTAAAGGTGTAGAGGAATAAAGGAGAAAAAAACGAAATAAAAACGGAATTCTCCTTAGAGTGAATGCCACTTGTGATTCAACTAATGTTATATACATGTTGAAATGCCCGTGTGGCCTCCCATATGTGGGAAAAACGGAACGTAAAATTAAAACGAGACTCACTGAGCATCGAAGCAACATTCGTACGAAGTACTTGAAGTCCTGCATTGCCGCCCACTTCATTGCGCAACATCACAATCCCAGTCAAATTCGGTTTCTGATTTTAGAAGTGGTGAACAAACTACCCCACAAAGACAATAGTAAACAATTACTTCAACGCGAATTACATTGGATATACCGCCTTCAAGCGCTACAACCGAAGGGACTTAATGACTGTCATTTATAAGGACTGTATATACTTTTGTGTATCGTACATATTCCACTGTAGATCTCTCTCCTGCCTGTATTTACATTTGCCTGTATTTACATTTGCATGTCGATACCCATAATGTGATTATATTTGTTTTTTCTGTGCTCTTCCACTTTTTACTTTCGTTTTCCGTTTTTATTTCGTTTTTTTCTCCTTTATTCCTCTACACCTTTAGTAGTTACCCCCGTAACACTACTTGTTTATTTCTTTGATATTATCATTTGTGTAAAAACACGCGCGTTCCTTTCCTCACGCATTTCCCCTTCTAGCCACGTTCACTTTCACTACTCGGTTCACCTTCGATTAGTATCTCCATCGTGATATCCCATTTCTATGTTCATGCTCTCTCCTTCTTAGTAAGAGCATTTGCGCATGCTTGGCGTCTTCGGGTTGCCGCACAAGCAGACCGGACCTATCACCCTCGATACCGCGAGTTATTTACTTCAATGTCAGGTAAGCAGTAACTTCATGTTACCGCTTGGTCAAATCTTCACTGCACGTTTTGCAACTTGCACCGTCTTGGACTACTCGTACTTTGTAGGTATATTCTATGCATGGCCGCCACCGCGTTCGGTTCACCCTCCCTTATCACTTTTCCCTCTGCCCTCGGGTCATTCGTTTTTAATGCTTGGGGAAGTTTGGAGTTCTAAACCACTTCGCAGTTTCATTAACGCTTTAAGACCACTCGTTTTTTACCGTCCATTCATTCTCCACGTTTTTTAGCATTGAGCACACCTTTATCTTTTGTCATCTTATACTAACACCCTTAAGCGCACGGATATTTTCCAATTCCTCATCTTGAGCTCTCCTTTTACTTTATATTGCTCCTAACTATCAGTGTTCTACATTATCTCTTGTTATCTGTTTTTCTTTAGACTCATTCCCCCTGAAGAAGTGCTGTCTAGCACGAAATGCATCGGGGCTTTAAACTATCATGGAACTATAAACTGTCATGGAACTATGAATTGAAATATATACTTGATCAATAAGATATTCTTTGCATCAAATCGTTATGAACATATGAAGTAATTTGTTAAAATAAAACTTTTTTGATCATCATTTGGAGTACACCAATAAATAACCTATTGATAATTCTTCGATATAAATTTGAACTACTTATTCATGCACTGCCGTGCACCAAGAGTGCCCAGGGATAGTCCTTACCTCCCATAAGGCTTTCTATGTTCTGATACTATGTTGCACCTTTCTTGAACCAGAAGGTGATCTCCCGGAGCACCTATAATATTGTTACCTCTTGACCTTTTGATTCACACCACGTTATAATTTGGGAGTGCAGCGGTTCCTACTACATGAGCAAGCTCATGTCAGCCCTATCAATAAAAGGTTTTAGGCGGTTCACATGAAGACTACTGTGAGGACTTCTGGGAGGGCCTCGGTCCACAAAATAGGTGACCTCACAATTTTCCTCAAGGATAGCATGGGGGTCACAGGCTCCAACACCCAGACTTTCTGTCCTGGCTGGTGAATAGTCAGCACAGCCATTTGGTCATGCCAAGCTTTCTGAAGCTCCTGGCTGGCCTCAATGTTTTTCCTGCCTTCTTCACCTACTAAGCGATGCGTGAATGCTGGCCAAGAACATAGTCCACAGTAGCCTGTTTAGGAGGTTTGAGAGGCTGCTCCCAGCCCTCCTTAACCAGACACAATGGACCCCTATCTGGATATCCAAACAGACATTCAAATGGGCTGCAGCCTGAGGAACCACTCTGTAGGTAAAGAGAAGGCAGGGTAGTAAGACAACCCATTTTCGCCTGAGCTTTTCTGGGAGTCCCATGATCATGCCCTTTAGGGTCTTGTTGAACCCTTCAACAAGCCCATTGCACTGTGGATCATAATGTGTGGTAAATTTGTAGTATACACCACACTCTTTCAACATTCTAGTTATGTAGCTAGACATGAAGTTTGTACCGCTGTTTGACAAGACCTCCTTAGGAAATCCCACTCTGGAAAATACTCCTAGACGGGCCTAGCCACCACAGGAGCTGTAGTGGTCCTAAGTTGAAAAGCCTCTGGATACCCAGTGTCATGGTGCACCACCACTAAGATGTAACTATGTCCAGATGCTGTTGGTGGGTTTAAGCGACCATCGCGTAATGATGGATGACCACTATATGAATTAAAATGACTGACCGCACTTACAAAGCCTGGAGAATCGACTCTGGGGTTTGTAGGGGTGTCCTGCTCATGCAGGGGCGCCCTCACACTCATAACCCAGCACCCTGCCATCAGGATTGAAAGACCTGCCTTAGGGGTGACTTATAGACTTTAAGTGTAGTGACCCCAACTATAAGAAAATGTATATATGTCATAAGTGGTACTAGCACCAGCTTACACAGGCTGCAAAGACAGGCCTGTAGTCACAGTTTGAGTGGTCTCTCATGGATGGCATAATATATACTGTAGCCCATGGGAGATCCCTGGTGTACCTATGCCCTGGGTACCTTAGTGCCATATACTAGGGACTTATAGGGGTACACCAGTAGCCAATTGTGGAGGTACAAATATAGTTATTATGTCAAATTTAGGGAGGAAGCACAGTGGCTGGGGTCCTGATTAGCAGGATCCCAGTTTAGCTAGTAACAAATAACATACTGACACCAGCAAAAAGAGGGGGTAACCATGAAAGCAGATCCTACTTTCCTACACGGGGGAACATGTTATTGAAGCACAATAAAAAGATCAGCATTTAATATCTATTACACAAAAAATTGATCTGATTGTAAAAATTGAGGAGACTGAGTTGAGGCCCACTAAACAGTGCAAGTCGAGAAATATGAAATATTCTAACAAATATTTGCATTGCCGGTGTCTTTTCTAATGTCTCAGACCACACACTTGGAAAAAGGCCCTCTGAAACAGACCCAACTAACCTTTACATCTACTGCCTTGACCCAGCAGAGAAATACATGAGCAGAGGCCCCAAAGCAATTTGGGTCTAAGTTGCACATGAGAGATGAGAATTGATTGCTGCTAGGAATATGGTGGCAAGACCCTCAGTAGTGGTGACAGTTACTGTTATACAAGTATTTTAAGGACACCATAATGCATAAACCAAGAATCCGAAGGCATGCTAACTGAGGTGGCCATGGTCACCATGGAAGTGTGGGCAGAAGCCCCCATGACCAAATCCCAGGTGACCAAAAACTCTGGGACTATAAAGCCAACCTTGCCATGGTTGGTGATACATACATTATTTCTGACAAAATATTGGAAGGTCAATATGAGTACAGCTGCACTGCCTTTGAGAAGAAGTGAAGGTTCCAAACAATCCTGCTGGCTCTCATCATCTTATAGGCTGATGGAAAACTGTGGAGGCTGTATTGCCATGCCTAGACTGTTCCAATAGACCTAGGCCTTGACCATCAGCTCTGGAGAAGCCAGGATGAACCACAGCCTAGCTACGCACTGCAGAGACTGCTGGATAGCACTAATTGCCTCAAGTCCAACAAGTGCAATTCCTGCAGAAGCTCCTATGTCTGCCTTAAAGGACCTTCCAGGGTTGCAAGAATTGTTGCAGGTAAGATGCCCTAATAGAGTAGAGTCTTTGTAGGCATGACAAATTGCCTAAACCTTGTTGGTTTGAGCACGTAAGCCCAGGCATAGACTGACGAAGAAGCGGATAGCCTCTCCAGGGCCTTTTGGAATGCTTCACAATGAACCTGCACATTGTATCATTGTATTGTGATGTATTGGAATTTATACTTTTCTTCCCCATCCTTGCCAGGCCTAGATCCTCTCACACAGAAATAATTTGATGACACTAACACTTAGTCCCTACCGCAGGACTCTTCTGGTTCAAGAAAACTCTTCCAAAGAGAGGCTGTCCCCCATTTCTACTGGGTCTGTATGGATGTGGGATACATGCCCCACATTATCGACATCTGGTACCTGTTTTGTTCACAACCTGAGTTCTGTGGTGCCTTTATCAGTGTTGAAAATTCCATTTAATTATTTGGGCTAGAGATATACATTTCTCAGCCCTTGGAGTCTTCACTCGTGATCAATAAGTATACACTTACAGTCCAGTATATACTGACAGTCCAGTATGTGTGCACCCAGTTAGGAATGTGTCCCTATAGAGGTTTCCCAAAAGAGTTTTGTTTGGACTTGGGAACCAATTTTATGTCACACACATCATGTCCGGTGTGGCGCAAATTACAGTTTCTCCACCTCTTACCACCTCCAGACCATCAGATTGATAAAGTGGTTCAACAAGATGCTTAACAGCATATGTGCCCTGGAAGCCCTACTGAGTAGAACCTGGTGAATGCTTATGAGTTCGATTTGATATCCACAACTTTTACTCCTTCAATGCTGGGACAACAAATGCAGCAGGCTCTTCAAATTCCTGAAAATGTAAGATTTCGTCAGCATCTCCCTTCTGGGGTTGCTTACTAATACCTGCCCGGTATTCTTACTTTCTACCATGCTCAGTACTTGCTCTAAGGCGCTCTCCCTATTGAGGACACCTCTACCAGAATCTTTGGGGCTCTACAAACCCTATTGGCTTACTCTGTCAGCTCTCAAGAAGTTCAACTTCAAATGCAACCTCCATTTACTCTTATTCTTGAAGCTGACGTTATGATTGTTTGTTCACCAAGTCTGGTGCAACCATGACATGTTTCTATCTGTGCCTTTGGGTGGTGGCATATTTAGCCTTATCATTGTGCATAAATAAAGGTCTGACACTCCTATATTTTTTGAAATATTTATCATGTCAGTGTTTGTTTCTGTCCTGCCAATGATCATGGGCAAGGTGATTATTTCTCTTTCATCTACTAGCTTTTAACTTACCTGTCATGTGTCTGTTTCCATATTTGTTGTATTATTATGATATTCAAAGTAAGTCAAAGTAAGTAAGTAAGTAAGTTAGTAAAAATCTCACCTACAGGCGTCTGGTTGCAGCCGCTGCCCATGCAAGTAAGAGTGGTGGGCTCGGTGGGGGTATGGGGGATTTTGACAGACGAAGACGAGCGAAATGTAATTATTTATTTAATTTCCCCTTGTGGTTGTCTGTCGAATCCCCCATCCAGCCCCAGTGCCCCACCGCTCATACCTGCATGGGCCACTGCTGGTCTGGTTGTTTAGAGAATGTTATTATTATGATCTTTGAGGTGAGAAGTGAACATAGGGAACACGGATGATGTGCTTTTACCAGATACAAAGAAATGATTAACGCCTTAATCAGGAAAGATCATCCAGGAAGGACCTATTTACAGGGGATGGACAAGCCATCTTTCAAGGAACAGCCCTTCCCTTTAAAGGAAAATTTGGTTGTTGTGTTATTGGCAGATATGGATTAATCTCAAATGGAGGCCATGAGATATGATAACAGTGTTTCTTTTTTGTAAATTGAAAACAAGTTGCAATTTATTGTGGCTGGAATGAGCAACCCCAAGGAAATGCGGGTTCCTCTTTCTATTTTGTGAACTCGAACGAGGATGATTCATTCCCACCTGAAGTCAAGAAACGGCACTAAAGAAAATTGGAACTGCGGTACTGCTGGCTGAAAGTGAAACACAATAACATTTCTGAAAATATATCCAGAAGTAGAAATGAAGGCAAGATGAAGACTACGCTCCGAGGTCTTTTTTTTTTTGGGCGTTAGAAAATGAACTATTTGTTTTCGCGGTGTCACAGAAAGCCACCAAGCAAAAATATCTGCTCGAAAACTCATCTATTATTTGTAATACCTCGCGCAGAATGCCCAGCCCGTGACATGTGGGTGCACAGTGATCGCAATGTTGATATATTCTCCTGGTAACCGTTGTTTTGATTGTTTAACAAGCTCTGCATTGCTTGCATGCTTTCCTCGTGCTCCCCACGGCTTTACAGAACGCCTGCAGAGGTGAGTGGCAGCACACAACAGTACTGTCCCCCCACTCTATCTCATTTGCCTTCTACTCTATGCATTCTCAGACGTGCTCGCACTTCTAGGACACATGCCCCCTGCAAGAAAAATCCAGGAGATGAGTGACAGAGTACATCATTAACGACTGTGTGAAGAGTCAGAAGTGCACCAGCTACAGGGCGCCTACACAGCGTTTCACTATTGTCGCTCTCGCCTTGCACACCACCGTCAAGACGCAATCACAGAGAATTGGCTTCAATCCGGCATACAGCTTTGTGTATGTCAGTATGCTTTTTGTCATATCCATGTCATATTTTTTGTCTCGATTCCGTACTTGTTTTAATTTTAAGAAAACATTGTTATACACAAGTATATCTAAATAACCTACTGTGTGGGTCTGATGGAACCACTGGTTTGAGGAACCATTTCATTTAGATTATTCACATAATGCTTTCGTTAGCACACCTGTGAATTCACATATGGGTTTCAACACAGCCAGTATTCGAGCTGAGGACATAATTCACAGAAGATACATCTACAGCCCCTAAAAATCAGTTCCCTACTTTTCCCCGTGTCCTGTGATACCGACGCCTAACTTTTCCATAGTTCCTGTTTCATAACCACCATTTTGTATTCCTTTAGCGGTTGTTTGGCTAGCTCTATTCACTTCTCAATTGCGCTTCGTTTTTAACTCCCTTCTCTGCTCTTGTCCACTTTTTTCTTACACCAGTCCACCACATTGGAATGTTCTCATTATCAGTTCAACCCTGTCAGTGTGCCATTCCAGAAGAACAGATCACACACACAGAAAAACCTCACAAATACCCGGTGGTGTAACGTTAAATGGCGGGGCCTCCTGTAGAATGTGAAGAGTGGTCCCTTAGCCTCCCACAACTCACAGATTTTCATTGACCTTTGGGCGGAATCGATAACTTTGAGGGTTGGGTGGCCGGGAAAGGAGTGGGGACACCTTCACAGCAGGAGCTGCAAGGGCTTGTGTTACGCCCATGGGTAATCCAGGAGTACACAGCAAACACATCCTTCTCCTTCATCCTTCTATATAATCCCTGCCTCCCCTTACTCCACCTGTACCCCTTCTCCATTAGTCTCTTCTTCTTATGTTCTCCTTCTTGCTGACTGTTCTCCACATACCCTATCTCCACACCAACCACCATCCCACTGTCTCATTGTTCTATTTGCTACTCTCCCTAAGTACCCAGTCTACTTAATTGAGAAGCGTGCTTATCGGTGTGAAGGTGAACCCCATTGCTGTGCCCATGCTTGATTTTCCTATCACTGACCTGCTTTCCACTCCCGCTCCGGTTCTCAATGTCTTGTTTTCCACGCTTGAAAATCGTCTCTTCAATTTATCTATAAAATCTTCTTTCTTCTGTCCTGTCTCCTTTCTTTTGCATTTGTCAGTTTTGTTAGTGCGACCATTGTGGATAAGGATTGATAAATCTTTTCCGCTGCTCGCTGACGGCCCCTAAGGATCTAAAGCTCTATTCAATGTATGATCTCCCCATTAATAGGGAGAGGATATGAATAACATATAATGAATATTAATTCTTTGTTGTGGCCTATACATTGCTTATATTGGAAACTTGACTTCGAGTAAGCCAAGGGCTGCCACAAAGTTACTGTGTAGCTGGTAAAGGTACTTAGAAACAAGCAGCCATCAATTTGACATGAAATAAAATCAAGGCACTGTATCAGACGTGCTGTTTTCTGTAATTAAAATATCAATTAAGATATCCATGTAAATTAATCAAGCATCAATGCAACTGGTCAATGGCGAGTATATTTAGTTAGCACAACAATTTAATAACTGTCATCCACCCACATACATGCATCCCATGTGCATCTGAGTAGCTGAGACTAGAGCGCTAGTGCTGTCAAGTAATTGGACAAGGCTGTCACAACACACTGACAAGGATGTTATCAGCAAAAATTGGAATTCCTCAAAGGACCTCTCAGGTGTACGCCTCTTTTATTGTGTACATTTAGTGCTGTCACTCTTGCAGTGTTATGCTCTGCTATTCTGGAGATTGGTAGCTCAGCACTGTTCAGTGCAATACAAAATCTTCAAGGATAATGACCAAACTCCATTGGCCATCATTACCCCTAGTCCTGTCGCTTTCTGAATCACAATTCGAGCACCACTGAATATTCCGCTGCCTGAGCAGGACTGTCAGCTACCTCAACGCTGGCTTTTAAATTCATGCCACCGATGGTGTGGTCCCTTCTGCCTTTGTGTAGGCACAATATTTTGAGATCGTAATGGATACCGAATTATATCTTGACATCCGCATCAAAATGGCTGCAAACTCTTCTCTTCATTAATCACACCAGATGCCATGAAACAAACACCTCTCTCCTAACAACCTTGTCACAATTGTTCAGTCTTGTCTTGTTCAGGGCGCCATTTTCACGGTTCTCTACAAATCCTTTATGACTGCTCCGAAGTGGTGGCTGCAGGCCAGTTGACTTATGGCATGATTAATTTGACCACATGCCTCGCCTGCTCAAGTGAATTCACTGCCTGCCTTTGAAAGCAAACACTCATTTTAATGCAGTGCGTACCACTCACAAAGGGGCTAATGCTTCTCCTAATAGATTCAGAGAGGAATGTATTCTCTGGTGCGGTCCATTCCTTGCAGATAAAAGTCACGGGAAGACAGTTTTTTTTCTTAAATTAAATCAACAGAAAACGTATTAAACTGTTGTTGTAAAAATAACGCAATTTATGTATTTTAGAAAATGTAAAAAAAAACTTTTAATTTGAGAACCTTTGTAATAATTTTTTTGCCATGTTATTTGCCTCTCTTTTAATTTTAGTTCACAGTGTTGATAGCTGTGTTGTATGCCTGTCTCATGCTGATACAACATATCCAGGGTCACTGAAATCATGGAATTCTATGTTTGTGGCGTTTTCTGCATAATCATGGCTTAGCCATACTTTCCACATAATTTAGGATCTGCTGCATACATTCCACATTTTACCCCTAAAATTGTTTGTAGTTGAAACAGATGTTTAGTTACTAAACAATAAATACTGCACAAAGGCCGGGTTTAGGGGGATCCCTTGGAAAAGTGAATCACCTTTCAGCTGATGATTGCTGTGTGCAGGTGCTAATCTGACACTAAGGAGGTGCAACTTTTCTTTGGCAGTATGCATGGTTTTTAAAATGACAACATTTCAAGATAATTCTGCTACATATTGTGCTGCATATGTCGCATTATTTGCCTTTTCTTGCCACATACATTTTATCAATCCTGCCACTGAATGTGGTCCTTTATTGTGCGTAATGCCCTTAGTCCTGAGTAGTTACGACTGTAATTCTTGCTCACTTTTAAATTATGTTTTTTTTATTTATGTGCAAACTGTAACTATATGGGTCTACTGTCAGTTTTTCATTTTCTATTGAGGCTGGAAATGCTATAAAATAATTGCCATTCATTAAATAGGCACTGCATGCAAAGTGCAACATAAACTACACGAAGCTTTTTATACCACTCTTACCTGCTTAGAACAGAGCCAGATTAAAATACCTAAGCCCTTTCTTTTGTTGTGAAAGTAGAGCATGTAATGCAGCAATAATCGGACTCCTAACAAGTGCAGATCCAAAAGTTAATTTGGCCATTGCAAGATTTCTAGAGTGAAAGCACAGCAGATAAAGCTGAATTTGCGTCACTGCGTTAATACTATACGTGCAGGCTGGTGCATTGTGATTTGTGACCAGTAACCTTGGTTTGCATATTGCTGTGCTTGCCACTCAGTAACAATTTATAGACAAGAAAATAGTTAGAAGCAGAATTATTTGTAATACATAATGCTCCTATTGAGCGCTTTATGATGCTAATGGGCAATTTCAGGGCTTCTCGTCTAAGGCAATGCATTCGTACGGTGAACGTGTGACATTGTGACACATTAGAAAGATTATACCTATGGGTCCTGAAGAAAGAACATATTCGTATCTCTCTTCTCGTGCAATTAATGCACATGTAACGCTATGGTACGACTGTCATTGTCAATGTCTGGATGTCTGAGCAAAGATGGTACTTAGTTACACTAACAAGAAGTATAAATATATTTAAACCCATTATAGGGATTGTGGTAGGGAATAGCGAAGGCAGAATATCAAAGGGTCACAATATCGTTACCAGAATAGCAAGGGGGAAATATCGAAGAGGAAAGTGCAGAGAGAAAGGCATAGATTTGGTGTTCTTAACTCAACATCCACATACCATGAAGATACACACACACACACATATGTGATCAAGACTGTGAGGAAACGGTCGAAACTCGTCATCCTGGGCACTAGCCATGTACTGACTGGTTGCTATGAATTTTGCACTATGAAATAAAGCACTGCATTATTGAAACTACACCTGGTGGTCCGAATCTGTTGTAACCTTGCCAGTGGATGTGGTGAGTCGGGATCGTGTTGCAGTATATATATATTTATATATATATACTGCAACACGATACCGACTCACCACATATATATATATATGCAAAAAAGAAACAGAGAACTCTGGGTAGTTCTTAAGTTTAGGTGGAAAGCAGCTCCAGTATAGAGCACTGTCAACACCAGCGACACTCTAAGTTTACTCACCTCAAATGTCTGCTTTTCTATCAACGTCTTTAAGCATAGGATTAGGACAGTGCCATCCACGCCGAGGTAGAAATGGACAAAGTCTTATATATATATATAAAACCTACTTTCAATGGGCAGTAGGCAGTTATTGTTAGGACCTAGTTTCCATAAGAAAATCATTTTTTGTTTTGCCAATAACTTTGAAAAAACCAAAGGTTAAAGAGACATTATAGTTAAGCTCAGGTTTTACTCATACAAAACCAGCAAAATTAAGCAGTTCTATTTAGCTGAGCTAACTATAACTCACACCCCCGTAATGCTCTGCTTATTACCTCACATATTACATCAGTCTTGATATGGCCAGTGATATCACTGATGACATCTCAAATTACATCACTAATTACCTCATACAGGGGCTGTTAGTGTTTAAAAAAAGGTTATGAGTGTTAACTATATATATCAAGGTGCATGGATGATTCAGTGGGTGTGTGACTGACTGTAAAAGTGAGTAATTTGGTGTCTCAGTGAAAGTATGGGTGAGGTATTGGTTGTGTGAATATCAGCCGTGGCCCGTGCAGATAAGAGCGGAGGGGCGGGAGGAGGGAGATTTCGACAGACGACAATGAGGGAAAATTAATTATTTGTTGAATTTTCCCTCATCGTCGTCGTCTGTCAAATTCCCTCCCAAACCAGCCCCACCACCCCACTGCTCTTGTCTGCACGGGCCTGAGCTGGTGAATGTTTGTATCAGTTTGTCAGTTGGTGTCTAAGTGGCAGTACGAGTGTGAGAGTGGGTAGTAAGTGGCTGTATGGGTGATTGATTGGTTGTCTGAGTACCTGTATGGGTGTCTGGGTTGGTGAGGGTGTGTGTTTCTGCCTATATGGATAAGTGAGTGGGTGAGTCAATGGCTGTATTGGTTAATTACTGTGTGTGAGGGGCTGTATGGGTGGGTGCATGAGTGTGTGTGTGTGTGTGTGTGTGGGTGAGTAGATGTGTCAGTGTTATATGGGTGAGTAACTAGGTATGTGAAAGGCAGTATAGCTGAGTAATGGGGTATATGAATGACTGTATAGGTGAGTGAGTGAATGTGTAAATGGCCCGCACAGCTAGATTGCTGAGAGGTAGTTAGAGGCCATGCCCCCTTTCTCCACCACTCCGCAAAGGCGGCTTCTGGTGCACAGCTGGTTGTGGGAAGAAGTCCACTTTAGTCTGGAGGCCCTCCGTAGGAAAGGAGACCTCATTCCCCCACCAGCAATGGGCCGAGAGGACTGTTTGCAATGTGGTGGGGAAAGGGGCGTGGCCTCCGACCACATCTCATCAATCCCACTGTTTGGGGCTTACTAGAGGTAACAGGAGGTCTTGTTTATTGTTGGCCCCTAAGGACCCTCAGCACCCAAGGGGACTTCATCCCCCAACCAGCAGCACACCAGGAGTTGCGTTTGCAGAGTGGTGGAGAAAGGGGACGGGGCCCCCTGTGAGTTGCTGACTTTTATTTTCCTTTTTCTACTATTCAGGAAGGAGGGCCACGTGGCCCTTCCTTGCGGGCCATTTTTGGCCCAGGGCCTGCCCCTCTATTTTTAAATTTTCTATTTTTGAAAAACAAGGGTGAGGGCCAGGCACCCCCTGCTATATTTGACATATGCCTACAGGACATAGCCCCCCGGCGATTATTCCAATGCAAGCCTGGGAGTCCACACTTGCTTTTTTAAAAACTTTTGCTGCAGATTCGCAGATACACCCGTGAGTCTACGTCAAAAGTGAAAAGATGCTTTTTACCCCCAGTGGGGTTCCTCAGGGACTCCCCCCCCATCATATTTGGGGGTTCAGGGTATTCTTTTCTTTATTTGACTTTTTTTTCTGGGACTTGGCTTCAAGTCAAATCCCAAGATGGCTGCCAACACTTTCTAGTTGAAGTGTTGATAGCCAATCAAATTTTAGTAGGATTCACAAGTCTACTGCTAGGACTCACGTCCCCAGATATCTATATTTTTTAAAGATAGATTTCTCATAAACTACTGAATGTATTTTCTCGTGGAGGAGTGTGGCTCAATGATTAGAGCGGCAGACCCTGATGCAGAGGTCTGGCCCGGGCCAGGGTTCAATTCCCACCTCAGCGGTTCTTGGGCTCAATTTCCCCAGACCTGATAATTCTCGCCTCGGTGCCTATTCTAATCATGGGTCCCACTCTGCAACTCTGGGCAATAGCTTGCTTAATCTCCACAACGGCCCTAACAGCGCTAGGATGCCTGGCTTCACCTTGGGGGAGCCCAGGAGTGGGCACTTCACAGGGAAAGGCCAGGAAGGGTTCCACAGCGGTATGTGTACAGCGCCTTGAGACCCCTTCGGGAGTGATACGTGCGCTATATAAGCACTACTACATTTACAAAGCACAAAAAGCATGCTTTCTGGACCAACATCTAGCTTTCTGTCAAATTTGGTGTAAATCCTTTTAGCAGTTAGGGCTATAGTTGTGTTCCAAAAATGAAAAATCCCCATAGATTTAACATGGGGAAAACGCATTTTTGGCCCCCATTTTTTCTCGCCCCCGCTTGACGGATTGCTGCGGGGATTCTTCACATACACAGAACAATGCACAGGAAAACCACCTTAGTACCCAAAATCCACAAACCGACTAGCTATAGTGTCTCATATGCTCTCCTACATAATCACGATGCTACAAATGATTAGAAAACCCAGAACACAACAATTCCGACACTTTCAGGAATCACGGTAGCAAGACATACCCTTTTGCTCACTCACTCGTACTTGTCCACAATAAGGATTGCCGGAGTCACTGTATAGTTCAAAACCTTTATTTTAGCTATATTGCTCTATAATGCAGTATACAAGCCACTACCAGCAGCAACATGCATACACCTAGAACAGTTAGCATTGTTACAATACCATAGACAATGATGGGGGATGTCATCTTATTAAGACAGTGGAAAAAGGACCATGAGGCCTAGCCACCCTCCCCTTGGTAAGTTAAGGTTTATTATATAAAGGAAGATCTCTTGGCTTTGTCAGCAGACCCCATACCTTAGAGCCTATATGGTAGGTTTACATCATAGGAACAGCATAGCTGTCCTCCAAGGAAAGTTTTCCCTCTAAGTGTGTGTGAACAACATGCGTCCCAGCAATACAAAGCACAAGCTCTCCAGCAGTGCAGCTGTGTTTAGCATGTTTTGTCTAGGTGCTAGGGACTGACCAGAACAGAATAACAAGGGGCATGTTTTTCAAACCTGCACACCTTGTTCAGACTAAACTCTAGGAGCAGCAGAGAACGCAGAAAGCAGACAGTTGTGAAAGGCACAAACAGAGTCTTGCAAAATAAAGTCATGTAGTAACATGCGCAAAAGCAGCATCATGGCAGCATAGCTCATGCTAACTTAGCAATGTCGAAAATGACCCTAACGGCCATATAACAAGATCACCAGAAATACAGCACCTGAACCAAAAAGGGGACATTTTGTGAAAATGTCATGGAGATTCTTCCAGCGGCGCCAAAGTTATTGGCAAAACAATAAACCCTTTTCCTATGGAAACTTTGATCCAAACTATAACTATATACTGGCGATCGCCAGCAGGTAATATCACCAAAGTATGTGGAGTTAGGTATTGAAGACCGATACAAACTTACCTTTCAATATTTAATCCCTAGATGCTCTGGTTAAGATATTGTGATCATTAGATATTCTGTCTTCAGTAATCCTGTCTCACACTCATTAAATGCAGTTGTAAAGGTGCACTCCTTTCCCATCTAGATTTAAACCTAGAAATCATAAACAATAGAAAGATTATATTGTTTTATGTTTTGTTTATATGCTTAATTTAATAATTAAATGTTAAAATAAATTAATTTAAACGCTTACCTCGAACAAGTACTGCATACATACAGATTACATTGGACGATGTACATTACATGAACTAGTACAGTCAACCATATTAAAAATAAATGCAATAATTTACATCTTCTGTATAGTCATAGATGATGGCGTTGGTGATGTCATATTTGATGTCTCCAGTGATCTCATTTGTAATGCACTCGGAGGGGCTTTATTGTTGTCCATCTAAACATAACTGAGGAATTCTGTGGTTTGAGGTTTTGAACCATAATAGTCCTTCAAATCATGTTTTCAAGAGTATTTTACTGATTTGTAGTTATGTTACACACATTTGTATGGCCTATACAGACCACTGTATGGTCCCTAAGTAGTTTCAGAATCTGGACACCTCTATAGTTTTCAGCAGCAGCTCCTGTGTTATGTAGGAGGAGCGTTACGCCCCTGCCAGCAGATACAAACGTGAAAAATAAAATGATGATAAAACAGTTTTATCATCATTTTATTTTTATTCATAGAGCCGAGTCTCAGAGGCAGCACCATCCTGATGATGGGACTGCAGCAATTGGATGAGAGGGGTGGGCAGTTCTGCAAGTGCACATGATGGTCTAGCCGGCCACCTTAAAACGGCCAAACCAATATGCGCTCTGAGATCTCTCCAACCCGAACTGCGCTGCTGGGAGGAGAATAGCAGACACAGTCTCCCAATACCTGTGGGAGCGCAAAATCAACCAACTTAGGCCAATCCCGCCACTTCTCTCATGCTGGCCAATAGTATTGCCAACATGAGAACAACATCTGGATTGGCCACTGATCCTCTGCTTATGCACTAGCAATTTAGATAGAGGTGCAGAAGAGTAGCTGGTTGCATGTAAGTTATTTTTGTCTTTGTTTTTTAATATTGTCCCACTAAGCTGCCAAATGCCACAACACTTTTCCCTGATACCAGCTGCTATTGATGATTATGGAATACTAATTGACTGGAGTCAAGTTCACCTGTTGATATTGTTTTTGCTTGTGTTTTGTATTTCTAAGGGGTTAATCATATTGGGTAGTGGTCGACATGGCTGGATTAGACTAATGCATCATTTGATGATGTGTTGTACTGGCAGTGGTAGGCCGTACCATGTTAGGTGTTGCATCAACGTGAATGGATGTGTATGTCGAAGGACAATACAATTAATTTTGATCAGCTGGAGTGCATGGTTGTCGATTGCTCAGCTTTGGTGGGGGTTGACATTTTGCCCTATTGTGTGAATTTGTGTATGTGGGTTTGGAGTGTTTAAGTTAACTTCCTCAGGATTGTTACTGTTAAAACTGGGGGCCTCTGGTTGGCTGAGGTAGGTACCTTAGGCCAAATAGGGACCCTTGCTTCTAAGTCAGGGAAAGGAAGGACACCTTCTCAGATAGCCCCTACTCAGCCCCTCTGTAGCTTGGCATGAGCAGCCAGGCTTATCTCCAAGGCAAATGTGTAAAGTATTTGCAATGCCGCTCTCAGTAACCCAATGATGATACCACAAATGGACTCCACACGAGTTTCATAAAAAAACAAGTATATGTTTATATAAAAAGATATACGATGAGACCACACAATAAAAATCCAACATATGCGTATTTGTAATATTTCACCTGGCCGGTTATTAGGCCAGCAAGCCCTTGTAGGCTCTTGCAGTATTAATGAGCAATTCTAGATGATCCAATGCAGTCCTAATGCAATGCTGTGTAGTTCATAATGCAAGAATCCGGCACTTCGCAATGTAAAAATAATGCAGTTTGTTATGCAACAATAATGCAATGCGTAACGCAACAATCAGGCAGTTTGTTATGCAAAATAATGCAATGCGTAATGCAACAATCAGGTAGTTCGTTATGCAGAAATAATGCATTGCGTAATGTACAAATCAGGCAGTTCGTAGTACCAAAATGATGTAATGCGTAATGCAACAACCAGGCAGCTCGTAATACCAAAATAATGTACTCCGGCACGGATCACGGTGCTCTGAACGGTCTCTATGCCACTCCGGCTGACTCGTGGTCAGCTACTGCCAAAATATGCCCCAGACATGGGTATGGTGTAAAACAAAGAGTAGCCCCAGTACTGCTACTCCTCGGCAAGTGCGGGCCGCAATATTGACTTCAGCGGAGGCTCGCGCTGCAAAGTGAGGAAAGGCCGAGAGCGTTTCTCTCATAGCCCACACCCCACCCCAGGTGCGACACACGCACGCTCGCTGAGCGTTACCTGGGGGGGGTGCGATCTCACTCTCCTCTCCTCTCCTCGAGACTTGGGTCTCTGATGCAACTTCGTTGATCTTGTGCAGTGGAACACGATGGGGATGGTTCGAGTTCCCTCCTTGGCAAAGACAGGCTCGGACAAGCGGCACAGCTCCTCTTGGGATGCCGGTCCAGGCCAATGGCAATGACAAAGGTCTCAGGCTGCAACAGGGCACATACAAACAGCGTAGCTGAGACTCAGTTAAATTCCGGGTACCCGCGATCACAGGTCAATCCTCATGAAGGTCTCAGGCTGCGCAAAGCACAAGCACACAGTGTCGCTGAGACTCACTTGAGCTTCGGGTGTTCACGATCACAGGGAAATCCTCACGAAAGTCTCAGGCTGCACAAAGCACAAACACACACAGTGTGGCTGAGACTCACTTGGATTCTGGGTGCACATGATCATGGGGAAGTTCTTACGAAGGTCTCAGGCTGAAAAAAGCACACGCACACAGCGCCACTGAGACACCTCAGGAAACTTTTATGTTCCACAGTTTCCACAACAGGGAGCCAGCTCTCCTCGAGCCCTTGGGGACACGTTACTTAAGGACTCAGAACACAGTAAAGTCCTTTCAAGCAGGGGGACACAGCACACAGCAAAGTCCCTTAGCCTCTCCTTGGTTAAATCAGTAAACTGCAGGCCAGCCCCAGAACACACAGCAAGGGTCAATCCTTTCCTTCAATCTCTTCAGCTGTTTCTTCCTTGGCAGAAGTTCCTCTTGACTACAAAGTAGTTTCAATCCTTTTCAGTCTTGATCAATCCCCCATCCTGGGGTTTCAGCTCTCATAGTTATACCCCTAAATGTCTTTCAAGTCTTTGTGTTCAGGGGGCACTGACCCCTGTCCAAACCAGTTCTGGGTGTCTCCCTGACACCTTCTTTCTTTGATTAGTGGGGGTCTGGGCCCTCAATCACTCATCAGGAGATGGAGCCATTGTTTTATGGTGGCAGCCCAGGCCTCTTCACTTCCAGGGGCTACTCCTCCTCCCTACACTCCAGCTGCAGGTCAGCCTGTTGCTGTCTCACCTCCTCCCCTGGGTCAAGACATTCCCCGATCCTATCACTTTCCAATCCAGACAGTCAATCTACAACCAGGCAGAGACACACAGAAATGTTAGAACACAAAACCAGCCCCTTCTAAAAGTGTGGCTTCTAAACTCACAGTGCAAAAACCACCTTCACAAAAAGATGTGTTTTAAATTCAGGCATACTAAACTTCATCTTAAGCCCATGGGAATATAGACTCAAAACATATTACACAGCCTCCCCATTCTGTACTATGGGCAAGATGGCTTTTCAACAGTGAAAAAAGAAATGGAGAGTATTTCACTGTCAGGACATGGTACACACCTCAGTGCATGTCCTACCTTTCACATGCACTGCACCCTGCCCAGGGGGGTACCCTGGACCTACCATAAGGGTGTCTGGTGTGCATAAAAAGGGAGTGGGTACACTTGTCAGGACAACAAGGCAGTTTAACAAACGGTGCACAGGCACTGCAGTGGCAGGCCTGATTTCCCTCTTTAAGGCTACTGGTGTGGGTGGCATAATTAGTGCTGCAGGACTACTAGTAGCATTTGCATTACTTGGCCTGGCACACATAGTGCACTTTACTAGTAAACAAATATACCAATTATGGACAATCAATTACCATTACCCTTTATACAGGGAGCACTTGCACTTTGACACTGATCGGCAGTGGCAAAGTGCCCATATCATCTAAGCCAGTCAAACGCAATCCATCACAGCATCAAAAATAGAGGAGGTTAGTGGCAAAAGTCAGGGGTAACCACACCAAGAAATGCTAGGTCTAACAGTTACTGTATGTATTACTGAGAGAGTGAGATGTGTTAGTGTACCGTAAATGGATGTACTGTTGAAGTGACAAATGCTTGGAAAAGAACATTATGTAGAGGCATGTTGAGCTTCTGTTGGTGCCAAGGGTTGGACCCTTGCACCTCCCCCACCACTCCTCAACTGGGGGACTGTTCTGAGAAAATTGCCAGGGCTATTTTGGATTCCCAGCCTGGCCCTGCCTATTCGGAGAAAAGGAAAACTGGAGGACATCTCTCACCCCTCCCACTGAATTATGTTATCCGAATAAGGCTGTTAGGAGGCAGACAAATCTCTCAAGGCATCTCTCATCTGCAGGTGAAAATATTGAACCCTGTCATGAAATCACGGCGCACACACACACACACACACACACACACACACACGCGCACACATGCACGCACGCGCGCGCACACACACACACACACACACACACACACACACATTTCTCTTTTACAACAAAGTAATAAAGGACCTAGGCCTAGATGTAGGTAATTTTATTTTACCACTTCTTAAATACCGAATTTTACCCATTCGGTATTTAAGAAGTGGTAAAATAGAGGGGGGGGGATGTAGGTATTACAGATTCGGTATTTACCGATTCTGTAAATACCGATTCGGTAATGCCCATTGATTCCTATGGGCATTGAAGCCCATAGGAATCAATGGGCATTACCGAATCGGTATTTACAGATTCGGTAAATACCGATTCCAGCAAGGGTGCAGGGGGTGTCACTTTGACACCCTCTAGCACCCCAAATACAGGCATGTGTGCCATGTGGCACACAGACATGCCCTAAGGGCATGTCTGTCTGTCACATGGCATAGGTGTGCATGCACACATGTGCAAGCACACCTGGATTCGTTATTTTACCACCCAATTGGATTGGGTGGTAAAATACTGAATCTGAAAGGCCTTTGGGACTCAGAAGAGTCCCACCTACATCTAGAAGTTACCGAATCGGTAAAAATACCGAATCGGTATTTTACCAATTCGGTAAATTTACCGAATTGGTAAATTTACCGAATCGGTAAAATTGGCCCCCTACATCCCAAAAACCCATTTACTGGTCGGTAACGGCCGAAATCGGCCGTTACTGGCCGGTAAATGGCCACCTACATCTGGCCCCAGATGTACAAAGCCTTTTTGTTGTCACAAATAGACTCATTCATCTAATTGGCCCGTTTAACATAGCAAAAAGGCTTTATCTGATGTATCGAACCCAAATAGCGATTCCGTATTTGGAAGGGGCGTGCTTATGGTGTCCCTTCCAATACCAAATTCCAGTGGTGTATATTAATGTTTTGCAATCAAATTCTGGTTGAAAAACATTAATATTTTACAAACTTCTCAAAGGAGGTGTTAAGCTATTCGCAAATGAGAAGGGGTCCCCAGAAGACCCTTTCCTTTTTGAGAGCAGGCAGTGGTTTCACGGACCATTGCAGACTCCTAAAAAATGAAAGTTAAACATTTCATTTTTGTTATTGAAACACATCCTGTTTTAATATAAAGAAAACGGGCTGTGTTTTAAACCATCCCTGTAATGACTTTCATTCCTAGTTCCTGTTCCCTGTTCATGAGGTGGCTCAATTTTCAACCCGCTAGGAATCAGTAATTTAAAAATATACATTTAATACACTAGGAATAGTGATTTCCTAATTGCAATTCGGAGAAAATCACAATTTGGAAATCGATGTTCCCAATGGTAATACATCCGGGCCATAGTTAGCTGATTTTAATATGATGACTCTTGTAAAACCTCTGCATACCTTTATGCCATTATATCTGAAATTGTTAACATGTCTCTTAGGATCCCTCTAGCAACCACTCCATCTGCCTTTCCTCAGCAGATATTTTTATACCTTTTTCATACATGGTTATCAATGGAGTGGTAAGAGAGTTGCACCCGTATTTGTTGCACTGAACAGAATACAAGGCCTTTGTTAAGATTTCAGAATGGACACTGAAACTACTGCAATTCTATCTCTATAGTTCTTCTGATACATAATCATGGATGGTAATTTTATATTTGCAGGGAATATCCCTAGCTACTGCGATATGCAAATTGGTGCAGATGGAAAAGTCCCTTCTCTTAATTACAATAAACAACAGAAACAGATGTGTCAACTGGGCACATATAAAACTACCTAAAGGTTATAGACCCATGCTTGTATTCAATAGGCTCGTCCTCTAGGCCCTAAGCCACTTCATTGCATGCAATGCACAAACATTAGCCAAGTTAACATACAGCAGGACCTGTATAGGAAATGGGTCTACTGGTTAAAGGGAGTGAAACCCTACTCAAACAGCAGTCACACTTTCTGTCAGGGTGACGTCACAAACAACCCCAAATTAGCATATCCTTAACCCTCTGGTAGCTTGGTGCACAGCATCCAGGCTTAACTTTAGAGGATATGTTGAAAGTATTTATGCATCATTTTCAAAGAATAATACATTGGAAACACAACACAAGACAAATCTCACACCAATTTTGAAAAACAGTCAAATGTAATAAATTATGTGAGACCAAAACAAGAAAAATTCAATCAGTAGAGTTGGGGATATGTAATTTTAAAGTTTTAAATAAAGTTTTAAATAAAAATAGTGCCTAGAAACACAATGCACCAGTAGTGGATATCTGGTTGTACCGGACCGGGACATAGCCACAAGTTCAGGCTGACCGTTATGGAGCACAGGCTTGCTACAGGGACCCATTTAGGCCAGCTGAACAAAGCACCTTAAATCTTGGTTTGCGGGCCACTGCGAGGTCCCATGTTGAGGATGTGTTATGCAGCCACGGAAATATGAGGTTGATGTTGGAAAAGCATTGCGCAGCATCAGTTCCTGGGAGCTGTGAGGCTGTGATGTGAGGTTCTGTGTCATCATCGAGGAGGCCATCGAAGAGAGAAGCATGGTCGACTGTGCCGTCAATGTGGCACCATTGACCAGGGTAAAACTCACAGTTGCAGTGTCCAGGTGTTGCTTACAAGAGACTAGGCCTTGGATTCAGTCTGGTGGTCCTGGATACAGGTTGCAGGTCCCGTACTTCTCACTGAGGCAAGAGGGCAGGAGGCAGCAGGTAAGCACAGCATGCAGCAGTCCTTCGGGGCAGCAGTTCAGCAGAGTGGCAGTTGTTTCAGCAGCACAGCAGTCCATTTTCCTGGCAGTCTTCCACAGGTCCAGAATTGTACTGAAGAGTTGGTGTCAGTGGGCCAATATTTTTACCTGGTACCTTCTTTGAAGTTGGAGAAACATCTAGAGGATTCCCTTTATAGTGGTAAGGTTTCCTGCCTCCCTTGCCCTGGCTCCTGCCTAACTACAGGGGGTAAGCTCATTTGTGTGGCGGCAGGACACAGCCTATCCTGGAGCAAGTGGGGCTGTGCCTAACTCTGTCCTCCCATTCTGCCAATAATGGCCCATCCAGGCACACCTAAGCTCTCTACTGTGTGGTTGTCTAAGAGGAATACACAAGGACCAACTGCAAACTGCACCCTGTCATTTTACCCAGAGACAGGCTGCAAGCACTAAAGGGGTAAGCCAGGAAAAAAACTAACTTTCCAAAGCTGGCATTTTTAAAATTGTTATTCAAAATCTGACTTGACCATATCACATGGATTTTTTAATGTTTTTTTAAATTTTTCAGTTTTAAAAAAATAACGATCATTAACATATATATGTCACTTTACAGCTGCAACAAGGTTGAGTAGCAATGGCGGGCTACATATGTTTGACATGTGAAATGACATATGTTTGGTGCTCGTGGTCCAGGATGCTATATCCCCTGACACTAGCCAGTAGTGGAGCCTGACCATGCATTGTGACAAGCTGAGATGCATGTGTTCTCCCTCACATCTGGGCACCAGGAGCGCCAGATGTCTATCAGGCCATCCTCTTGAGCTATGGAAGTGATCATGTGGTTAGCTTTCGGGTGTAGTTGTTGGGTGGCCCCCTTCGGTCCAAGAAATCCTGCATGACAGCATTAAAATCACCTCCCCAGACAACCGTTTCCTCCCCCAGCATTGTGATTCTAGACCACATGGTTTCAAATAGAGTGGAGTCATCTGTGTTGGGACCATACACGACAGCTAGAGTCATAGGAGTAGTATGCAATGTGCCTCTTAGGAGGATGTAATGGCCCTCTGGGTTGATGACTGAGCTAGTAGTGGTCCAGCCCACGCTGTGATGCAAAAAGAATGCAGTCCCGCGATCACAGTTGGAATATGCTGCTGAGTGAACCTCCCCCAGTATCTGTTGTGCAGTTTAGGGTCAGTGGCGCATTGGATGTGTGTTCTTGCAGGAAACATGTCAATCTTATGCCTGATAAGATAGGCATGAATCAGCCTAGCCATTCTATGATTGTTTATGACACGTATGTTCCAGGTTAGGAACGTTACCAGCATCAGTCGTTATAGTCGATGTTGTGGAGTATGTCCCTTAGGTGTACTGCTTTTTGTGTGTCCGTTGGCGGGTATGTAGTGCCCTGATATAAACCAGCGTGTCTTGTCAAGCGATACAAGCTGTTGATCCATGTGCGTGCCGAAGTGAATGAACATAGCATCTTTGTATAAACCCTCAACTCAGTCCTTAACTTAAGTAGGGACCCAACCTTCCCTCCACCCACACCAACCCCCAATTAGGTTATGATTGCCCTGCCCTCCCCCCAAACAACCCCATAAAAGAAATAAACATTTTCAACCATGGGAGATCTCACTGTGGGGGCAGGAGTTGCCAGCGAACTGCCCTGCGTAGATGGTAGTGTGGCCGGGGTGAGTAATCAACACAGGGAACAGATTTTGATAATGTCTTAAAGTCATGAATGCAACAGTTGTGAGGAAATGGTTGCAGTTAACTGGCAGATCAGCATCAGTCGGGACGGCCCCGGGCAGGTGCAGGAACATACGTCAGCCAAGACTGTGCTCCTAGTTAGTCATTATCACGGAGTCTATCCGCTGCTTCAGGCTGCTGGGATGAGCGTAGCGAATGCTGCCCGGAGCAGATATGTGTGGCAAGCTTAAGTGCTGACTTGGTGTCTGTGAAGAAATGTGCTTGGCCATCATGCGATATTTTCAGTTTTGCCAGGTAGAGCATTGCGTACGGGATTTCAGCACGTTGAAGTAAGCGTTTTGTGGGAAGGAATTCTTTCTATGCGACTTGGACCAGAGGAGTGAAATCCAGGAAGATGGATATGTTGTTACTTTGGTGGTTAATAGGGCCATGGTCTCTGGCTGCTTTTAGGATCGAGTCTCTGTCGCAGTAGTTTAGTAAACACACTATAATGGGTCTAGATGTACCACCAATGGGAGGTTTAGGCCCCAGAGATCTATGTGCCTGCTCCCCCACAAATACCGCAGTAAGTGCGGTCGGGAAAACGTCTTGCAGCAGAGTTTCAACAAATGGTTCCATTTTCGGTATGGAAGTGGTTTCTGGTATACCGGCGATGCGGAGGTTGTTGCGCCGGGAGCACACCTCCAAATCCTGAGTCTTCGCTTTGATCACAGTTAGGACTTTTTCCATATTAAGGACATGTTCTTTGGAGTCCACTTGGTACTCATGTGCCTCCGCCGCGCGGTTCTCAAGTGCATCGAGTCTGGTTTCATGAGCGTCGACTTGACTCTTCACCGTGTCCAGCCTGGAGGTGTACATGGACTTTATATTAGTGCGGATCTCCAACATGATTGTGTGCAGGTCTTCTACTTGATTGTCGCCACCCTAGATAGGTTCAGTTTCAGGTTCTGAGCTTGTGTGCGGGTGTGACGTTTATTTTCAAATGGGAATTTGGACTGCTTAAGGTCAGTTTTCCCCATCTTGTGCACAAATGGAGACACTTAAGTCCAGGGGGGGGTATTCCCCTTTACACTGTCTGCGTGGGAGCACTCATGGTGAGTTGCTACTACTGCACAGCAATTGGCCTGCCCAGGCTACAGCGTCATTGGGACAGTGGGGAATGACACCCGAGGCCTGGCCTGGGGGGTCACGCCCATGCTACAGCACCAGCGTCAGCAGACAGCCAGACTGCCAGGTACTCCAACGCCTGCAACGTCGCGGCCTAGCTCCCGTGCGCACCCACACAACCACACACAGTAACACAGGCCCCCAACTGAGCCCACAGCTTAGAAGGGTCCCCAGCCACCAGGGGAAGTCTTTAAGATGATGCCCCTGGTGTGGTGGAGGTCCTGCCCTCACACACCCAAGTAAGAAACACTCTGGGGCCCAAGGTCTACTCATGTGTCTGGAGTTCGTTTTCACTGGGCCTATTTCACCACGCCAGTCAATCTGTGTATGCACGGAACTGTATTCGGCACTCGGCTGCAATTACAGGCTGCTGTGACATCTTTTCCTCTCGCAGCGTCCGATTCTGAGGCAGCCGTTGTCTGCCATGTGGTGTTGTAGGGTTTCCATCCGCGTTTGCTGCCACCGTTCGGATGCAGCCTGATTACGCTTCCCGCTGTAACCACAGGCCGTCATGGCCCCTGACCACTCCGCGTCGCCTGTCACCGGCGCCGCTGGTGCCTTTGTGTGGTGTGTCAGGGCCTCTGTCCCGTCCGGCAGCCACCACGTCAAAACTGCCTAGTCTCACGCCTTGCAGCAGGGCAGGTGCGGCAGAAGTGCAGGCCGCCAAGCCCCGCAGTCCCAGCACAATCTGGGTGCTGCCTCAGTCACACACCGCTCAGCACCACTGGCTCTCCAGATTAATTTTTAGGGAAGGCTTGTTGCTGGATGCTGCAGCCGATCCGATGCGCTCAGGAGGCCAGAGGGCGTGGCGAGCTCTGGGACACAGATCACCACTGAGGGCGTCCAAAGCGTGGGTCAGCCTCGTCCCCCACCGTAGATGTGCCCTGCAGGTCCGAGCCGCCTCCCAGAACAGCGGTACGTCTCAATGAGAGATTTGTTGGGTTCCTCGTAAATGTGCGGAAAGTGGTTCTCGATAGTAGGAATCTCGATCTCCCCGTTTTTGCGAGGATGTTGAAGGATTATGGGCCCGGTCTGCAGAGCCTGCTTAGAAAGCGGCCATCTTGCTGCTCGGCAAAGCTACGCCCCCAACCATATAACATGGATTTTTCATTACAATTCAAACGACACCCAAATCAGAGCAGGCCAACTGTTCATGCTTAAAGTTAAAGCTTATTAAATGTATTAAGGTAACTCCGGTGTTATCCTATGGGAGAAGCAGGATTTGCAGTAGTGAAAATCGAATTTAAGAGATTTTCACTACCAGGATATGTAAAAAAATACAAGTTCTACTTTTTAAATAGATGACACACCGCCCTGTGGGCTGTTTAGGGCCTACCCTAGAGGTGACCTACATGTATTAATAAGGCTGGTTTGAGTCTGGCAAAAGGATTATTTTGTCAGGTCGAAATGGCAGTTTAAAACTGTATTTAGAGGCTGCAATATCAGGCCTCAGACAGGCTTGCAGGGTTACTTGAGTGGGTGGCACAACGTGTGCTGCAGGCCCAGTAGTAGCATTTCATTTACAGTCCCTGGGAACACGTAGTACCATTTTACTATGGACTTATATGTAAAATAATTATACCAATTGGGGACAAGCCAAAGCTACCATATTTTAAGGAATGAGCACACACACTTTAGCATTGGTTAGCAGTGGTAAAGTGCACAGAGTCCTAAGGCCAACAAAAATGAGATCAGAAAAATATGGAGGAGTAAGGCAAAAAGTCTTGGGAAGAGCCGCATGGGCCTGCTTTATGCCCCAGATGGGGGCCAAGGAGGCAGTGTTGCCTATAGAAAAGATAATCCTGATAGTAGGGATCTCATCCTTTAGTCCTTCCAGGCCCTAACCTGGATGAGCTGGAATCTGGCATGTTAACTCCCTAGACACAGGCGGGCAGCATATTTTATATCTAATCTGTACAGGCTGCATGTTCTCTTAAATGAAATCTGTAGTCTGCATGTTTTTACAACTTGGGTCTGGCATTCTGCCTAGGTTCTTATTGGAGTGTTGCTGATTACAAGTTGCCTGTCTCCAGCATTTAAAGGTACATATATTTTATTTGAGTAGTGCAAGCAGTGTGACTTCTAAACGTTGGTCTGTAAACTGCAAGGTTGCACCAACTTTGCACATCTTAAGGTTGCTGAGCTCTACCATGTAGACTTTGTGGGTTCAAAATCTGGCTTTTTAAAAGACATATATTGGGTTACAGATTGCATATAGTCCAAGCTGCTCTTTTCAGTCTGTACATATTTTGAGACATGCTCTGTGGAATGGACACATGTTCTCTGATTAACATGTGTTTTTAATTTGACTATGAAGTGTTTATATGTGCATTTTCTGGTCAGATCTTCCATTTGCATGTGTTACTCACTATGGGGTATCCTGTACTGGAAGGCAAATGTTCATAAAAGCATCTGTACTGGGTGCACGTGTGTTTTGTGCACCAGTTGTGTTCACAGACTGTCATACCTGCCAACTCACAATGTGCCACCGTGTGACATAGGCTATCAACTCCCATCGCAAGGTCACATGGTGAGGAGCCAATATCACACGTTGGCATGGAAAATGAGCTGAAAACCACTGTATATAGTAGTTTTCCAGATCATATTTCCAGGCTTTGAACTGCATTGTCCATTAAGGGGTTCGAAAACATCCCAGGACATCAACAACAGCCTCAGCAAAAATCTTTGAGGGAGGTGGGGGCTTGGGAGCAGAGTGGGGTTCAAAGGTGGCTTTTAGGTACTTCTAGGCCCGAGAACCCGCCCCCTTCAAGGCCCTGCCCCCTTCTCATACAGTGAGATTTTTGTTCATGTTAGCAGGTAGGGACTATGTAAAGTGCACATGTTCTGAAAAACTAATGGGCTTAGGTTACAGTCTTACTTGGAAGATTGGTCAAGACCTGTGCTGATCTCAGTCATGCTGGTTACGGTATTCTATGCTAAGGTTTCAAACCTTCAAATACTTATAATTGAGCCATTCAGGCTGCATCTGATCAAATTTCAACACTTCATGCGGCATGCAAGATTCGTATGTGATAAGTCTGGACTTTCAGACTGTGCCTGTATGGAGCTCAGGCATGCAGATTGAACAGCTTTTAACCTCAGGTCTGTGGGCAGCAACTTTGTCAGAGTCCCTGATGGCCCAAACTCTTCCTTTCCCACCACCACAAACTCTCTGATATGACCTCTGCAGCCCTTTTGACTTTAAGGTGGTTTGAGCACTTCTTCCCTGTGACACACTCCCATTACCCCCAAGTGATATACTCCAAACTTATCAAGGGCATAAAGAGTTGCAAGTGGAGAGTCCTTGATTCGCCCAGCCATGAGGCACAGAATGATTGTTGATGCCCTGGGAGGGGTTGCTTCTATGACCTCTTGATATTCTTGAAAGGAATAAAGCACTATGGTATAAAATGTATGGGTATTAAAAAAGGTAAGGGAAGTAAAAGGGTGAAGGAAGCAGGTAGAGAGAGTATGGGATGGGAGATTGTAGAAGGGGTGGGGAAAGTAGTAAATGTAAAATTAAAAGAAGATTACATTTGGGTGGGTTGAAGAACTAAGTCAGGCCTCGGGAAATCATAAAAAATTACCAAGCCTGTAGATCTAGCTATTTGAATAATCTACTCGACCTAATTGTAATGCACATGACACATAAACAGGTCTGATTCTGGGCAAATACTTTATTTCACCAAGCCCATTTTTCTTCATTATTACTTATGAGAGCACCTTCAAATATGTGAGTTCAGCATGTCTGCTGTACAAAAAACGATTTTTTATTTTTTAGACTAAACTTTTGCTCCATGCCTAAGATTCTAGCTCTACATTTAGGGAACATATGACCTCTGACTTGCCTTTTATGTCACTAACAGCCTCATTATCAGGGAGTGGGAAGGAATGTTTCTCAGTTCATTTAAAAAGTCTCACTTTTGATACATATATTACTAAAGCATGACATGCTAGCGCATTGTCATTTACAGACAACAGATTTTCCTTTGAAATGGTCACAAACTTTCCCGCTGACATGCAGTTTTATCGATAAACTATATCGCGGCAAAATGAGAGTATTTGGAAAATGGGTTTCAGCATATAGGTATCTTTTGCACTTCACCAAAAAAGGATTCTGATGTGTTTGGATCCATTTAAAATCGTTGTCTCCATCACACTTCTAAATTGCAAAAATGTGCTTCCCTAACTCCTGATATATTTTTAGATATTTGTAATGTTCGTTTACAAGATATTTAAATGCGTGTTAGAAAAGAATGGACAACTTGCAGCCTATCATTTTACCCTTTCTGTTCCCCAGCATAATCGTCAGACAGTTCACTTTATAAAATACTCTAACTTTTGCAGTCAAAGAAATAAAAGTAAACACCAGTCTCAGAGGGTAAAACCAGCAGCAATTTGTAAGAAGACTAAAATGACATTTGTGACAAAATACATTTAAAGGCATCTTTGTTTTTCTTTCATTTTCTAAAAGAACATTGCACTTGCTTTTTGACAGCTCAAGTTCTCCTGCAAGAATGAACGGGCAACTTGGCCCTAAAAATAGCTCATGCTGATAAACTCTGACTCACTGTAGTGAGTGGGTGAGTAGATTTTTCGAGGCCTGTATGGGTATTAAAGAACAGAAAGGGGAGGTAAAATAATAGAAGCAAGTCAAAGAGGAAAGGTAAAAGGGGTAGGGTGGCTAGAACAGAGGAAACTATAGATGGGTTAAGGGGACGTAATTGAAGTAAAAAAGGGTGTCAGTGCAAGATGTATGGATATTAAACAAAGGGAAAATAAGAAAAGAGGACACCAACTTATAAAAGGGGGTGATTGAGGGAAGTGTAACGTCCTATAAACAAAATAAAAATTAAGAATCTAATATTTCTTCAAAATAATTCTCTTGCTTGGTTTCTTCAAATTGAAAATCAAAACACTAATAAAGAACAATTCTTTAAAATTCGTCAGAACCACTTTAGCTATGCTTAGCAGACAGTATACACAAGTTGAGACCTTTAGCCAAAGCACATGTCACTATCAATACCTTCATTTCCCACTGCCCCAGTACTGATGACTCTACCTTTTCATTTTTGTTGCCTTCTTTCTCACCAATCAGAATTGTGTATTATGTGTGTTATTTCCTGTGTTATTTGCATACTGACACGCAATTCTACTTTTATTGTTTGCTTAAACAAGGGCATATTATAACCCTTAGTGTAAGTCCCTGGTGAATACTGGCTGTGTGGTGTGATCACCATACTCCTCTATAGATGCAGAATATTTTGTCCAGCCTCATAGTGAATTGGAAGTTGAGTGAGGCTTGAATTTGGTGTTCTTTAATGTTATAGATCAAAAACCCTTTCCACAACTTGTGATCATTTTCCTCACATTATATTTATTTGCTTTGAAGTAATGGAGAGGCAACACCAAAGTAGTTTGCATTCACAATTCAATATATTAAATCCAAACAGTACTCAAGAGATTTTCAACTTGTGATAGCAGGGCGTTTCTTTATTTTTCTTCTGGTGGTTAACTTAAAAAGACAGCAGAATAGTCAACGCATTTCGCTCTCAAAAAACACAAGCTTCATCAGGGATCTAAACTACAAAAGGGTTTTTTAACAACAATTCAAACCATACTTTATTTACAACATAATATGAAAAATAGTTTGGTATAATACAAATTCAATTAATATATTAAAACACCATTGACACCAAGAGTGAACGAACATTGACCAATCAGAACACATAGAGAAGAAAAGCATTCTTATCCTGCAACATACAGGTCATTTAATCATTATTTACCTAGGTCATGTCCAAAATGACTACTGAGGCTGTACAATACTACCTTGCGTAAATACCTTACATTAATAACCTACATTGCATAACTCTACATTTCATAGTACTTGGGTGTGCATATACAAATACAAATATTCCACATCCATAATTAATGGCAACATAAACCCATTGTTATCCAATCATTTCAATAGCACACATGGATGCCCTAATACTTTTGAACATATATTTAAAATAGCTGGAACTTAAATATTGACCATATCCATTTTAGATAATCTTTCATTCACTCAAGGTCTCTAATCATATCAAATGTGTTCTTGCCTCTCCATTACTTGGAGTTAGATTTGATTATGGGTTTGTGGCACTTGACCCTTGGAGTTGGGCAGCATGTATATGGACTAAGGAGGACGTATTGTCTTGTGTGGTCTATTGTACCTTACATTTCAATTGTTTGCCAATAATTATTTCTTTTTTTCACTGATTTATTATTCAGGCTTCACAGCTATTTTTCACAAGAATAAAGTATTCACTTTAGCTGATTTGATTGCTTCCGCATGTATAGATCTATTAATGGATTCTTTTAAAAAAAAATATTTTTTCTTGTTTGTCAAGTTTTTTTTACTAGCATTCATTAACAAATGAACATGAGTGCCTTTCTCAAAATTCATCCCCTTTTTCTTCCGTTCTGAAAATAAATATAAAAATATGATCTGCATAGTCTGTATCTCGTACAATTTGATGTGATTAATTTAGAAGATAAAGAAATTTTAGTCAGAGTGGAGAAAATCCACTCTAAAATCTAAAACCTGTCTAGAAGCACTTTCGATGACACTAAACGAATATGTATGAATTTTGTGGCACAGGGCAGTGCAGCAAGTCACCTTGCTGGGAGGCCCCTTTCCACACAGTTAAGGAGCAGGAATGCTCAATATTTAATGCATATGGTACATTCCTGTCCTTTCCTCCTGTGCTGCGCCTTTTGGCAGCCTGGTACCAATGCCCCATTTGCAAGGGTACCTGCGTTCCATGCAGGATTGTTTTTGTGCCGGAAGGGCACCTTCCTGCATAAAAACAATTGTCAGAGGTGTATTCCTTAATCTATGTGTGCTGCAAAATGCAACGCACATAGAAAGAGGAAGTAATGATGAGAAATAAAGATATTTCTCCTTGTTAGCCTTCTCCTTAGGATGCATATCTTTTTGGCACCTTCCAAGGTTTGCCAGGTTTGGTAAATCTGGAAATGCATACAAAACCATGGGAGTTGCATTGAAACACCCATGGTGCACCTCCCTTGTGCAGAGTAATGCAACACAATGATTTGCGCTGCATTACATTACTCCAGATTTATGAAGCCATTCAAAGACAATCACAGTGGCTTTGCGTGGCTTCATAAATCTGACTTAAAGTTTGTGTCACGCATGTACTATGTTGCATGGTTTAAGCATGATGCAAACCTCTCACAACTATGCCCCTAAGTTTTTTTAAACTGGTATCTTGGGATGCGTTTTGTGACTTGTTTAACTTACAACTGAGCCCTGGAAAAGAGAAGAAGTAAAATGTTTGCAGTTCAGGAGTAACCAAAATTGTAGAGTAAGGCGGACTACAAAAATGTGATTTGTTATGTTATGGTAATTTATTAAGCCTAATTTTCACTCAAAGATCTTTTGGTGCTGTTCTCTTAAAACAGGAAAGGAAAAGATGGATCACACTGAATCTTTCCAGGATGGAACTAAAGTGATATGTACCTTAACTCCGCAGGGCTTTACTGGACATTAATTATATAGCGCAGCTAGATTTATCATAATGTAAACATATAGCTGATGCACATCTTATACAAGACAAAACATATGACAAATTTAAAATATAACTGCATAATAAATTTATTACCATCAAGTTGATACTTGTATTTCAAAGTAAATCATATAAACGGCAAGTGCCTATGTTCAGAATTCAATCTTTAGTCAGAAACCACTATTTCTTAAAAGGGAGTGAAACTACTTCCCTAATATATGGATGTTGTCAATGTTTTAAGAGTGTGCCAAATTAATTTTAAATGTAGTACAATGAAATAGTGTGAAAAGTGTAAAAAATAAAATACTACTGAGATACCCTTGGCCAGTGTGGAAGGTGAGTAGGCCTAATCTAAAAAAAAGTATACATTCTTCATCCATATTGAACCCTTGTGGTTCTTTACTGTCCAATTGTAATATATAGTAGGTTCCAAGGTTGTGTAGTTCTCTTTCTCTGTTTCCCCCTCATTTTCTCTCTGGGACATGTGCAAAGCAGCTATATGTAAAGTCTTTTAGATCGCTTCTGTGAATTTTCTCGCAGTGATGAGCAACAGGATAGGTGCTGTCCTTGTTTTTAATTGCTCTTAGATGTTGCAATATGTGTTTGTGCACTGGGATGGTGGTGCTCCCTACATATTGTTTTCCACATGTGCACCTCAATAAATAAACCACAAAACTGCTTTTACACATTAAATGGCCCTTTATTCAGATGGTTTTCTTGAAAGGAGTCGAGATTTTAGTTCTATTTTTTCCATTTGTACAGGCTTTACATTTAGTAAATTTTGTTAAGCCTTCTTTGCCCGAAAGCCATGTAGGAATTGGCTGTTCTGGACTCAAATCACTGTTCACTAAGTGGTTTCTTAAGGATTAAGATTTTCTAAAAGCTATCTGCGGTCTAGTACCTACCATAGAGCCATTAGTTGAATCATTCTTTTTTAGGTGCCAATGTTTTTGTAGATTTGTGCGTACTCTAAAGTGTTCCATATTATAGGTTGTAATAAACCTGTGAGGTTGTTTTCTTATCGTATCCATATTTTTTTAGTTTTTTACATTTGGTGTGAGTTGCATCAAATAGGGCTGATTCCCTTCTGTGTGTTCTAGCTCGGATGGAAGCAACTTTCGAGACCGTTTCTGTGTAAAATCCTCTCTCCCTAAACTGCTCTACCATCTGTTTTCAGTGATGTCATAATCTAAATCTGTACTACAAATGAAATAGAGTTAATCAGGGGGGTCGGGTGAGAGTTTTGGCATGTAAGATGGTATTCCATGCTGTGGTCTTGCAATATAGAGTGGTTTCCAATTTATCATTCCTCACCCTCACCATTAGTTCCAGAAATATTATGGATTGTTTGCTAGTTTTACCTGTAAACTTCAAATTGAGTTGATTCTCACTTATATCAGTGAGGAATTGATTTGCCTCTTCCTCTGTGCCTCTCCACAGTACAAATAAATCATCTATATATTGCAGCCATAGCGCAACATGTTCAGTCCAACATGTCATTGTATTGCCTCCTCCCACCAGCCCATATTCAAATTAGCATAACTGGGTGTGAAGCAGGTGCCCATGGCAGTCCCTCTTAACTGCTTAAACAATTAATCATTGAACAAAAATATATTGTTCTTTAGACACCAGTCCATCATCTCAAACAACATCTTGTTGTGTCCATTTATTTTATAGGGCTCATTCTTAAATAGTATTGTGTTGCCCTTAGTCCATCGTGATGGTTGATGCTGATGTATAAAGTCGATATATCCAAAGTCATGAGAAGCATGTCCTTTTCCCATTTTACATTAAAGATTCTACTTAAGAAATCAGTAGTTTCACAAATATATGATGGTAATGTAGATACTATAGGACTTAAAAAGTAGTCTATGTATTTGGATACGTTTTCAAAATTACTTTCTTGTGCTGCAATGATGGGATGCCCTGGTGGATTCGAGGGGTCTTTGTGGATCTTAGGTAGCAAAGAGAAGCCTAGTAGTTTAGGGTATTCTTTTCTTTTCTTTTAGAAATTTGTATTAATCCTAGCTTAACAACTCTTCACCCTTCCAGGCTTGCAGTCTATTATGAAACTTTTCTTTAATCTTGGTGTATTCTCCCATGTTAATACATTTATAGGTCTCTTCATCATTGAGTTGAGAGTATACTTCTTTCAGATATTTCTCTTTTTCTCAGAGGACCACATTGCCTCCTTTGTCAGAAGGTTTGCCTGTAGCATTTTATAACTTCTTGATTTTGTTCAAAATCTCAAATACTGGTTGCTCTGTTTTCTTTCTGAAGTTCATTTTCTTTCTTAGGGATACATTCAAGCTTCTCAGATCTTTGATTACATTATCTGAGAAGATGTCAATGTTGTCTCTGGGCATCTATAGAATGAACTTTGATTTCGGGCGAAACGGTGTCATACATTCCTTTACATGGTCTGTCATACCAAGTTCTCTTATCAACTGGGTTTGAACTGATTCCTGTTGTGAAGTTGTATCACTTTCCCTTTGCAGTTCTAAGTTTTGCATAACATTCATGTCAGCCGCAGTAAGGCTTGTTGTTTCTGTGGTATTCCTTATTAAGCTGTTCCTGTTAGTTTCAGGTTTATTCTTATCTTTAAAAGCATGAACCTTAGTGAACTTTAATTTACTTAAAAATTTTTTATAGGTCTACACGAGTTTGTAAACATTTGAATTGGCCCTTTTATCAATAAGAAAGTCTCAGCCCTATTATTTTTTTGTCCTCTGCAGTTAGGGGGATGTTTGCGAGGTTAACAATAGTATTTGTTTCTCCTTTTGGCTGGATCGTTTTCATTTGCAGTTGGATCGAGTCGATTTCATTGAGGAGTCTTCTTGATGTCTTTTTTCTACCCTCTACTTCTCTCCTTTTTTTCCTCCGCCGCAAAGCTCATCAGTTGTCTCATTCCAGTTGCATCTCTCAGGAGATCTTGTTTTATTAGTGGAGAAGTGTGGCTCAGTGGTTAGAGGCGGCAGACCCGGAAGCTGAGATCGGCCGTGGACCAGGGTTTGATTCCCCGCCTCGGCGGGTCTCGGGCTCAAAATTCCACAGACTCGACAATTCTCGCTCCGGTGCCTACTCGACTCACGGGGTCACACTCTGCGACTCTGGGCAATAGCTTGCTTAATCTCCACTATGGCCCCTCGCGGCGGGATGCCTGGCTTTCACCTTGTGGATACCCTGCCGGGGTATCTCACAGGGGAATACCAGGACGGGTTCCCTAAGCAAGCGCCTTGAGACCTCTGGGTGATTCGTGCGCTATATAAGTCGGAATACATTTACATTTACATTTACATTTACATTTACATTTACATATTAATATCTTGTATTTCCTGTCTCCTGATTGCCTTGAATCTTTTGGCAAAAGTCTACCAAAGTTTTCATAGACCGGGGTTAAAACGTAACTTACCTTTGTCTCAACTAATGCGAGTGAAACGCATAGTATCTTCGGAGAGTACCTGCCAACAGGAAGTTAACAACATGGTGGAAAGATTCAGAGATCGGGGGTACCCTCAAGAGACTTTGGCCACAGCAGTCAACCAAGTTGGAGTTATGAAACGGGAGGAATTGTTACAAACCACAGTGAAGCCAGTGAACACCAGAATGGTGGTGGTGTCGAAATACAGCATTCTGAGTAACAGTTACAAAAACATAATTCTTAAACATTGGTCACTACTGAGTTTTGAACCAGACTTTCGAGGTATTTTCGACCAACCGCCGATGTTTGCATATACCAGGGGCCGCAACTTGAAAGAGATGTTGAAGGCATCCATTAAAGACAGTGAACCAACCACATACAGAGGTCTACGTCCTTGTTATAATTGCAGTAACTGCAACAATTGCATTCCAGGAAACACCATCAGCCACCCTATGAAGGGACATCCAGTGAAATTAAGAGTGAATGCCACTTGCAATTCAAGCAATGTAATCTATATGCTCAAGTGCCCATGTGGCAAATGTTATATTGGTCACACTGAAAGGAAGATCAGGATTCGATTACTCGAACACAAGAGCAACATAAGAACAGGCAATGTGAAATCCACAGTTGCCACACACTTCGCTGAACACAAACATTCTGTAGCTCAACTGAAATATGTGATATTAGAACAAATCACTCCTACTCACAACAACAAACAGACATTGCTTAAAAGAGAAAATTTCTGGATCCGCTATATGGCATCGATGCAGCCACACGGTCTCAATGACCGGATAGAGTTTTTGTGCTATCTGTAATTTTGAATAATCAGCTTTCAACGTATGCTTATATGTCTTGTGAATATGTAGCTTATCCATGCGCTATAATGGTCGTTTTTTTGATAACACTTTTTTAGTTTTTGTTTGCATGTTCATTCACTCACTCAAGATGGCCGCCACGTTTTTTGTTTATTTTCGCATTTTGTAGTCCGTTCTCACTGTTTGGTACACCAACACAACGCGGTTAAAACGCCATGACCCGGGTTTATTCCTGGGGTTCCCGACATAGAGACGATCATGCTGGTTTCCACCATCATCACCTAGTGAGTACTCCGTTCTGGAGAATGTGTTAACACATGAGCCCACGAGCGTGATGCAGTAATGTTTATACGCGCTGTGCTGTTATTTTACAGACACCGCGCTGCAGCTCGTTGTAATAGTTCGTGAGTATCGGTCTCACGTTCAGAATGTGGTTGAATTAGGGGCTCGATTTAAGTGCACAAATCGGTGACGGGGGCATGAGGTTTGACACTGGAGGCATGCGGAGAATCACGTTTTTAAGTAGTTTTTAACTCGTTTGTGAAAACACATCTTTGATATTATTTCACCGGGTAACCGATTGCACTACTGGACATGTCTCACACTTAATTGACACTTTAGTGTTTGTTTAGGCACTGGAGCTATGATTCACAGTAATTTAATCAATGGCATGAATGAAATGTAATTGATGATTATGCTTGAAAACTGCACTTTACGTCCAAAGTGACATGGAGATGTATTTCCTTTTTTGTAGAGTTGCCCCCTGAGGAAGGGCTAGCAAATCGGCCCGAAATGCATTGGGGAAGGATTTATACTGGATTATAATGTTGGTTGACATACACCTGAATTTTGGTTCTGTGGAAATTTTGATGAAACAATAAATACACTTTGGAACCCCATCATGAGGAAGAATTAATGGATTAAGGGAAAAGACATTTTGTCATCCTTGAGATGCTGTGCAACAGGGTGTCTCCTGCCTAACGGGGGAGCTTTGTATTAGTTCATACTTACGCTGGGAGGTACAGACAGCGCCCTACCTGTTTGCACGCCACAGAGTTCACCATCGAATAGAATTAGAACAATCGCTGTGCAAGTCCTTCGCTCATTTTTAGATAGTATCATTTCTGTCCATAGGACTTGGCACGCTACGGAGTACAAATATGAATTACGAAAGCATAACCGGCATGACGGAGCTGAAAGCAGACACCTTCGCTTTCACGGCGGGGGATGCTGAGAAAATTTACGATATGATCCAGGAAGAGGTCATAGCGGCTGCGAGCACCCGCAGCCCTGAGAGCAATTTGAAACAACTACTCTACTTATTAAAAAAGGAATGCAACCAGAAATTACACGCGTCTACGTTGGTGCGGTACCATCGCGCCCAGCGGATCCCGAGGGGCCTACGGGTTCCTTTAAAACCTCTTTTATGTAAGAACAATGCGAAGTTTGTTGAGCGATGGTTCGCCATCCTCAACAAATGTTCGTTGGATTTGATCCTGTTGATAGTGGAGGAATTGTCTAAATCTCTGGAAGAATTGAGCAAAGACATTAAAACCATTAGGGCGGAACTGGACGAAGCCATGGATCCCACTGAACTAGCCACTTTATTGGAAGATGTGAAAGCACAATTAGAGAAACACACACGTGAAACCCAGGAACGCAAGTTACGCAAGTACAAAAGGGATACTATAGATTACAAGCTCGGCGAGGTGTACACTTGGGCAGAAGTGTACGCCCGCCGACGCCCTAATCGGGCTTATAATCCCTATTCAGAAAATGAGACATCGTCTTCAGAGGGTGAAACGAGAACAACAAGAAGCACGAGAGCCACAACGGAGGGGGTGCCAAGTGAACAACAACCGGGTACTTCTACAGCCACGGTGCATTTTTTAGAGGAGGGTCAAGATCAACCTATCGACCCAGGAGGGGCAAAACACGTAGAGGTAACAAAAGAACCAGCCAAAGCAAAGAAGACCAACCGTCGGAGGTGAGCACCAAGGATAACCTGGTGATCAACATCTCGTCTACGATACTAACACAGGAAGAGTTACGAGTACTACAGAAAGGACAAACATTTGTGCCGACAACCACAACTAATACTCTCGAGCTGGAGGTGAGCACGTTCAAGTTAGTTCGTAACATTAGATTGCGTCATTACTTTGAGAACATTGTCACGACACCTGATATAGAGGACGATATGCTAAGAGGGCTTCGACCACGCAGTACATTCATGGCTCCAATGAGTCACAAAATCATTGACACATTTGAAAGCATGGTGAAAAGAGATCTGTCAAGAATGCCATTTCAAACCAAGCCCAGACGTGAGAACTTGACAAGGATGGAAAGGAACACACTACTAAAGATTGCCAACAACCCCAACATAGTGTGCCAGACAGCTGATAAAGGTGGCGCATTAGTCATCATGGATGCTAAGTTTTATCAGGAAGAAGTATTGGCTCACACCAGTGATATCAACACCTATGCCCCATTGGGAGCTGATCCAACCAATGAATTCATGGTGATACTGTTGGATATCATCAAAAAGGCGTTTGAGAATGGAACCATTAATGATCGGACAAGACGTTACCTCACACCTGAGAACCCTAAACCACCGACTTTGTACATGCTGCCCAAGATGCACAAGCATCCGACGAGACCACCGTTCAGACCGATAGTATCCACCAAAGGTTCTATCCATGAACATACGGGCAAGTTTTTGGACAGACATCTCCAACCCTTTGTGCTGAACACCAGATCACACATTAAAGACACAACAGATTTCCTCTTGAAATTGGAGGAAGTGATCAGAATATCGAGAGATGAGGACTTATTGATGTGCACTGTGGACGTGTGTTCACTTTATACATCTATACCGCATGATATGGGGATCACAGCGATCGAACATGAGTTGTTAAACTCAAACTTGGACCAAGACATGAAAATACTGTTGATTGAATTGATGGTGTTCACACTTTTTCACAGTTATTTTACGGTATTTGATCAGTGGTTCCACCAATTAAACGGGGCTGCATTGGGAAATTGTGCCGCGCCGTCCTATGCGAACATTGTGATGAAAGCGTTCGAAGAGACGCACATCCTGAATCAGAACATATGGCTTAAACATGGGAAAATCTTCTTGAGATTCATTGATGATATTTTTATCCTGTGGAAAGGAACTGAGTTGGAATTGGCTGAATTTTTAACAACATGGAATGAGACCAACGAGCGAATTCAATTCACTTGGAACATGGATAGAAGACGTATACATTTTTTGGATGTGGAAATACAATGTGATGACAACATCTGGAATACAACGATTTTTCGGAAACCCACAGACAGGAACTCACTGTTGCACTACCAAAGTTTTCATAGACCGGGGTTAAAACGTAACTTACCTTTGTCTCAACTAATGCGAGTGAAACGCATAGTATCTTCGGAGAGTACCTGCCAACAGGAAGTTAACAACATGGTGGAAAGATTCAGAGATCGGGGGTACCCTCAAGAGACTTTGGCCACAGCAGTCAACCAAGTTGGAGTTATGAAACGGGAAGAATTGTTACAAACCACAGTGAAGCCAGTGAACACCAGAATGGTGGTGGTGTCGAAATACAGCATTCTGAGTAACAGTTACAAAAACATAATTCTTAAACATTGGTCACTACTGAGTTTTGAACCAGACTTTCGAGGTATTTTCGACCAACCGCCGATGTTTGCATATACCAGGGGCCGCAACTTGAAAGAGATGTTGAAGGCATCCATTAAAGACAGTGAACCAACCACATACAGAGGTCTACGTCCTTGTTATAATTGCAGTAACTGCAACAATTGCATTCCAGGAAACACCATCAGCCACCCTATGAAGGGACATCCAGTGAAATTAAGAGTGAATGCCACTTGCAATTCAAGCAATGTAATCTATATGCTCAAGTGCCCATGTGGCAAATGTTATATTGGTCACACTGAAAGGAAGATCAGGATTCGATTACTCGAACACAAGAGCAACATAAGAACAGGCAATGTGAAATCCACAGTTGCCACACACTTCGCTGAACACAAACATTCTGTAGCTCAACTGAAATATGTGATATTAGAACAAATCACTCCTACTCACAACAACAAACAGACATTGCTTAAAAGAGAAAATTTCTGGATCCGCTATATGGCATCGATGCAGCCACACGGTCTCAATGACCGGATAGAGTTTTTGTGCTATCTGTAATTTTGAATAATCAGCTTTCAACGTATGCTTATATGTCTTGTGAATATGTAGCTTATCCATGCGCTATAATGGTCGTTTTTTTGATAACACTTTTTTAGTTTTTGTTTGCATGTTCATTCACTCACTCAAGATGGCCGCCACGTTTTTTGTTTATTTTCGCATTTTGTAGTCCGTTCTCACTGTTTGGTACACCAACACAACGCGGTTAAAACGCCATGACCCGGGTTTATTCCTGGGGTTCCCGACATAGAGACGATCATGCTGGTTTCCACCATCATCACCTAGTGAGTACTCCGTTCTGGAGAATGTGTTAACACATGAGCCCACGAGCGTGATGCAGTAATGTTTATACGCGCTGTGCTGTTATTTTACAGACACCGCGCTGCAGCTCGTTGTAATAGTTCGTGAGTATCGGTCTCACGTTCAGAATGTGGTTGAATTAGGGGCTCGATTTAAGTGCACAAATCGGTGACGGGGGCATGAGGTTTGACACTGGAGGCATGCGGAGAATCACGTTTTTAAGTAGTTTTTAACTCGTTTGTGAAAACACATCTTTGATATTATTTCACCGGGTAACCGATTGCACTACTGGACATGTCTCACACTTAATTGACACTTTAGTGTTTGTTTAGGCACTGGAGCTATGATTCACAGTAATTTAATCAATGGCATGAATGAAATGTAATTGATGATTATGCTTGAAAACTGCACTTTACGTCCAAAGTGGCATGGAGATGTATTTCCTTTTTTGTAGAGTTGCCCCCTGAGGAAGGGCTAGCAAATCGGCCCGAAATGCATTGGGGAAGGATTTATACTGGATTATAATGTTGGTTGACATACACCTGAATTTTGGTTCTGTGGAAATTTTGATGAAACAATAAATATACTTTGGAACCCCATCATGAGGAAGAATTAATGGATTAAGGGAAAAGACATTTTGTCATCCTTGAGATGCTGTGCAACAGGGTGTCTCCTGCCTAACGGGGGAGCTTTGTATTAGTTCATACTTACGCTGGGAGGTACAGACAGCGCCCTACCTGTTTGCACGCCACAGAGTTCACCATCGAATAGAATTAGAACAATCGCTGTGCAAGTCCTTCGCTCATTTTTAAAAAGTCTAGATTTGGCATCTTTGGTAATCCAATTTGTTCGCTTTCATATTTTGCTGATAATTGTATGACTAGCAAAATATAGCTGTTGTTTAAATGACTTATATGTCTTAAATTGTAGCACTTACACTTTAAAATGACTCAATTTTTTGACGTATCCACTTGGATGCATTACCACCACGGTGATGTGTTATTTACTTTACAAAGAATTAAAACAATGAATATGTATATTGTTTTTCCTCATGTAATTAGATGGCTCCCAAAGTGAATAATGTAATACACAAGTAGTACCCTTGTCAGTTTCTATGATTTTTTGATCACATGATAAAAATGGATGTGAAATGGCGTATCCCTGTTCTGATCAAGGTTGCAGGAGGCAACCGAAATGCAAGGACTAACGCTCACCCTGAATAAACAACTTTGGGATCCATGTTCGACATGCCATGCTTATTTTCCGCTACTCTGAAAATGAGATTTTCTTTGATTTATGCGAGGAGTTGGCGGACCTGAAATGACTAAAAGCAACCCCCGACATAGTGTTTCGCTCTAATTAGAGCTCTTCAGAGAGGTATAGCTTTGTCCAGACACAAAGGAGCGCCCAGTATTAAGGCAAAAAAATACCCTTTCAGGTTGGCTTGATTGGTATTTTACCAATTCAAAGCTGTAATACTGTGCCTGGAGTGGTAAATGGTTTTTGTAATTTTACAGCTCGGCAAGGACAGCACTGTGCTAGTCCTATGGTTAAAGACTTTGCTGTAGAAATGGCAAAATACTTTATCCTTTTTTTATCTCGGCGTGGATGGCACTGTGCTAATCCAATGCTTAAAGACTTTGATAGAAAAGCAGACATTTGAGGTGAGCAAATCTAGAGTGTCGCTGGTGTTGAGAGTGCTCTATACAGGAGCTGCTTTCCACCTAAACTTGAGAATTACCCAGAGTTCTCTCCTTCTTTTTTGCAGAAATTTATTCGTCACTCTATGCCTGAAAGGGAATTTTTTATGGATGTATGATGTTACAATGCATACTTTTACAACGCTTACCTTTACAACGCATTTTTTACAACGCAACATCTATTACAACGCATTCCATTACAACGCATGCCATTACAATGAATTTTTAAAAACTACATTTACAACGTATTCCATTACAACGCATACTACCTTTACAACGCATATCATCACAACGCATAACATTGCATTGCATGTTTGGTAAGTATTGGAAAGTGTAGGGGTAAAAATTACTATTCTAACTCCAGGGGGTGCAACAGTAGGGTAAGTGTTGGATAGTGTAGGGATTCAAATTACTATTCTAACTCCAGGGGGTGCAACAGTAGGGTAAGTGTTGGATAGTGTAGGATTACTATTCTAACTCCAGGGGGTGCAACAGTAGGGTAAGTGTTGGATGGTAATGTTATGCATTGTAATGGTATGCGTTGTAATGACTGCGTTGTAATGACATGCGTTGTAGTGTCATGCGTTGTAATGGTTGCGTTGTAATGGCATGCGTTGTAATGGATGTTGCGTTGTAAATGTGTCGTTGTAATGGTAGTGCGTTGTAAAAGTTACGTTGTAAAGGTTGTTTCCCATTATATATATATATATATATATATATTTCACCTGCGAAACGCGTCGAGAGAGCCATCTAATAAAACTCACTTTGCATCTTCAAGTGGCCCGGATCTCCTTTCTTGCATCGAAGAAAGCTTTCTGGTTGGATACTTAGGGACTCGCTATCCCATCCGTGGCCCGCCTTTGGAAAGCGGCAGGGTTTTCAAGCGACTCGTTCGGCTGGATATATATATATATATATATATATATATATATATATATATATATATATATATTACCTACTGGCGGTCGCCAGTAGGTAGTTATAGTTAGGATCGATTTCCATAGGGAAATCGCAACATTCTATTTGGAATAACCTTGGCGCCGGTTGAGGAATCAGCCTGAATTTTTCAGCAACTTTGCCTCGCGGCTCTCCGCTCCTTCCCTGTAAGTTTGGGGGGGATTCGTCAAGCGGGGGCCGAGATAAAAGGGGGGTCCCAAAACGTGTTCTCCCCATGTTAATTTCCATAGGGCGGTCTGTCGCACTTTTAGCTCGAACGGCTGAATGGATTTTCACCAAACTTGGCAAAATTGTAGGGACTGGTAGCCGGATGTGCCTTTGCTATGTCTCAAGATATGTGCTCCAGAGGATTTTGAGAAATTTAGGTTCAAAAAAATGTATATATCTATAGGCGTGCCCCGGTGCGCGTACCAGGGAGCGCTCCGGGCGCACCACGCGACTTGCGCACGGCAAGCTGATTGGCTCTCGGGTGTCTGTAAACATTCGAAACAGTCCGCAGCGGCCGCCATCTTGTGTCTCGGTAGGATTGAGACACAAGAGGTAGCAAAAATCAAAGGGGGAAATGAGCAAAAGGGGGCAGGGTACACCCCCCTGACCCCCTAGGTTTGATGTGGGGGCCATAAAAGGGACATTTTTTTTTTCCGATTTTTGCGCGGGGGGGGGGACGCCCGGTACGCGCACCGGGGAGCGTACCTGGGAGCGTACTTTGGTGAAAAATAGTGAAAATAATATAGTGTAAATTAATAATTTTGAGTGATTACAGGTAGGGTAGCTCTGAAAAGAGCTTTTGGGTTCTGTTGCTGTTTTAGGTACCTACAAGTATGTCCCACACACACCCACATGCACACAACCCCACACCCACACACCCACACACTTCCCACACACACCTCACACACGCACACCTCCACCCACACTCAAACACCCCACACCCCCACATCGACACCTTACACATCCACACCCACACCCACATCCCACACACCCACACTCAAACACACACCTCATCCCCCCTCCAACACACACACACACACACCCCACACACACCTCACACACCCACACTCCCACCTACACCCAAACACCCCACACACCCACACCCACACCCACACACACACCTTACACACCCACATCCCCACCCACAGCCACATACCCCACACACCTATACACCTCATCCCCCCCAGACACACACACACACACATACACACCTCACAGACACCCCCCGCACATCCCCCACACACACCTCCCCCACGCCCACACATGGGGAAAACTCAGTGAAACACTAAAATAATAATTTAAAATGCTTAGAGGTAGGGTATCTCTGAATAGAGTTGTTGTGTTGTTTGGGGGTTTTAAGTACCAACATGTAGGTACCAATGCTGAGTCTTAAATTCAATGTACACTGTCTCCTCTGTAGATAATTTGCATGTTGTTACAGAAGTTATTGTGGTATATGGAATCCATACCATAGTCTGTCAGGAAAGCAGAAACAGATCCTTTAAGTACTCTCTGAGAAGACCAACGGGATCATGGGTAGTCTACCCTGCTCCCTTATGATGTTTTAAAATTGCACAGTATATTGTAAGTTTCACTTTATACTATAATATAAACATAATTATTTTGGTAGTACTTCAGGAATTAGATATAAAAATGAATAATGTCTCAAACAATTTTTAATTATTAAATACAAATTTATTGGTCAGAATTTTCATAGTTCAATAAAACTTCCAGCATTACATCATCTGGAATCTCCTCAAACATGCATGTTTCTATGTTTTGTAAACATTCAATAAATTGTTCATCCAAAGACTGATCCATAAAATCTTCATCCAAAAAATCTTCATTTAGGATGTCCTCAGATGTAATCTCGAAGGAAATATTGATATTTTCTTGCTCCCCTTCCATTTTTTTGCTGTAAATTGTATAAAAAATAACTATATCAGTAGATTTAGGGCACTGTTGTGTTTAAGTTGAGACAGGTAGTTCTGTTTTTTTAACAGTTAAGTTAACTTTGGGTAGTGTATGGTAACAGGCAGGAAGTAGAAATATAAAAAAGTGCCTGTGAAGAAGCGTAAGTAAATTTATAATTATAGCAGAGAAGACTAAGTCAATCAATAAATATAACAGAGGAGCCTATCTTCATCTATAACTATAGTAGAGGGACAGTAAATAATTATCAGAAAACGTTTTTACAAATTAACTTAAAGTGCCCCTTACAAATTATCAACTTACTTTACAGAGAGGTGAAGAAGCTAAAATGCGAAAATCCTTTCAAGATGTACCTCAGGTAGTTGTAGTCAAAATGGCCGTGTTTCCCTCTTATTTTTCATTTATATTCATGTACATAACCAATGAAATGTCAGGAAAAAAAAGTAGAAAATGAAAGTAACATTTTAATTGGTTGTAAATTCTAACACTTCAGATGTGTTTTTGTGAAGTAATTTACCTCAGGATATTTAGAGAGGTCTACAGGCTAAATGGCTCAATGGAATTCCATCGAATTTGGGAAAATGGTAGGGATTGGTATGTAGTATGAGCTATTCTATATTTGGTGAAAGTGTCTCCAGTGGTTTTTATGTAAATTAACTTTTAACATTTTTTTAGAGCGCTTCCCGGTGCGCGCCCCGGTACGCGTACCGGCTGCGCTACGGCAGTCCTCCATTTTGTTTTTGGTAGATTTAAGACAGAAAATGGAGGACAAACAACGTTGGGAATGGGTATAAGGGGGCATAGTAGGCACTCCTTGACCCTCTATGTTTTGTGAGGGGGTCTTAGGAGGCCCAAATAGGCAAAAAAAACAAAAAAAAATTTAATTTTTCGCGGTGGAGCGCTCGGTACGCGCACCGGGGAGCGTACCGGGGAGCGTACTATGGTGAAAAATAGTGAAAAAAGTTAGAAAAAGATAATCATTTGGATTGATCAGAGATAGGGTAGCCCTGAAAAGGGCTTTTGGGTTCTGTGGCTGATTTAGGTACCTACAAGTAGGTACCAATGCACAGTCTGAAATTCAGGAGGGATATTCTATTCCCCTCATCTGAGAAGTGGACACCATCTCCCCTGTAGATATCTTGCATGTTGTAACGTAAGTTATTATTGTATATTGAACCCATTCCATAGTCTCTCATGTAAGCAGAAACAGATTTATTCACATGTTTCCGTGCTTTCTCAAATTGTGGACAAAATTGATTGGACCACTTCCATTTCTGTCTTTGGCATATATTGGAATATACTAAGGCAGTTTGTGGAAAAAGTGCCATCAAATGATCAAAGGTGTCCTTTAACCGCATGCGTGCGGCATGATTTCCGCCCGTACGCTGGATTTTGCGAAAGCGCACTTTACGTGACGAGCTGGGCTCGTCATGAGCGTGCGAGGAGGCTACCTCATGACGAGCCCAGCTCGTCATGAGCGTCGAAGGGGTTAAAAGCATTTCCAGACCTACCCCAGTCAAAGTGCCCAAGTCATTTCCTCCACAGTGCACAATTAACAGGTCAGGGTGTGGCAAATGCAAAAAGGTTTTCACCAATGGAATCAATTGGTGACATTTTAATCCTCTCTGGCCAATCCATTTGATGTTCACGTTTGATAAATCAAGGTTGTGAAAATTTCTGGTACTAGCATACCTTTGAGCCCAGTGGATATAGCTATGTCCAATAATCCAGACAGAATACATGGTGAGAGGAGATTCTGATGCAGTCAGATGAAGTGTGGAAAAGAAATGGCAGTTGGAACAATAGGAGTTTGCAAAAAAAAACTGTGGAGTTTTAGTGCTCTTGAATCACAAGCAATGATTGGTAGAATGAGATAGGTGAAAACTGAAAGTTAGGGTGCATGGTTGTGTTCTGTGTAAGAAGTAATTTGAATGGTTAAAAAAAAAGTCATTTAAAGAAACCTTACACCAGATAAGCTGGTGTATTTGCAGGTCAAACATCCTTGCAGAGGTGATTTGCGACATTGTAGAATAAACTTTTAACCCTGGCAGCTCAGTGAGGAGGGAGTTGCTATGGTAACAGGTAGAAAGGGCTGAGGGGGGGAAGGGTGTTGGTTTGAAAATACAGAGGGAAGAGTTTTGATTGGTTACCATGAGCAATATGTGTGTAGAATTAGAGGTTTTCTGTTCCTTTATGGTTTGCAGTGCCTGGAGAACATACCTTTTGCTCTGCTAAAGAAATATTGGTGTGTGTATCTGACACTGTTCTGAATCTCCTAAAGCATTTGTAAAGGTGAGTTATGATTCATTTAATATACATAGAGACTTGTATACTCTATGGAGAAGATTTGGAAGCAAATTGTGGTTTTTAATGTTGCTTTGTGTCATGCTTTTTGATAATGCTTGGTAAAAAGTTTTTACTGCATAGAGGAATTGTATTTTGTAAAATTGTGAAGTTTTAGTAGTGCTATGGAATGCTTTTATTTGGGCCCTGTGCTGTGTTTTTTAAATGTGATGTCAAAAATGATTTTGTGAAAAATTAATGGATTTTACATTTTTTAAAAGGAATAAAGAATGTGTGCATGTTTAAAGAAATATATTTGGCTCTTTACAATGATGTTACCTATGTTTTAACTCAGTGTAGGAAGCATATTGAGTTTGTTTGCATAGAGGAATTATATTTTGTAAAATTGTGAAGCTCCATGTGAAAGCGTTTGCCTCAGTCTTTTCCCTGTTGTGAGGCAGGTGCAAGATTTTGCCTCAGTCTTATCCCTGCTGTGAGGTAGATTATTGTAAATAGGATCTGTGCTGTGTTTCCTAAATGTGATGTCAAAAACGATTTTGGGGAAAATAAATGGTTTTTACATTTTTGAGTATAATGTGGCGCAAAGGTTTAAAAAGTGACGCATACATGCGTCACTTTTTAAATATGGGGAAAGAAGGTACATGTTTGGGCTTTCCTGGGGAGCATAGGTGGTGAGGCTTGTATCTAAGAGTGCAGTGGACTAGGCTTCATGAAGCATATCCCTGTCTGCATTCTTAGACACAGGTGTCAATTTGACTCTTTACAATTATGTTACCTGTGTTTTAACTCAGTGTAGGAAGCATATTGAGTTTGTTTGCATAGAGGAATTGTATTTTGTAAAATTGTGAAGCTCCATGTGAAAGCGTTTGCCTCAGTCTTATCCCTGTTGTGAGGCAGGTGCAAGATTTTGCCTCAGTCTTATCCCTGCTGTGAGGCAGATTATTGTAAATAGGATCTGTGCTGTGTTTCCTAAATGTGATGTCAAAAACGATTTTGGGGAAAATAAATGGTTTTTACATTTTTGAGTATAATGTGGCGCATAGGTTTAAAAAGTGACGCATACATGCGTCACTTTTTAAATATGGGGAAAAAAGGTACATGTTTGGGCTTTCCTGGGGAGCCTAGGTGGTGAGGCTTGTATCTAAGAGTGCAGTGGACTAGGCTTCATGGAGCATATCCCTGTCTGCATTCTTAGACACAGGTGTCAATTTGACTCTTTACAATGATGTTAGCTGTGTTTTAAATCAGTGTAGGAAGCATATTGAGTTTGTTTGCATAGAGGAATTGTATTTTGTAAAATTGTGAAGCTCCATGTGAAAGCGTTTGCCTCAGTCTTATCCCTGTTGTGAGGCAGGTGCAAGATTTTGTCTCAGTCTTATCCCTGCTGTGAGGCAGATGATTGTACATAGGATCTGTGCTGTGTTTCCTAAATGTGATGTCAAAAACGATTTTGGAGAAAATTAATGGTTTTTACATTTTTTAGTATAATGTGATGCAGAGGTTTAAAAAGTGACGCATACATGCGTCAATTTTTAAATAAGGGGCAAACAGGTACATGTTTGGGCTTTCCTGGGGAGCCTAGGTGGTGAGGCTTGTGTCTAAGAGTGCAGTGGACTAGGCTTCATGAAGCCTATCTCTGCTGCATTCTTAGACACAGGTGTCAATTTGACTCTTTACAATGATGTTATCTGTGTTTTAACTCAGTGTAGGAAGCATATTCAGTTTGTTTGCATAGAGGAATATAGTGAGGATTCAGTAATGACATGGAATGGTTGTACATAGGAACTGTGCTGTGTTTTCTAAATGTGATGTCAAAAACGATTTTGGGGAAAATAAATGGCTTTGACATTTTTGAGTATAATGTGGCGTAGAGATTTTAAAATTGACGCATCTACCTACATGCGTCACTTTTTAAATATGGTGCAACAAGGCACATGTTTTATGACGCTAATGCATCACAAAAAGTGACGCATCAGTAGTGCAAAACTGATGCATGGCTTTATAAATGAGGATCAATTGTGTCATCTGTGTTACCTGAGATTAGGAAATAGATTGTGTAGATGAGATGAGACATGTCCAGAGGGACCCAGGAGGAGAGGTTTATGATCAAGACTGTAGTGGGAGAGAGGCCTTTCTCGGGAAGCATAGGTGGTGAAGCCTGTGTATAAGAGTGCAGTGGACTTAGACATAGGTCTCATCTTCTTTGTACTTGTGGACAGAGCTGTCTTCCACTATACTCTTCAATACAGGTCTCACCTTTTGTGCATCCCTCGAGAATCCTCACCTGATCTGTAACCCTGTATAGATCGTTTGCTTTTTGTCATTGCTTTGTTGTTTGATAATAGTGGTCTATAATGTGCTATTTTTTTATTTAACACAGATTGAAATCCACATTTGAAGAGTAAGCAAACATGCCCACTAACGGAATTACAGCACTCTTCCACAACAAATACTTCAAAAAACAGGATCCAAGCTCCTGGTAAGACAACTAAATCTTTCTTACGTAACATATGTACTTTTAAAAAAATGATGGACAGCATGTTGAAAAAGAGAATGACAGAGTAAATTTGAAAAGGAAGGAGAGAACCTAAAAGAATCCTACAACTGGAGCAGGAGAGAATAATATGTATAGGAATAGAAGGCAGAATCAATTTAGAGACATTCGTAAACGAATGTTTCGCAATAGGGTGGTTTTAAATTTGTTAAAAAACATTAGGAAAGGTAAACAGAGAGCTGCTTTTTATAAGAAAAAGAAAAGTGTAGAGAAGATTGTTGATCAGGCTTTTGAAGTTAAGAATTTTTTTTTTATTTTAGTAATCAATAGAATTAGGACACTTAACAAGACAATTGATGTTTTCAAATCAAACAGTAGATGGAAAAGAGTAATTAATCGGACTAATTTTTGTAAAGTTTTTTCTGGAGAATGGATGCACAGTTCAAGTTGTGAGCCATTTTTTAATGAGGAGAGTTACTTCCAGGATAATGATTTAGTGCATGCAGTTGACACCAGTGGTCGAGCGTATGAAGTGAAAGACGGTTGTCCGATTGAAAAAGAGAAACTTGTGCCTAGAGAACTAGAAGAGGTGTTAAATGATGAAGTTTTAGGGAGACGTACTAAGGGTCCAGTGTACACTTGGAAGTGTAGTAGTATTTGTAGTGTGAGACAGGAATCAATTGATTTGTTTTGTAATTTCTTACGTACATATAGTAAGAAAAGTATAAAGCAGAAAGTGAAGTTGTTGCAAGACTTAGATCCTTGCAGAGTGATAGAAATCACAGGTTTGCAAGGCCATTCACTGGCTTGTCTTTCTAGAAAAGTCTGTCAGAGTGTTTTTCATAATTTTAGGATGTTAGCAGTGCATCATACCAAAATGAGGAAATTAGTGAGAATGTTGTATTATGCAAAAAGTCCCGCACTTAGCTTAAACAATTAAACAGTGCTCTTTTGCATGGAACTGAATTAGATGTGAAGAAGATTTGTGAAGAAATTGAGATTTGCTATTTTGGTGAAAAAGAGGACAGTGTAGAAATTGAGACAGAAATTCAAGGTAATGTTGATGACAATGTACAGATTTTAAATACAGAAAAGTTTGAGCAGGAAATTACCAGGTTTAAGGTGAAATCAAGTGAAAGGCCGAATTTTACTTGTGTGTGTTGTCGACGGACTCATTATAAGATTCAGACTAGGTTAGTTGATTAATATGCAAAAAGTGAAAAGATGGATAATTATGAGTGGAAAGATTTAGCAACTTATTTGTGGGTGGAGAATTGTTTTGATTTGAGTTCTGATCAGCGTATTTGTAAATATTGTTATGATAAATTAAATCAATACAGAATGCCTGCTAGAGCTGTTCATAATAATCTGGAGTTGGTAGACATTCCCCTGAATTGATGGGTTTAAATACATATGAGTCTATTTTGATTCAATGTATCCATCCTTTTCAGGCAATTGTTCGCATGGAGCCTAAGATAGGGAAATTGCCTCCTACAGATTTGCAGAGAGGATTAAAGGGAAGAGTTGTTTATTTGCCCCTAGATTTCAAAAAAAATATTGATACAATTGGTATAGAAAAAGTAGAAGAGGAACCTTTAGTTATTCTAGTTAATGGGGTTCCAACAAAGAGTAAAAAAATCTAGCAAGATTTAGTGGATGTTAGGAAAGTCAAAAAGGCAACGTTGTATTTAGTCAAAAACAATGAGTACTACAAAGATGTATGTGTTGCAGCAGAGGAAACAGCTGCAGATGAAGACAGTGATTGTTCAGGCGGCCAAATTGAAAAAGTTGATGTGTCTAGAAGTGAAAAAATATATGAACATTATACTGTTCATCCTTTGCATTCCAAAGAAGTAATGGGGAATGCAATTGAATTGTTTCAAAGGAAAGCAGCAAAAGGAAGTCCCATTAGTGTATGGGAAGAAAGTTTGGAAGCTCGTTGTTTTCCACAGCTATTTCCAACAGGTCGAGGTGGACGATATGACGATCCACCACTTCAAATTCCTGCATCTGAATATCGAACTGTAAGATTATATGCTGAAGATGCAAGGTTTCGTCAATGCATTCCCTATTTGTTTCATCTACTGTATGAAAGTGACTTGTCTGGGCTTTCTTATGCAGTAAACCATATTCTGAAAAGTGGAGCACATCTGCAAAATGTTTCAGCGAGGGACTTTATGGAGAAAGTGAATCTGCAAGATAATATTTTGGAATCTCATCTAATCAATCTCATGGCATGTCAGCGTGGTACAAACGAGTATTGGTACCGTCGCCATGGGGAACTGAAATGCATGCTAAGAAACTTAGGAACTCCTACATGGTTTTTCACTCCTAGCTGTGCCGAGTATGCATGGGAGGACTTACTTCAATTTCCACGAGAGGCCAATGCTAATATACAAAATATAGAATTCAAAACACCTGGAGAACTGTTCTTTGGATCCAGTGAATGTATGCAGATATTTCAATCATAGATTTGAAGCTATGATGTCTTTTATTACCAACAAAAAAATCCTCCCCTTGGAGAGGTTTTGGATTTCTTTTGGAGAAAGGAGTATCAAGCGAGAGGTGCTCCTCACATACACATGTTGTTGTCGATTAAAGATGCACCCAAATTTGGAACAGATTCGGATGAGACAGTGATGAGGTTCATTGAAGAGTATTCAACATGTGCTGTTCCGAAAACTACCGAAGAAAACAGTTTAAGGCAACAAGTTTTACCCTTTCAATCCCATCGTTGTGGAAAGTACTGTCGTCGAAAATTCAGAAACAAGGACAAGTTCTACACAAAATTTCGTTTCGCCTTTCCACGACCAGTGATTTCTAAAGGAAGAGTAAATAATTTGATGTCTTCTCTGCGACATACTGTGACGAGGAAATCACCAAAAAATACATACAATTTAAAAAGAAACGAAGAGTCCAAGTACATCAACGACTACAACCCAGTGATTTTGTCCATGTGGAATGCTAACATGGATATTCAATTCGTTGCTGACAACTCTATTGCTGTGGCTCGATATGTGACGTCGTACATCACAAAAAAAGAAAAGACAGAACTGAAGGAAATGTGGGAGGACATTTCACATGAAAAGAGCCTAAGCAAGAAATTATACAGTTACAGTCTGAAGATGTTGTTGCATCGAGAAATTGGAGCATATGAATGTTCTGATCCATTGTCGTCAGCAAGTCTCTATGCCAAATCTAGAACCATCATTTGGGTGAGTCTAGGTCTTGCTGCAACACGAAATCGAGTTTTGAAATCTGTCCAAGAGATAGAGTATTTGGCAGAAAATGAACCAGAAAGTAGAGATATTTTGAAGACAAACATGTTGGATACATACTATCCAAATAGAAGTCCTCACCTTGTGAACGTTTGTCTCTATGAAGTTCTGCAAAGATATATTTAAAAGAGGAACATCAGAGAAGATATCAATAATGGAATATATGGAATCATTGGATGTGAAGGATGTCTAGTGAAACAGAAAAAAGGTCCTTTGATTAATCATCGAAAATTGAGTTGTGAAAATCCAGACAAAAGAGAATTTTACTATTTGGCTCTTTTGCAACTCTTTAAACCATGGCGAGAAGAAGAGGAACTACTTGGAGATTTTCTCTGTTATGAAGACTCTTTTAATGCTACGAAGGATACCATAGAATGTCCTGTTTTTCCAAATTATATGCAAATGTTGAATGAAGAAATAGAGCAAGAATCAACAATTGCTGCAGAGATTGCGAGAGATAGTTCTCAAGGCAGTCAGAGTTCTGCTTCATTGAGTCAGGATCCACTAGGAGGACCAATTATCCAAAATGAAGCTGCCACTGCCATGGATGAAGTGGAAAGAGCTATGGAGCAAGCTCAACTGGATGTAATTCATTTAGAAGATTTGTTGAAACAATTAAACCTTGAGCAGAAACTGATATATGACGAAGTCACAGAACAGGTTGAACATGGATTCAGTCATGAGAAGAAAGAGTGCTCATGTATATCATTTAAGCCTGTCCTACTGTACGTGAGTGGAGAAGCGGGAACCGGAAAAAGTTTTCTGATTAAAGTAATTGCATCTTATCTGCAGAAAAGGACTGAATCACCGCTGTCTTGTGTTGTTACCGCTCCAACTGGGCTGGCAGCACATAATATTAAAGGGATTACTTTACATCGTTTACTGATGCTGCCAGTGGAGCATGATAACAAATTGCAATATCACAAGCTATCTGGAGATGCGTGTTCCGAAGTTTCGAGAGTCCTGAAGAAAATGAAACTTCTTATCATTGATGAAGTAAGCATGGTGTCAAATATAATGCTTGCTTTTGTGCATTTGAGAATGCAAGAAATTCTTAGAACAGACTATGATGTTTTATTTGGAGGAAAACATATTATTGTTTTTGGAGAACTTTTGCAGTTGACTCCAGTGAAAGGACAACCTGTGATCAAAATGCTCACACATGAAGATACCAGGAAGTGCCTAGGAAGCATTGGAAACGTTAATATATGGTTAAACTTCAAATATGCAGAACTGCTTCAAAATATGCGGCTGGCAAAGGATGAAGATTATAAAAATATTTTACAAGATGTAAGAGTCGGAAAAATAAGTCAACGAGGGAAAGAAGCTTTACATGGACGGTTAATTTCTAATTTGTACCCAAATGAAAACATTCTTCCAGAGAATATTTTTAAGAAAATTAACGAGAAGAAATCTGCCATATGTTTGATGCCTACTCTGAAATAATGTTCCATGTTCAACAACAAAATGCTGAAGTTAGAAAATGAAGAGATAGTGAAACTGGAAGCTATAGATAAAATAGAGCATATGGGAGCAACAATTATTTTGTCAGAAAATTTGAAATCAAAATTGGATTCATTGCAGAAGACTATATCTAAAACTGCTGGTTTTGAAAAGACTCTGAATGTGTGCTTAAATTGTCGTATTATTTTGAGAAGGAATTTAAATGTTGAAAGAGGTCCGGTAAATGGAGCAATGGGTCATGTTGTTGGTTTTGTGAATTACAAAAATAGAGATGGAATTGAAATTTTAAAAATTAAATTTGATGGCATTGACGAAATAGAACAAATTTGTCGTTGTTCAGCTAGATTTTTGCTTGTGAAAGACTTATATGTTCGCCGAAAACAGTTTCCTGTTTGTTTGGCATATGCAGTGACAATTCATAAATCTCAAGGTTTAAGTGTAGATAGTGCTTTGGTGAACATTGGAAGTTCTGTGTTTAAAGAGGGTATGGCATATGTGGCATTATCACGAGTGAGAACTTTATCAGGATTGTACTTGATTGAGTGTGATGAAACAAAGATTTGTGCTGATCTAGATTGTGATAAAGAATACAATAGGTACAATAGGTTAAGAAGAGAGTATGCTCCACATTTGCCTCAATATCCTCTGATTGAAAAACGTGTGGTAGGCCGAAAAAGAAGAAATGAGAGTAATTGCAGTAAGGTAGTAGCAAAAAGACAAAAAATAGATGAAACTGTAATTGTAAGCAGAAAGAAAAATGATTCCGTTGAAGATGTTGTTGGATTTCAGTTTGAAAACAGTTCTGGTGTCAACTGCTATGCTAATGTAGTAGTTAATGTTGTTTTTTTTCTTCAAAATTTACAAAAACAGATTGTCGAAAATCGGGAACAAACATTGTGCTGTTTATTGAATTCTGTGTTAGAGAAATGTAGTAGTGATAGAGGAAAAATAGAAAGAGTTTCAGAAATTAGGAATCTTGTAGACATATGTTCAGGTCAAAATCAATTTTCCCAGATAATTCAGCAGGATTGTCAGGAATTTTTAATGTATATGTTTGATGTATTGGAAGATGAAGGAGTAGATATAAAAAATCTTTTTAATCTTTCTTATCAATGGCAACATGACTGTGATAACTGTGCTTCATCAAGTACTACTAGAATAGACAGTGAAAGATTTATATATTTGACTTTACCAGACTGCAAATCAGTGCCTTTTAATAATCTAGTTAAAGCAGCTGATCACAATATGGTGTGTACCCAATGTAAGTCTACAATGCTGTCCACATTATTTCTACAAAATTATGGTCGCTATGTCATTTTAATGTTCCAACGATGTAGACCTGATGGAACTAAATTGACAACTTCTATTAAAAATGTTGTGGCTTCTCAGTTATCGATATCAGGAAGAACCTTTGCAACTGTAGCTATTATTTTTCATGATGGTCCTTCTACAACATCAGGGCATTACACATGCTATTTAAAAACTTCTAAAGGTTGGACCCAATGTAACAACACTCATTTGACTTTCAAACAACGTTTGCCTTTTGGCTTTATAAATTCATACCTAGTGTTTTTACAGCCAAAATTTAGGTAAAAGTAATTGGCATATGAAGACAGGAGTAGTTTATAAAGGTTATTTTGCTGTTTAAAAATATATTCTGAGTAAAAGTGTTCCAGGCAATATAAAAAATTGACTTGTCATATAGGTACTGTAATTGGATCTCATAATAAGTGAGGTTAGTATTATACAAAATGATGAACATGAGTGAGTCAGAGATGGTTTTACAAATATTTAAATGTTGTGAAAATGTTGTAGAGCCTTTCTTTCAGAACGTCAGGAAAAAGATCATTTCAGAGTGCCTTAGAATTAATTTGAACAAATACTCATACATCTGACACTATTTGGCCAAATGGAAAGGTGCAGGAATGAGTAAAGAGTCATGACTGAAAAAAGGAGTATATGAAAATATTGAAAATATTTCAGATGTTCTTGGAGCTTTTCGTCTAGAAAGTTGATGAAATGGATTCTTAAGTGAACAGCAAAGTACTTTCCAACGCGAAAAGGACCACCATGATACAGTATTTGGTCTCAAGGAAAAGTAAGTCAATCTAAGATTAGCGTAGATTTGTGATTTGTCAGTATCTAAGGTTTTTTTTAAAACACAATCTTCTAGATTGTGTTTTTTTTTCCCGCTGTCATATGATGAGTAATTTGAACTCACTCTTTTAAGTGAAATTCAATATATTCTGAGAACAGCAAAAATAAACTTTGTAACATGTTGTACAAGTTATTTTATACTTTGGATTGTGTAAATTAAATTGTATTCCATTCTCTGACATTTACTTTTCTTTTTCCATCCTCTTTCACCTCTTTTTACTCACTTATAATGTCTTTCTCTCACTCTCTGTAACCCCCGTTCCCTTACTCCACTTCTTTGACAATCCCTCATTTTCATTTCAACTGTGTGTATCCCGTCTCTCCCTTGCATAACTTTTCAGCTTTTAGTCTTTCTGCTTTTCTTTTCTTTTCCGTATTTTCCTCCTTTGCTCTTTTAGTAATTCCTGTTTTCTCACTCAGCAGTATTATTGCACTCTATCACTATAAATCACCCACTCTCCTTAGCTTATCTTTGTTTGCTCCTTACTTTTGACCTCTTCTCTCTGTTTTTCGTTCACTACTTCTATGTCCTCAGTGCCTCACTCTACTTGTGTTATGTTCACTTGTGTTTATATACCTTCTATCACTTCTTTTACAACAACTTCACTGCTCCTTTCTCATCGTTCTTCATCCCATTTCTTTTACTCTGGTTCCATTACTATCCTTCATTTCCTTTCTTTCAATGTCCTTCTCTTTACTTTCATCACCAAATTATTTTTTCTCAGTACCACTGTTTTGGTCGTCTTCTCCTCTCTTTCCTTCTTTTTCCTCACTTACTCATTTCCTTTTCTCACTCATTGTACTCCACCTCACTCAGTTTTTCTCTTAGTGTGTCTACCTTATAACTTCCTCAGTCCATTTCCTTCAATCGTTGTATATTATCCTGTCTCCCTTCATCCTTTCACTCTATGACTGTTCTTCACTTACTCTCAGTTATCTTCTATTCCTCATTCTTCTAAATGCATCCTTAATTAGACTGTTTTCTGTCTCAGTCATTATCTTTTTACTTACTTCTGTTTCTTGATTTAGTTTTGCTAACTCACATTGTTTTAGTATCTTTCTTACCTTCAGTTCATTTCTCTGTTTTTCTCTCTCTTTTTCTCAGTGAATCTATATGCCTTACTCTTTGTAATTTGCTCTCCTTCTATTTCTTTTTCCCTCTTTTTGTCCTTCTACCTTAGTTTATTTCCCTTTCTGTGTTCTTCACTCTAACTTTATTTCTAAATAGAGTGTTATGATTTTTAACCTCTTCATTTGTATCTTTTAATTTAAAATACATATTTTACTAATTATAACTTATTTTTTCTTCTCTCTTTCACAGATACCAACTGTAGTAAAAAAAATTAAAGTTACATTTATTATATGGTAAGTATGACTAAAAAAATGTAGTTTGTTATCACCCTTTGCTTTAAGGTCACTAACCTTTTCTCAATCTACCTCACTCCTGTGTTTTTACTCTGCTTCTCTCACTTATTCTTATTCTCCATGTTTACTACCCTTTCCCTATTTACCCTCTCATATTCAACTTCTTTTGATCCCTATTCTTTACTTCACTTACCCTCTGTTCCCTTCCTTTGCTTCTTCACTCATTCTCTTTTTCTTAATTATTTACCTTACTCCTACACATATACCTCATCCCCCTCCCAACACATACACACACCTGTAACATACACCCCACACACACACCACACACACGCCTCATACACACAAAAAAAACCTCCCACACACACTCCTCAAAAACACACACATTCCATACACACACATACATCGAACACATATACACCCCACACTCATACACTTCTCACACATATTTCACACACCCTCATCTCTACCCACACCAAAACACTCCACACAACCACACCCACAGACACACCTTACACACCCACACTCCGACCTACACCCACTGACTTCCTGTAAGTCACACACACTGCATTACTTATCTTTTTTTGCTGTTTTACTCAAGCCCATTCAGGTACTGTTTCCTTTACTCTCTTTGTCCTCTCTCTTTGTGACTCCCCATGTGTTATCCTAATTCAATATTTCTCCCTCTTTCACCCCTCTTTACTTATACTATGGGTAGCGCACCGGGGAGCGTAACAAGGGGAAAACCAAGAGAAACAGTAAAATAATATTTTAGAGTGCTTTGAGGTAAGGTAGCTGTTGTGTTGTGTGGGTGATTTACTTACTGCACTCCTTCCACTCCTTTTCTCAGTCCCTCTGTTCTCACAGTTCCTCACTCCCGTTCACTCAGTCCGTCTCTCTTACTGTAATTGTCTCTGTCTCTTCACTCTTTCACTACTTGTTCATTATGCTTTCTCCCTGAAGTTCAAGCACACTACGTTATTTACATTTCTTTGCTGCTTCAATTATTCCCTTTCTGTTACTTCTTCTTTTCTTCTTTCAGTTTTTTCTCTCTGTCAATCCACATGTTTTAACTTTAGTCGATTTTATCCGTCTTATTTCATCCCTCTTTAGTTATGCACACTTCTTTTTTCTCTCTCTCCCTCACCAGTGTTATTTAAATCTGGTTCCGTTATTACCTTTTATTTGTACATCATTTTTTCTCTTTCCTTTTACTCTTTACAGCCACTCACATTCTTCATGTGCCTCTGCTTTAGTATTCTTCTTCTCTCTTTCTTTGTTTCACTGCCTTATATTTTTTTCATTTTCTCTCTTACACTTTCTTATATCTTTTACACTGTTTTACTATGTATTACACAGTACCTCTGTGTTGCTCCCTCTTGCTGTCTGTCTCTTAACATTACTCTCTCTTTCTCTTTCTCTTATGCTCTCCTTCTCTTGTTTTTTTTCTCTTTTTTTTGTGATTGCGCTAACGGGGTGCTCACCGGTGCGCGCACCGGGAAGCGCACCCATGAGAAAAATGAAGTCAAGAGTGCTAAAAAATTTAGTAATTTTTTTAAAATGGGAGGTAGTTCTGAAAAAAACTTTTTTTAATGTTTTTGTTGTTTTATATTTTTTTTCTGAACTTTTTTTTTTTTGATTTTTTTAACACTTTTATAATTTTTTTGGTGTTTTTTGGGGGGAACAACAAAAAAAGGAATTACAAATGGCTCAACAGGAGCAAAAAAAAAAACAGATTTATTGCTTCTTCTTTTGGTTACATTGATGGTTTTCCACCGCATTGCTTATTAAGATCACGCTTAGTTCCCCATAGCACAGTGTCTTGCCACAGAAGACACATACAATTTTGATACTGCCAAAATCTTTTTGAACATTGGGCACCATTTGCCGTCCTTCAGGTGCTGCATGTGATACTTCGGCAGAGGAGGTGCTGGGCTGTGGATTCTTCTGATTTTGCGTCATGGCACGAACCTCTGCTTGAGCAAGATTATTAGGATGCAACCTTTGCATGTGGCGCATCATACTATAATTGCCGAATGAATATTTCTTCTTGGAATTGCCCCTGGAAAGAATATCTCCGCAAATAAGGCACTTAACCTTAGGGGCATTCACTTTCTTCTGCCCAGGAGGGTGGGAGAAGAAGTCCCAAATAAAATGCACTTTTATGTGACTCTGCCTTGGCTCTTCAGGCAAAAATTGCCTGGGTTGTTCCTCCTCCTCCTGTTGTTCCTCCTCATCCTCTTATTGTTCAGGGACAAGGAACTGGGATGGTGGTCCTTCCTTTCTAGGTGATTGTGGTGGTGGAGGGGGTCCACCAGCTGCAGCTACTAATGATGCCATTGTCAGAATCAGATACAGGTCTCCCTCTCTCAAAGTAGAAAGTCAGAGTGAGGAAAAAGGTGGGGGCTTTCATCATTTGAAAAAAAAAAGTTTTGAACCAATGAAAAGTGTTATTTCCAAGTCACATGACCAGTTGCGCTTCCGTTACGCTCTCCCGAGCGCTTACGTTACGCGCTCTAGGTCGCGGCGTAGAGCGCTTCCGGGTGCGTTTACGAAGTGCGAAATAAGACGTAATGCGCGGCAACGCGATACGTCACAGTTAAGCAGCGCGTCATGTGACGCATCACGCGGCTACGCGATACGTCACGCTTACGCGACGCGTCACGATGTTGTTTTCGATTGCGGGAAATGCGCTAACGGACGCTCTCCGTTACGCGCACCGGGGCACGCCGTAACATTGCGCTTACCCGTGCGTTCACCGGTACGCGCCCCGGGAACGCTCCAGGGAAAACACATTTTTTTTACATAATTATACAATATAAAATTTGTTATAAAAAATATTACATTTCATACCTATAGGGATTTGCTATTAAAAAACCTATGAAATTCACTGAAAAAACCATAGGTTTCACACCAGTTATAGTTAGGAATTAGCATTTAAAAAACCTATTAAATTCACTGAAAAAACCATAGGTTTCACACCAGTTATAGTTAGGAATTAGCATTTAAAAAACCTATTAAATTCACTGAAAAAACCATAGGTTTCACACCAGTTATAGTTAGGAATTAGCTTTTAAAAAACCTATTAAATTCACTGAAAAAAACATATGTTTCACACCAGTTATAGTTAGTTGGAAACTTTACTCGCATAAAACCATTGAAATTCCCACGTTATAGTTAGTTGGACTCACTATAACTTGCGCATGCAATGCACTGCTGATGATGTCACATATTACATCACTCATGACATGGTCAGTGACATCACTCATGACATCACTGATGACACCATCCTTGTGACAGAGTGACAGACCTCCTTTCAGTGTAATGTAACCCTTGAAACACATATTCAAAAATAGAAACTAACATTTCAAAAAAATTGAGATACCCATACCAGTTACAACAACCAATTCAGTAATTCCACCATCTATATACACATCCACTCATTCACCAACAGTTCTATATAGTAACTCATACATATACTCACTCATCATATGTAGTGATACACCTATACATCCCGTTACACACCGACAGTCATCCAAAAGTTACTCACACACATACTCACACATGCAAATAAACTATTGAACATCCATTTATTTGCATATACACCTATACACACACTACCACCTTACTTCTAAGGAAACTTACACATACTTACTCTCTTAAACAATCACTTATAGAAACACATACTTATTTAAACAGGAACTCTTACAATCTCTTACTCTCACATATACTCACTTGTATACATCAATATTCACATATACTACATTAAAACATATGTAGTTACTGATAAAGACACTAGTGAGACAGTCATTCACTCACTAACACACACATATACACACTCATCCACCCATACAGTCCTTCACATATGCTGTCTTCAAAACACATACAAACAGAGAGTCAGTCATTCATACATCTATGTGCTAAGTAATACCCCCACCAAACCATACAGACACTCATACTGATACTAAAAAAACATCTAATAACCCACATACATACACATGTAGCTACTCACCAACCCATGCAGCCACTTATACACAAAGTGAAACACTAATACATATATTTAAACATGTAAACATTACTCACTAATATATGTATTCACTAAGATACACTTAATAAGCCAGTTAACCAATCATTTTTTTATAAAAAAACATCCATTTAGACACTTATTTAAACATTTATTCTTCCATCAACTTTTACATATACATATATAAAACATATTTATTTTTCAGAAAGACACACATTCACTGGATGGTGTCATCAGTGATGTCATGAGTAATGTCACTGACCATGTCATGAGTGATGTAATATGTGACGTCATCAGCAGTGCATTGCACGCGCAAGTTATAGTGAGTCCACCTAACTATAACGTGGGAATTTCAATGGTTTTATGTCAGTAAAATTCCCAGCTAACTATAACTGGTGTCAAACCTATGGTTTTTTCAGTGAATTTAATAGGTTGTTTAAATGCTAATTCCTAACTATAACTGGTGTGAAACCTATGGTTTTTTCAGTGAATATATTACCTACTGGCGGTCGCCAGTAGGTATATATAGTTAGGATTTTTTCCCTATGGGATTTTTGAAAATTCTATGTCTAATAACTTTGGCGTTTGTGGACGGAATTGGCTGAAATTTTCAGGAAAATGGCACATTTTGTTTCTGAGCAGCCCCTGAAAATTGGGCGGGGGTTCGTCCAGGGGGGGTTGAGAAAAAAGGGGGGTCCCAAAACGTGTTTTTAACATTGAGTTTTCCATAGGGCGGTTGGCCTCACTTTTAGCCCGAACGGCTGAATGGATTTGCATGAAACTTGGCAAAATTGTAGGGACTGGTAGCCCGATGTGCCTTTTGTAGGTCTCAATATATGTGCTCCAGTGGATTTTGAGAAATTAACGTTTAAAAAAAGATATATATTTGTAACAGCGGACCGGGCAGCGCCCTGGTTCGCGGACCTTACGCGTACCGGAACTTCGGGTAGCGAAGCTGATTGGCCCTCCGGTGTCTGTCAACATTCTAAACAGTCCGGAGCGGCCGCCATCTTGTCTCTCGGTAGGATTGAGAGACAAGAGGAGGCCAAAACAAAGGGGGAAATAACCATAAGGGGGCATAGTAGATCCTCCTTGACCTCTTAGGTTTGATGTGGAGGTTTTAAAAGGGCCTTACTTACTCTATTTTTTTTTTTTTTTACATTTCTGGTTAGCTCCCGGTCCGCGTACCGGGAAGCTAACCGGGAAGCTAACCAAAAGAAATAGAGCTTGCCAGAGTGCTAAACATTCTAGCAATTTTTTAATAACGGGGAGGTAGTTCTGAAAAGAACTTTTTTTTTTTATATTTTTGTTGTTTTATATATTTTTTTCTTTTTTGAACATTATTTGTTTTTTTTGTATTTTTTGAACACTTATTTGTTTTTTTGTTTTTTTTCAAAGGGAAAGAACAGAAAGAGGCATTGAAAAAGGCTCAACAGGAGCAAAAAAAAAATTTAAAACTTGCTGCGTTTGGAGCATCGGTGTTTCTCGAAAGCCAAATTAATTAATTTCAGACTCATGTTTGCGCATGAAATTAAAGTGCCACAATATAAGCATGTCAGCTTCATATGGACAACATTTTTTTGAATATTTGGCGCTGTTTCGTTGGCCTCTCCAAATGTGAGAGAGATATCAGTAGATGTTCTTGTCACCGAAGTTGGGGGGTTCTGTTGTAGTTCACGCATCTCTGCACGACTATAGTTGTTTGGATGCCACCTCTGCATATGTCGGTGCATCGTGTGATTTCCATAACTGTATTTTTTATTAGTGCCCCGGGATAACTTTTCTTGGCAGATAAGGCACGTAGCATAGCGTGCATTGACTTTTTTCTCTCCTGGTGGAATGGAAAAAAATTGCCAGATAAAGCTAACTTTGCGATGAGATACCCGGGGTAACTCTTTGACAAATCGTGGTCCCTCTTCTTCCTCTCCGTCTTGTTCTTCCTCTTCCTCCTCTGTGTCTCCAATAAACTGTGCAGATGGTCCTCTCTTCCTATGAGGAGATGGTGGTGGTGGTGGTGGGGGTGCAGAAGCTGAAGCTACTATTGAAGCCATTTTTTAATCAGAGCAAATGATCAGGTCTTCCTTTCTCAAAGTTGAAAGTCAGAGTGAGAAAAAAGGTGGGGGCTTTCATCATTTGGGAAAAAAAATAGTTCTAAACCAATGAAAAGTGTTATTTTTAGGTCACCTGACCTAGCCTTACATCATTATGAAACCAAAAGTGAAATGAACCAATGAAAAGTTTTATTAACAAGTCACATGACCTCTCACGCTCATGTTACGCGCTGCGGAACGCGCCCCGGTTAGCTTCCGGGTCGCTGCGCTTCGCGCCTCGGTCCGCGCCCCGGGGCACTTCCGGGTGCGCTAACGCGGTACGTCACAAGACGCATTACGCGGCAACGCGATACATCGCGCTTTCGCGACGCGCCGCGGATCGCTTCCGGGGAGCTGTGTTTCGCGCCTCGGTCCGCGCCCCGGGGCACTTCCGGGTGCGCTAACGCGGTACGTCACAAGACGCATTACGCGGCAACGCGATACCGTCACGATGTTGATTTCTTACCGGTTCGCGGACCGGGTCGCGGCATTAATTTGAGCTAACGGAAAGCTTTCCGGTTCGCAGACCGGGAGCGAAACAAAAAAAATATTTTAAAAAAATTATTAATAAACATATAAAATATATTTTTGGATTTAAAGAAGAATACATTTTACAGCTATAGATATTAGCTTTTAAAAAACCAATGAAATTCACTGAAAAAACCATAGGTTATAGACCATATATAGTTAGGAATTAGCATTTACAAAACCATGAAAATTCACTGAAAAAACCATAGGTTATACACCATATATAGTTAGGAATTAGCATTTAAAAAACCTTATTTTACTCACACAAAACCAATGAAATTCCATATATAGTTAGTTGTACTAACTATATATCGCGCACCCGCAATCCACTGCTGATCATGTCACATATTACATCATTCATGACATGGTCAGTGACATCACTGATGACATCACTGATGACATCTCAAATGACATCACTGATGACATCACTGATGACATCTCAAATGACATCACTGATGACATCACTGATGACATCTCATTTGACATTACTGATCACATCACTGATGACATCATTCATGTGATAATACGATGAACCTCTTCAGACTCTAATATAACCTTAGATACACTCAGTGTAAACAGACACTCACAGACTGTCACTCATCCATGGAGTTACTTACACACCTAGTCAGTCATGCAAACAAATCACACCTCCATTTTCACAACTATACATTTATACACACCTTACTTATTCAAACATATACTAAAACATATTTACTCACTTATACAATCCTGGATACAAGTTCACAATGATCCATACAGCCACTCACACATTCACTGGCTCTTATGCACAGTTATTTATATATGTCAACTCTCACATGTACTGTATTTTACATATGTACTTACTTTGACATGTAGCACTGAGACATCTATTCACTCACCAATACAGTCATGCACACAGTCAACCGCCCATACAGCTGTTTCCACATGCACTTTTGAACCCATACATCTATGCAGAGAGTCATACACCTCCCAGCCACCCATACACACTCTCAGTCTCCCATACAAATACTTGGGCAACCAATCAATAACCCATATAGTTAATCATATAGCTACTGATCAACACATGCAGCAGTTTACAGAACAACAGACATAATGATGCACAAATTAAGACAGTTTAGTCACTAACCCATGCACTCAGTGAGACACATTTAATCACTCACTCATACAGTCAGTCATGCACCTACTAAATCCTTTGTTCAGACACTTCTACATCCACTCATTCTTCAATATGTAAGACATATTTTAACTTTACAGAAACATACAGTCACTGGATGTTGTCATCAGTGATGTCATCAGTGATGTCATTTGAGATGTCATCAGTGATGTTATCAGTGATGTCATTTGAGATGTCATCAGTGATGTCATCAGTGATGTCACTGACCATGTCATGAATGATGTAATATGTGACATGATCAGCAGTGGATTGCGGGTGCGCGATATATAGTTAGTACAACTAACTATATATGGAATTTCATTGGTTTTGTGTGAGTAAAATAAGGTTTTTTAAATGCTAATTCCTAACTATATATGGTGTATAACCTATGGTTTTTTCAGTGAATATATATATATATATATATAAACTCATATTACCATCACCATCTAGCAGCAGTAATCCACGAACACCAGTTTGCATAAAGGTAGCCTTCTTAATCAGCAAAAGTTCATAGGCAAAGTTCACTCATATATATATATATATATATATATATATATATATCACATCTAACACATTTGCCACTGCTTGAAGACGCACTCAAAAGACAGGCAAATCCTGCAGTTTCCAGCAGAATCCTTTTATTCAGTAAAACCGGCATTCATGTCCAAATCGTGTCGTGAAAGCAGAAAAACAGGTTGAGTACAAAATGGAACCGGATTCATATCTGAAGGCTCACTGGAGAGCTAATTGAAATGTGCTTTAATCAATGTTTTTGAGGCAGAGCCCACCGAGGGGTTAACATTTCAGGGGAAGCACTACAAGTCCTAGGATGCTACCATCGCAATACTGTGGGTGGAGGCCATTTTTTTTGGCCTGGTCAAGGGCCTGGCCATGTGGGTGGGGTTCTAGGGGCCATTTTGAAGCCAGGCAGTGTGCATTGTGCCATAGGCCTGCAACCAGTCTGCCTTGCCTTCATCCATTATGCCCAGGGGTAGTCAGTGGTGCATGGGCCAAGTCTTTCTGTGTGTTCTCTTGATTTTAAACATCATTTAGGGCATGGTTGCCATTGGATTGGGGTGATTTTTTGTGTGTATTTCGATTTTTTGGGTGTTGTTGGGGCCTGGTCCAGGGCCTGGCCATGTGGGTGGGGGCCATTTTGAGGCCTGGTCCAGCGCCTGGCAATGTGGGTGGTGGTCTAGGGACCATTTTGAAGCCAGGCAGTGTGCTTTGTGCCATAGGCCTGCAACCAGTCTGCCTTGCTGTCATCCATTATGCCCAGGGGTAGTCAGTGGTGCATGGGCCAAATCTTCCTGTGTGTTCTCTTGATTTTAAACATCATTTAGGGCATGGATTCCATTGGATTGGGGTGATTTGTTGTGTGTATTTCGATTTTTTGGGTGTTGTTGGGGCCTGGTCCAGGGCCTGGCCATGTGGGTGGGGGCCATTTGGAGGCCTGGTCCAGTGCCTGGCCATGTGGGTGGGGGTCTAGGGACCATTTTGAAGCCAGGCAGTGTGCTTTGTGCCATAGGCCTGCAACCAGTCTGCCTTGCTGTCATCCATTATGCCCAGGGGTAGTCAGTGGTGCATGGGCCAAGTCTTCCTGTGTGTTCTCTTGATTTTAAACATCATTTAGAGCATGGTTGCCATTGGATTGGGGTGATTTTTTGTGTGTATTTCGATTTTTTTGGTGTTGTTGGGGCCTGGTCCAGGGCCTGGCCATGTGGGTGGGGGCCATTTTGAGGCCTGGTCCAGCGCCTGGCAATGTGGGTGGTGGTCTAGGGACCATTTTGAAGCCAGGCAGTGTGCTTTGTGCCATAGGCCTGCAACCAGTCTGCCTTGCTGTCATCCATTATGCCCAGGGGTAGTCAGTGGTGCATGGGCCAAGTCTTCCTGTGTGTTCTCTTGATTTTAAACATCATTTAGGGCATGGATGCCATTGGATTGGGGTGATTTGTTGTGTGTATTTCGATTTTTTGGGTGTTGTTGGGGCCTGGTCCAGGGCCTGGCCATGTGGGTGGGGGCCATTTGGAGGCCTGGTCCAGTGCCTGGCCATGTGGGTGGGGGTCTAGGGACCATTTTGAAGCCAGGCAGTGTGCTTTGTGCCATAGGCCTGCAACCAGTCTGCCTTGCTTTCATCCATTATGCCCAGGGGTAGTCAGTGGTGCATGGGCCAAGTCTTTCTGTGTGTTCTCTTGGTTTTAAACATTTATTTATTTAAAACTTATAATGCGCGACAGCTACCGGCAGTGGGTTTCCCGGCGCAAGGGATAGACTAGAGCAGAAAATGTGAACATCACAGCAGCATTTTTGACAGCTAGAGCGGCAGAAGACTATTGAAAAAGTAAAGTTGGGGGAGGAGCCAAGCTCGTGACCGCAATGGCCGCTCTGTAGCTCGGCTCCGCCAGCCTTCCTGCCCAACACGCAAATCCTGACAAATATCCTGACCCGAGACGACACACTCGGGAAGAAACGGAAACGTGAAGCAACGCTCGTACTCACCGTCTGGCCTGGGGGCTCCTGCGTGCTGTGGATCGGAAGCTGTGCTCCTGCTTGGTCCGGGGCCTTCGCGGTGTGGAGACCGGAGCCTTGCCTGTGTGGATCGGCCGGGGTGGCGATGTCGGCGGCGGCCCCCGGCGGGAGAGAGGGCCGACTGTGAGAGGCCGTTGTGCGATTGTTCCGGTGGATACTGACCGGGCCCGGTCCAGCGGCCGGGAGGCCCCGCGGTAGGGCGCGGCGTGCCGTGGATGGGGGAAGACCGTGCAGGAGGACGCCCCCGTTGCTGCCTCGTCTGGCCATCTTGAATCCCTGCGCCTGGAGTCGGCTTGTGATGCCCACGGGTGGCGGCGCAGGCGGACCCCCCGAATTTGATGGCGCATTTTTCTGCACCAGGATTGCCATTCTTGGGGCCTGCGTGAACTCCAAGGGTGTTCTCGCTTAAGAGCCCGCTCTGGGAGTTGCGGAGGGTGGTGACGCGGCTGAACCCTCAAAATGGCCGCCGACGCCCTGGGACACGGATTTCCTCAGGGCGGCAGACTTGTGCGGCTGGAGTGTGCGGGGGCCTGGTCATGTGAGCGTGAGCCCACGATCGGTGATGTCCTTGACGCCCTGCAGTCTCTGCATTCGGCCTTGGCCCCCGGTGCCCCTGTGAAAGGTATACGATCCGCCGCCATCTTTGATGGACCGTTCTTCATGGACGCGGCTCGACTTCGTGGTGGCGCTGCTTCGTCCCCCTCGATCGCTGCGAGGAGTGCTACCGCTGTGCATCGACAAGACTGCAAGCCTGCGGCCCCGAATCCCCTGGCAGTTGTGAGTGTGGAGTGCGAGGGCGTGGGCTCCAAGTTGGGGCCCGATCCTGATCGAGTGTTCGAGGAGCGTTGTGGACTGCCGCTCCGATCTACTTTGGTGAGGTCGTGCTGTTGTACTGCGGGGGAGCCTCTGCTTTCTTATACGGCGAGACTGAACTCCTGTTTTTTGCTGCTCTTGGTGTCATCGTTGAGAGTTCCGGACTGCAGAGAAAGATTCTTGTTTTGTTGCTGGTTGCCGGGGCCCCCTGGTCTACACCCTTGCCTTGTTTTGTTCCGATCGAGTTGCCTCTCCATCTTGAAATGTTTGCTTCCCACTGCTATATCATGTGTGGTAGTGATGACTAGGAAAGGCCAGGGGTGAGCCAAACTGAACCCTGAGGGCTACCGGTGAACGGATTGTGATGAGACAGACCCCCAATCATGATAATATGGACGATCCCTTTGAGAGTTTATGATACCTGAGATTGTGTCGATCTCGTTTAGACGCTGCATAATTGTGTGGGTGGGCGGGGGGCTGGGGCCGAACGACTCGATTGATGGTCTCCTTCCCCCCCCTCTTGATTTCTTTCCCCTTTTTTTTTTTTGCCTCTTTATTCCTCTCTCTCTCCTTGACTTCTCTATATTTCGGGTTCTGATTTGGGGCGACAGGCACGCTGCTGGGGGGTAGGCTGTAGCCTTCTGCAGGGGTGCAGGGTGGGGTGGGTGGGCCGGGGCTTCTTCTCTGTTTTCTTTTCCTTAGTTCTATGGCTCTTTTGTATCCCTTTATCGGAGCGCCGCGTCTGTGCTTGTCTCCCATGGTATGATTGAGGGTGGGAACTGAAGGTGTGTTGTTCTTCTTCTTACGGTTTTGCCACATTGCTATTACGACTCACATGCCCACCTTGCTGGCGATATCCTTCCTTTCTTTGCGTGCTTATTGCTGTGGGGTGCTTGCATCGGCGCGGCGTTCTCTCCTTCTTGCTTATATTACTTCTCCCCTTTCCTCCCTCCCTTCTCCCCTCTTTTTCTTCTTTAGGTTAGTATAGCGGATGATTATATTCACTGTTGCTATTCCGGTTCCTCCGTTCTGTCTAAAACATGTCACTGGGTGATGGGTAGACAAGAGACGAGCCACGGTGGGTACTGCTCTGATATATGGCGTCCATATCCTGATTGATGTAAACTGTTGCTGATGATTATCCATATTGATGCCCTTATGTTTTGCTGTTTGCTTTGTGGCCCGCTATGGGAACTCGGATATCCATACACTGCAATTGATCCTGCTATACTCCTTATTATAAAATTAACCTTCTTTGATCCTGCTCGATGGCCGTACTTAACCTTTCCAGACTGAACTGATTGCTTCTATATTGTTGGCTGCTTCCAGGGAACATCCCTCCGGAGTCATTGGCCTCTCATACTGTGTCGTGGCCGGCCTGACTGGTTGTAGGCCCGTATTTGTATATTCCTTACTGCACAATAAAGGTTTTCAAAAAAAAGAAAAAGTAAAGTGTTCAATTTTTTGCGGAAGCAGAACATGTTGGTTTTGGTTTTCAGAGCGATAGGTAGCACATTCCAGGATTTGGGGCCTAGATGGGAGAAAGATCTTCCCCCCATCTTCACAAGTTTAAATCTTGGAATGACAAAGTCACAGTTAGCCGAAGATCTTAATGTACGGCTGGGCCTGTAAGATTGAACAAGACTCTGAAGATACAGTGGGGCTGAGCCCTGCTTGATTTTAAAAAGGTAGCATAGGGCTTTAAATTTAATGCGGCTCGGGACCTTGAGCCAATGTAAATCGCGAAGAGCCTGAGTGGCCGAAGATCTCCTCGGGATATTACATAAAAGTCGGGCCGATGAATTCTGTACTACCTGCAATTTATTTATGGTCGCAGTATCGGCACCAAGGTAAAGGACGTTACCATAGTCCAGGCGAGATGTTACTAACGCCTGGACAACGGTTCTCCTGGTGGCATATGGCAACATCCAGAGAATTTTCTGGAGCCATCTCAAGGTGGTAAAACAGATGGCAGCCACCTTGGTAGCCTGTTGCCTCATAGAGAGCTTGTCATCTATGAGGAATCCAAGGTTGCGAACCACAGAGACCGGTTGAGGAAGGGGACCCATGGCACAAGGCCAGTGTTGCGGGCCCCAAAGATCTTTGTGTTTCCCCAGGATGACAATCTCGGTCTTGTCACCGTTTAGCTTGAGGAGATGCCTCTGCATCCACTCAGCCACTTGTGACAATCCAATTTTCAGACTAGACACATTGTTGCCTTCAGTGCTGGAGAGGGAAAAGACAATTTGCGTGTCATCGGCGTATGAAAAAATGGTCAGCCCAGCATCCTCCGCGATGGAAGCTAGGGGTTTGATGTAAATATTAAATAATAAAGGGCTGAGAATAGACCCCTGAGGGACGCCATACGCCGAAGGACAAATAGCAGATGCGGCTTTCGTAGAGAAGACCTGGAAAGTGCGCTCACTTAAAAAGGAGGCAATCCAGGCCAGTGCAGGACCATCTACTCCCAGGGACCGGAGAGAGTTCAATAAGATGGGATGAGACACGGTATCGAACGCCGCACTCAAATCCAAAAGGATGAGGGCAAAAGTTCCCCTGCGATCTATACCGTGCCGTAACCTCTCCGTTACCCCGAGTAGCTCAGTCTCGGTAGAATGATGCGCACGAAAGCCGGACTGGGAAGGGTGTAGGAACCCAGATTTTCTGCAAGATGGGTAAGCTGAATATTCACGTGCCTCTCCAACACTTTAGATAAAACAGGCAACAGGGATATAGGTCTGAAATTGGCAAGGTTGGACATGTCAGCTCCCGCCTTTTTTAGGAGAGGGACAACCATTGCGTGCTTCCAGTCCTGTAGCACGTGAGACTCATTTAAGGAGGCATTCAAGAGTCTCATGAGAACTCGCCGAGATTCAAGATTCAGCAACTTTAAGATCTTTATATTTACCGGATCACGCGGTGAGCCAGTTCTAACGCTATTTAGGCAGGAGGAGAACGAGATGTCATCAAACAGTTGCCAGTTTGTTACCACTACCTTTGGAGGCGGGAGTTCATTCACGGCAATTGGTCCCGATTGATGTTGATTTACTGTCATGGGAACGCTCATAGTGTCGTATATGTGCTCAACCTTGGCAATAAAAAAATCTGCAATGGAATTACACTGAGCTTCCTCCAAGACCGTGGGAGTCGGGATGGTGTCCTCTCCTGTCAGTTTTTTAACAACCGCAAAGAGGGTGCAAAGAGGGTGCGGGGGCAGTTCTGAGCTTGTGTCACTGTATTTACAGTGTACGCAGCTCTCATGGCTTTACATTGGGAATGGTATCCCTTCAAGGCTTCTTTATAGGCGATCTTCCGGGAAGCCGAGTAGGAGCGCCTCCATTTCCTTTCAAAAGCCTTGCAATTAGTTCTCAAGGCCTTTAAATCGGCCGAGAACCAAGGTGCCGGGCAGCGGTGAGATCTAGAAAATTTCGGGGTGGGGGAAGGACGGTGCTTACAGCATTATTAAGCCAAGATGATACAGCAGTATTCAAATCCCTAAGTGGGACGTCGCCGTTCTCAGGGCGGGTGTTAAAAAGGTGCTGGTTAAACTTCGTAACGTCAAGTTTACCCCACCGATGAATTAATTCGCCCTTGCCATGGCCGCTCTCAGCAAATTGCTTGGTGTTTGATAGAGCGAAATGGACTGCAAAGTGGTCAGACCACTCCAGAGGGCGAGCACTCTGAGAGCAATCAAAAGGAAGGTTAGAAAGAATAGGGTCCAGTTGATGCCCAGCAGAGTGAGTAGAACCCGAATTGCACAATGTAAGGTTAGGAACCTCTAAATCGGTTAGAAAACACTTACTGATGGTACATGAGGGATCTTCAAGATGCAGATTTAGATCTCCGAGAATTGTGCCTTTGTATTGGGGTGATTTTATGTGTGTATTTCGATTTTTTGGGTGTTGTTGGGGCCTGGTCCAGGGCCTTGCCATGTGGGTGGGGGGCATTTTTTGGAGGCCTGGTCCAGGGCCTGGCCCTGTGGGTGGGGGTCTAGGGGCCAATTTGAAGCCAGGTAGTGGGCTTTGTGCCATAGGCCTGCAGCCAGTCCGCCTTGCTTTCATCCATTATGCTCAAGGGTACTCTGTGGTGCATGAAACAACTCTCTCTGTGTGGTCTCTCTCTCTTCTATTAATTTAAACATCCATTTTGGATTAGAATTGCAATTTTTATTTTGGGTCTTTCCGTTTTTGGGGGTGTTGTGTTAATAATAATAAATGCCTAGTTGCAAATATTTATTGAAGCACGACATATGCAACATTAATTTAACTAATGTTCCTCTGGCTTCCTTAGCTTTAGGTGCACAAAGACTGGCAAAATCATCCTCATCATCATCACTTGCTGTAGTGCCAGGAAAAAGTCTTGCTGCGGTGTGTCCACAACATCACGTGACGTCACGTGTGGTGGCTACAGACAACTCTGCAACTCATGCAACAGCGTCCTGCTGTTCTGACATCTGAAGAAGATGGGCCCAAAGAAAGGTGGCCGTAGCTCCTCTACCAAGAAAGTTGCCAGGGCCACTGCCAGTAAGAAGGAGCAGAAGAAGCAAGTGGCACCACTTACCAAGGAGACTGGTGTGCCAGCAGACACTTTTTTTGGGGGAAAAAAACTACGCCTGCAGCAGCGGTGTCCGCCGGGGACCAAGCAGGTAGCAGCACCTCCGCTACATTGGTCTCAGTGCCGCCACGCCAAGTTAAGCCCAAGTCCATGAGTGCCGCAGAGGCAGCCTCTTTAATTGCTCTTTCACCATCGACCAGTGATGTTGGCGTTGACTAATCGCAAAGTAGTATCCAATCAACGCAGGGTGTAACTCATCTGACAAGTGTTGAACCACAGCCGCAATGACAACCACAGGTGCAACAAGGAGAGGCGCAAGGAGAGGCGCAAGGAGAGGCGCAAGGAGAGGCGCAAGGAGTGGCGCAAGGAGTGGCGCAAGGAGTGGCGCAAGGAGTGGCGCAAGAAGTGGCGCAAGTGGAGGCGCATGGAGAGGCGCATGGAGAGGCACAACTGCCCACAATGCTTGTTCCTCCAGAAGTAGGGGTACATCAGGAAATCGAGATTCAAGCAGAGGTATCATCTGAGCAAGCCACTCCTCCTGATTATCCATTGTCTTCCAGGTCCTCAGCAAGAAAAAGGTCAAGGAGGGGTAGTACAAGTTCTTCTTCAAGCCCCCTTCCTTCTGATGATCTAGATCTTGATTGGAACCGACCAATGCAGTCTGAGAGGGAGGCACGCCATGAGCCGACAAAGGTAGCTAAAAGGAAGGTTCCCGCAAGGCTTTCACTTATGGGTGATGATGACGAAAAAGAAGTAGAAGTGGTGCTTCTGATGAACAGTCTGACGATGTCGACCCAGTCATCACAGTCGTCACTCCAGCCCCAGCGGGCATGCAGCAGACAGACATTTTTACCCTATCCCGAATTGCTGCTGAGCCGGATGTGGGCGGCGTGGCACTGGTACCACCACCAACTCAGGTAACCACTACACCAACACGACCTACAGCTGCCATATTTTCTCTTCAGAAGGGCCTGCAGGGACCTCCATCCAGCTCGACCTCCATCCAGCTCGACCTCCGTTACCTCAAGTAGTGGTGCTGTAACTGTAAGTGCACAACAGAGTCAAATTCGGCCACGCCCATCCTCCACTTCATCTGGCATTGAAAGTAGCACCTCCACCACTACCACCAGAAATCTCAACTCCCCAGTTTGGGACTTCTTTAGTATTAGCAAAAAGGCAGAAAACCTAGTTATTTGTTCGATTTGTAAAACTGTAGTTAGTCGGGGTAAGCTTGGTACCAACTATGGTACCGGAGGCCAGAGAGGTCATCTCCAAAAACACCACACTATCCAGTGGGAGGCACACCTAAGTAAGATCCGGGAAGCCAAACGTACAACAAATCCAAATGTATCCATTGATATTGCATCTGATGATGACGAGGGGCTGATCGTGCAGGGGGAGGTGAAGAAGGGACAGACATTTTTTGGTACACACAGTACCCCTGGCAGCAGCACTGCAGTGGTAGCGCCCGTACCCTCTACCCCAGCAACATCTATGATGCACACTAAGAGTCTAGAGACACCAATGCGAAAAAGTACTTCAATGAGCCTAACTGAGTTGAAGAAGTCTGGATCATCATCATCATGTATGAAAACGGTCCAGACCACCATTAAAAGCATGTTTTGGTTGGAGGCACCATTTGAACGCAACCACCCAGCGGTCTTTATAATGCAATGCTGGCTAAAATGTTAGCGCTGGACCGTCTCCCTTTTTCTTTCGTGGAAGGGGTGGGTTTTCTAGAATTTGTGGCAACAGTCTGCCCTAAATGGAAGGTTCCTAGCCGGTCCTATTTTGCCAGAGTTGCGGTTCCAGCACTACATCAAGATGTGCTGGAGGTGATTGGGGCAGCTTTGCAGAAGAGTGCTGTTCACACTATCCACCTGACAACAGACATGTCGACCAGTTCCCAAGCCCTTGATTAAATGTGCATCACTGAACACTGGGTCTCTTTTGCAGGGGTTAGAGACAAGATATCTGCAGGTGTTGACAGTGCCACAATTTTTCAAGCTAGTCGGAAACATGCAACAGTAGCCATGTTTGCCATGGAGAAATCTCATACTGCAGTAAACATTTTGAAGGAGTTTAACAGTAAGGTCTTTAAATGGCTGCATCCAAGAAAGCGCATGATTGGTTATGTTTTCATGGATAATGGCAGTAATATAGTTAGGGCCATGAATGATGGTGGCTATTTCAGAGTGCCGTGTTTGGCGCACAGTATTAACATTGTTGTTCGAGATTTCTTGAAAAAAGAAAACAAAGTCAGCAAGTTACTGACCACCTGCCGAAGAATCTGCACACATTTCAGCCATTCTTTTAAGGCCCGGAAGCAGCTGAAGATCATTCAACGTGACCGTAGAGTGCCAGTCAGAGGACTCATCCAGGAGGTGGCAACACGTTGGAACTCAACCTTCTACATGCTTGAGCGTCTGTTTGAGCAGTGCTTGGTAATCAATGAGTATGTCTTTGCACGGGGTTCTTCTATGAAATGAGCCTAGAGGTCGAGGAATGGCACCTAATTAAAATCCTGACAGACATGCTTCGTCCTTTTGAGGTCTTCACACGTGAAGTCAGCAGGGAGGACTGTACTTTGGGCAAAGCTATCCCATTGTTGCGCATGCTAGAGCACCAACTGAAGGCGGTGTCTTCAATGTTCAAAGATGATACTGACAAGCAAGACACATATCAGTTGTCGGAGAGCTTATTGACCCGCCTAGTTGACAATGAAAGGCTTAAAAAATACATACAGAACAACATTACATTTGTGCCACTATTCTGAATCCACGGTACAAAAAGGCACTGGCCAGCAATACATTCATTCCTTTTACTGCAGCAGATGTTTCAAAGTACAAACATTGACTAGCTCGGTCAGCCACTCGATTCGAAAAAGAGCTGCAGGAAATTGAAGGAACCACCTCAAGTACTACTGAATCAGAAGGCCATCCGGCGTCAAGGTCCACTTCTGTGGCCGAAGGCAGTCACTTTCCCTCAGAGCCGTTACCAACACCAGCAACCGTATCATCATCATCCTCACATGCACCAGGCCCAGCCATAATACTGTCGGAAGCGTATTGGAAAACTCATCAAGGGTTTGCTCGTTCCAGTATTGATGCAAAGGCCACAGATTTACGCAAAGTGTAGCAGCCCTGGATGACCTTGAGTGGATGGTGCAGGCCTATCTGGATGACCCAACAGAGGTCTTCATTGATCAGAACCCATTGCTGTATTGGTATGGGAAAAGGGGTCAATGGCCACTGATCACCAAGCTGGCTCTAAATTATTTACCTTGCCCACTCGCAAGCGTGTCTTCTGAACGTGTTTTCAGTGCTGCTGGTTCAGAACAGGGGTGTTGGCGCGGCGCACAGCTTGTGTTACTGTAGGTGGTTTCGTTGATGGTTAAAAGAGTTTCAAAAGGATAAAGGTGCTCCAGCAGGTAACGCAACTGTCCTAATGCGTCAGAACTGTTAATAGGTTGAGTGCGCTACACGGGGTGTAGGCGTATCCCTGCGATTGGGCACACTTATGTGGTTCGTTGTAGCCATACAACTGACTCCAAAAACGTTCACAAGTGTAGTTTCTGTATTTTATTTTCAATGTTCATTTTTCAAAAGTTCATTATTTTTCGTAAATTAAAGTACATGATATATCGTTGATTGTTTTTCTCAACTCCAGAAAATCAGGACATACTCCAATGCATTTCGGACCTGAAGGGTCCTTTATCAAGGAGAACTGTGAACAGAAACATAATGAGGCTTTAATCAATGGTTATCTGATATCACAGTCATATAATAACATAACTAAAAAAGTCATGCGATAGTTAGTGTGCATGCTCACTCGAGTAAAATAAAGGAAATACATAACTCAGTGAACTGATTGTGCATCGTATTCTGAAATCGTAAAGTGAGATAAAGAGAAGGTGGGGGGGGGGTTGTCGTGACAGTTGATGGAAGTAAGATTTGAGTGAACCCAGTTGGTGAATGGACAAAGCACCCGAGAGCGGGAAGGTACTGAGAAAGGTGGAGTATGGTAATCAAGCCGCTCGTCCAAGACGAGACTTACGTGATGTCTTTAATCGAGGTTCTGAAATGATCTAAAGGAGACACATAACGTGCCGGTCAGATGGATGTGGAGGAAAGTGGGCGGGTGAACCTACTACATGGAGAGAAGGTCGGGGTTAGACTTACTTGGAATGGTGAAACGCAAGGCGTATCAGGGGTGTCTGGAACGGAGTTTGGGAACTTCGCGTAGTGAACGCGGAGTTCTGGGTAGAGTTTAATGAGATAGAAACCAACGAGGGACTGGGGACCGCTGATGAAAAAGGTGCGGCCATCTTGGAGAGGGTTAATGATGGGAAAAAAACAGAATGAACAAGGTTAAACAATAAGATTAAATGATGAATTGAGCTGTATACGACAAGCAAAAAGCATTGAACAATGCGTCAAAGGTGTACCCGAAGGTACTACAAATAGCAACTAAGTTCAATCCGGTCGTTTAGACCGTGGGGCTTCAGTGACTGAAGTCTGTATATCCATGCTGTTTCTCTTTGTAGGAGTACTTTATTGATGTCTCTTCCCTCTGTCTTGGGAACAATTTCAAGAACGAGGAATTTCAATTGAGCTACATTGTGATTTGCTTCATTGAAATGGGTCGCCACACTGGACTTGGTGTTTTTTGTGCGAATATTCGATTTGTGTTCGTTCAAACAAATTTTTATCTTCCGGGTTGTTTTGCCCACATATATCATGCCACACGGGCACTTGAGAAGATAGATGAGGTTGGATGAGTCACATGTTGCGTTTACATTTAGTTTTATCTTGAATCCTCTCATTGGGTGATTGAGAACATTCCCTTTGATTACATTATTGCAGTTGTTGCAGTGATAACACGGACGTGTGCCCGTGTAATTCACTGGTTCATTGCTCGTGTTAGATAGGATTTCTTTCAAGTTCTTGGAACGGGTGTAGGCAAAGATAGGTGGTTCTTGAAATAGTACACCAAAATCTGGTTCAGAAGACAATATTCGCCAATGTTTCAATATGATGCTTTTGAAAATTTTGCTAGATGTAGAGTACCTGGAGACTAAGGCCATTCTTTTGCTTTCTTTCCTGGGGTGAGCTTTTGAGGGCTTCTGAACGGGGGATTGAGGAGACTCTTTTAATGGCTTCGTTTATAGTTTCCTCGGGGTAACCTCTGACCAAGAATCTTGATGCCATGGTTTGTATTTGGGAAGTTCTGGTTGTTTGGTCAGACACAATCCGTTTGATCCTTAACATTTGGCTGAACGGTAACTGTCTTTTCAAAGAGTTTTGGTGGAAACTGCTGTGAAGTAGGGTGTTATTACGATCAGTCGGTTTCCGAAAGAGATCTGTCTGTATTCCGTTGGCGGTGAGTTTTATGAGGACATCCAAAAAGGTTATTTCCTGACTGCTGATGTTCCACGAGAATTCAATTCGATTATCTTTGGTGTTCAGATCCATGAGTGCTGATTTCAGGTTTTCTCTGGAATCTTTCCAGACAAAAAATAAATCGTCAATATACCGCACGTAGAGTTTTAGGTTGTCAGTCCAAGTGTTGTTCATGTAAATGTTCATCAGCTCAAAGTCACCCATGTAGATGTTAGCATAGGTCGGTGCTGCGCAATTGCCCATGGCCATGCCAGACATTTGTAGGTACCATTTCTGATCATGGGAAAAGTAACTATGATATAAGGTAAATATCATGAGTTCCAGGATGAAGGTTTGGGGGGGGTTCATGATGTCGCTGAATAACAATGCTTTTTCTACTGCCTCGATGCCTCCCTCGTGGGGGATGGAGGTGTACAAGCTTCTTACGTCCGCCGTACATAATATCAGTTGTTATCCTTCCTTGAGTTCCATCTGGGATAGTTTGTTGAGAAATTCAGTAGTGTCTTTTATGTGACTTTTTAATTTCGTGACCAAAGGTTGAAGGTAACGGTCAATAAATTTTCCGATAGGTTCGTGTAATGACCCTCTGGTGGAGACAATTGGTCGAAAGGGGGGGTTCATGAGATCTTTGTGTATTTTCGGTAGCATGGTGATAGTGGGACTTTTGGGGTGCTCCACTATTAGATATCTTTATGTTCTTTCATCGATGATTCCATCGTCAAAAGCTTTATTGATGATTTGGATCAAATCCATCCTGTATTCATTAGTGGGGTTCCCACTTAATGGCATGTATGTGCTTGAGTCCAAGACGTGTTCCATGATCCTTTGATTGTAAAGGCTGGAGTTCAAGATAACTAGGGCGCCTCCCTTGTCTGCCTTGAGACATTTAATCGAAGTGTTATTGGCAATTTTTCTTAAGGCATCTTTGTCCTTGTTGGTTATGTTGTTGTGGGTCTTTTTTCTATAGTTGATTTTTGAAATGTCTTGTCTCACCAAAGTTTCAAAAGTGTCAATGCTCTTGTGGGTACTGGGGGGCATGAAAGTGCTAGCTGGTCTTAGGCCCAATAGCAAATCTAGTTTGGTTTCTGTGGAAGGTTCCAATACTTTCTCAAAAAAATGTCTTAATCTTAGTTTGCGGGTGAGTTTAAATGTGCTCACTTCTAATTCCAGTAGATTAGTGTTACTGGTGGGAATAAACGACATACCCTTTTGAAGGGTTTTGGTTTCATGTTCCGTCAGTGTTGTGTCCGAGATGTTAATCACTAACGATGTTTCCTGGTTTTCCCTTTGTTCTTCGGGATTTGCTGGACATCTTCTGTTTCTTTTTCCTGCCCTTTTGCCCCTCCTGGGTCGTCGGTTCTGCCTGGGCTTACCTCTAAAAAAGGCACCGTTGCAGTGGAGTTTGTGTTAGTTGATCCTTGTGTGGAGTTTTGGCCATGTGGATCTGTGGAGGTAGACGGTCCTGTCGTAGTTTTCCTCGGTGGACGGTTCGTGTTGTCACTCCCTGAAGAGGAGGTGTCAGTGTACTGGTTATATGGTCTGTTTCGTCGGCGCTGGGCATAAACATCACCCCAGGTATAAACCTCCCCTAATTTATAGTCCAAGGTATCTCGGCGAAATTTACGGATATTTCGCTCATTGATTTCTTTGGCGTGTTTATCCAGCTGCTTATTGATTTCTTCCAAGGTAGTCTTAAGATCCTCAGGAGTGATTGTGTCCTTCAATTCGAGTTCAATGGCCGTGATTTCTTGTGAAAGCTCAGATAATATTTCCGACAGTTCCTCCACAATCAGGAGTATCAAGTCCAGGCTGCATTTGTTCAGGATGGCATTCCATTTTTCTAAAAAAGCATTTGAGTTTTTACAAAGTGAGGGTTTCAGGGCAATCCGTAGGCCTCGGGGTATGCGCAATGCCTTATGGTATTTAATTAATGTGTTAGCATGTAATTTCTGATTAATGCGACGTTTTGAAAGATATAAGAGTTGTTTGATGCATTGTTCCTTTGTTCTGCTTGAAGTGGTTTGTATCACCAAAACTCTTTGAAAAGACATTTACCGTTCAGCCAAATGTTAAGGATCAAACGGATTGTGTCTGACCAAACAACCAGAACTTCCCAAATACAAACCATGGCATCAAGATTCTTGGACAGAGGTTACCCCGAGGAAAATATAAACGAAGCCATTAAAAGAGTCTCCTCAATCCCCCGTTCAGAAGCCCTCAAAAGCTCACCCAGGAAAGAAAGCAAAAGAATGACCTTAGTCTCCAGGTACTCTACATCTAGCAAAATTTTCAAAAGCATCATATTGAAACATTGGCGAATATTGTCTTCTGAACCAGATTTTGGTGAACTATTTCAAGAACCCCCTATCTTTGCCTACACCCGTTCCAAGAACTTGAAAGAAATCCTATCTAACACGAGCAATGAACCAGTGAATTACACGGGCACACGTCCGTGTTATCACTGCAACAACTGCAATAATGTATTCAAAGGGAATGTTCTCAATCACCCAATGAGAGGATTCAAGATAAAACTAAATGTAAATGCAACATGTGACTCATCCAACCTCATCTATCTTCTCAAGTGCCCGTGTGGCATGATATATGTGGGCAAAACAACCCGGAAGATAAAAATTCGTTTGAACGAACACAAATCGAATATTCGCACAAAAAACACCAAGTCCAGTGTGGCGACCCATTTCAATGAAGCAAATCACAATGTAGCTCAATTGAAATTCCTCGTTCTTGAGATTGTTCCCAAGACAGAGGGAAGAGACATCAATAAAGTACTCCTACAAAGAGAAACAGCATGGATATACAGACTTCAGTCACTGAAGCCCCACGGTCTTAACGACCGGATTGAACTTAGTTGCTATTTGTAGTACCTTCGGGTACACCTTTGACGCATTGTTCAATGCTTTTTGCTTGTCGTATACAGCTCAATTCATCATTTAATCTTATTGTTTAACCTTGTTCATTCTGGTTTTTTTCCCATCACTAACCCTCTCCAAGATGGCCGCACCTTTTTCATCAGCGGTCCCCAGTCCCTCGTTGGTTTCTATCTCATTAAACTCTACCCAGAACTCCGCATTCACTACGCGAAGTTCCCAAACTCCGTTCCAGACACCCCTGATACGCCTTGCGTTTCACCATTCCAAGTAAGTTTAACCCCGACCTTCTCTCCATGTAGTAGGTTCACCCGCCCACTTTCCTCCACATCCATCTGACCGGCACATTATGTGTCTCCTTTAGATCATTTCAGAACCTCGATTAAAGACATCACGTAAGTCTCGTCTTGGACGAGCGTCTTGATTACCATACTCCACCTTTCTCAGTACCTTCCCGCTCTCGGGTGCTTTGTCCATTCACCAACTGGGTTCTCTCAAATCTTACTTCCATCAACTGTCACGACAACCCCCCCCCACCTTCTCTTTATCTCACTTTACGATTTCAGAATACGATGCACAATCAGTTCACTGGGTTATGTATTTCCTTTATTTTACTCGAGTGAGCATGCACACTAACTATCGCATGACTTTTTTAGTTATGTTATTATATGACTGTGATATCAGATAACCATTGATTAGAGCCTCATTATGTTTCTGTTCACAGTTCTCCTTGATAAAGGACCCTTCAGGTCCGAAATGCATTGGAGTATGTCCTGATTTGCTGGAGTTGAGAAAAACAATCAACGATATATCATGTACTTTAATTTACGAAAAATAATGAACTTTTGAAAAATGAACATTGAAAATAAAATACAGAAACTACACTTGTGAACGTTTTTGGAGTCAGTTGTATGGCTACAACGAACCACATAAGTGTGCCCAATCGAAGGGATACGCCTACAGCCCGTTCAGTGCTGCTGGTGCCATTGTAACTTCAAAAAGGACTCGCCTCTCACCCAAAAAAGTGGAGAGGTTAACAATGATCAAGATGAATCAGTACTTCATTCCACCAGATTACAAAATACGTGAATCCACGCAGGAAGAAGAGGACACCGACTTAGGTGACGGAAGTTCTTCTCTGTTAGCTGACCTACTCCCGTCTCAATTCACAGAGTTTGAGGACGAGCTCTACTTCCCTGACACCTAGGCCTGAAACTGACTTCCTTTTTTTTCGTTCTTATTCACTTTTATTCCTGTGTGTCTTTCTTTGTTTTGCAACTTTTACCACAACAAAACTCTAATCACAACAAATCCATCAGCAGCACTGTCTTCGTCTTATTTCCTTATTGAAGGTGCCGCTGTCTGCATTCCTGAAGTTCACAAGTTCACAATGCAGTCATGCTCCTCTATCCTCCTCCTCCAGACTCCCCCTTTCCATTTCCCTCAAGGCAGATGGCTGGATTACGCAGAATCAAGAAACTGTCGCTTCGTAGACGAGTCCCCTCAAAAGAAGTGGGACTGGAATTACTGACTATATGCTGATTGCTGACAGTTACTTCTGAAATTGACACAAGAGGCTGCCCTGTGGGCCTTCACTTTAAGAACAAGATGCGGGCAAAAAGTGGAACAGGTAATGAATAATGAGATGGCATGCAGTGGACAGCACTGGCTGGCTCTGGTGAAAGCAATTGCTGTTTGTTTGTTGTGCATGAAATGAATCATATGTCTTCTGTTATTATTTAATCTTTTACACACTAAATGTAACTCAACTCTACTCTGTTTTTACCTTGTTTAATTCAAATTGTACTTCTACTGCAGGGGCCACTACGTTGCATTTTTTAATATGCAAAATGTCCTTGGACTCACTGTGTGTGTAGACTGCGACTGCATTAACAACATTGAGTTTGCCAATATACCATGATGATGATGAGTCTTGATGATCAAAGTTACATAATATCTTTTTTCTTTACAGTCACTTACTGGGATGAATGGATCATCATCGTCGGTTTACGGAGGAACTATGGCCATTTCGTGAGTGGCAAACAGGTAAATAAGTCAACAACAACTACAGCAGAACTACATGTCTGTCTAGTCATGGTATGGAGTGGTCGAGCCAGTGTAGTGTTGTTATGCCAGAGTCCAGACAGCAGTTCATGTAAAATTGCGGCTATGTGGCTTGCTGCATACAATTAGATATGCTTTGTCTGTCTGTGTCAAAGAGGTATGCTACATCAGGTTGCTTCACTCAGTGGTGACTGCCTTGACTGTCTGCATGGCCCTGGCCTGCTGTGTGCTAATTACTATCCTTGAAAAGGAGACTCAGAGTATGCCCTTTAGAAATGATGCGTGTATATAATATTGTCGCCTCTGAAACTGAAAGTGTTATTTCTGCACTACACACCGTACCTTATATTTTTTTCTCCGTGGTGTTTTAATATCACTTCCTGTTTTTCCATCAACAATTACAGTCCAGCTTTTACCCAGTGCGATGGGAAAAACGATTAACTTAGGCTTACCATTAGCGATCCGCAATTCCGCAACCGCCAGGCAGGCAGGCAGTGGACAGTGTGTCTGGTCACCAAGATTGATCGACGGAGCGTCAGATGGAATGGAGCGAATAAGAGGAATGGCTGTATGCATGCAACTTCCCAAATTGAACAGGACAACTACAACATACAGTTACAGTATCTTCTTCACTTCTCCTTATCTTTTAAATAATGTTATTGTTGTGAACTTCTATGAGTGTGACTTTGTGCGTTTGTTGTTGTAGTAAAGTTATTATTATTATTATTAAAAAAAATTGTAGAGCGCGTAGTCACCCGTAGGTATCCCAGCGCTAAGATCCATGCACCTGTGAGTCAGAGGGGGCAGCGAGGGGGGGGGGGTGGACAGATTAGGGAAGTCAGGATAATTAGGGGAAAATATGGGTTTTTAACCTCTTCCTGAAACGTAAATAATTTGATTCTGTTCTAAGGTCGCGGGGAAGAGCGTTCCAAAGGCATGCGGTGTGGACCGAGAAGCGCCTTCCACCCGAACGTGCCTTCTTGACTCTGGGGGTGATGATAAGACACTCCTGATCAGATCGGAGGGATCTTGGGGCTTTGTATGGTCTGATTAATTTTCTTAAAATAGGGGGGCCTTTGTTTTGAAGCAGTTTATGGGACAGACAAAGGGCTTTAAACTTCACTCGCTCTCTCACGGGGAGCCAATGAAGAAGCTTCAAGGCTGGTTTGGCCGAAGCACTGGCAGGAGTATTAGTGAGGGTTCGGGCAGCGGCGTTTTGGATCCTTTGTAACTTGTTCAAAGTTGCCTCAGGAGCGCCTAGGTAGATGGAGTTGCTGTAATCTAGCCTAGATAGTATCAGGCCTTGGATTAACAGTTTTTGAGAGGTGGGAGGAAGTAGGGGCAAAATCTTTCTCATTGATTTGAGAAGCCCAAAGCAGGTCCCGGCTACTTTTTTTGCTTGTGTGGTGAATGACAGGTCGGTTTCGAGCCACACACCCAGGCTTTTTACCTCGGGTTTCGGGTCTGGGGGGGGGGGGCCCAGGCAGGTTGGCCAGATGTTCTGTGGTGGGGAGAGCCCTTTCCGACCAAGGAGGAGAATGTCAGTCTTTGAGCTGTTCAGTTTTAAAGCTGAGCTATTCATCCAGCCTTGTATCTGCGTCAGACAGTTGTATAAGTCCGCAGGTTGTTGACTTGGGTGAGATAAGGCCACCACTAATTGGGTGTCATCAGCGTAGCTGACGATCCTCACTCCGAACGGGTTGACAACCTCCTCCAATGGGGACATATAGATATTGAATAGTGTAGGGCTCAGAGAGGAGCCCTGAGGTACGCCACATTGGAGGGGTGTTTCGGAGGAGCAGATCTGAAAGGAGCGTTGGCCCAGAAAAGACGAAAGCCAAGACAGTGCGGTACCTTCCACACCGGCCCTCCTCAGCCGATGGATAAGGAGCTGGTGATTGACGGTGTCGAAGGCCGCACTCAGGTCGAGGAGGATCACTGCCAATGATCCTCCCGCGTCTAAAAGTGCTCTGGCCTCCTCCACCGCCGCAAGGAGGGCGATGTCATTGCCCTGCCCTGGGCGGAAACCTGTCTGTGAGCTATTTAGTCGATTATTAGTTTCCAGAAATTGTGATAGTTTCCTATTCACCAGTTTTTCCGCAATCTTGCTAGTCCCAGGGAGAAGAGAGATTGGCCTGTAGTTGGCCAGATCCACAGGATCCAAGGATGGTTTCTTTAATAGCGCCTTGACGACTGCCGCCTTCCAACTAGAGGGGACGACTCCCTGTTGCAATGAGGCGTTGATAAGATGGGTAAGGGGGGGAACGATAATTGGTGCTACTTTCTTAAGGATACGTAGCGGGGCAGGGTCCCTGGGAGATCCGCTTTTGATGATATTAAGCGTGCTTTCGACCTCTTCGGCGGTCACTTGTCCCCAAGAAGATAAGCTGGGGGAGGTAGGAGTGTTGAGGATCTCTTTTTCCTCACTCGAATTTGTGATTGGAATTGAGTCGAGGATTTTCTGGATCTTCTCTTTGAAAAAACTAGCTAATTGATGGCATTTTTCCTCATCTGCCTTGGGGTCTGGTGGATTTCTCGGTCCGGGGTCTGGAACCTTAAGAAGTTCTTTTAAGATAACAAAAGATTCTTTGCTGGAGCTTGCAGAATTTTCTATTCTTTCTTGAAAGAATATGCTTTTTGTCTTGCGTAGGGCAGTCTTATAAGTTTGTAAAGAGGTGAGGTAGGCTTCCTTCTTTACATTAGACTTGGTCGTATCCCTCCTCGATGAGCGTTCTGTTCTCTTGCATTCTTGTCGCAGAGACTTCAGCTCTGGGGTGTACCAAGGCGCGGGGGTCACTCGTTTGGTATGTTTGAGAGTGGTGGTTTTAGGGAGGAGTTTGTCTAAAGAAGATGTGACCCAGGAGTTGAACTGTTCATCGGCAGTGACAGGATCGGTGGAGAGGGCAGGGATAGAATCTGAAAGAATGGTGGCCCATTCAGCTGGTACAAGCTTGTGCCAACGTCTGTCTGTAACCTTAATTTTGGCGGTTTGAAGGGGTACTGTGGGTAAATCCCAGGAGATAGGGACTAGAAAGTGATCTGTCCATGGAAGAGGAAGGGGGGGGGCAGGTGGTAATACCCGCGATGTTAGTAAGGACGGGGTCCAAGAGGTGTCCCTTGTCGTGGGTGGGTTTGTTATTGACCAGCCGGATGTTAAATGACATAAGGTCCAGGAGGAGGTCGGATACTGTCATATCTGTGGGGTCTGTGAAGTGCAGATTGAGATCACCCACGATGAGGAAATTAGGGGCGGAGGAGGCTAATTGTGACACCATGTCAGTGAAAGCATTAAGGAATTTCCCTGGAGTGCCCGGAGGGCGGTAGATCAACAATCCCGAAAGGGAATGTACCGGGGAGGTTTGAATGGCAAAATGGCAGCTTTCGCAGTCTTCAATGTTGGCGTTGCTGATTCTACAGACAAGGTGTTCTTTGTAGATTATTGCCAAACCCCCTCCTCTCCCTCTGGGTCTGTGCAGAGTTTGAATAAGATAGCCTGGGGGAAGGGCAATGACAATGTCAGAATCAGAGCTAGCAGAGAGCCAGGTTTCTGAGAGGAACAGTACATCCAGACCATGATCCTGTATCAGCAAGTTGGTTTCATGCGCATGCTTTGGGAGGGATCGGCAGTTGAGAAGGCCTATCTGTAGTCCAGGCTTACCCGGGGGCTGAGTAACTGGGTTACAGCGTGTACAGTTGAGAAAGGGTTTACCTTAACCGTGGATATAGCAACACTCCGAATTTTTTTCCGGGTGAAGAGCCTGGAGCATATCACTCGTGTACACCAATCGGTTGTAAGGTGAATCCAGCAGCGTCCCTGGGCCTGGGTCCACCGCAGTAGTAGGACAATTTAATTCACTAACTCTGTTAGTGGCACTTTGCACAGATTTGGGCGATTAGACAATTTGAATCAACCAGCCAGTTAAGTTTCATGAAAACAAACGTACAGTTAACCCACCCCTGCCTCCCCCACAAAACAGTAAAAAAACACGGATGCTATGTTTAAGTTGAAATAAATAATGATTTGAACCCTAACAAAAATAAACTATCCCACAAGAAGACCCGAAGCACCCCCCTCCTTAACCCCAACCAATGTCCATGAAATCAATGTCCCCAGTCCAAAAACCCCAACGCCCAATTCCCACCCTCCCAAAAGTCTTTAAAAAAGGGGCAAGGGACAGTCTCTCTACTTCCGCCGGTGGTGTCCTTTGGCCAGGTGGTTACGGTGCTCTCTCCATAGGTCCTTGAGCAGGGATTTCAGCCTCGCCACCTCCTGCTCAAGGTTGGACACTCTCAGGGTCAAGCGGTGCTCACGACCCTTGCACTTGCAGGTACTGTGGGGGCAGCTGTTGTTTTTGCTGCTCAGCGGTGGCGGGTGGCTGCCAGACCGCGGCTTCATACCGCTGGAGGATTGCGCTGACGTATGACCCAGGGGCAGCGGAGGAGGATGCAGCTGTTGTCGATGTCGACTGCGATTCCTCCTCCTCCTGGGCCACCAGCCCCCGATATTCGGCGACAATTGCCTCCAGCTTCCGTTGCCGGGCTCCTCTAGCCAACTCCTTCCTTGTTAGTTTGGAAGGAGTATCTATATGAAGAAAGAAAAGCATACTGTAACCAATGCTCTTTAAGATTAACACAAAATAATTCAGCAGAAAGTTGTGTCACAGTAGCACTAGCAACTTGCAAGCACAGTACATAACATTTGTGGCACATATCTATCTAACCATCCACTTCGTCGCCCTCTGCTCTAACATTAGTGGGAGTTTCAGGAATTCTACTAGCACTATATGGACTCACTACATTAGACTCAGACAGTACACCAGTCTTCTTCTTCTCTCTTGTTTAGCGAAATTGGTACGTAAACTTGTGGAAGCCGGCATAATGCCAGCGCAGTCAACTTGCACCTGAAAAAAACAGACGCAAGCCATGATGACACAGGCTTGCGTTACTGTTACCAGTCCAGTACATGCAGGTGGTGAAGCTCTCACTTTTTTATTACGGGCGGCACTGGCCATACTATGTTACAAGGGCTACTGCTTAATTAATTTAACTTTCACCCTGCCCTGCCCCCGACTACTACAAAAGGAAAATGAAGAAGATAAATAATATGATCATCTATCCCGTCACAGGATATTTGCTTACATATGGAATGACGTTTAGGTGCTTTGTTTTTGATTTAATAAACACCGATAGGCCACACATGAATGATAGAGTTGTAAAAAAATTATTACCAGAGGTAGTGAGTGAGTGGTCACCGTAATCGCTGGATATATGTTGTTCTTGCAAACTACTGTTGCTAGTCATGGTAGTATTCTGAAAAATTACAACTTCTACATTCCTCGGCTTTGCTACTCTGGCACGGACGTGCGCTGTTACATGCTCTTCAAAGTAACACTCTTCATCCAGTGACCGTCTACTCTGTCTACATACACCTATGCGAACTATGAGGACGATACCATCCAGGCATCCATCCATTCAAAGTAAATGTCAATCATTCTTCTCAATGTCTGACTCTCAACTGGACAAACCTTACTTTTTCTCACCGAAAAATAACCTTTTTATTTTATTTTGGAAACCGCCAGCCATGCATCCGTACTTGACTTGCATTTGAATTTCAACCAAAGGATATATTGCGCACACATACAGTTTCTGTTTCACCCACCCAGGCAGTCCTCTTTTCTTTCTCCTTCCACCCATCCTTGCTTCAGCCTTCAACCGGCCATGCATCAAATTCCCAGCCACCTCGGGCAGCATTCAAAAACAAATATCATTCTTTGCCAGTCAATAATTTTCACTCGCTCGTCCTTCCTCACACCCTTCTTTCCCTTTTTCGTTCATCCCATCCATCAAGTTCATCTCTGATCTGACTTGGCTTCTGGATAAAACTTTCACAGCTGAGTTGAAGTCAAATGTAGAGGAGGCCATTGGTTACTCGTCAACTTCCGGCTAATGCGATTGCTACTGAGAAGTCAAGGGTGACTGTCTTCTACCTGGTTGACAAAAACCTAGTTCTAAATGTGTAAGTCTTCTTAACAGTAAAGTGTACTTGTACTGTACAATATATACACACCTGCAGAGAGCCCACTCTGCAATCTCAATAAGTAAGGAATATAATAGCTTACCACTGCCCGCCACTACCGTGGCATCCTCCACAGCAGTTCCTGCTGGCTGTGGCATCGCATCCGCCCCTGGAGTGCCCACCTCTGCACTGGCCCCGGCACTGGTGGTTGGCTGTGCCGATGGTGTTACGCCTAGAAAATGCATTTAATATTTTTAGAATCAATTGTTTTTATTGAGCAGTATACCAACACATAACACAGCTTGGCTGCCTACATCCACCGGCCGGCAGAGCACAATCCAGCAATATTGAACACAGCCTTAGGCCTACACCCCTGGGGGCGACCCGGCGAGGACCTATGCAAAGCCAGGAGGCACAGCCATGACCTTCAGCGTTCACTGCATTTTACGGAGAGGAACAAAACAGTTAAACAATAACACAACCCCCCCCACCGCCCTACTCCCGCCCCCACCACCACCCCAACCCCCCTTCCGCCTCCCTCCTCCGCATCAGTCCCTACTATTACCCTAGTTCACACTAAGTCCCTCCCGGCTCACAGTGCGCTTCAGACCTTCCAATCCTATTTGACTGCACCCTGGGGGACCACCGGGATAAGGTGTATGATTTGCAAGTACTTGGGACATATTACCTCGCGCAGATCACTAGATAGAAAGTGTATAAATGGTTCCCACAGCTCAGCATAAACCTCATCCTTGCCATACACACACAGTGAAAGCCTCTCCATGGCCAACAAATGCCACAGCCGCCGAATCCAATCCCTCGGGTCAGGGGAAGCAGGGGATCGCCATTGTGCAAGTATAACTAAGCGCGCTGCAAGCAAGGCTAGAGCTATCTGCCTGCCCCTTATAGAACGCAAAGGGAATGCTTTGGGATGTGGGAGCCCTAGCAGCACATGCTCCGGAGCCCTGGGAAATGTGATGTGAAAGGCCTCATTGATATCATCAAGCACCGCCTTCCAGTAACGCTCTAATTTCGGGCAGTGCTAAAGCAAATGCGTCAAAGTGCCCGGAGCACCACAGCCTCGCCAGTAAAGACCTGAGCATTTTGGATCCCAAGAGTTAATCCGCGCTGGGGTATGGTACCAGTATGACACTACTTTGTAGGCCGACTCAGCACCTGCAACATTGGCCGCAGTATGCTGCACGCGATAAAACACCTTTTCCCATTCTTTACGCGACAGCGGGCGGCCCAGCTCCGTCTCCCACCGAACCTGCGCTTTGGTACGCGGAGCCTTAGGGCGCGCAACAATCAGGGCATATAGGTCAGATATAAGTTTGCGGTCATCCTTTTTGCATATCACCCAACGTTCCAGGGCCATCAGGGGGCGGGACATATCGGCCATATTGGGAGGTTGCGTGACCCAATGTGCTACCTGCGAGTAGGAAAAGGCATCAGATTCTGAGAGGGCAAAGTGGTCCCGGTGTAGTGAAGAAAACGAAATCAAGCCATCGAGGTCAAAGAGGTGGCCTACCCTCTAGCAGCCCTCCTCCCTCCAGCGCTGGAAGACCAGGGATGAGCAGCCCGGCGGGAAGTCCGGGTTATCGACTATGGGCATCATAGGCGACGGAAAAGTGGTCCAGCCCTTACGCCGTGCCAGTTGATCCCACGCCTTCATCGTCGGTGATGTCACTGGTGACGAATATAAGCCCCACGCTCTGTGCTTGCGAGGGAGCCACAATTCGCGCCAAATATTGCGGCCCACCACCGCCTGATCCAGGAATACCCAGTGTTTGCTGGAGAGCGGTCTGTTCCATTCAAGAATAAAGCGCAGACAGGCCGCCTGGTAGTATGCCATAAGGGAGGGAAAGCCCAGTCCGCCGTTGGCCCGAGGGACCATGATCAATGAGGATGCAAGCCGCGGACGCTTGTGGTTTCACAGAAATTTTGTAAGCAGCCCCTGTAGCTTCTGTATGGTACCCCGTGGAGGGCTCAAGGGCAACATTTGGAAGAGGTAGCGAATGCGCGGCAGGATCGTCATTTTGACTGCTACCAGCCGACCAGACCAGGCGAGCTGCAAGCGGGACCAGTCAGAAAGCTATTTGGTTGTTTGCTCGACTAAGATCTTGTAGTTGAGGGAGACTGTCTGCGCTATAGTGGGAGCCAAGCGAATCCCCAGGTACGGGATGTCGGAATGAACCCACTGGAAGGCAAAGTCCTTCTGGAGGTCTTGCACGTCAACAGCTGAAACCGAGACGTTAAGGACCTGGGACTTGGAAGAATTGACCTTAAAGCCGGCTACGCCACCAAAGTCACGCAATTCCATCGACAAGTGCCGCAAGGAGGTGTGAGGGCAAGTAAGCGAGAGGATCACGTCATCGGCATATAGGCTTATCTTGTGCTCATCAGCGGCAAACCGGATCCCCTGAATAGCCGCATTAGCCCGCACCCGCTGAGCGAAGGGCTCCATATAGAGCGCGAAGAGCAACGGCGACAGGGGGCACCCCTGTCGCGTCCCAGGAGTGATGGGGAAAGGGGCAGATCTGCAACTGGTGACCCGAACCGCTGCTCGCGGGGCGGCGTAGAGGCAGCGCACCTATGTCACGAAGTTGTCCCCCAGCCCGAAAGACCTCAAGACCGCGAACAAGTATGTCCAGTCGACGCGGTCGAAGGCCTTCTCAGCATCTATTGATAAAAACAGGGCCTGCTTGCGAGAACGGTGCACCAAGTCCATAAGGTGCAGAAGCCTCTCCGTGTTTCCCCCCCCTTGTCGCGTTGGGATAAACCCAACCTGATCCGGCTCTATAATGCCATCCATGAATGGGCTGAGGCGGGCCAGCGAAAAACTTCATGTCGATGTTGAGGAGTGAGATGGGGCGATACGAGCCACACTCCATGGGGTCCTTCCCTGCCTTGGGGATAACCGTAATCATCGCCTCCGACATAGAAGGTGTCACTTCTCCCATTTCCCGTAAGGAATTAAAGAGGCGGGTTAAAAAGGGCGCCAACTCCCTGCAAAACTTTTTATAGAAAATGGCCAAGAATCCGTCCGGTCCTGGGGACTTGGTCAGTTTCAACCGCGAAATCGCGGAAATGACTTCCTCTATACGTATTTCAGCATCGAGCACTGCTGCCAAGGCCTGCGCGAGGGGCGTTACTCCGCATGACGTCAGATATGCCTTCACCCGTTCCGGGTCCGATGGTTCCTGGCAATAGAGCGTGTGGTAGAACCGCCGGAAGGAGTATGCGATACGGGCATCTGTAGTCTGCTCTACCGCATCAGCGTCCCGAATGGCCTGGACAGCGGCCTGCTGCGTGCGGGCCCTCAGCCTGTGCGCCAGCATCCGGCCCCTTTTCTCCCCACTGAGATAGAACTTGTGGCACAAGTGCAAGAGGGTGTATTCCACCCGGTCCTGGTCAAGATGTTTAAGCATGCGCCTCTTCGTTTCCAACTCCCTCCAGACACGTGGGGCCCCAGTCCACTTATGAATCGCCTCCAGGCCTCCCACCTCCCCTTCCAATTCTTCGTGCTTCTCCCTGCGTAGTCTAGCCAGTGACGCGAAAACCGCAATAAAGTCCCCCCAAGCTACCAATTTGAGGGTTTCCCACACCGATCCCAGCGACATACCATCTTTGTCGTTATACGCGAAGTATTGAGTAATCGTGGTTCGTATGCGATCAATTACCGATTCCGAATTGAGGAGGGAATCCCGTAGACGCCACCCCGACGATTGCGGCTTTTGCTCGTTACAGGCGACCTGTACGGAAATAAGGGCATGGTCGGACAGGGAGCACGGGGAGATCTCTGCAGCGGATAGATGGGGCATGAGAGACGTAGTGGCGAGGAAATGGTCTAAGCGCGCATAAGTTTTGTGAGCTGCTGAGTAATAGGTGTAATCGCGTTCCAGGGGGTGATGAAAACGCCATACATCGTGGAGCCCCCCTCCTGTAGCCACTGCTTCCCTCCCTGGGAGATGGCCCCCGCCTGATGCGTGTGCGCAGCTGACCTATCTAGCGCCGGATCCATAACTACATTCAGATCTCCCCCCACTAACACACACACATCTGGGGAAGCTAAAACCTCCGCAAGCGCTGACTTCAGAAAGGATTCCTGTTGGACCTTTGGAGCATACAGGGAGCCAACCGTAAGGAGTGTAGATCCCCATTGAATCCTGACCACCAAGAAGCGCCCCTTAATATCAACGACGTGGGACAGGACCTTACAGCGAGCTTTGGCGCTTATCAGGATAGCCACTCCCTGTTTTTTCGCAGCGCAAGAGGACCACACCTGTGTTGGGAAACGCCTATCTCTCATCCTCTTAGTATCCTTGGAGAGGAGGTGCGTCTCCTGCAATAAACACACATCCCCTTCTGCACCCTCCAACAGGGATAAAATGGCTGCACGCTTAACCGGGCTGTTGAGGCCCCGCACATTCAGGCTAACAATTTTCAAATCTTTCCCCATAGTTGCTCCACAGGGATAAAAGCATTATACGTGGCTCTTGAGGTCGTACCCACCGTGGACAGCTCGGGACCCTCCATAAAAGACAAACTCGCAGCCCGCTGCACAGAATTGTTGAGTCCCCTAACATTGGGACTCACCACTTTCAAAGACCTGGACATTTGTCAGACGTCCAAGGCAACGCGCAAACCCCCAGTACTAAATTCAAAACAGCATTGCAGAACAAGCACATTACAAGCCTCCCAAGAATCCCCGCCCGATGCCGTTCACAGGAAGGAAGGACATTCAACAGCCTACTCATAGCACCCTGAAACTGATGCGGAGCCCCCCCACCCCACTGCCCCTCCCTATCCCCACCACCCCCCTCCCCCACAAAATAGAAGCCCCCTAGAAACACAAACCCCAATAATGAGTCCATAGACCCCAACAAGACAAGGAAATAAAGTAAATGATAGTCCGTTGAATAGGCCTTAAGAGCAGGGGAACATGGCACTAACCCCCCCATTACCCAGGTCCTGATGCAGGACATCCCCCATAGTAAGGACATTGAAACATTACCCATCTGGAACCTGTGGGCAGTTCCCTCCGGCACCAGTTAACGGCCTGCAGGGGCCAAGCAAAAGACTCAGTCCTCAAGTGCCCGCTGGGGCATCCGTCACCAGAGCCACAGAAGCCACTGCCGCTCCTCTTTCTCGCAGGCTTACTGACAGATCAGGTTTTGTCGTTGTTGCCAGCTTGCCGACCTTCTGCCACTCCGGGGAATGGCGCATTTGTTGGGTAGGGGAGTTGCCGGTGACGGTCGGGGTAGCGTGCCGGTCCAGACCCAAGATTTCTCGGGCCGCGTCCAGTGACCGAACCTGGATCAGCTTGGTCTTCCACTTAAAGACAAGTCTGAACGAGTGGCCCCATGAGTAGGGAACCCCTTGCTCCCTCAGAAAGTTAGTGACAGGCCAGAAATCTCTCCGCTTGGTCAGAGTAGAGGCCGCAAGGTCTTGATAGAACACCGGACGATGATCTCGGAATTCAAGGGGGGTGTGATCGCGCGCCTTCCTTAGAATCCTTTCCATGAGCTGAAAATCGTGGACACACACTAGAATATCAGGGGGAGGGGCTTTGGGTACCCGCGGTAGGCCAACCCGATGAACTCTATCCATTTGGATCTCCTGTAGGTCCTCCTCGTTCAAGACATGCCGAAAGAGAACCTCTACATATTCCCGTAGGTCCGCCCCTTCACCCTTCCATGGCACCGCTCTTATCTGTATATTATTGCAGGGAGATCTGTTCTCTAAGTCCTCAGTGTGGGCTTGCAGGTCTATGTTTTGCTCCATGAGGCTAATACATCTTGCTGGAGCCGATGCACATCCTCCGCTGTCCATACATCATGTTCCTCCAGCGTCGCGACACGCTCGCCCACTGCATCCACATCCCGCCTCACCTCTTTCAGATCCGACGCAAGCTGGGAGCACAGTTCCATGATGTCCTCCTTTATCGCCGCAAACAATCCCATCATGAAAGCTTTTGTGGCAGGCGCCTCGCTGTCGTCGCGGCGTGGGGACTTGTCAGCAGCCGGCGAGGTCGTTTGTGGCACGCTCTTCTGGGCGCTTTCCTTCGGCAGCTTGTCCTTTTTAGGACTGTTCACCGCCATTTTGTCGTTCACTTGTAGCAATGAAGGCGTGGAGACCACTGCTCAGTCCGCCCTGCCCGCGCGCTGTCTCACTAAGCATGCTAATCCAGACGTCAGGAAAGGCCATCTTAGTGACCAGGTGGCCACCCACAGGCCGTGGTAGACTGCCTCACACCTCACCAGGAGTGACGGGGCCTTTCAGGCCATCACGGCCCAATGCTGGCAGAGGCTGGTTCGGGGAGGAGCGGGACGACCCCCGTTAGCCAGGCACTCAACGCCACCAAAGTCCGCCCTGGGCCCTCCCACCAGCAGCATCGTTAGGCCACACCTGCGCAGCTCCGGCTCCAGCTGCCGCTATGTTCCGAGCGCTTAAAGGCCCTGTCCCAATCAGGGAGCTGGGAGCCTCACAGGCCCCACCAACACACTCCCGGCGCCAAGCACTGCCGCGCAAAAGTCGAGGGGCGGGCGATGGGCCACTGCACCACCCCCAGGCCCCCTCCTTACGCTCCGACTCTGGGTGCCACCAAGACTCCTTACGGAACCGCTTAGGGGCACGGGACTCTCCGCTGGGCCCTGAAGGATCCGCCGGCCCCCAGTGAAGGCCTGCAGCAGGCCTCAGTGCTGTCCGCCGAGCTGCGGACCGATGTGCAGGCACCCCACTCAATTCCTTCCGCATGCCTCACCTTCCAAGGGCCTGGCCGACTCTGGGCTGTGTTAATGGAGGCCTTCGATCGCTGACGGGCACTCGCGGTGGTCTCCCGCTCCACTGGGCCGCTCCCATAGTGGCGTCGCTGCGGGGCTCCCTTTGTCACTCCGTACTGCAGAGCGTCACACCCGGCCGTCAATCAGGGTCGGGCAGTGCCGACTCCGACCCCCACCGCAGTAGTTGCTCCGGACGCCCCACTTAGAGCGCAGCAGGCCCCGTCCACTTGTCAGGCGGCTCCCGGGTCACACAGCTCGGTCAGGCTGCACCTCGGCGCGTCCCCGTTTCTCCACTCAACTCCGGGAAATACCGCCACTCTGTCTTTCCGGACAGCCCCAGGGTACTGGACACCGCTTTTGGGTCGTGGAAGGCGCCCTGCAGGGTGATTTACAACACTATTAATCAAGCGGCGCCGGAGGGACTGAAAAGCACGTCCTACTCCGCCGCCATGTTGGCCACACCCCCCCATTTAATATTTTTAGATGCAATATACACCACTACCTGTTTTGTCCAGGAATGAAAAAAAGTTACTAGTCCTACATAAATAAATTTAATAATTTGTGACTCTCTAACTAAAAATTTCCCTTTCTTCAGGGAAGGGTGTTTTTTATTTATGCTTAGCCATAACATGTGATGCTACACTTTTTGACACAACTGATGAATGCTTGCTTTTAACCCGCACCATTTTTCTCATAACAGACAGAAGCTTCCCTTCTACGAACAAGAGCAAGATCATCATTATATGTTAGTCGGAGTCATCAATGATTCATCCCCACCAAGACTTTAAGTTCCAACCAGGTGAGGGCTCTCCCACAATTAATGTGTGAAATCAGCCACTTTTCAGTCGTTCACTGTTTGTTATATGACATTGCTTTTAATAAATGGTTTTATATAATGCACAATTTACATTTTTACAGAGTACACACAGAGCTAGTTGTTTTTCTTTTAATAAAGCTTTAAAACTTACATAGACTCAGTGGTTTTTGGTCATGAGTGAGTGAGCGAAAGGGTTTGCAATTTGCAAGCATGAGTCCGTGACTCTGAGAGGTCGGACTCTGACTCCATAGTCTTATGTCCTGGGTTGTATAATCATTGGGGATCATCGCTGCATTCAGGAGCTAAATAATGACTCTGACACACTAGCTAGTCAGTAAGGAGATTGGGGGTTCAACTTCTGTTATGACTGAGGTATGTGGAAAGTCTAACTGCGCCTATTATCACTAATGCCCTATTTCTTGTCCATAGTTCTGTATGTGCAGAATAGTCCCTGCAACAGTAGTAGTATGTCCTCCTATCCAATCAAAAAGTAAACTAGTATCTTATTCTTGGTGGACATTGACATTTTATTGTTGGGAATTGTCAAAGCATAAACATTTAGAAGACTTCAATAGACATTATGGGCAACCCAGAGGACTGCACTCAGTGCCTAGAGCAATTGCTGAATAGGAGTTTTGTTTAACACCTTTTGTCAACTGTGCATGCTTAGCTAGCTACACAGACAGATTAATAATAAGCTAGTAGTAGCACAGAGAGTCATAGTAGAGGCAGGATAAGAATTTAGAAACAGTCTACAAGAAGATCAAAGACGATTTAGGAAAAAAAAGACTTAGGAGGAACGTTTGGAATAAATAGGTGCTGTAAAAGATAGGGAAGTATAATTAATAATATTAACAAGAAACTTACTGGGTTCAGCAGAGTAGCCCTCGGCGGACCTATCCTGGCCTTCCTGTTGTTCCTGCTCCGCCGGCGCCGCTACCTCCTCCTCTGTCCTCTTGCCCCTGGGGGAAGCTGATGTACAACATGAAAGAAAGACACAAACATGGATGATTGTTGTCAACCAAATCAAACATTTAAAAAAAACAATAACAAATTATTTCTGGGAAATAGACAACAATTACACTACATTTATTGACCTATCTGATGTGGTCTACAAGGATATTAGTATTGCTGGATTCGCGGACCGTCTACTTGGAAAGTTATCTAACTCACTAAACCAACTACAAAAAGGTTCTACTAGGACTGGCAGGCAGCACTCCGCAGCACGCGAAGTGACAGACACAGACCGTCATGATTGCAGACCACTAAAAAGGTTCCTACTAAATAACCAGTCATAATATACTCAAACTATCAATCCACCACCACTATCTCTTCTTAGTGGCAGGAGTACAAAGGAAGGACTGGACTTGAGTCTCTAGTGTCTAGGATTACGCAGTTCTGTAAAGTACACTCATACATAATCACTCAGGCCAAATGAGCACAAAATTGAAAACAAGTAAGTATAGTAGCACCGTCAGTGAGCAGGCGAGCACCTGCAATCACAGAAGCTTTTGAAACATAATTTACCTGCAATGTTATATAATCTCTATTTTCTAGCATTACGCACTTATGTAAAGTACACTCATACATAATTAATCACCCAGGCCAAATGAGCACATAATTGAAAACAAGTAAGCATAGTAGCACCACCAGTGAGCAGGCGAGCACCTGCAATCACAGAAGCTTTTGAAACATAATTTACCTGCAATGTAATCGTCAGCATTCTTGCTCTTCGGAAAAAACAAATTGCAATATCATAACACAGAGCAGGAGAAAACAAAGTAGTGAATAAATACTAGCTACTACTACTCACCAAGCCCAGGGATCTCGACGCCAAGCAGGTCGAGCAGGTCTTGTTCCCGGTCCAGGATGTCGGACCACCGATGCGTTGCCTGGTTGCAGGTGCGCCGGACCCAAGACTCCCGATACATGGTCCGGCACACCTTCCCCCAAAGCTGGCGATGCTCCCGGAGCCCGTACCCGGTAACGGGCCTGCCGCGACGATCTTGGGGAGGTAGCGCTGGACAAAGAAAACCAGTGCGGCCACCTCCACCGGGCTGAAGATCTCCCGGGCAGTTACTGCCTCCCCCCTTAAGCGCCTGCAAGGGAGCCGGGTACGGGGTGCGGGACCCTTCTCCTTCAGGTTCTTCCCGGCTTCCGTTGCCATGGTCCTGGACAGGAAAGGAAAATAAAATAGGAAAGAATAGGGAAAAAGTAAATAAAAGAAAAGAGTTTAAAAAAAGTAGTTTTAAAGTAACTAAAAGTAGAAAAATCACAAAATATAGATGTAGAAAAATAAAGAGATAGATAATGAGTACATTTTTTTTTTAAAAGTTCAAAGAAACAAAGGATTGCAAAGATTAAGGGAGGATTGAAAAAGCTTGCCCACAACCATAGCAATGAATGAAAAACAAGATGGCCGCGCCCATTGCGACCGCGTGGGTAAGTTTGTGTGATATTACTCCCGCGAGCACGCAAAAACGGACACGAACACGCAATTGCGGCCCGGACGTAGGAAATGCACAACGCGAGCATGCAACTGGTGCCCGGAAACGGAAATACGCAACGCGAACACTGAAAAAAAGATGGCCGCGCCCATGTACAACTGCATGGGTAACTTTCCGGTCGCCGTGCTGAAAAAAACCCCACAAACACGCAAAGCGCCCCGCGAACACGCAAAAATAAAAAAATCCGCAAATAAGCACAAATTCGCGGATTTTGCAGACCGCGAATTCGCTTTCGCACGAATTCGTGTACCACACAGGAATGATTTCACAATCTTTTAATTAAGGGCATCTGCATTGCAAGGCTGGTAATTCAATCCCCGACGCGTTTCGAAACAACATGCTTCTTCTTCATGGGGCGGCAGCAAATGACGAATACCAATTACAACGTCAATTCACCTTTACGCATGCTCTCTCCAGTGAGGCATGATGGTCACTGTATATATATATATATATATATATATATATATATATTACCTACTGGCGGTCGCCAGCAGGTAGTTATAGTTAGGATTGATTTCCATAGGGAAATCACAACATTCTATTGGGAATAACTTTGGCGCCGGTTGAGGAATCTGCTTGAATTTTTCAGCAACTTTGCCTTGCGGCGCTCCGGTCCTTGCCTGAAAGTTTGGGGGGGATTCGTCAAGCGGGGGCCGAGATAAAAGGGGGGTCCCAAAACGTGTTTTCCCCATGTTAATTTCCATAGGGCGGTCTGTTTCACTTTTAGCTCGAACGGCTGAATGGATTTTCACCAAACTTGGCAAAATTGTAGGGACTGGTAGCCCGATGTGCCTTTGCTATGTCTCAAGATATGTGCTCCAGAGGATTTTGAGTAATTTCTGTTCCCAAAAATTTATATATCTATAGCCGCGCCCCGGTACGCGCACCGGGGAGCGCTCCGGGCGCGCCACGCGACTTGTGTACGGAAAGCTGATTGGCTCTCGGGTGTCTGTAAACATTCGAAACAGTCCAGAGCGGCCGCCATCTTGTGTGTCGGTAGGATCGAGACACAAGAGGTGGCAAAAAACAAAGGGGGAAATGACCAAAATGGGGCAGGGTAGACCCCCCCTGACCCCCTAGGTTTGATGTGGGGGCCATAAAAGGGGCCCGCGGGGCGAAAAAAAAAAACATTCGATTTTCGCGGGGGGAGCGCCCGGTACGCGCCCCGGGGAGCATACCGGGGAGCGTACTACGGGGAAAACACAGTGAAACAGGAAAATAATAATTTAAAGTGATTAGAGGTAGGGTAGCCGGTAAGCGCAACGGGAGTCCTCCATTTTGTGTTTCGGTAGATTTGAGACAGAAAATGGCGGACAAATAACGTTGGGAATGGGTATAAGGGGGCACGGTAGGCACTGCCTGACCCCCTAGGTTTTCTGAGGGGGGCTTAGGAGGCCCATATAGGCGAACACTTTTTTTTATTTTCGCGGGGGAGCGCCCGGTGCGCGCACCGGGGAGCGTACGGGGGGCGTACTTTGGTGAAAAATAGTGAAAACAGTTACAAAAAGATAATCATTTGGAGTGATTAGAGGTAGGGTAGCTCTGAAAAGAGCTTTTGGGTTCTGTGGCTGATTTAGGTACCTACAAGTAGGTACCAATGCACAGTCTTAAATTCAGGAGGAATATTCTATTCCCTTCATCTGAGAAGTGCACACCATCACCTCTGTAGATATCTTGCATGTTGTAACGCAAGTTGTTGTTGTATATTGAACCCATTCCATAGTCTCTCATGTAAGCAGAAACAGATTTATTCACATGTTTCCGTGCTTTCTCAAATTGTGGACAAAATTGGTTGGACCACTTCCATTTCTGTCTTTGGCATATATTGGAATATACCAAGGCAGTTTGAGGAAAAAGTGCCATAAATTGCTCAAAGGTGTCCTTTAAAAGCATTTACAGACCTACCCAGTCAAAGTGCCCTAGTCATTTCCTCCACAGTGCACAATTAAGAGGTTAGGGTGTGGCAAATGCAAAAAGGTTTTCACCAATGGAATCAATTGGTGACATTTTAATCCTCTCTGGCCAATCCATTTGATGTTCACATTTGATAAGTCAAGGTTGTGAAAATTTCTGGTAGCTGCATACCTTTGAGCCCAGTGGATATAGCTATGTCCAATAATCCAGACAGAATACATGGTGAGTGGAGATTCTGGAGCAGTCAGATGAAGTGAGGGAAAGAAATGGCAGTTGGAACAATAGGAGTTTGAAAAAAAAATGTAGACTTTCAGTGCTGTTGAATCACAAGCAATGATTGGTAGATTGAGATAGTTGAAAAGTGAAAGTTAGGGTGCATGGTTATGTTCTGTGTAGGAAGTAATTTGAATGGTTAAAAAAAGTCATTTAAAGGAAGCTTGCATCAGATATTTGGTGTATTCCAAGGTCAAACATCCTTGTTGAGGTGATTTGCAACATTGTAGAATAAACTTTTAAACCTGAGAGCTTAGTGAGGAGGGAGTTGCTATGGTAACAGGTAGAAAGGGCTGAGGGGGGGAAGGGTGTTGGTTTGAAAGAGTTTTGATTGGTTACCATGAGCAATATGTGTGTAGAATTAGAGGTTTTCTGTGCCATTAAGGTTTGCAGTGCCTGGAGAACATGCCTTTTGCTCTGCTAAAGAAATATTGGTGTGTGTATCTGACACTGTTCTGAATCTCTTAAAGCATTTGTAAAGGTGAGTTATGATTTATTTGGATAGAGAGTTTAGATTAAGAAGCACATTGATTTTCTTGGCTGTTGGTTTCTTTGATGTTTTTTGAAAATGCATGGTTTCTATATTTGTAAAATAGAGGATTTGCATTTTGTGTAATAGTGATGTTTCAGTAGTGTAGTTGAATGGTTGTACATAGGACCTGTGTTCTGTTGCTAACATGGTAATTGAAAAACGATTTTAGTGCAAATGAATGGGTTCAGGGCCGGACTGGCTACCGGGCAGTTGTGTGTGCTGCCGAGCAGGGATGTCATTTCGTTGATGGGGACCTGTGTGTGCAAAACGAAATTCGTTTTGCTTTTTTTATTACAAAGCGCACGCAGGTCCCCATCAGCGAAATGAGCTCACACCACGGAGAAATCCTCCCCCTGCTCAGCAGCACACACAACTGCCCGGTAGCGAGTCCGGCCCTGAATGGGTTTCAGTAGTGAAAATGAATGGTTGTACATAGGACCTGTGTTGTGTCCCTAAAATGGTAATTGAAAAACGATTTTAGTGCAAATCCATGGCTTTAACATTTTTAAAAAGGAAAAAATAGAGTGTGCTTAATTACATACAAATATTTGAATCTTTTACAAACATGTTATCTGTTTTACCTCAGATTGGGAAGCAGACTGAGTTTCTTTGCTGTTGGCTTGTTTTATTTTTATGGGAAATGTTTGGTAGGAATGTTTGCAAGAGATAGGAAATGTATTTGGAAAAATTGTGAGTTTTCAATACTGAAATGAAATGCTTGAACTCCAGCAATGCATCCTTTCATAATGGTGAAAGGTTCATGTGAAAGCATTTGCCTCAGTCTTATGTCTGCTCTGAGGGAGGCGCAATATTTTGACGTAACACTGTTCTAATAGTGACACAGTGAAATCTCATTGCTTTTACTGCGTCACTATTACGAGGCTTTCTGCGGAGAAATGACCCTTCTGTGTGCATTACACCTGATAAAGGTATAATGTGGCGCAGAGGTTTAAAAAGTGACGCATCTACTTACATGGTTCACTTTTTAAATATGGCGGTACAAGGTTAGTTTAGTTATGTCTACTGCACTCTCGGGGCAGATTCATGATGACTGGCTCATCCCCATGGATCCGCCAGCAGTTATCTTGCGCCGCTGCTCCGCCACCCATGGTGCGCCGCATTTACGGCGCACCATGGGGCAAAAACGGCACAGATGCATGACGCAACTGTGCCGTAAAGGTGGCGCTTTGCTGGAGTTGCGTCGCAAGCGCGACGCAGCTCCAGCAAGGCTCGGGGATGCCCCATCTTCACCAGGGCCGGACTGGCTACCGGGCAGTTGTGTGTGCTGCCGAGCAGGGGTGTCATTTCGTTGATGGGGACCTGTGTGCAAAACAAAATTCGTTTTGCTTTTTTTATTACAAAGCGCACGCAGGTCCCCATCAACGAAATTAGCTCACACCACGGAGAAATCCTCCCCCTGCTCGGCAGCACACACAACTGCCCGGTAGCCAGTCCGGGCCTGATCTTCACAATGCTGCGTCAAGACCTACGCCTGCTTCAAGCAGACGCAGGGTTTTGACGCAGCATAGTCCTGAAAGTGACTGAGTGAAATGTTATAGATTTCACTCAGCCACTTTTAGGAGGCGTTCCTGCGCAGGAACGCCTCCTCATGGCGCAGGGCTTTACAACGTGAGGCATCTGCCTAGATGCGTCACGTTGTAAATGAGTCGTAGGGATGCGCCACGTTTATGCGCTACCGGGCAGTTGGGTGTGCTGCTGAGCAGGGGGAGGATTTCTCCGTGGTGTGAGCTCATTTCGTTGATGGGGACCTGCGTGCGCTTTGTAATAAAAAAAGCAAAACGAATTTCATTTTACACACACAGGTCCCCATCAACGAAGTGACACCCCTGCTCGGCAGCACACACAACTGCCTGGTAGCCAGTCCGGCCCTGCGCCGCAGTTGCGTGATGCAAACGTGGCGCATTCCCAACATAAATCTGTCCCTTGGACCCAAGCCTCATCTGTTGTGCTTCCCTGGACAGGGTTCATCTCATCTGCACTGCTGCTTAGGTGTTAGAATCGTATCACATGGGGAAAGCTGCATGTGAAAGCGTTTGCTTCAGTCTTATGCCTGCTGTGTGGCAGGTGCAATATTTTGATGTAATAGTGTCCTAAAAGTGATGCAGTGAAATCTCATAGATTTCACTGCGTCACTATTACGAGGCTTTTTGCGGGGGAATGCACTTTCTCTGTGTACATTACTCCTGACAGAGGTATATTGTGGCGCAGAGGTTTAAAAAGTGACGCATCTATGTACATGCGTGATTTTTTAAATATGGCGCAAAAAGGTATATGTTTTATGCTATATTTTATAGGTCTATGTTCAAGACTGTAGTGGGAGAGAGGTCTTTCCTGGGAAGCATAGTTTGTGAAGCCTTTGTATAAGAGTGCAGTGGAGTAGAGTTCATGAAGTCTATCCCCTACTGGACTCTTAGACACAGGTCTCATCTACTTTGTACCTCTGGACAGAGCTGTCTTCCACTACACTCTTCAATACAGGCCTCACCTCTTCTGCACCCCTGGAGAATCTTGACTTGATTTGTAACCCTGAATAGACCGTTTGCTTTTTGTCATTGCTTTGTTGTTTGGTAATAGTGATCTATAATGTGCTATTTTTTTCTTTAACACAGATTGAAATCAAGATTTGAGGAGTAAGACAAAATGCCTTCAAGGGAAAGGCGAAGAAAACAAAACAACCGTCAAAAATCAAAAAGAGCAACGGAATTACAGCACTCTTCCACAACAAATACTTCAAAAAACAGGAACAAAGCTCCTGGTAAGAGAACTAAGTGTTTCATACGTAACTTAGGTACGTCGGAAAAAACTATGGACAGCATGTAGAAAAAGAGAATGAGAGAGTGAATTTGAAAAGGAAGGAGAGAACCTCAAAGAATTCTTTAACTGGAGCAGGAGAGAATAATATGTATAGGAATAGAAGGCAGAATCAGTTTAGAGACATTCGTAAACGAATGTTTCGCAATAGGGTGGTTTTAAATTTGTTAAAAAACATCAGGAAAGGTAAACAGAGAGCTGCTTTTTATAAGAAAAAGAAAAGTGTAGAGAAGATTGTTGATCAGGCTTTTGAAGTTAAGAAAAAATTATATTTTAATAATTAATAGAATTAGGAGACTTAACAAGACAATTGATGTTTTCAAATCAAACAGTAGATGGAAAAGAGTAATTAATTGGACTCATTTTTGTAAAGTTTTTTCGGGAGAATGGATGCATAGTTCAAGTTGTGAGCCATTTTTTAATGAGGAGAGTTACTTCCAGGATAATGATTTAGTGCATGCAGTTGACACCAGTGGTCGAGTGTATGAAGTGAAAGACGGTTGTCCGATTAAAAAGAGAAACTTGTGCCTAGAGAACCAGAAGACGTGTTAACTGATGAAGTTTTAGGGAGACGTACTAAGGGTCCAGTGTACACATGGAAGTGTAGTCGTATTTGTAGTGTGCGACAGGAATCAATTGATTTGTTTTGTAATTTCTTACGTACATATAGTAAGAAAAGTCTGAAGCAGAAAGTGAAGTTGTTGCAAGACTTAGATCCTTGCAGAGTGAGAGAAAACACAGGTTTGCAAGGGCATTCACTGGCTTTTCTTTCTAGAAAAGTATGTCAGAGTGTTTTTCATCATTTTAGGATGTTAGCAGTGCATCATACCAAAATGAGGAAATTAGTGAGAATGTTGTATTATGCAAAAAGTCCAGCACTTAAGCTTAAATAATTAAACAGTGCTCTTTTGCATGGAACTGAATTAGATGTGAAGCAGATTTTTGAAGAAATTGAGATTTGTTATTTTGGTGACAAAGAGGACAGTGTAGAAATTGACACAGCAATTGAAGGTAATGTGGAAGACAATGTACAGATTTCAAATATAGAAAAGTTTGAGCAGGAAATTACCAGGTTTAAGGTGAAATCAAGTGAAAGGCCGAATTTTACTTGTGTGTGTTGTCGACAAAGTCATTATAAGCATCAAACTAGATTAGTTGATTTATACGTAAAAAGTGAAAAGATGAATAAATATGAGTGGAAGAATTTTGCTACTTATTTGTGGGTGGAGAATTGTTTTGATTTAAGTTCTGATCAGCGTATTTGTAAATATTGTTATGATAAATTAAATCAAAACAGAATGCCTGCTAGAGCTGTTCACAATAATCTGGAGTTGGTAGATATTCCCCGTGAATTGATGGATTTAAATACATATGAGTCTATTTTGATTCAATGTGTCCATACTTTTCAGGCAATTGTTCGCATGGAGCCTAAGATAGGGAAATTGCCTCCTACAGATTTGCAGAGAGGATTAAAGGGAAGAGTTGTTTATTTGCCTCTAGATTTAAAAAAAAATATTGATACAATTGGTATAGAAAAAGTAGAAGAGGAACCTCTGGTTATTTTAGTTAATGGGGTTCCGACAAAGAGTAAAAAAATCTGGCAAGATTTAGTGGATGTTAGGAAAGTCAAAAAGGCAACGTTGTATTTAGTCAAAAACAATGACTATTACAAGATGTATGTATTGCAGCAGAGGAAACAGCTGCAGATGAAGACAGTGATTGTTCAGGCGGCCAAATTGAAAAAGTTGATGTGTGTAGAAGTGAAGAAATATATGAACATTATACTGTTCATCCTTTGCATTCCAAAGAAGTAATGGGGAATGCAATTGAATTGTTTCAAATGAAAGCAGCAAAAGGAAGTCCCATTAGTGTATGGGAAGAAATTTTGGAAGCTCGTTGTTTTCCACAGCTATTTCCAAAAGGTCGAGGTGGACGATATGACGATCGACCACTTCAAATTCCAGCATCAGAATATCGAACTGTAAGATTATATGCTGAAGATCCAAGATTTCGTCAATGCATTCCCTATTTGTTTCATCTACTGTATGAAAGTGACTTGTCTGGTCTTTCTTATGCAGTAAACCATATACTGAAAAGTGGAGCACATCTGCAAAATGTTTCAGCGAGGGACTTTATGGAGAAAGTGAATCTGCAAGATAATATTTTAGAATCTCATCTAATCAATCTCATGGCATGTCAGCGTGGTACAAACGAGTATTGGTACCGTCGTCATGGGGAATTGAAATGTATGCTAAGAAACTTAGGAACTCCTACATGGTTCCTCACTCTTAGCTGTGCCGAGTATGCATGGGAGGACTTACTTCAATTTCTACGAGAGGCAAATGTAAATATACAAAATATAGAATTCAAAACACATGGAGAACTGTGTTCTTAGGATCCAGTGAATGTATGCAGATATTTCAATCATAGATTTGAAGCTATGATGTCTTTTATTACCAACAAACAAAATCCTCCCCTTGGAGAGGTTTTGGATTTCTTTTGGAGAAAGCAGTATCAAGCGAGAGGTGCTCCTCACATACATATGTTGTTATGGATTAAAGATGCACCCAAATTTGGAACAGATTCGGATGAGACAGTGATGAGCTTCATTGAAGAGTATTCAACATGTGCTGTTCCGAAAACTACAGAAGAAAACAGTTTAAGGCAACAAGTTTTACGCTTTCAATCCCATTGTTGTGGAAAGTATGTCGTCGAAAATTCAGAAACAAGGAGAAGTTCTACACAAAATGTCGTTTCGGCTTTCCACGAGCAGTGATTTCTAAAGGAAGAGTAAATAATTTGATGTCTTCTCTGCGACATACTGTGACGAGGAAATCACCAAAAAATACATACAATTTAAAAAGAGACGAAGAGTCCAAGTACATCAACGACTACAACCCAGTGATTTTGTCCATGTGGAATGCTAACATGGATATTCAATTCGTTGCTGACAACTCTATTGCTGTGGCTCGATATGTGACGTCTTACATCACAAAAAAAGAAAAGACAGAACTGAAGGAAATGGGGGAGGACATTTCACATGAAAAGAGCCTAAGCAAGAAATTATACAGTTACAGTCTGAAGATGTTGTCGCATCGAGAAATTGGAGCGTATGAATGTTCTGATCGATTGTCGTCAGCAAGTCTCTATGCCAAATCTAGAACCATCATTTGGGTGAGTCTAGGTCTTGCTGCAACACGAAATCGAGTTTTGAAATCTGTACAAGAGATAGAGTATTTGGCAGAAAAAGAACCAGAAAGTACAGATATTTTGAAGACAAACATGTTGGATACATACTATCCAAATAGAAGTCCTCACCTTGAGAACGTTTGTCTCTATGAAGTTCTGCAAAGATATATTTATAAGAGGAACATCAGAGAAGATATCAATAATGGAATATATGCTGTCATTGGATGTGAAGGATGTCTAGTGAAACAGAAAAAAGGTCATTTGATTAATCATCGAAAATTGAGTTGTGATAATCCGGATGAAAGAGAATTGTATTATTTGGCTCTTTTGCAACTCTTTAAACCATGGCGTGAAGAAGAGGAACTACTTGGAGATTTTCTCTGTTATGAAGACTCCTTTAATGCAACGAAGGATACCATAGAATGTCCTGTTTTTCCAAATTATCTGCAAATGTTGAATGAAGAAATAGAGCAAGAATCAAGAATTGCTGCAGAGATTGCGAGAGACAGTTCTCAAGGCAGTCAGAGTTCTGCTTCATTGAGTCAGGATCCACTAGGAGGACCAATTATCCAAAATGAAGCTGCCACTGCCATGGATGAGGTGGAAAGAGCTATGGAGCAAGGTAAAGAGGATGTTATTAATCTAGAAGATTTGGTGAAACAATTAAACCTTGAGCAGAAACAGATATATGACGAAGTCACAGAACAGGTTGAACATGGATTGAGTCATGAGAAGAAAGAGTGCTCATGTACATCATTTGAGCCTGTCCGACTGTACGTGAGTGGAGAAGCGGGAACTGAAAAAAGTTTTCTGATTAAGGCAATTGCATCTTATCTGCAGAAAAGGACTGAATCACCGCTGTCTTGTGTTGTTACCGCTCCAACCGGGCTGGCAGCATATAATATTAAAGGGATTTTTCTTTACATCGTTTACTGATGCTGCCAGTGGAGCATGATAACAAATTGCAATATCACAAGCTATCTGGAGATGCGTGTTCCGAAGTTTCGAGAGTCCTGAAGGAAATGAAACTTCTTATCATTGATGAAGTAAGCATGGTGTCAAATATAATGCTTGCTTTTGTGCATTTGAGAATGCAAGACATTCTTAGAACAGACTATGATGTCTTATTTGGAGGAAAACATATTATTGTTTTTGGAGATCTTCTGCAGTTGACTCCAGTGAAAGGACAACCTGTGTTCAAAAAGCTCACGAATGAAGATACCAGGAAGTGCCTAGGAAGCATTGGAAACGTTAATATATGGTTAAACTTCAAATATGCAGAACTGCTTCAAAATATGCGGCAGGCAAAGGATGAAGATTATAAAAATATTTTACAAGATGTAAGAGTTGGAAAAATAAGTGAGCAAGGGAAAGAAGCTCTACATGGACGGTTAATTTCAAATTTGTACCCAAATGAAAACATTCTTCCAGAGAATATTTTTAAGAAAATTAACGAGAAGAAATCTGCCATATGTTTGATGCCAACTCTGAAAGAATGTTCCATGTTCAAGAACAAAATGTTAAATTTAGAAAATAAAGAGATAGCGAAACTGGAAGCTACAGATAAAATAGAGCATATGGGATCAACAATTGTTTTGTCTGAAAATTTAAAGTCAAAATTGGATTAATTAGAGAAGACTATATCTAAAACTGCTGGTTTTGAAAAGACTCTGAATGTGTGTTTGAATTGTCGTATCATTTTGAGAAGGAATTTAAATGTTGAAAGAGGTCTGGTAAATGGAGTAATGGGTCATGTTGTTGGTTTTGTGAATTACAAGAATAGAGATGAAATTGAAATTTTAAAAATTTAATTTGATGGCATTGATGAAATAGAACAAATTTGTCGTTGTTCAGGTAGATTCTTGCTTGTGAAAGACTTATATGTTCGCCGAAAACAGTTTCCTATTTTTTTGGCATATGCTGTGACAATTCATAAATCTCAAGGTTTAAGTGTAGATAGTGCTTTGGTGAACATTGGAAGTTCTGTGTTTAAAGAGGGTATGGCATATGTGGCATTATCACGAGTCAGAACTTTAGCAGGATTGTACTTGATTGAGTGTGATGAAACAAAGATTTGTGCTGATGTAGATTGTGTTAAAGAATACAATAGGTTAAGAAGAGAGGATGCTCCACATTTGCCTCAATATCCTCTGATTGAAAAACGTGTGGCAGGCCGAAAAAGAAGAAATGAGATTAATTGCAGTGAGGTATCAGCTAAAAGGCAAAAAGTAGATAAAAGTGTAATTGTAAAGAGAAAGAAAAAGGATTCTGTGGAAGATGTTGTTGGATTTCAGTTTGAAAACAGTTCTGGTGTCAACTGCTATGCTAATGTAGTAGTTAATGTTGTTTTTTTTCTTCAAAATTTACAAAAACAGATTGTCGAAAATCAGGAACAAACATTGTGCTGTTTACTGAATTCTGTGTTAGAGAAATGTAGTAGTGATAGAGCAAAAATAGAAAGTGTTTCAGAAATTAGAAATCTTGTAGACATATGTTCAGGTCAAAATCAATTTTCACAGATAATTCAGCAGGATTGTCAGGAATTTTTAATGTATATGTTTGATGTATTGGAAGATGAAGGAGTAGATATAAAAAATCTTTTTAACCTTTCTTATCAATGGCAACATGACTGTGATAACTGTGCTTCAACAAGTACTACTAGAATAGACTCTGAAAGATTTATATATTTGATTTTACCAGACTGCAAATCAGTGCCTTTCAATAATCCAGTTAAAGCAGCGGATCACAATATGGTGTGTCCCCAATGTAAGTCTACAATGCTGTCCACATTATTTCTACAAAATTATGGTCACTATGTCATTTTAATGTTCCAACAATGTAGACCTGATGGAACTAAATTAACAACTTCTATTAAAAATTTCGTGGCATCTCAGTTATCGATATCAGGAAGAACCTTTGCAACTGTAGCTATTATTTTTCATGATGGTCCTTCTACAACATCAGGGCATTACACATGCTATTTAAAAACTTCTAAAGGTTGGACCCAATGTAACGACACTCATTTGAATTTCAAACAACGTTTGCCTTTTGGCTTTACAAATTCATACCTAGTGTTTTACAGCCAAAATTTAGGTAAAAGTAATTGGCCTATGAAGACGGGAGCAGTTAATAAAGGTTATTTTGCTGTTTAAAAATATGTTGTGAGTAAAAGTGATCTAGGCAATATAAAAAATTGACTTGTCATATAGGTACTGTAAGTGTATCTCATAGTAATTAATATTAGTTTCATACAAAATGATGAACATGAGTGAGTCAGAGATGATTTTAAAAATACTTAAATATTGTGAAAATGTTGTAGAGCCTTTCTCTCAGAACGTCGGGAAAAAGGTCATTTCAGAGTGCCTTAGAATTAATTTGAAAATAAACTCATTCATCTGACACTATTTGGCCAAATGGAAAGGTGCAGGAATGAGTAAAGAGTCATGACTGAAAAAAAGGAGTATATGAAAATATTCGAAATATTTCAGATGTTCTTGGAGCTTTTCTTATAGAAAGTCGATGAAATGGATTTTTAAGTGAACAGCCAAGTACTTTGCAATGAGAAAAGGACCTCCATGATACAGTATTTGGCCTCAAGGAAAAGTAAGTCAATCTAAGATTAGCGTACATTTGTCATTTGTCAGTATTTAAGTTTTTTTTTAAAACACAATCTTTTAGATTCTGTTTTTTTTCCCGCTGTGATATGATGAGTAATTTGAACTCACTGTTTTAAGTGAAATTCAATATATTCTGAGAACAGGAAAAATAAACTATGTAACATGTTGTAGAAGTTATTTTATACTTTGGATTGTGTAAATTAAATTGTATTCCCATTCTCTGACACTTACTTTCCTTTTTCCATCCTGTTTCAGCTCTTTTTACTCACTTATAATGTCTTTCTCTCACTCTCTGTAACCCCCGTTCCTTTACTCCAGTTCTTTGACAACCTCTCATTCTTATTTCAACTGTGTGCAGGGCCGGACTGGCTAGCGGGCAGTTGTGAGTGCTGCCGATCAGGGGGGTCATTTCGTTGATGGGGACCTGTGTGTGTAAAACGAAATTCGGTTTGCTTTTTTTATTACAAAGCGCACGCAGATCCCCATCAATGAAATGAGCTCACACCACGGAGAAATCCTCCCCCTGCTCGGCAGCACTCACAACTGCCCGGTAGCCAGTCCGGCCCTGACTGTGTGCATCTCCTCTCTCTCTTGCATAACTTTTCAGCTTTCAGTCTCTGTGCTTTATTTCCCTTTTCCGTATTTTCCTCCTTTTTGTCAGGTCCCTGCGGGTGGTGGAGAATTCTACACCAAGAGTTCGTTATAAGATCAAGACAGGTTCCAATCACACGCTTTCTGTCTGTTTTTGGCGGCAACGAGTAGCGCAATCTAGAGGCAAAGAGACATTTCCTGATTGTGCCACTGACTAGTTGCTTTAACGTTCTAGTCTTTCTGTGGCGGCCATTTTGTGCGCTCGAGCCTTTTGCTCTGCGCACTTCAACGGTCAAATTCCTGAGGATAAGACGCTTCTGTGTTAGCGCGTCTTTTTGAGTAAATCCAGTCCGTTCAATTTTAAGTTGAGCAAGCCCTAGTCCCTGAGTATTACCTAGCGCTAAGCCTTCAGTTAGTCTTGTAGTGCTTTCCGTTCCCGTTCCTGATTTTCTCTCTTCAGCGGCTGAGCAGTTATCTTGCCTCACTCTCCTGGTAGGACTCTTCCTCTTTGTGTGGGTGTCAAAGTCTACTAGAGCGAGGTAAGAGATTCAGTCCTACTCAGTTCCAGTTCTGAATCCAGTATTCTCCTGTGAAGCTTTATAACGAGTGTTCTCCTAACACTCAGTACCTGCATTTGAATTTGAATTTCGTCTGAGTAAGAAGAACTATAGCGTATGTGTATTCGCTATCAGCCTTGGGCAGACTATAAACAGCATTTGAGAAATACTATAACTTCTGAGAGCTAGAGACTCATTGGTGGAGTATGATCAAGCAGCAATTGTTCTTCATCCTTCCTGAGCCTAGATGACTTCAAGTATAGTAGTGTATATTCTGATATGCATATTAATTATACAGTATTATACCAACCGTGAATTTAGCAGCAGACGTTTATTCTCAAAGAACTGGCAGAACTCAACTCTAATCTGGATTTAATACTTCTATCTGGACTTCCACTTTCCAGATTCATTTATAGAGAGGGGCTAAAGTCCGCACACATTCAGGTACTTGAAAGTAGAGTATTAACAGTGAGTAGGAGATAGTGCCAGAATATAGTGGGGAACTGTAGTAATGTTTTGCTTACTTTTACAGGAGAAGATCTCCCTGAACGAACAGTAAGAAGATTATTTGTGTGGCAGTCTCTCTGTTTGTTATCCACTTCCCCTTTCCCTTTCATTCCTGGGCTCAGAGTTCTCTGGGTACAGGGGTGTAGGGGAGTTGGGAAATTCTCACCTAGCAAGAACCTTCTGGTCATCTGCTCCCACGGATTCTAAGGAATTCAGGTACGCTCTCTGACACTTTTCTCTTTTAGTAATTCCTGTTTACTCACTCAGCAGTATTATTGCACTCTATCACTATAAATCACCCACTGTCCCTCGCTTATCTTTGTTTGCTCCTTAATTTTGACCTCTTATCTCTATTTTTCGTTAACTACTTCTATGTCCTCAGTGCCTCACTCTACTTGTGTTATGTTCACTTCTGTTTATCTACCTTCTATCACTTCTTTTACAACAACTTCACTGCTCCTTTCTCATCGTTCTTCATCTCATTTCTTTTACTCTGATTCCATTACAATCCCTCATTTCCTTTCTTTCAATGTCCTTCTCTTTACTTTCATTACCAAATTATTTTCTCTCTGTACCACTGTTTTAGTCGTCTACTCCTCTCTTTCCTTCTTTTTGCTCCCTTACTCATTTCTTTTTCTCACTCATTGTACTCCACCTCACTCAGTTTTTCTCTTAGTGTGTCTACGTACTAACTTTCTCAGTCCATTTCCCTCAATCGTTCTATGTTATCCTCTCTCCTTTTATCCTTTCTCTCTATGACTGTTCTTCACTTACTCTCAGTTATCTTCTACTCCTCTTAAATGCATACTTAATTAGACTGTTTTCTGTCTCAGTCATTATCTTTTTAGTTACTTTTGTTTCCTGATTTAGTTTTGGTAACTCACATTGTTTTAGTATCTTTTTTACCTTTAGTTCATTTCTCTGTTCTTCTCTCTCTCTTTGTCAGTGAATCTATATGCCTTACTCTTTGTAATTTGCTCTCCTTCTATTTCTTTTTCTCTCTTTTTGTCCTTTTACCTTACTTTATTTCCCTTTCTGTGTTCTTCACTCTAATTTTATTTCTGAATAGAGTGTTATGATTTTTAACCTCTTCATTTGTATCTTTAAAATACATATTTTACTAATTATAACTTTTTTTTCTTCTCTCTTTCACAGATACAAAGTGTAGTTAAAAAAATTATTGAAAGTTACATTTATATTATGGTAAGTATGACTAAAAAAACGTAGTTTGTCATCACCCTTTGCTTTAAGGTCAATAACATTTTCTCAATCTACCTCACTCCTGTGTCTTTACTCTGCTTCCCTCACTTATTCTTATTCTCCATGTTTACTCCCCTTTCCCTATTTCCCCTCTCATATTCAACTTCTTTCAATCCCTATTTTTTAGTTCACTTATCCTCTGTTCCCTTCCTTTGCTTCTTCACTCATTCTCTATTTGTTAATTATTTACCTTACTCCTACACACAGACCTCATCCCCCTCCCAACACATACACACACCTCTAACACGCACCCCACACACACACCACACACAAAAAATCCTTCCACACACACTTCTCAAACACATACACACATTCCATACACACCCATACATCGAACACATTTACACCCCACACTCATACACTCTTCATACATATTTCACACACCCTCACCTCCACCCACACCGAAACACCCCACACAGCCACACCCACAGACACATCTTACACACCCACACCCCAATCTACTCCCACTGACTCCCTATAAGTCTCACACACACTGCATTACTTATCTTTGTTTGCTGTTTTACTCAAGACCATTCATTTACTGTTTCCTTTACTCTCTTTCTCCTCTCTCTTTGTAACTTCCCATGTCTTATTCTAATTCAATTTTCCCCCTCTTTCACCCCTCTTTACTTATACTACGTGGTCTTTTCTCACCATCTCTCATCGTACTTCATTTATCCTGGTTCCGCCACTACCCTTCATTCTCCATTTTTTACTGTCCTTTCTTTTTCTTTTAACAGCCAGTCACATTCTCCCACTATCTCTACTTTAGTGTTCTTCCTGTCTCTGTTCAGGGCCGGACTGGTTACCGGGCAGCTGTGTGTGCTGCCGAGAAGGGGGGTCATTTCGTTCATGGGGACGTGTGTGTGCAAAACGAAATTCGTTTTGCTTTTTTTATTACAAAGCGCACGCAGGTCCTCATCAACGAAATGAGCTCACACCACGGAGAAATCCTGCCCCTGCTCGGCACCACACACAACTGCCCGGTAGCGCACGCAGGTCTCCATCAACGAAATGAGCTCACACCACGGAGAAATCCTGACCCTGCTCGGCAGCACACACAACTGCCCGGTAGCCAGTCCGGCCCTGTCTTTTTCTCTTAATTTAACTGTCTTTGTGTCCTTCCCTCATCCTAACTGCTTCAGTAAAAAAAAATTCTTTTTTTTGTGGGGGCGCGCCCCGGTACGCGTACCCTAAGAACAAAAAATTTACAGAGATCCTTTAAAAATACAGGTTTAATTTTATAAATGAAAGGTAGTTCTGAAAAGAACTTTTTTTAATTCTTTTTGTTGTTTTATATTTTTATGTTTTTTTGAACATTTTGTACTTTTTTTGGCTTTTCAAAACAGTTTTATATTTTTTTTGTATTTTTTATGGGAACAAACAAAGAGAAAAGGAATTGAAAATGGCTCAACTGGAGCAAAAATCAAAAAACGGAAAAAATTACTTTTTTTTGGGGCAAATGTGATTGTCACCAGCAAGGACGACAAGCTTTACGCTCTTTTCACCATAGGCGATGAGCTTGCCACATTCATTGCATGTTATTCTAAAATCAGCAAATCGTGGCTGAATGCAAGGCATTGTCTCCATTGATTCTGGTCCCGATTGAGCGGTTTCCTTTCTTTTGGAGCTGGTCCTTGAACACTGGGGGAGGTGACTGGCCAGTTCCCTGATCTCTGCCCGGGAATAGTTATTAGGATGCTTCCGGGTCCTATGCCGAATCATGGTATTATTACCAAATGAATATTTTCTATCTGGATTGCCCCTTGAGAGTTCTGCACCACAGATTCGACAAGTTACCTTGGCCGCATTAACTTTTTTCTTGCCCTCTGGAAGAGAAAAAAACTCCCATACAATATGTTCTTTTCGGTTGTATGGGGTATTTTGTTGAGGCAGCCATCCTCTCCCCTCCTCCTCTTCCTCTTCCTCCTCTTCCTCTTCTTCACCACCAATGTATTGTTGTGGTAGTCCTCTTGGTGGTGGTGGTGGTGGTGGTGGTGCAGATGCTCCAGCTGTTGCTGCTAAAGTAGCCATTTCAAAGAACAGAAGTATTGTCTCTGTAGATGAAACAGGTCTTCCTCAGTCAAAGAACAAAGTCAGAATAAGGAAGAAAGGTGGGGTTTATTATCATTTGGAAATAAAAAGTGTCCTGAACCAATCAGAAGTGTTATTTACAGGTCACAAGACCCAGGCTGGTCACAAGACCCAGGCTATACTCATTTGGAAACCAAAACTGTTCTGCACTAATAGAAAGTGTTATTTTTAGGTCACATCACCCGACGCCCTTACGCTACGCGCCGTGGGGCGCGCCCATAGTCGCGCCCGTTGGTGCATAGCGTAAGTGCGTCCGGACGTTCCGCGATCGTATGCGATCGCGTGCTTTTGGTTGTGATTACGTTGTGCGTCATATGACGCATCACGTGTCTACGCGATACGTCACGATGTTGTTTTCGTTCGCGGGAATAGCGCTCCCGGGACGCTCCTCGGTACGCGCCCTGGGACGCGACGTAATATTGCGCTTACCCATGCGTTTCCCGGTACGCTCCCCGGGAGCGCCCCAAAGTAAAAAATAAATAAAAAAAATCTAACATATTTATACAATATAAAATTCGTTTTCAAATTTTTCACTTTTTATACCTATAAAGAGACGCTATTAAAAAACCATTGAAATTCACTGAAAAAAACCATAGGTTTCACACCAGTTATAGTTAGGAATTAGCATTAAAAAAACTATTAAATTCACTGAAAAAACCATAGGTTTCACACCAGTTATAGTTACTAGGAAGTTTTACTCGCATAAAACCATTGAAATTCCCACGTTATAGTTAGTTGGACTCACTATAACTTGCGCGTGCAATGCACTGCTGATGACATCACATATTACATCACTCATGACATGGTCAGTGACATCACTCATGACATCACTGATGACACCATCCTTGTGACAGACTGACAGACCTCCATTCACTGTAATGTAACCCATGAAACACATATTCAGTAATAGAAACTAAAATTTTCAAAAAAATGGAGATACCCATACCAGTTACAACAACCAATTCAATAATTCCACCATCTATATACACATCTACTCATTCACCAACAGTTCTATATAGTCACTCATACATATAGTCACTCATCATATGTAGTGAAACACCTAAACATCCTCTTACACACCAACAGTCATCCAAAAGATACTCTCACACATACTCACACATGTAAATAAACTATTGAACATCCATTTATTTCCATATACAGCTATACACACACTACCACTTTACTTCTAAGGAAACTTACACATACTTACTCTCTTAAACAATCACTTATAGAAACACATACTAATTTAAACAGGAACTCTTACAATCCCTCACTCTCACATATTCTCACTTATATACATCAAAATTCACATGTACTAGATTAAAACATGTGTAGTTACTGATAAAGATACTAGTGAGACAGTCATTCACTCACTAACACACACATATACACACTTATCCACCCATACAGTCCTGCACATATGGTGTCTTCAAAACTCATACAAACAGAGAGTCAGTCATTCATGCATCTATGTGCTAAGTAATACCTCCACCAAACCATACAAATACTCATACTGATACTAAAAAAACATCTAATAACCCATTTACTTACACATGTAGCTACTCACAAACCCATGCAGCCACTTATACACAAAGTGAAACACTAATACATATATTTAAATATTTAAATATTACTCACTAATATTTATGTTTCAGAAACACACACATCCACTGGATGGTGTCATCAGTGATGTCATGAGTGATGTCACTGACCATGTCATGAGTGATGTAATATGTGATGTCATCAGCAGTGCATTGCACGCGCAAGTTATAGTGAGTCCAACTAACTATAACATGGGAATTTCAATGGTTTTATGCGAGTAAAACTTCCTAGTAACTATAACTGGTGTGAAACCTATGGTTTTTTCAGTGAATTTAATAGTTTTTTTAATGCTAATTCCTAACTATAACTGGTGTGAAACCTATGGTTTTTTCAGTGAATATATATATATATATATATATATATATATATATATATATATATATATATATATATATATATATGTATATATACAACCAGTTCCTTCCCTCTCCGGAAGAAAGTAGCCCACACAGGTAACACGGGATACACACCTTTTATTAATGCAAGTTGGGCTGCATGACGCGTTTCGGCATCCAATCGCCTTTATCAAATGCAAATGTCCTTCTTGCTATTCGCAGTCCATTTCAAAATACACAGAGCCTCATTCGAATTGGTGGAGGCTCCGTCATCTGGCAGAGGGGGAGGGTCTTACAGGCTCTCTCTCCGAGTCCTAATCGCATGCAGGCAATTACAATTATATATATATATGTAAAACCAAATGGTACAGATATGTTATAGTTGGGAAATAGAATTAAAACAACTTTATCAATTCACTGAAAGAAAACAAACGTTATAGGGACGCCATAGGTATACTCAGATTTCCTGCATACAAAACCAGTTAAATTCAGCAGTTATAGTTACCGGAGCTAACTATAACTTACGCCCTCGTGATTCACTGCTTATGACCTCACATATTACATCACTCATGACATGGTCAGTAACATCACTCATGACATCACTGATGGTATCTCAAATGACATCACTGATGAAATCATCCAGTAAGAATTTTCTAAGAGTTTATGATTGTTAAACATATACTAACCTACTACAAAACAATTTAATTACTATACTAGGTGCACTACTACTGAGTGATACTGCTTTTAACATATATTATGTAAGTGGCTGTGTAACTGTATGTATCCTTGTGTGTATGGGTGTGTAAGTGGCTGTATGGGTGTAGAAGTGGATGTGTGAGTAGCGGTGTGGGTGAGTGATATGCTGTGTGAGTGGCTGTATTAGTGAGTAAATGCATGTGGTGTCAGTGGCTGTATGGGTGAATGAGTGGGTGTCTGAATGGTTGTATGAGTGTGTTAGTGGCTGTATGGATGAGTGAGTGGCTGTTTGTTTTTTGTTTTTTTGTTTTTTGCAGGTTCCATATGAAACAGTTAGGGCATGTGTAAAATCCCAAAAGTTTGATAAAATCAACTTTTTGTTGGTTTTGTTAGTCGATAAATTCAGATTGCCATGATAAATATTTGAAGCGTGTGCTTCTTCAGAATCCTCATATTGAATCTGTGAAATAGAAGAGATGATATGTTGTTTCATAAGAAGAGACAGCATTTTTGAAAAATATATATATTTTTTTTTATTTAGCAAAATTCAGTCAGCAAATATAATGATACATAATTGTCAAATATATTTACAATATTTCAAAGATATTAAAACTCAAAAAATGAATAGTCAAGCATATTAATACCTAAATCAGCTGTATAAAGAAAATAATAAAAATGAAAGAGAAAGAAAAGAAAAAGAAAACAAAAGAAAATGCAAAATTCAATGTATCAAACGTTATACACTTCAAAAAATTGATTAGCCAGTAAATTAAGCAATATAATCATATCAAATCAGGATATAGCAGTTGAGGCAGGCGACTTCACATTAGTGTACCAATCAGAAATTGGGGCCCAGATCTGGTTTCCAAGAAGTCTAGTTTTTTTACCCCTAGTACCATAAATTGAAATCTCTTGTTTATATGTGGCCAGGAAGCGGCCAAGCCACATCTGAAATGTAGGTGGCTCTAAGTCCTTTCAACGAGCAGCAAGAATAATACGTAGAATTGCGGTTGCTAAAAACATAGACCTTTGCTCCTCAATACTGTGACCCAGCGAATTATCATGTCCCATCACATAAAGGGTTACTGAGTCTCTTATATTCCGTCCAAAAACCTGGGCCCAGAATTTCATTATCATCTTTTTTAGTAAATCTAATTTGGGACATTCGGCGAACATGTGGATTAAGTTCGCTTGAGGTTGTTTACATCTTGGGCAGTTGTCATCAGCCCGCACGCCCCAAGAGAACAATTTTTATGGTGTATAATATAGGTTATATATAACTCTGTAGTATTGAGCTTTAAGGTTGGAGGCAATAAACAATTTCGATGATAGGGCCAAAGAGAGATCAATGTCTATATTTGGATTAGCCAACCTTAGAGCCCAAGCTTGCTCCACCCGCTCCAAATCATCCTTGGCATTTTCCATCAATAAATGATATAAACTACCTATACTGGTGGATCGTTTTCCAATAGCTGAAAAAAAGTGAATATTGTTTAATTCTATTCTTGGAACAATATTACGAATAAACGTGAATACTTGAAGGTATTTAAGAAAATCAGTAGCAGGAATAGTATATTTCTGTTGGAGCCAGTCAAAGGTGGTAGCATTTCCTGGGTTTAAACAATCTGCAACTGTCTTAATACCTAAATTTTCCCACCTCCGAGAGGTGCTATCATTAAGGCAGTCCGGAAGGATCGAGCTGTTCCATAAGGGGGTATATTTCGTAAATTTCGGAATATTTAGTTGTTTAGATATAAATTTCCAAACCTTCCACGCATCAGTAATTACTTTTAACTTAATTTTTTTAAAGTAGGATGGTTCAACCTGCCTCAAGAATAGCCCCTGACATTTGGTCCCCAGGCTAAGCTCATAGATGGAAGGGATATAAAGTTCCCTATTAATTGGAGTAGATATTTTAGAATTTAACAGAGGGCCCATGTATTGGATGAGTGTTGCCCATAAATATAAGGTTAAGTTAGGGATAGCTACCCCCCCCTATCTAGAGGTAAAGTTAGGAGTGGTAGTGCTCTTCTAATCTTCCCAAAACTCCAGATGAACTTAGACATGGAGGAGTCAAGGATCTTAATATAACTACCTCCAGGCAATAGCGGAATTGTTCGAAACAGGTAGAGTATTTTTGGGAAGATATTCATTTTTAAATAGTTAGCCCTTCCAATAATAGACAGATGTAAATTGTCCACTCTTTTAAGGTCTTCTTTTATCTTATTAATCAAGGGGGTGTAGTTGAGATGGTTGATTTCACTCACGTCAGAGGATATGCGGACCCCTAAATATGTTGCCTGTTTCACTTTATAAGGGCTTTCATATATCGTATTATTTGTACATAGGACCATTGTTTTGTCTCTGTCAAGAGAATAACCTGAGTAAATACCAAAAGTATGAGTAATTAGTTCAATTTCATTAATTGCCTCAGTTGGGTTTGTTGTTAATACGGCCACGTCATTGGCATAAGCCAAAATTGTTGTCGAAAACAGATCCACCGTAACAGGTTGAATAAGGGGTGAGGAGAGTAATTTTAAAATAAGAGGATTGATATAAAGGGCAAATAATATCGGGGAGCAGGGACACCCCTGCCTTGTGCCTCTTTATATCTCAATAAACTCCGACTCAGAACCACAGATGTTAAGTTTTGCCTTTGGACCTACATATAGGGCCTTTACAGCATTAATAAATTTATACCCGAAATTATTCAGTTCTAAGATGTTCCACAAGAATTGCCAAGAGACACGGTCAAATGCCTTCTCGGCATCGAGAAGGATCATCGGCATCCTGCCCCCCGTGGCGCCCATGATGTCAAATAGGGTAATGGCTCTACGGGTATGATCTGTGGTGCCCTTTCCCGGAATAAAGCCATGCTGCCACGGGGAGACAAGACATTCGACGACCCGATTCAACCGATTGGCTAAGACCTTGGCATATAGTTTTGAGCAAAGATCGCTATATTAGTACATTTCCAAGACTCCGGCTGCATTGCGTTATATTGGACCCCTAAAAAAAGATCCAATAAGTAGGGGAGTATTTGTTTGCCCAGTATTTTGTAAAGGTCCAAGGGAATTTTATCAGGACCTGCTGCTTTGCCATTTGCGAGCTCAGCTAATGCAAGCTCAAGCTCTGTGATTGAAATTTCCCTTTCCAGTTCTGCTTTGATTGATTCATCAATCAATGGGTTGGGGCCTATCTCTGATAACCAGTTATTAAGAAAGGTTTTTAGGTCTCTGCTAGAGTATAGATCGTCATTTTGGTATAGCTTTTGATAGTACTTCCGGAAAGCCCCATCTATATCCTGTGTGGATGTGTATTGTTGACCCTCGTACTCAATCATCTTTATATTATTATAAGATTGTTTTGACGTGTACGTAGGGCTAGTTGCCTACCAACATTTTCCCCAGATTCATATAAACTTCTTTTGTTTGATTCATAAGTTTCTGCGGCTTTCCTAATTAATGAACTGTTGATTTCGGTCTTCAATACTGATATTTTATGAAGAGTGTCGATAGCTAGATCTCCTTGATCAATCTGGGTGGCGTGATAAGCCTCAAGATTAGATAGCTCATGCTTAAGCCCCAGATTGTTGTTATCATCTATCTTTTTGCTTTTGGCAACAAATGATATAGTTTCGCCCCTTAGTGCTGCTTCGACTCCAACCACCTGAAGTGCATCCTGCTGAACACCCGCTCGGTCCACAGACACGCTACTGAACTCTGGGACCTACTCGACACTGCGTCACCGGACATCGCCTTCCTTACAGAAACATGGATGAACACATCATCAGCACCCGACATCGCCATAGCCATACCGGACGCTTACAAGATTATCCGAAAAGACCGCACCAATCAAACAGGAGGAGGCATCGCCATCATCCATAGGAACACCATCAAAATCACGACAAGCTCCGACGATAATCTTGCAACCGCCGAACATCTCCACTTTCAGATCCACACCGACCCTAGGACCACACTTAGAGGCACCCTCATCTACAGGCCTCCAGGAACGCACACTCAATTCAGCGATGACATCACCGACTTCGTCAGCCCACATGCCCTCGCCTCCGAGAACTACATTCTTTTAGGAGACCTCAACTACCACCTTGAAAACAAACACGACAGCAACACCTCCACCCTTCTGGACAACCTGGCCAATCTCGGACTCAAACAACTTGTTGACACCTCCAGCAAGTACATCTCCTTCGATCGCACCGCAGCTCTCCATTGGATGGACCACAGCTGTGTTTACTTCAGCTACAAAACCACCCTGACCCACATCCGCCCACTACCTATTCCTCGGAGACACTGGAACAAAATCACCTCCGACCAACTCCTCACATCACTCAACCAAAACCCTCCCACCCTCCAATGGACCCAAACCAAGCGGCCACCAATCTCAAACAATGGATCACCCACAGTGCTGACGAATTAGCACCCCTGAAAAAACACCAGATCAAATCAGCCAGCAAAAAGGCTTCCTGGTTCAATGATGACCTTAAAAAATCCAAGAAGCTATGCCGCACCCTGGAGAAAACATGGAGAAAAAACCCAACCACCGACAACATGGCCACCCTCAAACACCACCAACTGATTCGATCCGCCAAGAAATCAGCATTCAAGGATCGTCTCGACAACAACACCCACAACAGCAAGGAACTTTTCAACATCGTCAAAGAATTCACCAACCCCACCGCAGCATCTAACGACATCACCCCCTCCCAAGACCTCTGCGATGCGTTATCCTCCTTCTTCTATAACAAAATTGCCGACATCCACAACTGCTTCGAGAACACTCCCAGCGATCAACCCTCCCCACACCCCTCAGATCCTACTCCGCCAACTAACAACCTTAACGCCTGGAACACAATCACCACTGAAGACACCATCCGCCTAATGAACTCAATCCACTCTGGCTCGCCAACCGACCCCTGCTCCCACCACATCTTCAACAAAGCTGACTCCATCATCGCACCCCATCTCCGTGATGTCATTAACTGCTCGTTCAACTCTGCCACCTTCCCAGAAAGCTGGAAACACGCCGAACTCAGCGCCCTCTTGAAGAAACCCACAGCAGACCCCTCTGAACTTAAAAACTACCGACCCATATCCCTCCTCCCTTTCCCCGCCAAAGTCATTGAGAAAGCCGTCAACAGCCAGCTCGCCGCCTTCCTTGAATCCAACAACTCCCTCGATCCATCTCAATCCAGATTTCGAGCCAAACACAGCACCGAAACCGCCCTCATTGCAGCGACAGACGACATCCGAACACTACTGGATAACGGAGATACAGCGGCCCTCATTCTACTCGACCTCTCCGCCGCCTTCGACACAGTCTGCCACAGCACCCTTACACAACGCCTCAGCAACACCGGCATACAAGGAAAAGCCTTGGACTGGATCATCTCGTTCCTCGCCAGGAGAACTCAAAGAGTCCGACTTCCCCCATTCAACTCAGAGGCCACTGAAGTCATCTGTGGAGTACCACAAGGGTCATCACTCAGTCCCACCCTCTTCAACGTTTACATGAGCCCACTCGCATCCATCGCGCGCCAACATAACCTCAACATCATCTCTTACGCCGACGACACCCAATTAATCCTTTCCCTCACCAAAGACCCTAACACCGCCAAAACCAATCTTCACGAAGGCATGAAAGAAGTTGCCGAATGGATGAAACATAGCCGCCTAAAACTCAACTCAGACAAAACGGAGGTGCTCATCCTAGGATCTTCCCCCTCTGCCTGGGACGACTCTTGGTGACCTTCCACTCTGGGCACAGCACCCACACCCACAGACCACGCACATAACCTTGGCTTCATCCTAGACTCCTCTCTCTCGATGTCCAGACAAGTCAACGCAGTCGCATCCTCCTGCTTCAACGTACTTCGCATCCTCAAAAAGATCTTCTGCTGGATCCCCCTCGAAACAAGAAAGACTGTCACCCACGCACTGGTCACGAGTCGACTGGATTATGGTAACACACTATACGCCGGAATCACAGCAAAATTACAGAAAAAACTCCAACGCATCCAAAACGCATCAGCGAGACTCATATTGGACATCCCTCGCCAAGATCACATCACCGGACACCTAAAAGACCTCCACTGGCTTCCCGTCAACAAAAGAATTAAGTTTCGTCTTCTCACCCACGCACACAAGGCCCTCTACAATCTAGGACCCGAATGCCTCAACACTCGATTGTCCTTCTACAAACCCACCCGCCAACTAAGATCGTCCAATCAAGCCCTCGCCGCAGTCCCGCGCATCCAAAAATCCACCATGGGTGGCAGATCCTTCTCCTTCCTGGCTGCCAAGACCTGGAACTCACTCCCCACTCACCTCCGCCTTACTCAAGACCACATCTCCTTCAGAAAAGAACTTAAAACCTGGCTATTCGACAAATAATGAACCCCTTCCCCAAGCGCCTTGAGACCCTCTGGGTGAGTAGTGCGCTTTATAAATGCTCGAACTTGAACTTGAACTAGGATTGCCAAGTATAGGTTTTGCCAAAATTGCAACTCCCCTAGTTTTAGATGTTTGGGAAGTTGCTACGATCACCTTATAACCTGGGATCTTTAGCAGTTCTTTATCGGATTCTGCAATGTGTGTCTCCTGTAAACAAAGTATATCGATAGAATCTTGTTGTAATAGTTCATATAATTGTGCCCTTTTGTTTCTGTCATTAAGACCTGCTATATTCCAGTTACAGAGTTTTAATCTACCCATTTAAGGTGATATATACAGGGTTGGGTCGGCACAGTAAGATATGTATATACATACATTGAGCCAAAGGTTCTTAATCTGGTTTATCTTTTCTAATATCATTTGATCCTGTATACAAGAGAAAAAAATTGCTTGACATTGTTTTATTTGACTGAGGTTGCTTATTTTTTTGATTTTTTTCCCCCCGCCCCAACCCAGCACCCCCCTCCCCCCACTCACCAACTTCCGAGGCATTTAGACTCTGATAGAGTCTATAGTGATGGTGAGATGTTCCCTGACCAGTACCATTAATAGTAAAACATGTGTTTAACAAAAACCAATAGAGTTGAGAAAGTGCAAGAGAAGTGCCTAAATCGTGTCTCAAAAAAAAGAAAGATAGAGAGAAATACGAGACTAATATGTCAATTAGGAGAGTAGGGTGATTAATTTAACATCTGTAGTCCTGTGACCTGACTCACAAAAAATATATTTGTGTGTACAGCTAACATAAACCAGGTGTCTAACTGCTACATTATAAAGGTCTCTATCGAGATTAGTCTCAGAGCTTATGTCATACTGTCTAGGAATTCTTTTGCTTTTATCTCCGAGGTGAAAAATTTAACCTGGCCTTTATAGATGACCTTCAATTTAGCAGGGTTGTTAAGATACACCTGAGCGTTTTTATCCAGGAAAGGTTTAATCATCTGGCGGAGACGCCATCTTCTCTCCACAGTAGTGTGGCAAAAATCAGGCCTAACAAAGTAAGAGATATTATTTCTGGTGCGCCGAGCTTCAGGTTTTGCTTTGTCGGCGATGGCCTGACGGAGAAGAAAATTTCCAAAATAAACCAATACCACGCGGGGATACTTCCCCTGTGATGAGGATGCCTTCAGGGTGAATGGAACTCTGTGGACTCGTTGCACTTCCATGTCCCAGTTCCAGGAGGTAAGCTCCGGGAAAGTATCCTTAAATAATTGGATGATGAAAGAACGTATGTCCTCACCCTCGCTTTTTTCAGGAATTCCAAGGACGCGGAGATTGTTGCGTCGGAGACGGTTCTCCATGTCCTCCAGCTTCCATCTAACATCTTTTAATTCCTCCTCATGAGATTCAACTCGTTCCTGAGTGACTGTGGCTTCTGCTTCATTGATTACTATGCGATCTTCCATCTCTGTTATCCTTGCATTGGATGCTGCAACAGATTTTGTAAGTTTACGCACAACACCCTGTACTTGTGTAGCGCCAATTGTGCCCTTCGGCCATCCCTTGAGGTTTGCTCTCGGTGGGAAGCGATTGCCTGTAGGACTGTGTCCATTACTGTAGTCAATGTAGCGTTTTGTTGATCTACAGGGATAATTGGCTCGGGCTGAGATATAGAGGCATGCTGGCTGTTTGAATGGGTGTTTGCTTTAGTTAGTTGGTGTGTGAGTGGCTGTATTGGAGAGTGTCTGTGTGAATGGCTGTATGGGTGAGTAGATATGTGAGTGTTTGCATGGATATGTGAATGGGTATGTAAGTGGTTGTCTGGGTGTGTGAGTGAGTGTGTGAGGGCTTATACAGGTGAGTGAGTGGCTGTGTTGAAAGGCTGTATGTGTGGGCGTGTGGCTATGTGAGTGGCTGTACCGGTGAGTGACTGGTTATAAGAGTGGCTCTATGGGTGAGTGAATGGTTGTGTGAGTGGCTGTACGAGTGAGTGGGTATGTGAGTGAATCTGTGGAGGAGTGAGTGGGTATGTGAGTATTGATATGGGGCTGTGAATGGGTATGTGAGTGGGTATATGGGTGTGTGAATGAGCATACGAGAGGTTGTATGGGGGTGTGAGTGTCAGTGAGTGGTTGTGTGGATGATGGTCATCAGTGATGTTATTAGAGATGTCATCAGTGATGTCACTGACCATGTCATGTGTGATATAATATGTGAGGTCATAGGCAGTGCATTGCAGGGGCATAAGTTGCAGTTAGCTTAGGTAACTTTAGCTGCTGAATTTCAGTGGTTTTGTACAAGGGACACCTGAGCCTAACTTTACCGTCCCTGTAACCTTTGTTTTTTTAGTGAATTTCTAAGGTTTTTCAAAATCTATTTTCTAACTATGATGTCCCCATAAACTTTGTTTTTTTAGAGTCTCCGAGTTAGACTGTGAGTGGGTGCATGAGTCTCTGACTGGGCTAGTGACTGATCACTTGAGCCTCTGGTTCTGTGAGCGATTGTGTGAGTTTCTGCGTGGCTCTATCAGTGGGTGCATGACACTGTGAATGAGTCTCTGAGTGAGTGAATGAGTGCTTTGGTGCTCCTCTAAGTGGGTGTGCAGGTCCCTGAGTGGGTCTATCAGTGGGCATATGCATCTATGAGTCTGTCTGTGAGTGGATGTGTGACTGCCTCTCTGACTCTGTAAGAGCATACATTAATGTATGACTGAGTGTTGAAATGTATTTTTGTAAAATGTATTTCATAGGGGTTCACAAACCTGCCTCAAAGTAAAACGGGGGTGCTGTGCTCTGTACCATGATGGAGTCGAAACTTTATGCATGTGGGAAAAAAACAAATTTCCACATTTCACAAAGCATAAGGGATACCTTAAAAACCTCTACAATATAATATTGGAGTCAGAGTACCCATACCCGGACCCCTTAAAAACCTTTTACCACTCTCATTAACGCCCCGAGACCAGCACCGCTGCAGGAAATGGCAGCTGTTTTGGTGGGGTGTGCAACTCCACTGCAATGTTAAATGGGGGCCACTTTGAGAGCTGGCCTGGAGTTGCAGCTCCACTGACGTACAAAAAAAAAATAATACCACTTTTCTAAAACACTAAATAGATCTCCATAACACTCCTACAATACACCCATGCGGTCAAGGAACTCCTAACCTGACCCCTTCTATGTTTTTATAATCGTAAAACAATCCCTCATGACCAGCTCACTTCATGAAATGGCAGGGGCAACATTTTGTATAGCTACCCTCCAGCCAATTACAGCTCTCCTCCCATCATGTGGCTTCACGTGGCAATGCATTGGAGTTGCAATCCCTTTGCATCCCTGATTGTATATCTAAAACACCTTTAACTAACCCTAAAACTACTGACTGGATTTACAACAATTCACAAAAAGGCACTTCCCTGAACGAACATCTACATCCATGCCAAATTTGATGTGATTCCATTCAGCAGTTCTGGGTGACTAAAGTTCCTAAGGAAATTAACAAGGGGAAAGTGCGTTTTGGGACCTCCCCTTTTTCTCAGCCCCTGCTCGTCACCAAAATGTAGAAAAGAAGATTGTTTCAAATCCTTCTCAAAGAGGAGTAAATAACCGAGTCTGCACAAAGGTTTACTCCTTGTAAATGTCTTCTTTATTCCTGAATACAAAGAGCCCCCATCCGAGAGATCCTTCTCCCCTGGCTGTACGTTGAACTGCCTGAGTCCAACATTAATCACTATGGAGAAGGAACTCGAAGGGCTGGGCCAAATTGAATGCCAACATGTTTATCTATGCGTAAAATGAGAGAAGATAATGGAACAAATGACGGACTGATGTACCAACATTACATCAGATCACCCGGACATTTTCAAGACAGCAGCTGAAGTGAGCGGCAAACTAGTTTTTGAAATTCGGCGAATGATGCCAAAGTGTTTGGCAAAAAATGATCTTCCTATGGAAACTACATCCTAACTATATATACATGTCCTGAGATAAAACAGTATGAATATGGTTATTTAAAAAGGATTCAAACTAAGTAATGCTGATTCGTTTTATGCCACATTTGGATAGTCTAGTCAACAAAATGCAGTGATTCACAGTGCAGACAGGTCTAATAAGAATAAGGACATTGGCAGAATAAGCATTTGCAGCTATTAGAAGATTGCTCAGACAGCAGTTAATGCAGACTTTGTGCTTTTCTGTGGATGGAACCTAATCTGGGGGTCACCCAGAAGAGAACTACTTAGCAGTTAGGTGCACAGATGTTTGGCCACTATGCTCTCTAGAATTTTGGCAACAGCTGGAATCAGTGTAATGGTACAACACGTCAACATTTGATCCTTTGAATAATGGCCCACCTCACGTCATTAGAGGCAATTCCTTATTGTAAGGAAATATTACTAATTTTAAGTACAACTGCACTAAGTTCTCTGATTTCTTTGTGGACTATATTGATACAAATCAGACCCAAGTGAGAATCTGACTTCCCGGCTTTCCACACGGAGGGTTTGCCCATTTCATAGCCACACCTCCGGGTGGACACAGGGAGCTCTGACCAGAGAAAGGAAGGTTCTGCCATGTTGGATTTAGGTAAAAGAGAGACACTGTGAGGCAGTTTACAGTACAACATGCAGGAAGTGCTGCAAACTTGAGTAGGGTCACCACTGAAAACTATTGCCTTATAGGTTAAGGAGTGGCAAGAAGTCCTCCCCCACCACAGCCTGGCACTGGGCATAAATGTGGGATCAACAGTACCCTCCTCAGAACACTCCTGGGCCTGTCATGAATCAGAAGAAGGACTAGCCTGCTGTGAAGAACATGAAGTGCTTGCCTTGAACCCAGGACCCCAGAAGTGACTCCAACAGTCAGTTGGCTGACCTCCTGCTTGAGCTAGAAGGACACAACAAGCTTCCAGAGGACTCTCACTCTGTAACTGCCCAGGTGACCCATACCATCTGGACCTTCCCTGGACTCTGCTGCAGTGCTCTTTCGGAGTGAATCATAACCCCCAAGTGGTGTCCCTCGGGTGCTGGACCCATGGCTGGTTTTAGAGTGTTCTCTTCCTGTCCACGCTGCAAAAACTGGGACTTGGAAACTTATGCCAGCTTTCTGCCTGGAGAACTGGCAGAGAACAGAATCACTGTCAAAGTCACAACCATTGACGTTGAATTACCGGTTGGTCTCAGCTTGCTGGATTTGTTCTGCTGAAGGATATCTGACTTCCAGAAAGTTTTCTAAGGTTGAATATAATGGGCTTCATTGGGACTGATGCTAAGCAACAACCTATTGATGTTGATGCCTTCCTTGGCACAGATCTCCGATGTTGCCAATTTAGAGCTTTCCCACCTTCTTCAATGACTGCATGGGAACTGGCCTTCAGCAACCTATTTTCGTCAAGCCCGCTTTGAATCTAGCATGGAGCTTGCCGACAACCACTTTTTTCTCTATAGTCCAAAGGCAAACTTTACATCATGATGAACCTGGTCCCTGTATCTGTCTGGTGATCCATCTCAGTTGACCTTAGCTTTTCACTTTGACCTGCTCTAGCATAACCATATGATCACGATTGGTACATTGTGTTTTTTGGCACCATTTGAATTTAGACTTTAAAAATTCATAACTCCAGTTCTGCTTATTAGATGTTTGGTGTTTTGATATTGTTTAATTTATTTAAACATACTCTATTTTTCTAACTTGGTTTGGAAATTTTCTTGTGCTGTGTTTTCTTTTGATACTGTTTGAGTACTGCATAAATATTTTACAGATTGCCTCAAATTTAAGCCTGACTGTTTTGTGCCAAGCAACTAGAGGGTCAAGCTCAGGTTTATTTAGTGACTTTTGTGGTTTACCCTGAAAAGGAGGTGATTATTATTATAGATTTATTGTCATTCCTATAAACGAATGCACCAATTTCTTACAAACGCAATCCCCTTTTATAACACTGGGGGGGTCTTACGGGTACCCAGTACTGAGTACTGACCAAGCAATGGGCTAAGGGCTGTCCAGATTTATTAGTGTTAAAATAGTAATTTGATTTGTCTTTAGATACAAGCAAACCAGCTCTTTTGGGGCCAGATGTAGGTCGCCAATTACCGGTCAGTAACGGCCGATTTCGGCCGTTACCGACCGGTAATTGGTTTCTGAGATGTAGGGGCATGTTAAAATACAGATTCGGTAATTTTACCAAATCGGTAAAATACCGAATCTGTATAATTACCGAATCTGTATTTTGACATGTAGGTAGCACTGTAATCAGTGCTACAGGGGTTTAAGAATTCTTAATTTACCACCAACTAGTAGTTGGTGGTAAATTAAGAAAACCCTTTAAAAAGCATTTCTTCTGCTTTTTAAACAGTGCCATGTTGCAGACATACATGCCCTAAGGGCATGTATGTCTGCAACATGTGCACCCATGCACAATTGAGGGGTGCAACAGGGTGTCAAAGTGACACCCTGCCACTCTTCAATGTTTCCCCCAATTAACGAATCGGTATTTACCGATTCGGTAATTGACATTGATTCCTATGGGCCTCAAGGCCAATAGGAATCAATGGCAATTACAGAATCGGTAAATACCGATTCATTAATTACCGAATCATACCGATTCGGTAATTAATTTGGTAAATATACCTACATCCCGATTGCCAGTTCTTACCGAATCAGTATGATTCGGTATTTAAGAATCGGTAATCGGGGATTACCTACATCTGGCCCTTGGTGAGTAGAGTATTATATTAGTATCTTAGTTTTTGAAGTTGTGTTTTTATTTATCATCATGCGCGGATATAAAATGTTTTTCTAAACGAACCAATATTTTTTTCTAATATGCAAGGGTAGCATAGAATGATTTATTTTCATGGGCCATGAAGGATATGGTGACTCCTCTTACATATGCTCTGAATGCATCCCAAATAATACTTTTAGAGGTGTCATCAGGATTATTATATACAAATGAGTCCTTGATTGCTGTTAATAGTTTTGTGAAATTTGTTCTCCATTTCTTCTTAGGAGAACAGATCTTATCCAATAAGAGAGAAAACAAGATTAATGCATGGCCAGAAATCGTAATCGGACCCATTGATGAGTTGGTTATTGTACTACATATGTGTCTGGAAGCTAAAACATAGTCAATCCTGGAAAAAGCAGCATGCATGTTGGACTAAAAGGTAAAGTCTGTATTGGAAGAGTGTGCTAGTCTCCAAAAGTCTACCAATGTAATTGTATAGAAACATATAGAGACACATGTTAGACCTGTCAGCCTTAGGGTGGTCTTCCCGCCAACCTTTTGCCTTCCTCCTACATTTTTCTGACCTTGTGTGTCCTGGCATTAGGACTCTTTAGCTAACCAGTGCAAAAGTGCATATATTCTCTCCTCTAAACATGGTAGAATTGGCTTATACACAATTGTCATATTTAATTTACGTATATATCCCTAGTAGAGTGGTACTGTATGTGCCTAGTACATTAAATGCTACTTGTGGGCCTGCAGCACTGATTGTTCCACCCACTTAAGTAGCCCTTTAAACATATCTGAGGCCTGCCATTGTAGTGCCTATGTGTGCAGTTTCTCACTGCCATTTCAACCCAGCAAAATAAACCTTTGCAGGGCCCAGACCTTCCTTTTGGATACATATAAGTCACCACTAGGCTAGGCCCTGGGCAGCCCAGAGGGCAAGGTGCAATGCATTTAAAAAGAATAATATTTTCTTTTAAAGTTCACATGTGGCCAATCTCTCCCATTATTACATTTTATAAGGTTCACTGACAAAATATCGCCTCTGGAAATATCGCCATACCAGAATATTATCACATAAATATTGTTCTCAAAAATATTGTCATCCTATATTATAATGTAAATGACAAAAACATTGAATTAAAAATATTGTTGTCTTTATTATCAATGTACAAAATATCGTTTTTAAATATATATGAATATATATAAAACATTAAGGGGCTTATTACTACGTGATGGAAACGCTACCGACCGACCTCCGGTTGGCAGTCCTCACCACCTAATTACGATGCAACAGCACATGGTGCGGTCGCATTCCCACATTTTCCTATTGACGCATGTGTTACTGGCTATAACACAAGCTCCCATAGAGAAATGGAAGATTGTGTTGATCCCTGCACCCCGTGGCCGACACCTCAAGGTGCCAGCCACAAGGTGCAGAGATTAGCAGGGCGAAAAGGGGCCCTGCTAGGGGCCCCTAAACACGCTTGCCATGTCAGGAAGCCCTGCATGAAAAGCCTGCCAGAAACCGTGCACCGCAAAACGTCGTCCATATGGATTATGTGCCGGTTCCGTCTAGCTGATGGGCTCCATGAGCCTGTCGAAGCCAGTCAGAATGACCGGATGGTTTCAATTTCGACAGCTGTATTGTAATCAGCAGGTAGGAAGTGAACGATTTTGGCTGTGTCGGAGGCTTTACAACCGAGATCGTATTAGGCCCGTAAATATATTAAAAAGTAACACTAATATAATACAAATTAAATATAACACATTATTTTTTAAATAAAAATAACTATATTTATTCCAAAAATAAAAACACAAATATACATCAATATATATGTATCTTTAGTTACATATAATTAAACATATTATTAAACTAATATTTCCAATTGATATTTTTATGTTAAAAATTGTTTTAAATCTAATATTATAATAAATACAAATGTATAATGTTATTGAATATATATATATATATAATGAACAGTTATGAAAGAGAGCGGCACGCCAAAATTACATCCAGAATAGTTTTATTGTGCAAAAAGAACGACGCGTTTCGGCCTGTCGGCTTTCGTCAGGTTCAAAGGTCGGGCTGTAACGTTGCCATTTAAAGTCATACCAAAACAAATCATGGAAACAGAAAACATTCTTGTTAGAATAGCCACCAAGACCAGGATCATAATGTTGTGTCAAATTGTAAATAGAGTTATTTGATACAATCCAATAAATTATCACCACAAACCCCGTAAAACATACAATACATCACTAAAAATAAATTCATGGCAATACATATATGTAGTTAATCCACCATGTACGTCTATATACATCTATACAGCTATATACATATGTACAATTGAGGACAACCTAAAAGGCTGTAGGATATACAGACTCTTACTCGTGTATTTGCACACCGCAATTCAAATGCGAACATTGGTATTTTGAAGTGCTGTAAACACAAACAAAGGTGCAAGATACCTGAATTACATTCTGAGACCATCAGTAATTCGCCAAAAATTACCTTCTGCCAAGTGGCCTAATATGTTCGTATATGGTATATGGTAGGAGAAGGTGTGTGACATCCTCTGCCGGAGGTCGTCTATAGAATACCAGGATCAACAGAGTCTGGTGAGTACACAATCCACATTCAAATAAAGTTATTAATCACATCCCTAGAGACATCACTGTAAAGGATACAGTTAAACAAAGGACAGTATAAATATATAAAATGAACTTGATTCTAAGAGCATGTGATATGTATGTCAGATTGTTAACAAAAATACCTCAAATTAAATTGTAAATGCACTAAACTATAACCATGTTCATACTTTTCACAAACTCACACCACGGACTTGTGCACCAAACAACTTTTACCAGAGTCAGATATCTTGGCCTAGTACTTTTCCATTCACTCACATGAAAGGACAGTCACATGTAGGCTGTTTGGGAAGGTGGGTCTGGCCACAGGCACCATGGGAGTTGAAGTTGCAGCAACCACTCTTCAACACACACAGCCCAAACACACCCACTGGAACTATGCGAGCTTCAGTCAGTGAAAATGTACTAGCAAGATGGCTGACACTGTTGCATGGTGTCAGGAGCACAAGACCTGAGGGGAGTTGTATTCAAGTCAAACAACTTGTACCAGCGCCAGACATCTTGGCACGTTACTTTTTCATTGACTTACAGTAAAGCACAGTGACATGTAGGCTGTTTGGGATGGGTGGGAAGGTGGGTCTGGCCACAGGCACCAAGGGAGTTGTAGTCGCAGCAAACACTCCTCCACACACACACAGCCCAAACACACCCACTGGAACTATGTGAGCCTCAGTCATTGGAAATGTACTAACAAGATGGCTGACACTACTGCATGGTGTCAGCCTGACAACAGCTCATAATATGACCTTGTGCTCTTCACACCAGTCCCCTGTGTCAGCCATCTTGATAGTACATTCCCATTCATCATCAGGGATAGCATAGTCCCAGGCCTACTGGCTGTGCTGGCTGTGCTGGCTGGGAAGCGGTGTGTAGGACAGGCCATGATGGGAGTTGAAGTCAGTGCAAACACTGATCCACACACAGACCAACAAGCCCACATAGAATCTAACTTCCCTGACAGTCACTAAGAATGTACTGGCAACATTATAGGCCATATGCAATGATGTTTGGAGCTCAAGGCTCTGTTGTTGAGTTTAGGACAAATCAGACACCAGTCACCAGTGTCAGCCATCATGGAAGCACATTGTCACTCAATGCCAGGAAACTAGAGAGATGGGCTAGATATTTAGGATGGGTAGAAAGGTGTGTGAAGGATGGAGCCAGGTGGGAGATGGAGTCAGGGCAAATACTCCTCCTCCCAAACAGCACAAACAAACCACGATGAATCATGCTTACCTGATAGTGAGTGGAAATCTGCTGTACAATAAGCTGACAGTGTGGACTTGTGTATGTACAATGACGACCTGGTGTGAGTTGTGGACAATTAGGCACCAGCCATCAGTGTCAGTCAACTTGCATGGACAATTACACTCACTGTCAGGGAAGCTGAGTTACAGGTAGGCTTTTGATGCTGTCTGGGAAGGTGTGTTGGGGACAATGTCTGATGTGACTAGTAGCCATTGCAAATACTCATCCTCACCCCAGCCATGCCAACTCCTCTGGTCCTATGCCTAGCTCACAGTGAAGGGAAGTGTACTAGCAAGGTCGCTGACACTGCTGCATGGTGTTGATCTAGAAACGAACTTCCATCAAGGCCCTGTGCACAAAACATCATGTAACTCTGTCAGCCATCTTGTTAGTACCCTTCCATTCACTGTCAAGTCGACATTGCCATAGATGAGCTGGTTGTGAGGAGGAGTGTTTACCTTGACTACATCTACCATCAGCCATGCAGGAAGGACTGACATCCACTTCAGCCACACCACGCAGCCTGTCTGCACAGACCACCACTGCGTACACTTCACCTTCCATACCACCACTGCACCCAAACCTTTCCCGCGCCCACCCAGAAGGAGTTGGAGCAAGATCACAGAGGAACACCTCACCACCCTCCTCCACAACCTTCCCTCCACCACAACTGACTCCAACTCCGCAGTCGAAGAACTACACTGTTGGATCTCCAGCTGCTCTGACAAGCTTGCACCCCTCCGCCACCCCATCAATCAATGCCCCCTGAAGGCCACCTAGTTCACCACCGACCTCCAAGAAGCCTGGCTCCAAGAAGCCAGGCACTCCTGCAGATGCCTCGAGAAAGTGTGGTGGAACAAGAAAGCCACCGAAGACCTGAACAACTACAGGAACGCCATGAACCAATACAACCAGCATATAAGAGCCACCAAGAGGACCTTCATCAAGAACAAAATCACCTCCAACGCAAGTAACACAAAAGAACTCTTCAACGTAATACAGCAATTCACCAAACCCCCAGCGAAGCCACGGACGCCACTCCATCCCAGGACCTCTGCAGCATGCTCAGCCCCTACTTTCACCTGAAGATCAAGGCCCTCTATGACAACTTCATTGAACAGACTGCGGACACCACCCCCTTCTCCACCACCAACAATCGGCCGACCATCACAATGTCTGATGTGACTAGTAGCCATTGCAAATACTCATCCTCACACCCAGCCAAGCCAACTCCTCTGGTCCTATGCTTACCTCACAGTGAGGGCAAGTGTACTAGCAAGGTGGCTGACACTACTGCATGGTGTTGATCTAGAAACGAACTCCCATCAAGGCCCTGTGCACAAAACATCATGTAACACTGTCAGCCATCTTGTTAGTACCCTTCCATTCACTGTCAGGTCGACATTGCCATAGATGAGCTGGTTGTGAGGAGGAGTGTTTACCTTGACTACATCTTCCATCAGCCATGCAGGAGGGACTGACATCCACTTCAGCCACACCACGCAGCCTGTCTGGACAGACCGCCACTGCGTACACTTCGCCTTCCATACCACCACTGCACCCAAACCTGCCCTGCGCCCACCCGAAGGAGTTGGAGCAAGATCACAGAGGAACACCTCAACACCACCCTCCTCCACAACCTTCCCTCCACCACGACTGACTCCAACTCCGCAGTCGAAGAACTACACTGTTGGATCTCCAGCTGCGCTGACAAGCTTGCACCCCTCCGCCACCCCGTCAATCAATGCCCCCTAAAGGCCACCTAGTTCACCACCGACCTCCAAGAAGCCAGGCACTCCTGCAGATGCCTCGAGAAAGTGTGGCGGAACAAGAAACCCACCGAAGACCTGAACAACTACAGGAACGCCATGAACCAACACAACCAGCACATAAGAGCCACCAAGAGGACCTTCATCAAGAACAAAATCACCTCCAACACAAGTAACGCAAAAGAACTCTTCAACGTAATACAGCAATTCACCAAACCCCCCAGAGAAGCCACGGACGTCACTCCATCCCAGGACATCTGCAGCAAGCTCAGCTCCTACTTCCACCTGAAGATCAAGGCCCTCTATGACAACTTCATCGAACAGACTCTGGACACCACCCACTTCTCCACCACCATCAATCGGCCGACCATCCCCACCTGGAAACCTTCTACCATTGAACACACCACCAAGACCATGAGGAGCCCCCACGGTCCCCTGCCCACCGCACATCTACCACAGAGCCACTGCCAACATAGCTCATGAACTTGGATGGACCATCAACGCCTCCCTTGAATCGGCATCTTCCCCAATCACTGGAAGCAGGCAGAAGTCAAGCCCCTCCTCAAGAAACCCCCAGTCGACCCGATGGACTGGAAAAACTAAGTCACAGAGAGATTCATCAACGCCCAGCTGACTACATTCATCGTAGAGAACGCCATCCTTAACTCCTTCCAGTCCAGTTTTCGCAGCAACCACAGGACGAGACCGCCCTCCTTGCTGCCACTGATGACATCTGCATGATCCTTGACAAGGGCCGCACTTCGACCCTCATCCTACTAGACCTCTTTGCAGCCTTCCACACTGTCTCACGTCGCATCCTCGCAGCCAGACTCCACGACGCCGGTATATGGGGATACCTAATGTGTATGCTTTGAGGGGCAGTGGACATTGACAGCAGTCATTGTGTTGTGTTTGTACCTACAGGGCGAGCTGAGGTCACCACTGGAACCATCCAGAACAGCCAGGCCCAGGAGCCCTCCGGCGTTAATGACTCTCATCATTCTTCAGACGACGACGACAGACCTGGCCCTTCTGGTATGGGTCAACCCACAGCACCAGTGGAGGCAACATCTGAATCTTCTGCTACCACTCCAGCCTCAGCTGCCAACACCCAGATGACCCCAATCTGCACAGACACAGCAGCCCAGGACAACATCAACAGCACAGCACAGCAAGATGAGGCACTTTTGAGTTGTCCAACACCAATGCCAACGATGAAGGAGGCTCCGTGTTGACTGTGCCAGCACCAACTGGTGTTGCTCGGGTAGGTTAGGGTGGTGGGAGGGGCCGTGGCCTCCGGCACCATCATGCAGCTGGTGCTGATGATTAGGAGATCCAAAACCTCTCCAGAATCCTCCATGTATACGAGGATTCACAAGGAGATATGAGCCAGGTCATAGGGATCCTCAGGACCATGCAACAGCAGCAGGTAGCCCAAAATGTAAAAATGGGCAGGTTTGATGGACAAAAGTGGATGAACAGACTGCGGTGTATAGGGACATTATCGCCTACCTCCAACAGATTGCCAACATGTCCACACCTCTCTGTATGCCTACCACATCCAGTGCAACAATATCTGTACCAGCCACAGGGAGTGATGTGGACTCTGGTGGAGAGCATCCTGCACCGTCGCTGACTGCACTTGAGAGTTCCCTGGTAAAACGTAGAGTTGTTTGTCCAAAGAAGAAAACATGAGAGACAGATGGCTGCACTTCACCCCCAGGAAGTGACTACCTGCTCCTGATATCCACCAATGAGTGCCAAGCATTTACTTTGTTGACTGTCACTAAACTCACTCACATTGGCTGGAGGGTCTTTGTTTGACTATAGACTCATATAATGTGGATCTAACTTCCCTAGAAAGGAGCGTCTCATTCCACACAATTTCAAATTATCTATTATTGGTATAATTGTTGGACTTGGCCCTTTTTGGCTAACGTTCCGTGAACTTTTTGCTTTCGCCCTTGACCTCTTTTCTGACATGGTGTTGCCAACGTAAATGCTTTGAGCACTTTGCCACTGCTGATCAGTGCCAAAGTGCAAGTGCTCCCTGTGGAAAGTGTAGTGGTAATTGGCTGTCCATGATTGGTATGTTTGCCTTACTAGTAAAGTCCCTAGTAAAGTGCACTATGTGTGCCAGGGCTAGTAATACAAATTCTACTAGTGGGCTTGCAGCACTAATTGTGCCACCCACAGAAGTAGCCATAAAGAGAGAACTCAGGCCTGCCACTGCAGTGCCTGCGCGCAGTTTGGTAAACTGCCATGTGTTTCTGACAAGTGCACCCACTTGTTAGACCTTACCCTTCCCTTTCTGTACACATCAGCCATCCCTATTGTAGTTCCAAGGGTGCAGTGTATGTGAAAGGTACTGAGGTGTATACCATGTCCTGACAGTGAAATAATCTCCATTTCGTTTTTCACTGTTGAAAGGACATCTTGCCCATAGGATAGAATGGGGAGGCTGTGTAATATGTTTCCAGACTAACTGCCCAAAGGCTGACGATGGAGAGGTGAAGTTTAGTATGCCTGAGCTCACAATTCAATAACACATCTTTTTGTGAAGGTGGTTTTTGCATTGTGTGTTTAGAAACCACTCTTTTAGAAGTGGTGGTTTTTTGTGCAATAACATTTCTGTGTGTTTCTGCCTGGTTGTGGATTGACTGTCTGGATCTGAAAGTGACAGGATCTGGGGAATGTCTTGACCCAGGGGTGGAGGTGAGACAGTAACAGGCTGACCTGTGTCTGGAGTGTGGGGGGGGAGTAGCCCCTAGAGGTGAAGAGGCCTGGGCTAGATCCATAAAACAATGGCTCCATCCCCTGCTGAGTGATTAAGGATCCAGACCCCCACTATCAATGGAAGGGAGACACCCAGAACTGGTTTGGATGGGGTCAGTGCCCCCCTGAAAACTAAGGGCCTCATTTATGAGAAATGACGCATCGCTGCATGAAAGCAGCGATGCGTCACTTCTCAGTGCGCACTCCTTGCATCATGATTGATGCGTCATATTTATAATATGACGCATCATGGCGCAAGGAGTTACAGATACATCAGTATTTCTGACGTATCTGTAGGCGCAAAAGTGACGCATTGCTGGAGTGTGTTACAAAAGTGATGCAACTCCAGCAATGTGTACTTTCACATGGGCAAGTCCCATGTTGTTAGTGCCTGCGTCAGTCTTACGCCTGCCATGAAGCAGGCGTAAGATTTTGACGCATTAGCGGCCAAGAAATGGCACAGTGAAATCTTATAGATTTCACTCCGTCACTTCCATGACCCTTTCTTGCATCAAAAGACCCCCCTTGCATACATTATACCTGGCGCAGGTATAATGCGGCGCAGGGGTTTACAAAGTGACGCATCTACCTAGATGCGTCACTTTGCAAATTTGGCGCAACAAGGCACATTTTTTTAAGCCTTGGTGCGTCACAAAAAAGTGACGCACCGGCGGCATAAAAGTGACACACAGCCTCATAAATGAGGCCCAAAGACATCAAAGACATTTAGGGGTATAACTATGAGAGCTGAAACCACTGAACGTTGGAATTTGATTTGGAATGGAACTGTTCAAGACTGAACAGGGCTGAAACTACTTTGTGGTCAAGAGGAACCTCTGCCAAGGGAGAAACAGCTGAAGAGACTGAAGGAAAGGACTGACCCTTGCTGTGTGTTTCTTGTTTTAACCAAGGAAGAGGCTACAGGGCTTTTGCTGTGTGCTGTGTCCCCCTGCTTGAAAGGACTTTGCTGTGCTGTGTCCTGAAGTAACTTAACCCCAAGGGCCCGAGGTGAGCTGGCTCCCTGTTGTGGGAACTCAGGAACACAAAGATTTCCGGAAGTGTCTCAGCGATGCTGTGTGCATGTGCTTTTTGCAGCCTAAGCCCTTTGTGAGGATTCTCCTGTAATCGTGTGCACCTAGCGTTGAAGTGAGTCTCGGCAACACTATGTGTGTGTGCTTCGTGCAGCCTGAAACCTTTGTGAGGATTGCCCTGTGACCGTGCACACCAGAAGTTCAAGTGTGTCTCATCAACGCTTTTTGTGCGTGCTTTTTGCAACCTGAGACCCTGGGAAGAATTGCCCTGTGATTGTGGGCACCAGAAGTTCAAGTGTGTCTCAGCGACGCTGTGCGCATGTGCTTTTTGCAGCCTGAGACCCTCTGAAGAATTGCCCTGTGATCGTGGGCATCAGAAGTTTAAGTGTGTCTCAGTGATGCTGTGTGCGTGTGCTTTTTGCAGCCTGAGATGCTTATAAGAATTGCCCTGTGATCAGTGCACCAGGAGCCCAAGTGAGTCTCAGTGATGCTGTGTGCATGCGCTTCATCCATCCTGGGACCTTCTTGGGGATAGCCTTGTGACAGTGCGCACCCGAGGCTCAAGGGAGTCTCAGCGAGGCTGTGTGCGTGTTCTTCGTGCAGCCTGAGACCTTCGAGAGGATTGCCCTGTGACCGTACACATCTGAGGCTCAGGGGAGTCTCAGTGACGCTGTGTGCATGTGCCCTGTTGCAGCCTGAGATCTTCGTTATTGTCATCGGCCCGGAATCAACCCAGTCGCATCGGAGGCCCAAGTCATGAGAGGTGGAGGGGAGAGCGAGGCCGCACCACCCAGCTAACGTGTGTCGGCACCTGGGGCGGGGTGAGGGCTCGGAGAGAGACGCTCTCGGACTCCCCCCTTCTGGTAGCACGCGCCTCTGTCCCAGCTCATGTCACGGCCGGTACGTGCCAAAGACTGACAGCACCGGGGCCGGAGGTTGGAGCTGCACTGTGATTTACACCAGACCTGTGTTGGGGCATATGGTGATGGAAACTGACAGCGAGTCAGTAAGAGGGGCGAAGAGACAGTCTAAAGCACCGTGATAGGTGCTGGAGTGCATTACACATTGCATTAATTCTACATTACGAACTAACTGATTGTTGTATTATGCATTGGATTATTTCTGCAGAACAAACTACCTGGTTGTTGCATTACGCATTGCATTATTTCTGCAGAATTAACTACCTGATTGTTGTGTTACGCATTGCATTAGTTTGCAGAACAAACTACCTGATTGTAGCATTACGCATTGCAATATTTCTGCATAATAAACTGCCTGATAGTTGTATTACGCATTGCATTAGTTTGCAGAATGAACTACCTGATTGTTGCATTACGCATTGCATTATTTCTGCATAACGAACTGCCTGATGATTGTATTACGCATTACATTCAATTTCATCATGAACTGCATTATTTTTACATTGCTAAGTGCCTAATTCTAGCTTTACGAGCTGCATAGCCTTGCATTACGACTGCATAGGATCACCTAGAATTGCTCATTCATACTGCCATAACTTACAAGAGCTGGCTGTCCTAATAACTGGCCTGGGGTTATATTAAAAATATGCATATGTTGGATTTTTATCGTGTGGTCTCATCGTATATCTTTTTATATAAACGTATACTTGTTTTTATATGAAACTCGTGTGGAGTCCTTTTGTGGTGTCACCATTGGTTCACTGGGAGCATGGTTGCAAATACTTTACACATTTGCTTTGAAGATAGGCCTGGCTGCTCTTGCAAGCAAGCAGGAGGTGAGTATGTGCCTAGTTGCACTTCTATCTTAATCATGCATGTTGTAATATTTTTGCCTGACTGCACTTTCACAGGTTGTAAATCTGCCAAACATGCAGTTATTTTCACAAGATGCAAATGTAGTTGTCTATGTTCAGGGCTACATCAGTTTGTCTTGGTCCGTGTGCCAATGTTTTGCCCCAGACGTGCTGCTAAGTATGCTCACATATATCCCAATGGACAGTCCCAGCTATGATAACTCTAGTCACATGTCACACTGACCTTAACCATGATGTTGTAGAACATTCATAAACAACATTCTGAAGAGTGAGTCCATGTGTTAGACTTTGTGAGGGTGAAAGCACAAGCCATTCAGTGTCAAACACAGGTTGTCACTGATCGCAACATGGCAGCATTTGTGAGGTATGATGTGAGGTACACAGTCACAACTATTGATGTGTGTTAATGGTCTTGACTACTCCAACTTGATGGCTTACTAAACAATGTGTATGATGCATCACTGTCTGATTCAGAGATGTCAAATATGCATCAAATTTGAGTTTGTTACCCAAATGAGATGTTGGACAGGAGCAAAATCAGCAGTACAAAGTGTGCATACTGTGTAATCGAAGTGAGGGAAATTCAGACTTGGTCCATACAAATGGGGACTTGTGCAGTCTAGCCAAGATTGTTCTACAGTGTTGACTTTACTCATGATGGATATTGGTTCAGTAACAAGAGTCTCCATAGTCATTGCACCCAGGCGTGCAAGTGGAATGGTGTTCTGCTCGAGGCATTCTTCAGCTGCAGTTATAAGACTTGGAAGTTTCTAGACCATTTATTACATCTATGAAACTTGAGTTGTTTTTAATTTGAAAATCATTCGGATTCTGCTACATGCACTATGCATAGATGACACAGAGCAGTGTGCCACATGCCTGTCAGCTGAGCTATGTGTACTGCCTTGGTGACTTCACAATAACACTGATATGTTTGAACAGACAGTGGAGAAGCAAAGCTACTGGACATGTTATCAATGACTGTGAAATGTGTAACATGACTCATGCAGTGACGATGCATTGTGCATGTTTGATAAGGTAGACATTTGAGCTGTGACATATGCGCCAATAGTTCCACATTTCATGACTAAGGATGGCAGAATGCATACCATGTCTCAATAAATTCCTATTCCCATTATGATGGCTATACTCACTTGCAGGAGAGGAGACAGAAATGTCAGGACACACGACCGTCATGAGCACAAGACAAAATATCCCCTGCTCCAAACTCCATTAGTCAACCTTGTGGTTATGTACTTCGATGTTGATATACCCAATGTTGCTGATCACATGTGTGATTGAGCAAGGGTTAACTGGCAGACTAACAAGTGCCATGTATGTCAATGTAGCAAGAGCTAATAGAACAACTCCATGTTATGTCTATTTTTGGATCTGTGAAATCTGTGATGTTAACTATGTGTCAAGTACATATGGATGACTCATGAAATTCTTTTGTATTCTTGGTCAGAGCATCATCAGCAGCCCCAGGAGGATACAGTGCCAAGGATGTGGTGGGGCAGAATGTCATACTGGGTCCAGTGAAAAGTCATCAGAGGGGGGACCAAGTGACGGAGAGGGTGAGGGGATACTCATTGGGAGCAGATCTGCAACGCCATCTGCAGGGTCTGAATCAGATTACAGCTCCGGTGACGATTCCAATGTGGTGGTGATAGACACAGTGACTACATCAACAACCTCAGAGTCCACCACCACCACCGCTACCATCAGCACCCTTTCAGCTGCTCCCAGTACCAGTGTCCGTGGCCACTCCCATGGCATGCGCAAACCCTTCTTTGGGCGAGGCACCTCACCCCCTGCACCTGTCTCCCCAGCTGCTCTCAGTGTGGTGACCAACGACCTCATGAAGCAGATCTCTCTGGGCCAGACATCCATGCTGAGTGTCCTCCGTGCACACACCATTCTTTTGAAAGAAATGTAATTGTACATGGAGGGCTTTTACTCTAAAACGTCTGCCCTACAATGATCAAATCAGACTACGCCCTCTACACTGATAGCAGCACTGTCCCTTCTCCAGCAGTACCTCCCCCCTACCTCTTCTTCATCCAATGTTGCAACTACCCTCCCTGACCCAAGCACATGCAAACATACACAGGTACACACAACAACATCCACACACGCCACCCAAATACACAGACAGAAGTCTCAAACAACATACACGCACACTCAGGGGGCAGACAGCACACTCTCTACCAGGGACATGACATCACACGACACACAAGCATCCAGAGACACTCCGCATACCTCACAACCCTCTGCAAACCAAAACCCCTACCCTTTCCTCTCCTGTTCCCCCCTCAGCCCAGGCACACACCCTTGTTTCCATTTAACTCTTCCCTCCCCTCCCCAAACATACACCCCCCAGAAGAGAAAGTACCTTCCACCTGACCCTGCATCAGCATCTCCCCCAGAAACAACAGAAAACAAAAAACCCCATCCGAAAATCCACCTGGCCCCAGGCTAAAACATCCATTCCTACAACCCTTAGCTCCCCAGACATGCCCAGTACTTCGAAATCTAGAAAGCCCAGCACTAAAAAGACCTCTCCCATCCCCATTTCCGACACACCCCTCATAAAATGTAAAATCCCAAAATGTGTTCAGGTCACCACGGGGCATATTATCAAGGGGGTTTATCTCCGCTTTTTGGCTTTAAAAGCCAAGAAAGCGGAGATAAAATTATCTCCCTATTACCAAGCTGTCGCTAACACCAGTTAGCGACAGCTAATAGGAGATAGCGACCATCTTGGGCCCCGCTTTGCATGTCAGTGATATTTATCACTAATGACATGCAAAGTGGGCGTGCCAAGATGTTAGCGACTGGAAACAGTCGCTAACATCGCTATCTCCTATTACCAACTTTTGGAGATATTCGCGCTAAGCGCGAATATCTCCAAAAGCTAACACCTGCCCTGAGCAGTTCTTAGCCATGTTATCCAATGGGAGGTGGATAACATGGCTAAGAGCATTTGCTCGATAATGCATGAATATCGCTGACTTTTCAGCGATATTCATGCATTGCGGGAGTTTTTTATCGTATTTGCGATAAACCTTGCTAATAGCAAGGTTTATCTGCGATAAAAATCGCCGATGTGCGGCGATAATTTTTGTCTCTAAACAAGTTAGAGACAAAAATTATCGCTAGTTGTTGGTAATATACCCCCACATTCCCAGCTCCATCTATCCATCCCATTACAGCTGCCCCCTCACAATTAAAGCCAATCACTGCATTAGAGTCCAACCCCACGCCATCAGAATCTACCACTGCATTGGATCCTGACACCCCTCCTAATCCCATCCCTTCCAAAACCCAACCCAATCCCCATTAGTCTGTCCCCTTTGGTGCCTGGCATGCCCCCTAGATGTCCCTCCAAGGGGAGGTGTCCCTTTGTTGGGGGAAGTACAGGCAAGCAGTGAAGACCAACATATTTGTTTCCCTCAAAGCTATTGACTCATACTAGACTGGCTATCAGCCATTTTTGCATCACGGTTACAGTTATTGCTTGGCTGAATAAAGCTATGATGTTGGTATGGTGTGTTTTGCATATGGTCCGTGGGGTACAAGTACTTGGTCAGTTTGTATCCTTGATTATTATGGCTACTTTGCCTAGATGACAATGTCAACATTGGTTTTGTCTATGAGTGTGACATGAAGTCACAAACCTCTTCATTTTTAAAACACTCTTACACATAGGCCATGCTCATATTTGTTTAACTATATAGTGCAAATGTCTCAAAGTGCAACAGTTTATGCGAAGCATGCTGCATATGTTTGTGATATTCAGAAAGACTCCTATCTCATCTATTCACCTGGGTACATATGGATGTTGACTGCATGGCAGTGACTTTGTACACACCCATGTTCACAAATAGATTTCACAATACTTGTATGTGACTTTAAAGTGGTGAATAAATGTCTGTGTCTTCTTCAGATCTTGTAGAATAGAGGCAAGGTCAACCTTGCATCAGAAGTCATGCCACTGTGGGCAAAAATACTTCATGGCTGCGCACACATCTGGTTCATTACCTGAGCCCATGGTGAGTGTAAGGTGAACACTATTCTCGCAGCCTTTCGACCCTCTGCCTCGACAGGACTCCAATTACTACATGGATTTTTGTTAGGCAAGGTGTGTGTTGTTTTAATAGTCTATTGACGACTCATTCATAAGTTGGGCATGCCATCTTGCTTTTGTTTTGTAACATTACAAGTATGGTGTCTATAGATTGTCCCAGCTTGGATTTCATTTTGCAAACACACACCTGTGATGAGTGTGACACAACCAGTTTTGTGGTGTTGTGTCTGTGGACACATGGGTTGTCTAGGCCTATATCCTCTGTGCTTTACTGTACGCAGATGCATCACAAAATCATTCTTTTGTGAGTACGTTGGAGTTCTATTGTCCTGCGATGTTTCTGTGTGTGTTGTGGTGGACTCATGCATTCACTTTGTGACACACATATGCATTGTTATTGCACTTCCTGGTCTAGCATCAAATGTGTGATTTTCCCAAGTATTTAGCGTGCAAACTGTACCTGCCTGATGATGAATTTCCCTCATTAAACATACACAACATGCGTTTGACCCATGTTTAAAAGGTGATCACAATGATGCTCAGGCCCTCAGAAAGTAATTGGCACACATTCTGTGATCATCTCTTGAACCTTGCCTCTGTGCTTTTACCTGTCAAAGGTTTTGTTACAAAATACACACCACTGCTGATCAAGGGGGTGGTATGTAGGTCAGACTGTCCTGTTGTGACTTGCCTCCCCGTAAGGCCCCTACATATAACACATCCTCCCTGCACCTGCCATGACCATAAAGTGAGGCTTGTGTGGTGGAGATGACACTCCCTCTGTCAAGGCATGTAAGGCAGTGTACCATGGTGGCTATGCTTTAAAGGCTTTCCCTCTACCTCTATTTACCGAACAGCTGATGAGCCATGGAAATCCCGGCACAATGTTGCAGTTGCCTGGTGAGGGACTGTGTAAGTGAGTAAGTACATTAGTGTGGTATACGAAGGCCACCCAAACCGTGGCCCACAGGTGACCCTGGTGCGCCTGCCCATCGACCAATGTGCAATTGCCATCATGTTGAATTGAAAGGTATGCTGCACACTTTCTGATTGGATCTCAACACCCATATGGGTCTATGGGGTTCAGTCTCCTGTTGTGTGTGTTATCCCAGTCTAAGAGAGCTTCCCCACACACACATACAGTCCTTGAGCTGTGGTAGGTGGCTGGTCTGTCTTGTTTGCATATCAGTACTCTGTATTTCACAGGTTTTCAGGAGACCATTTAGTAGATGATGAGTCTTTGTTTGTTTATTAATGGTCCCTGGAGCACTTGCATCTCCACTCTACCCATCCCTCAATGTTGCCAGTCTCTTTTGCTGCAAAAGTAAGGGAATGCATTTCATTGAAAAATAGCTTTGTGATTGGTTGTGTAGAATTTCCTGCAGCATGTACTCCAACTGTAGGAATTTAGTGACTTTGCTTAATCAGAAGTTACATTGTTCATGTACACATTGCTAGGGATAATTTCCCTAACAACCCCAGATATGCATCTACACGAATGGGGGAATTCCCCCACCCCAGATATGCATCTACACAAATGGTGGTATTCCCCCAAACCCAGATATGCATCTACACAAATGGGGTTTTCCCCCCAACTCCAAATATGAATCTACAGAAATGGGGGTATTTCCCCCACAACCCCAGATATGTATTCACACAAATGGGGGCATTCCCCAACCCCCAATACTCATCTCTACAAATAGGGGTATTCCTCCCAACAACAGATACTGATCTACAGAAATTGGGGTATTTCCCCCTAACCCCAGATATGAATCTATACATTTGGGGTAATTCCTCCAACCCCAGATATGCATCTACAGAAATGGTGGTATTTCAACCACAACCCCAGATATGTATTTACACAAATGGGGGTATTTCAGCTCATCCCCAGATACTCATCCACACAAATGGGAGTATTCCCCCTAACCCCAGATACTCATCTACACAAATGGGGGTATTTCCCCCTAACACCAGATATGCAACAACAAAAATGATGGTATTTGCCCCCTAACCCTAGATACGCATCTACACAAATGCCCACCAAACCACAGATTTGCTTCTACATTGCAGTGGTTATTTACCCCCCCCCCATATTGACTCTACATCGGTGTGGGTATTTGCCCAACCCACTTTGACTTTACATTGCTGTATTTGCCACCCCCATTGATTCTACATTGCTGTGGGTATTTGCCACCCCCCCGATTGACTCTACATTGCTGTGGGTATTTGCCCAACCCACATTGACTCTACATTGTTGTGTGCACCTCTGACCCTGCTTGCAGGCCAGGTCGCTCCCCTGCTGCCACACAGCTCCACGTGTGTGCCAGTGCCTCCCACGCTGCCGCTGCCTCCCTGCCCGTGAGTTTATTCCTGCCATTGCCTGTGGTAGAGTGTCTCCGTTTTTTTGGTACCTGTATTTCTGTGATTCTGTAATTTATTGTACTGTTTTCTGCTTGTGCCGTCCTCATTGTTTGGCCTCATTACCCCCCCTTGTTTGCCTTCTGTTCCCCTGCCCGTTTCCCGCCACTGCTCCCCTGTGGCCCGCCCCCTTGCCATCCCGCTACCGCCTCCCAGCTGATCCTCCCTGCCTTAAATGGCGGCCGCTGTGCGGCAGTAGGAGCGACCCTGCTTGCAGGCCAGGTCGCTCCGCTGCTGCCACACAGCTTCACCTGTGCGCCAGTGCCTCCCGGCCCGCAAGTTCCTTCCTGCCATTGCCTGTGGGAGAGTGTCTCCATTTTTTGGGTACCTGTATTACTGTGATTCTGTAATTTATTGTACTGTTTTGTGCTTGTGCAGTCCTCGTTGTTTGGCTTCATTCCCCCCCTCCACCCCCTTGTTTGCCTTCTGTTCCATTGCCCGTTTCCCACCGCTGCTCCCCTGCGGCCCCGCCCCCTCGCCGCCCCGCTCCCGCCTCCCAGCTGATCCTCCCTCCCTCCCGCCTTTAATTGCCCGCTGGTGCGCCGGAGGCACGCCAGAGGCAAGCCCGTCTGCGCCCATCCACTCCTGGACCGCACCCAGAGCCAGAACACCTGGCCCCCGTGAACTCCACAACACCAGACTCACGTACGATGTCGGCACTCTCCTCGCACTCAACCCCAGACGAGACCACACCTGTATCCAAGCCGCCCCAAAAGGCACACACGGTCCCTTCTCCTGCCGCACCTGCAGCTTCACCTTCGACAAAGCCAACAAATCTCCTAAGACCGGGCCCAACTACCTCCACTGCATACTCCTGAACACCCGCTCCGCACGCAAACACGTCGTCAAGCTCTGGGACCTACTGGACACCCTCGCCCCTGACGCAGCCTTCCTGACCGAAACCTGGTGGAACGATTCCTCAGCACCCGACATCGCCATAGCCATCCTGGATGGATACAAGATCACCCGCAGGGATTGCGCCAATGGAATCGGAGGAGGAAGAGCCATCATCCACAAGTCCACCCTCAAGGCCTCCACCCACGCGGACGACACTCTCAACACCGCCGAGCACCTGCACTTCCAAATCCACACCGACCCCAATACTACCCTCCGAGGTACACTCATCTACAGACCCCCCGGATTCCGGGCACAGTTCAGTGACTCCATCGCCGACCTCGCCAGCACCCACGCACTCACCTCCACGGACTACATCCTCCTCGGGGACCTGAACATCCACCTCGAGAACAACGACACCAACTCTGCCACCCTGATCGACAACCTCGCCAACCTCGGCCTCAGACAACTCGTCACCACACCCACCCACGCAGCCGGCCACACCCTGGACCCCGTCTTCTCCACGGGCACCCACGTCGCCTTCGACCACACCACCGAACTCCACTGGACCGACCGCCGCTGCATCCATTTTACCTTCAAGAAACCAACCACGCACCACTGCACCCAACAGCGGCCCCACCGCTGCTGGAGCAAAGTCACCGAAGACCAGCTGATCACCACCCTCGCCCAGAACCCACCCACCGACTCCACCAACCCAGACGCCGCAGCCCTTAACCTCAGACAGTGGATCGACGACTGCGCCAACACCCTCACCCCGCTCAAGAAAGCCTCCAACAACCACACCAGCAAAAGAGCCACCTGGTTCACCAACGAGCTCCAAACCTCCAAACACGCATGCCGGAAACTGGAGAAGATATGGCTCCGCAAACGCACACCTGACAACCACGCAGCCCACAAGGACGCCACCCGCAGACATCACTACCTCATCAGATTAGCCAAAAGATCCTCCTTCAAAATCTGCCTAGATAACAATGCACACGACAGCAAAGAGCTCTTCAGCATCGTAAAGGGACTCTCCAACCCCAGCACCAACGCCAACGACATCCCGCCCTCACAAGAACTGTGTGACTCACTAGCCATCTTCTTCCACCGCAAGATCGCTGACAGCCACGACAGCTTCAACACCACGACTGCCCCGACTACGCCAGACTCCACTTCCCCTGTGAACACCACCAGCGCCAACCGCCTGACCTCCTGGTCCAACGTCAACGACGATGAGACACACAAGGTCATGAACTCTATCCACTCAGGATCTCCGTCAGACCCGTGCCCACACCACGTATTCAACAAAACAGACGCAGCCATTGCACCCCAACTACGGAAAGTCATCACCATCTCCTTCGAATCAGCAACATTCCCGGAAAGTTGGAAACACGCCAAAATCAACGCCCTCCTCAAGAAGCCCAAGGCGGACCCCAAGGACATCAAGAATTTCTGGCCCATCTCCCTGCTCCCGTTCCCGGCGAAGGTCATCGAGAAAATCGTCAACATACAATTGGCCTGCCACCTGGAAGACAACAACATCTTGGACCCGTCCCAGCCCGGATTCAGACGAAACCACAGCACTGAGACTGCCCTCATCGCCGCCACAGACGACATCAGGCACCAACTAGACAATGGCGAAACATCAGCCCTCATCCTCCTGGACCTGTCAGCCGCCTTCGACATGGTCTGCCATCGCACTCTAAAAACACGCCTCCTAGAAGCCGGAATCCAAAAGAAGGCTCTTGACTGGGCCACGTCCTTACTCTCTGGACGAACCCAGAGCGTCTGCCTCCCACCCTTCCGATCCGTAGCCACCGACATCATCTGCGGCGTCCCCTAGGGCTCATCCCTCAGTCCTACACTGTTCAACGTCTACATGGCCCCCCCTCGCACCAGTGGCCCGCCATCACGACCTCAACATCATCTCCTACGCCGACGACACCCTGCTCATCCGCTCCCTCACCAAGGACCCACACACCGCCAAAACCAACCTCCACGAGGGAATGAAGATCTTTGCCGACTGGATGAGGAACAGCCGTCTGAAGCTGAACTCGGACAAAACGGAGGTCCTCATCCTCGGACCCACCCCCTCAGCCTGGGACCACTCCTTGTGGCCTTCCACACTGGGAACAGCACCGACACCCACCGACCATGCACGCAACCTTGGATTCATCACCGACTTCTCCCTCTCCATGTCTAAACAGGTCAACACTGTCTCCTCCTCCTGCTACAACACCCTCCACATGCTCCGCAGGATCTACAATTGGATCCCGACCGAAACAAGAAGAACGGTGACACAGGCCCTGGACTACGGCAACGCACTCTACGCAGGAATCCCAGCCAAACACCTACGATGACTACAACGCATCCAAAACGCCTCCGCCTGACTGATCGTCAACGCCCCCCGCCGCAGCCACATCACCCCCCTCCTGAGAGACCTACACTGGCTCCCCATTGACAAGAGGATCACCTTCAAGCTCCTCACCCACTCACACAAAGCACTCTATAATGCCGGACCAGCCTACCTGAACAGCAGACTCAACCTCCACACCCCCACCCGCCAGCTCTGCTCCGCCAGCCTCGCCCTCGCAGCCTTCCCCCGCATCCAACGAACGACCTCCGGCAGCAGATCCTTCTCCTACCTCGCCGCCAAGACCTGGAACAACCTCCCTAACCACCTACGGCAGACCCAAGACCTACTCGCCTTCGGAAGACTCCTCAAGACCTGGCTCTTCGAGCAGTAGCGGCACCCCTCCTCAGCACCTTGTGACCCTCACAGGCAAGTAGCGCGCTTTACAAGTACTATGACTGATTGATTGATTGATTGATTGGGTATTTGCCACCCCATATTGACTCTACTTTGCTGTGGGTATTTGTCCAACCCACACCGACTCTACAGGGGAGACTGTGGAACTCATTGCATCTGTCCCTCAGACAAGAACCAGAACTTCTCAGCTTCAGACGCCAACTTAAGACCTGGCTGTTCCATCAGTAATGAAGCTGTTGTAGGACTGTGAGTGACTAGCGTCTCTCTTTTCAAGGGGTATTTTTTTGCCGGTTCACTCCTTGGAGTAGCTGTGCGCTTTACAAATCCCCCATAACATTAACATTAACATTGACTCTACATTGCTGTGGGTGTTTGCCACCCCCATATTGACTCTACGTAGCTGCTGGTATTTGCCCAACCCACATTGACTCTACATTGCTGTGTGTATTTACCACCCCCCAATTGATTCTATGTTGCTGTGGGTATTTGCCACCCCCCATATTGACTCTACATGGCTGTGGGTATTTGCAACCCCCTATATTGACTCTACATTGCAGTGGGTATTTGCCGAACCCACATTGATTCTACATTGATGTGGGGATTTGCCCCCCCCCAACAAACCATTTGACACTACAATGCAAGTAGTATTCTCTCCCCTCCTTTTGGCTGTGGTTTCGACCCTGCTTTCTGTTGTATTGTCTTTTGCGTGGTATTTACGTCATTCTGTGTGGGTTGGTGTTGGACTTACCTTCTGCGAGGAACGCGTTGGTAGCGTTGTAGTATTGTTCAAAGAGGTATAGTATAGGGATGACATGCACAAAGAGATTCATTGCTGCACCGTCTCGTTCCCTGGAATCGTGTTGTGGTGTGAATCGGAGCTGAAATACTGCCCTTTCGGATGCTCTAACGTGTTGGTTGTGGCGACGGATTCAGCGCATGGGAAATGTGCATCGTACTTCGGTATCAGCTTTGGAAATGCCTCAGGACGACTCCGTTCTGCGTTTCCGTAGGCTTCTCGTTTTGAAAATGAGGACGGATTAGGAATGACCAAGTCATTTGGTAAATAAAGGATTTTAGGCATTGTACTGCGCCGTTTGGGTTAACCGGCTCCCAGTACGAGGTCCGACTGACGGCTAGGGAATGGCCTTCCTGACGACATCGGAATCGGGCCCCTGGTTTCCATAGGAAGAGCATTTTTCATTTACCAATAACTTTTGAGTCGCTTGACTAATCTTCACGAAATTTTCAAAACCAGTTTGACGCTCACTTCAGCTGTTGTCTGGATAATTCTGGGTGCTCCATTAAGTGGGGGCTTAGAAACAGGGAGGGTCCCAAAATGCTTTTTCTCCATGTTAATTTCCATAGGGCACTTTAGAAACAGCTAATTATTACCTCAAATTTGGCAGAAAGGCAGCTCTTGGGCCACAAAGCACCCTTTTTGTTAAATTGGGTAAATCCATTCAGTAGTTGCAGAGAAAGTTTAACAAATTCCCAGTTTTATATCTAGGGACGCAATGGATCCGCAAACCCTCCTGATCTTGTGCTTGAGATCTGATTGGCTATCAACACTTCAAACCAGGAAGTGTTTGCAGCGGTATTGTGACTCCGTTGAACCGAGTCACAAGAAAAAAGATTTCTAAAAAAGAAAAGGGGACAGAATAGAAACACACTGACCGCCTAGGCCTCTAGCAGTGGGCCCAGAAGGATGCCCAGGGCCAAAAAAGCATTTTTAAAAAACATTTTCAGCGGGAGTCACTCTGGATCTGTGACTCCTATTGAAAATGAAAAAAAAGAAGCGCTAACTCCAGTGCTGTGTTTAATTAGGCCCCCCAGGTGGGCCAGGTCCTGGAGGCATTTGGAAATATATGAGGGGGGCGCACTGCCTATAAAACATTGCCACCTCCCGGGGCATTTTTTAATATGTATGCGGGGGTTGCCCTAGCAGCAACCCTGCGCTCCAGGGAACACCACCTTCCTGGGGGTACAAATAACAGTAATGCAGGGGCCATGTAGCCCACTGCAGCCCCTGGGACCGCCGCCCCCAGGGCTAAAAGAAATAATCATGCGTGGGGGGCTCTTCCAGTAGCACAAAGACATTAATCAAGGGGGTCCATTGCAGACCGCCGGCCCAGGGGCCCACCACCTCCACAGGGCAAATTTGAAGAAGGGAGGGAGCCATGCGGGCCCCCCTCCAGGAGTCCTTCAAGGCCCTGGAGATTTCCACCCTCCAAGGCCTACTCCAGCAATGTCCAGAGATGCCCAATCCCAGGACATTGCAGTTTGATATGGCATGGCGGGAGCACTGCTCCCTTGTATAAAATTGCACTGAAACTGAACAATTACACTAATGTCTCACTCTCACTCCAATAAAAAACAGTTTAATCCTCTCTTTATTTTGCACAAAAACACTTTCCCCCAACCAATCTATTGCACTTTATAGCAACATTTGCACAAAGGCTCTTAGTGACTTTAAGCATTTTTTGATCCCTGAAGAGTGTTACACTACTGTACCATCATACTTTGTAAGAAATAGCAATGATGTCATTATAAAAGGGTGGATAAATGCAACACAGGGATGATGGGAGGTAGCCCGTGATCAAGGTCTAAGGAAAGACCGAAACGAGTTGGGTGGTTTGTACTCGAAATACCCAAGCAAAGGGAAACCTTGCCAAGAATGCATCCTGTCTTTCTGGTGCTGTAAAAAAAATGCATCTATATACAATATATATATATATATATATATATATATATATATATATATGTATACATGCTCCTGTTGTCAGCGAGTTTCCCTCTGGCAAACCAGAACACTGGTGATGCTGCGAGAAACAGTGCTTTACTGCACGCTGTTAAACATTATTATTAGTGGTTCCTGTAACAGTAATTGAGCCCACAGAACTACGGTGCAGTTGCTTGAAATTTATTGATGTGCTACGGTGGAGGCATTAACGCCAACACGTCACAGTGCTGACTCGCACCTTGGTCACTACGCTGGTAATGTCGTGACCAAGGTGCGAGTCAGCACTGAAACGCATTGGCATTGTAAAAAGTTCAATCGGGTCGGGGACAATCGATATTTGCCCGGCGGTATTGCCTCTGTGACCCTCTAGTTATTAAATCAAATGAAGAGGCAGGCGCTGGAGACTGGAAAGCAGGAAACAAGGTTTTTTATTCTCTCCGGAGGAGAACACAACGAAACGGACAGAAGGTATCGTTCTGAGGTGCTCTAACTGTATTCCTGAGGCCTGGCCTCTTATACACACATTTATGACTTTATTGTAGATTACACATACATGTTAAAGCTTTGATGTACGGAAAAGACATTCTCGGAACTCCCCTTTGGGCCCGTTCCCATACACATTTACAGTTGAAGTCCCCACCCTAGTCACAACAGGTGATGAGCATCGCGCAGCTGGATAATCCGCCGATTCACGGAATGTGGGGGGTTTGATTGGGTCTCATGGGGTGGGGGCTTTGATCAACCCGGGGATTCTTTGATGGGGGAAGCTTTCTATTGTACGGGGAGGGGCAAGGATGGTATCGGCAGAGCTGGGTGTCGGCTTGGGAACGGGGAGGACAAAACGGGCACACGGGGAAAAAGGGGGTTTGCATCTAAGGGCCGGAGATCATGAAAGGAAAGCAGGGAGGTGTCGCGCTGGGAACAGGATGAGGGCCTGGGGCAGAGCAGCGCCGAAGAGGGGTTTATGACTCAAGGCAGGTGCAAGCAGGGGGTGGTCAGCGTGCAGGCTTAGCGAAGGCAAAGGGCTATGTCAGGGGCCAGCGGCATGCAAAAGGGTTTGTTCTGATCGGGGCATCTTAAAATGGCGGGCGCGCACGACAAAAGTGTGGCATCAGGGGAAGAGGCAAGATGGCGCAGATAATGTTCACCAAAACGTACTAATTTTCAACAGCATTAGTGCCTCTACCATGGCAAGGCTTAAAAACGTATCTTTTCCCCAGGGCAGTGTAATTGCCATAACAGCATAACATCACGGTGTTCCAAGTATCAAGCGCCAGGATACCCTTTGGGTGACAGTAAGCGCGGTACAAATAGGCGATAAATACATACATGGGACAACAATACATTTTAAGAAACTGCATTGAGTGCTGTGTGCTCCTTTATTTTTACAGGGACCACCAATAATCATATATATATGTGTATACATATATACACACACACACACACACACCGTATAACAAGATAATGGTAAAAAAAACAATTTGTTTACAATTAAAATAGTAAACAGCATAAAAAAACAATCAATTTACTAAAATTAATTATTATTATTACTATTAAATATTAAATAATGTATGAATATATTTTTTTAACACAAAAACCTAATAATGTATTTTTAAATAAAGTAAACTAATCTATAACATTCTATCACTAATACATATACTATTCCCACTACAATTTATACAAAAGTTAAAAAAAATGTTTGACTCAGAAGGGGTAAGCGATCACATGGCTGGGGATGTGTGTCCTTCCAATCACAGGAGGTCCGCAGAATAATTCAAAAGTGAAGGCATGGTGCTCAGTGTAGCAGCGGCATCTGAAGAAGGCACTCAAGCCGAAATGTAATATGGCCTAAACTGCTGTCCAATTAAAGGCCTTTCCCTGTACTCCCTGTGTGGCCTCTTCCTTTTGCTTGCTGGAGGTTCCCGTGGATATTTAGCGTCAGCCAGAGACGCCTTAAGGGGTCCCGCTCTGCAAAGTTGGCTGGTGGCATTATTGGTTTCAGCGCAAGCAGCATGTTTCTCGCCCAAGGTATTGGATTGCACCAGCCCACCTCCTAAGTGCGTGTCAAGCAAGGGATGCTGCCAGCCGGCAGCTCATGACTTCACGAGGCGGTATGGTTCATTAAAATCAGCCCACGACCCGGCGGACTTGTGCACTGGAGGTTTGAGCGTACGTGAGGACCCAGGGAGGTCTGAGGACTTTATTTTTTATTCACATTGGACACAGCGCGCCCTGCCCTGCATTACATCAATGCCACATGGATTCTACAAATATCAAGTTTCCCCACGCATCATCTGCCCAAGGAAGATGTATTCTGGGAGCTGTAGGACTTACCGAGCTACAGCAGGTGAGCGATCACATGGCTGGGGAGGTGTGTCCTTCCAATCACGGGAAGTCTGCAGAATCATTCAAAAGCTGAGGCATGGTGGGGTTTCAGTGTAGCAGTTGCATCTGTAGAAGGCCCTCAAGCCGAAATGCATTATGCCCTAAACTGTTGACCAATTAAAGGCATTTCTCTGTACTCCCCGTGTGGCCTCTTCCTTCTGCTTGCTGGAGGTTCCCTTAGATAATGTTAAAAAATACCAATGTATTTATAACTAAAAAAGTAAACAACATAAAAAAACAAAAACAACATAAAAAACAATCCATTTACTAAAATTAATTAATATTATTACTATTAAATATGAAATAATGTATGAATATATTATTTTTACGAACACAAAAATCTAATAATGTATTTTTAAATAAAGTAAACTAAACTATAAAATTCTATAACTAATACATATACTATTCCCACTACAATTTATACAACAGTAATAAAAAATGTTTGACTCATAAGGGGTAAGATTTACTACTCCCACTCCACGCAGTGCAACAGTAATGAAATTGTTGGACTCATGAGGGGTAAATTTAACTATTCACACTTCACGCAGTACAACAGTAGGGAAAATGTTGAATTGCAAAGGGGTAAAACTTACTATTCCCACCCCAGTCAGTGAAACAGCAGGGAAAGTGTTGGATTGCGGAGTGGTAACATGTACTATTCCCACTCCAGTCACTGTAAAAATAGTAGTAAAATTTACTATACCCACTCCAGCCAGTGGAAGAGTAGGGAAAGTGTTGGATTGCGGAGAGGTAAAATGTACTATTTCCTCTCTAGTAAGTGCAACAGTAGGGAAAGTGAGTGGATTGCGGAGGGGTAAACTGTACTATTCCCACTCTGGTCAGTGTAACAGTAGGGAAAGCATTAGACCCAGGAGAGGTAAAATGTACTATTCCCACTCCAGTCAGCGCAACAGTAGGGTAAATGTTTGATTGTGGAGCTGTAAAATGTAATATTCCCACTCCAGACATTACAACAGTGAGGAAAATGTTGGATTGAGGAGGGGTAAAATGTACTATTCCCATTCCAGTCAGTGCAACATATGGGAAAGTGCTGGATTGCGGAGAGGTAACATGTATTATTTCCACTCCAGTGTATGCAACAGTGGGGAAAGTGTTGGATTGCGGACAGGTAAAATTTGCTATTCCCACTCCATGCAGTGCAGCAGTAGAGAAAGTGTTGGATTGCGGAAGGGTAAAAGTTACTGTTCCCACTCCAGTCTCTACAACAGAACGGAAAATGTTCGATTTCAGAGGAGTACATTTTACTATTCACACTCCAGTCAGAAAAACAGTAGGGAAAGTTTTGGATTGCAAAGGGGTAAAATGTATTATTCCTACTCCAGTCTATGCAACAGTAGGGAAAGGATTGGGTTGGGGAGGGATAAAATGTACTATTTCCACTCCAGTAAGTGCAATAGTAGGAAAAGTATTGGATTGCGGATGGGTAAAATGTACTATTCCCACTCCAGAGCATGCAACAGTAGGGAAAGCATTGGATTGCGGAGTGGTAAACCCCTATACCCCAACCAAACCTATAACCCGCAACTAAAATGTAAGATTTTCTTTAAACCAATTAGCATAATTAATTATCAATTACTTAAGTAAAATGTATTTAAATATGAATATTGATTAATTAAAATTAATTTACTTCCAACCCTATACACCTACAAAAGCCACAACCCTAAATGTAACCAAAAAAAATATTACGCAATTAACATGATTAATTATTAATTAAGATTTTAAAAAACAAGTCATAACTAATTATAATTAATTTGCTTCCCATCTAAACCCCTACAAAACCCACAACCGGCACCTAAAATGTAAAGTAAAAAATAATTAGTCATGCAATTAACATAATTAATTAGCAATTAAATATTTATTATTAATTAAACATTAATTATTAATTAATTATGATTAATTTATTTCCCACCCCACCTTACACTCCTACAAAACCCACAACTCGCTCCTAAAATTTAATGTAAAAAAATTAATTGCACAATTAACATCAATGATTATGTATTCAATCATTATTATTAATTAAAAAACAATTCCTATTTAATATAATTTGATTTTTTCCTACCCTGTACCCCTATAAACCCCACAACTCGCTATGGTACTAAAAATCACATACATTTATTATTCTAAGGGGCCGATTCCGATTCGGTAAACTAATCTGTATGACTAATCGAATCCTTAGCCCTTTCTCTACGAATCGTACAATTCCATCCGAATCACGTAGTACGATTCGTAGGAAAAATATACGACCGAATCGCTGTGAACCATACAAAAAGCAAGGGAAAATCCGTACGATAAGGATCCTCAAAGTGAACCGTACGAATCGTAAACATGCTGTACGACCCGACAGGTACGATCCAGACCGGGGAATCAGAATACGATTTGTATGGAAAACGTCGCGGATGAGCTGCGAATTGTACGGAAAACATCACATATGAGCTGCGATTTGTACGGAAAACGTCGCGTATGAGCGAGCCACACAATCAAATACAAGACGAACCCACACTGAACGAAGCGCACACGAACCCCATAAAACAGCACAAGGAGGTTGAAAATGACTCGTACCGCGAGAAAGTCGCGTTGGACACACAAATAAACAGAAGCAAATACAACTAAATGAGCCGTACTGAACCACGCGGACACTGTAAAACAGCACAAGGAGAGTGAAAACGACTTGCTCAACACCACAAAACATGTCTCCAGTGTACAAACCATGGAAATGAATGTCCTGGGCAGATCCAAACAGGCAAACAGAGGGGCTAACTCAGAACCACCCCTTATAACACACCCACCAAAAATTCAAAATAAGCCCCACCCACAAATGGACCAATAAAAAGGGCCCACACACACAAACCATGATCCTTTACAACAGACTCAATTTGCAACAGACACTGCCAACACACCACCAACTGCACACATCCACCTTCACACATACTCCTCCATTCACATTCAGAGCCACACACCCACATCCATACACACCGTCACCCCACACCATGTCCACACAGAAGAATCCAAAGTTCACAAAGGAGAAGATGGAGACCTTTGTCAATGAAGTCATCAGAGTCGAGCCACAACTGTTTCGCGCATTGGTCAGATGGACCAGCATAGCTGAGAAAATCCATCTGTGGGAGAGGATAGTCAATAGGGTAAGTGCTGTCGCACCCATCAGATGCACAAGGAAGGAGTGCCAGGCCAGGTGGTACAATCTGCGGAGGATGATCAAGCACAAAATGGACAAAGAGTACGCACAGAGCCAGCACACTGGAGGTGGTGGTCCCCGCAGACCAGTACAGTACCAGCACTGGGAGGAGAAGGTGATGGCCCTGCTTCCACCGGTGGGAGTACATGGAATTGGAGGAGTAGTAGAGCCTGGTGAGTACACAAACAACTCATGTAACATGGGGGTAATGGCATCAACACCCCAAGAACAAAAAATGCCCGCCCAACCCCCAAGCGCCCACCGCCCAGAACTACTGCCAAAAACAACGCTAATGCCACTAACATGTGTATGCCCCATTGAGAAAGCAAGACCATGCCATGTCCTTGCTACAGGAAGCACAGACCCAAAAATGGACGTCGGGTATGCAGGGAGGGTGGGTGTCACAAAATGCATTGTGGGACTCCAAATCAGATCCAATTGCCCACATCTCATATGGCCCAGGGTCAAACCCATGCACCATGCTCAATGCACAGGGAGTGGGAAAGTACTGACAAGATAGCTGACACTGGGCCCTGGTGTAGGCAGCACAAGGCCCTCCTATGACCAGTGAAAACACAAACACCAGGACTACGAGGTCAGATATCTTGGACAGGAACTCACAACCACTGTCATGGCAGCATGCTCCATGGGGGAGAGCTACATCACGAGGGAGGCACAGTGCCAACTGAGACTCCAACTACCAGCACGGCCTGTCACACACACCCCTTACACAAACATACCCTCCTGGGACAGGCAATGGAGGTCCCCACTGTCACAATGGCCATGTAACACAACAAAACCAATACAGATCTGCTGAAGCATCCAAGCAAAAAATGCACGGCGCATATTTACAAGCCCCTTGTACCTCTTTCACGCCACCGTTGCGTCACCTTTGTGACGCAGCGGCGGCACAAAAGTGGCGCTAAGGTGCTGGGTATTTACAAGGTGACGCATCTGCCCAGCACCAGAAGTAGGTGTTCTGGTGAGGGGGGGTGTGGTTGGGCGTTCCGGGACAGGAACGCCTTCCAAAAGTGGCTGAGTGAAATCTACAAGATTTCACTCAGTCACTTTTAAGCCCATGCTGCGTCAAAACCCTGCGCCTGCTTGAAGCAGGCATAAGGATTGACGCAGCATTGTGCAGATAGGGCCCCACAGAGCATTGCTGGAGCTGCGTTGCGTTTGCGACGCAACTCCAGCAATGCGCCACTTCTACGGCACAGATGCGTGACGTAGCTGTGCCATTTTCCCCCATGGTGCTCCGCATTGTAAATGTGTCGCATCCATGCAGGCGGAGCTGTGGTGCACAATGACTGGCGAATCCCTGCTGATATGCAGGGATGTGCCAGTCATTGTAAATATGCCCCCACATGTCAATGATTCTGCAGCACATATCAATCCGACCCCACAACATACCCATCCACAAGTGAACATTGATGACAATCCAAAGCATAGACAACTACCAGGTGGAACAGTGCCAACTACAATGTGTATGAAAAATGGATGTTGCATTAAATGGCTTTAACATTGTCTGTCTCTCACACCCACAGGGCAACGTGCGGAATCTACCCCCAACAAGTCCCAGGCTCTGCAGGACCCTGATCCCACCAACAGCGACGCCTCTCACCACTCCACGGATGACCCCGACCAACCTGGCACCTCTGGTGGCCAAACCCGTGCAGCACCTGGATCAGGAACATCTGCGCCAACCACCACCACCATTCCTGCCACATCCCAGCAGACATCTTGGAGCCCTGCCCACAGTGAACAACTGAGCCAGTCTGACAATGAGGGACAAGGTTCGCCGGGCACCCAGGAGGTGGCAGACAACACCACCACTGCCATCCCTCAGGGGTCCCTTCGACCCGATGTACCCACAACGGCAGGCCAGGCTTGTGTGGGCAGGGGTGGTGGGAGTGGTGGCAGGTGGAGGCGAGAACCTGACCAGCCAGCTGTAGGGCCCGGTATGTCAGAACTATTCAACATCATGGAGGCATACCGGCGGGACACCGGGGAGATCAGCCAGGTAGTGGGGACCCTCACAGACATAAAAAACCTGCAGGCTGAGCAACACGCCAATCAACAAAAATACCAAGGACGGATGGAGGCAAGACTGGCTGAGCTCCTGGCGGTGCAAAGGGACATAAGTCATTAACTCTGTCGGATCGAAGACAACACGGATCACCCTCCCTGTGTCACCTGGCAAGACACTTCTAGGCGAAGGCCGCCACCAGGCACAGGGAGGGAGGAGGAGGAGGAATCGTCCGACGGAGCATCCCATGCATCGTCAAGGCCTGCATATGAGGGTCCCCCAAGTAAGGTGGGTCGTCCATGGAAAAGACTGTGAGAGGCAGCGGGCTATGCGCATCTCCCAGGTCACCTGGTCTGGCACCTGGACTTTGTGTGCAACAGCATCAGCTCATTGACTGTCCTACTCTGCCACATGGAATTGCTGGTTGCAGTCTGAACAATGATGTCAAGCACTGTGGTCTGGACTCTGGTGACTCCAACTGCAAAGCATCACATCTCCCTCTGTGAACTTTGGATTCTCTGGATTATTGTACAGCACCTATCACTTACTCACGAATCACGCACCTGACAGATAAGTAAACAAAACAATCACAAGGAACATTGATGTTGCAGTTATTTAGCATGAGTCAACACCATACATGTGGGGATATGTCAAAGTATACCTGAGTGTGGAACAAACTCAAGCCATCCATACAATGGGATCTGAATCCGGTCCAGGACACACATAGGTCACACTGTATCATTAAATACATACATGGAGCGCAATACTCACCCGTGATGATTTCAAGCTGCTGAGGGGGGAGGGTTGTAATACTGCTCGGACAGACAGGCTTGGAAGAGTATCATGAAGGCGTAGAGGTCATGGGTCATGTGGAGGTGCCCGGGGAGTCCCAGGTCTGTTTGTCAAGGTTGGATAACTATCTCCCGCATGCAGTTGTTCTGTGGATGTGATGAATGGTGGCCAGGGCAAGGTTGGCTGGACGGAGTTGGGGCAACGGAGTGTTGGATGAGGGACGTCCAAGGTCGTTTTTGGGTCTGGGGTTGTGGAGTGCCTCCTGAGTGTGGGTGAGGAGTCTGAAGGTGATCCTGAAGTTGACCGTGAGCCATTGTAGGTATCTCAGGTGGACAGTGATGTGGCTGTAGCGGGGGATGTTGAGGATGAGGTGTGCGGAAGCACCCTGGATGCGTACAAGTCCTCCTGGAGTTTGGCTGTTGTTCCTGCGTTGCCGTAGTTGACCCGGCTGGTGACGTGGACCTGGGTGACTGTCTGTCTTTCCTTGGAGTGGATCTATCTGAGGATCATTTGCAGCATGCAGAGGGTGTTGCAGCATGAGGTAGAGATGGTGTTGAGTTGCATGGTTATTGTGAGCGAGGAGTCTACGATGAAAACCAGCTTGCGTGCGTGGCCACTGGTGCTGGTGGGCTGCCCAGGCCGGAAGGGACACAAGGAGTTGTTCCAGCCGTAAGGGACAATCCTCAGATGATGACCTCAGTCTTGTCTAAATCCAGCCTCAGGTGGCTGATGTTTATCCATTTGTCAACGGACCTCATACCTTCTTGAAGGTTGGATCTGGCAGTGGCTGGGTCTTTGGTGAGGGTGACGAGCAGCTGGGTGTCAATGGCATAGGACATGATGATGAGGTTGTGTGCGCATGTGATGGTAGAGAGGGGGGTCATGGAGACATTGAAGATCGTCACGCTGAGAGATGAGCCCTGGGGCATGGGCCAGATGACCCAAGTGTAATACATGCTGAGTGGGGAGGTGGACTCCCTGGGCCTTGCTGGTGAGGTACTTGGCGATTTAATCCTGGGCCCTCCTCTGGATCCCAGTGTTGGAGATGTGTGATCTGACAGTGTGGTAGCACAAGGTGTTCAATGCCATTGAGAGGTCGAGGGAGGTGAGGGTGGTGGTCTCACCATTGTTGAGCAGGGTCCAAGATGTCGTCGGTGGTGGCAATGAGGGTGGTTGCAGTGGTGTGATTGCTGTGGAAGATGGACATGGGCGGGTTGCCTGGAAGTGTTTGCTTGGAGGGAGTTGGTCAGTTGTTTTGTTGACTGTCTTCTTGATGACATTTGCCGGGTAGGAAAGCAGGGTGATGTTCCAGGAGATCCTGCGGTCCTGCCGTCCATTGTTTAAGAATGGCCTGGGTCTCTGCATGCCTCCAGCTCCCATCAAATGTGGCGTACTTAAAGAAGACATTCATGACGTGCCGGAGGTGGGCTTCAAGGATGGGGTATGCTGTGATTGAGATGTTGTGTGGGAAGGGTCCTGATGGAGAGCCGGAGTGGATGGTGTACATGAGCCGAGTGGTATCTTTGCTGCTGAAGGGAGTCCAGAACCTGAGGGGGGGTATGTCCCGCGGATAATAGCGCTGCCTGCCTCTGTGTGGCGAGGCTGTCGTGGATGTCCACGAGCTTGTAGTGGTAGAATGTTGAGAGGGATTTGCTTGGCCTTGCAAGGGTGGGATGTCTTTTGGATGGAGAGCTGGGGTTAGATAGTTCACTTACGATGCCGATGAGCTCCTTGATGTCGTGTGTGTTGGTGCCTAGGCCCTATCTGAAGGATGTCCTCTTGACCGTGCTGATGATATAGTGATGTCTGTGTGTGGCGGTTTTCAGGGCTGAAAGGTAACTGATTGTTGTTTGTGTCGCAAGATTTGCACAAAGGTCCGGCTAGATCTGTATGAGTCTAGTAGGTCTGCCTTGTCCCAGGTTGTTGTGCTTCACAGGAAAGTCCATCAATGTGGCAAGAGTGTTGGATCAGTCGCTGATCCAGTGTGAGGTTGCAGGGTGTGGCCGTGGTGTTGGTGGGAGTGTCCTGGGCGAGGGTGCCACACAGCTCGTCTGTGGTGTCTTAGATCAAGCATCTTTGGGGGATCTGTAGCGGGGTGTGGGGCAGTGTGTTGCTTGTCGGAGAACTGGATGCAAATGTTGATGTACCAATGAAGGATGGTGGTGTGGTTGTCCTCCAGCCAGAAGTTGCTGTCCCCCAGCCATATGTAGTCTGTGGAGGTGAGGGCGTGCGTGCTGATGTAGTTGTTGATGGCTTAGCGGAATTGTGGGTGTAAGCCTGGAGATCTGTAGATGAGTGTTAGTCTGAGGGTGGTCAGGGGGTTGTTGTGAAACCTGAAGTGCAGGTGTTTGACAATGCTGAGTGTGTCCTTGGTGTTGTATGTGACTCTGAGGGTGTACTTCTGAATGAATTGAAATTCATCCTCCTGGATTGTTGGTGCGGTCCCTGCGGGTGATCTTGTATCCGTCTGTGATGGCAATGTTGAAGTTGTGTGCAGAGGATGCATTCAACCAGGTTACTGTAATTAAGGCGATGTGTGGGGCTGTTGTGTTGAGGAGGTAACAGAGTCATACGGTGGGCTTGTGGACGGAGCGGGTGTGGAGTAGTAGGCACATGACCTGGTTGTATGGACATGGTCTGGTAGGCGGGGCAGCGCGGTGTAGGTAGTTGAAGTTGCACACCCAGCATGCAAAGCTGTTGTGTGTGCGCTTAGGGGTTGCCTGATAGCAGGTGGTTGATTGTCCGGTGTTCATTGCTTGGAGGGTGGCTGGAGCATGAGTCTGTTGTGTTACGTGGGTCATGCAAGGACCAGAGGGTCTTGCACTGTGCACGTTGCAGGCGCTGACGGGTGCTGACGGGCGCTGACGGTCCTGCCTTTGGCACAGCTTTGGCGCAACAGTGGCACAGACAAGTTGCTGCCTGCATTATGAATGGGTGGTGGGAGGGAGGAGCATCTGGTAGGCATGTGGGTTGCAGAATCGGGGAACTCGGTGGGGCGGTGCCTCAGGGGAGGCAGCAGCAGGAATGCGTGAACACCTGACGGCGGAAGGGGTGAGAAAATAGGCAAAAACTAGCACACAAAGACAAGGAGATCAGAAAGGCACAGTGTAACAGGTGTATGGAAAGGAAGGAGTGTCAGGTTACTCATGGGTTACTCAAAGAAAATGGATGAACAATCTCCAAAAATGACGGGCACAGGATCAGGCTCCAAAAGGCCAAGCTGCGCCCAGGACACACAGCGTCAGCAGGTGTCGCCTGCCCGTTATGGGTAGCAACCTGCACAAATACATACAGAACCAAGTACTTCATGCACAATAGGGATCATTAATCATGAAGAACTGCATGCATGTTGCCAAAGTACACATACACCCATATGCACAATCTTAGACAATTATGATATAGATGAGGCATGCAAAGTGGCAAGAGATCTGCGGTGACAGAGATGAGGCACATTGTATTGTGGTGAACACATTTACTACACAAACGGATCAAGTATGTGTCGAGGCCATGCTGCATGAGCCAATGTCCATGGCGAGTGCCATTGCTCTGCAGAACATAACAGTCATGTAATGAGTCTACCTGTACTGCTGGTGAACCAATGTGCACATGACTTACTGTGACTGTCAGGGCCTTGAATCCTCGGAAAAGTGTGATGCTCAAAGGGGTCCATCTCCCGATAGCCCCTTGGTCTGGGTGGAAATAACAGACTCAAAAGGGTGATCAGGCGAGGGAAGGAAAGGAAGGGAACAGCAGGAAGGGAGATCTGAAACCAAGGTAAATAAGCATAAGGATTCAACACTTCTTGTCACTGAATCACAGAATACCTCAGGACCTATACTGTAACAGTAACACCTGTAAAGGAAAACAACAGCCACTGTATCCTAGTTGGGATCACAGTAATGAAAGTGCTACTGGATCTGAGGATAGAACAAGGACATTACTACACACTTAGAAAGAAGGCTGTTCTATACGTTTCCATGTATTCATCCAGCAGTTAGCAACATACCCAAAATGTTTTAGGAGCCACGTAACAGGGGAATTGGAGCTTTCTTCAGGACGAGCTCTACAAGCCCCTGCTGTGAAAACAGAGATGAACAATCCACATGAATTCATAGCACATGGAAAGGTGATGAAACACCATAACACACCAAAGATAATGTTGTACGAGTTGCAAAAGAAATTAGCAATATTATGATCCTGTTCGAGGGAATGTGCAACTAGCACAGGGATCAATGAAGAAACATAAAAGGTAGCAGAGTATTGCAGCGATATGAAGGGGGTATAACGCTCTGCAGGCTGCGTCAATGCAATTAAAGCCTTGCGGTAATCCAGAAATTCACAGTGTATGAATAAAGTCCAATAAACAGTAATTCAAATGCACTGCTGCGCGTCTCACACAAAGCACACAACCCGTAGTTCCCCCAGGGAATCAGTGAGGGTCAAGAAGAGAAATTACACAGCCCCCGCAAGAGCCTTAAGAAGCTCGTCCAACGAGGGAGGGAAATAGGTAAACACAAGGAAGCCCCACAAGAGCCAGTCATTGGCTCGTCCAACTGGGCTTCAAAATGCCAAACAGAGCAAGCTGCTGGGCCGGAACTCAACAGAGAGTAACAAGGAGCGATGGTGCAAAAGCACCCCTACTGTGACCAGGATGTGCAGCACACCACAAGAGAATCCTGGAATTAACGGCACCCGACAGGTGCCACGGAAGCGTTTACATTCGCTTCTGCACAACGTTATGACTTCATCAGCGTCCCATTCTTGGCTTCATGGGAAATCTAATTTCTCATCCACTTACCGAGAAGGCTTGCACCGCAGTGTTCTCCACCGGCCCTGAGGAAGTGATGTGACAGTGACATGACATACTGGCACAAAGGGCAATGCATCCATACGAACAGACTCACAGGACAGTTGACAGACCATGTGGGACATACGCTGGCCCCCACCTTCACAACATGAATGTTGTAAATCCAAATGTACTGGCACACAAGATTAAGGGGATGAGCCAAACCCATCCTGCTGCACACGGAGAGGCTGCAATTTCCCATAGAGACTGTTGTTGTGATGTCCCACACAATGTCAACCCATGGCATCCGCAATGTGTCAGGGGCAAGGTTTACACACATTGATGCCTTCACCAGAGTCCACACTCCACTACAGATGACTGTCAAGAAGGGTGATGCTACATGTTATTCGATCCATGGTGATGAGACATGTATGCATGGTACTACAACATGCACAGAAACAGTTATCACACATTCTCAAACCATACCAACACCAAAAAGCCTGTTTGGATTTCTTACCCGAACTGACATTTACACATGTCCGTGCATGGAAGGCTGATTCAGCCCACGTTGCAATCATCATGAGAAATAGCAGGAGGACAAAGATGACACTAGCAGACAACAGGCACAGCAACCTGGGAATGACAGACACACATGAGGTCACCAGAAAATGTTTTTGCATCAGACATGGGCAGTTACGAAACATGAACAATGTAGGACACATGCAAATTTCTAAGAAAGTCATTGCACATTACTGTGTGACATGACATCAGCATTCGAGTGACACATCAGAACACACATCAAAGTCACTTTGCATACAGGCAGCTGGACACACACATTGCAACACATGCCACTCAATGCTACAAGCTTGCTCGCTCATACCCAGTGAATCACAATTATGAGAAGAAGTTGCGTATGAGCTGACTCCGGATATCATCCTCCTCCTCCTCATCACTTGCATCGTGACCAAGCCCTTGATCCTCAATGTATGAATGTTCCTGCTCCTCAGGATCCTGGATGAGTGGCACTGCCTTCTCAACTGCCATGTTGTGCAGCATGCAGCACACGATGAAGATCTTATAGACCTTGCACGGTGCATGTGGGAGGGATCCGCCGGTCTTATCGAGGCACCAGAATCGGCTCTTCAGGAGGTCAAACGTCCTCTCAATCATTCGCCTGGTCTGCCCGTGTGCCTTATTGTACCACTGATCTGAAGCTGTTCTTGGGTTGCGGAGAGGTGTCATTAGCCATGGCATGTTGGGAAATCCTGAGTCCCCTACATGGAAATCCTGAGTCCCCTACATGGAAGCATCATGTAAATAAGTGGGTCAGGAGATGCCGTAAGAGCAAAAGATACTGAAACACACAGGACAAACAGAGTTTACCCACCTACAAGACATGCCCGCTCGTTGCGCAGCTGCAGCATCATTTGTGGCACCCTGCTACGCCTCATGATGAATGCATCATGTGCCGATCCTGGAAAACGAGCACAAACGTGGGAAATCAGCATGTTAGCAAGACACACCACAAGGGCATTTATTGAATGGTAATGTTTACGGTTGCAGTAAGCCTGCTCCTGTGCCTGTGGTGGCACCAAAGCCACAAGTGTCCCATTAATGGACCCAATGACATGTGGCATCCCTCCCAGGGCATAGAAATCACCCTTGACATCAGTCAACTCTTCAGGAGTAGTAAATTTGATGAATTCATCAATGTGCTCCAACATGGCTGCCGAAACATCACGCAGGACATGACTGAACATCATCTGTGACATCCCATCAACATCAGCTATGGTTAATTGAAACGTACCTGTAGCAAAAAATATAGGGCTACCATCACCTTTATCTTGGGGGTCAGTAGGATACCTGTGTTGCGGTTGGAGATGTGGTGCCAGCTTGTTCGTCAAGTCCTCAATCAACTGTTGAGTGAATCCGTAATGTTGGATGCAGGCACCTTCCCTCATGGTAGCCAAGTCCGGGAATGGCATTGGTATAGGCAGTGCCCTGCAGGACATATTTTGGAATAATGAAGATTGACAGTCAGCCAATATCAATGGCAATGAACATAGCACATGCAAAACTGCTACTAGACATCACGTCACTATGGAGTCTAGCGTGTGCAATACATCCAGGACACATATGCCAGCTTGCTGGCACTCCTACGAAAAGCCAGATACACCTTGACAAATCAACATGACATGCCCTGAAATGAGCTGGTGGGCGGGTCTGAGTGAACAGCCAGAGATATCACCGGAGTGACACACGTCACTATACCTGCAGTGGAAGGATGTCATCCCATCCAGACAACTGACTGCCAGGCACATGCACAGGTCAAATGGAATGTCAAATGTAGATATCAAACACATTGCGATTAAGGGGTACATGTGACAACAATACAACACATCCATTGACACAACGCAGACATGTATGCCTGGGGAAATATGATGTCTGATGCACACAGACCCAACAGCCGTGGGAGAACAAATGTGGCATGGTGTGCGTAGATGTGAAACCATTCCCATCTCAACACAGAGCCATGTTAGATGCACCAATAGCAGATGCAGTTTAGAGAACACAAACAGCAAGCTCAATAGAACACATGACACACACCTGACACAGTCACATAGGGTCATGCTGAGCATGACATGTCAGCTGACAAAGTGCCCCAGTCCCTGGCATCAGGAGACAGGTGCCAGTAGTGATGACTGTGCCATCCCAGTGTTGCTGTGCATGACAAATTCGGACTACTGATACACATGTGACAAGTGTCAAGGTGTGCCACATAGTGCCCCATCACACATGACATGTGCCCACAGGTCATCACACATCGATTGTGCAACAAGATTAGATGACCTGTGCTATATCACTGGCTGCCACACCTAGGGCCTGCACATGAAAGTATGCAATGACAAGTACTTGATAGACATCCTTGTACGACTCATACCCCTGCATTCATGGCGTGTGTGCGTCTCGTATCACTATTGTAATGGTGCCATACGCGAGTGTGTGAAATGCACCTTACCCCGCATTCGCATCAGTGTGTGAAACGCACCATACCCCGCATTCGCATCAGCGTGTGAAGCGCACCTTATCCCTGCATTCGCATCAGTGTTTGAAATGCACCGTCCCCCCGCATTTGCATCAGCGTGTGAAATGCACCGTCCCCCCGCATTCGCATCAGCGTGTGAAACGCACCGTACCCCTGCATTCGCATCAGCATGTGAAATGCACCATACCCCTGCATTCGCATCAGCGTGTGAAACGCACTGTACCCCGCATTTGCATCAGCGTGTGAAATGTACCATACCCCTGCATTTGCATCAGCGCGTGAAACGCACCGTACCCCTGCATTCGCATCAGCGTGTGAAACGCACCGTACCCCCGCATTCGCATCAGCGTGTGAAACGTACTGCACCCCGCATTCGCATCAGCGTGTGAAACGCACTGTACCCCTGCATTCACATCAGTGTGTGAAACGCACCATACCCCTGCATTTGCATCAGCGTGTGAAACGCACCGTACCCCCGCATTCGCATCAGCGTGTGAAACGCACTATACCCCGCATTCGCATCAGCTATGAAACGCACTGTACCCCTGCATTTGCATCAGGGTGTGAAACACACCGTACCCCTGCATTCGCATCAACGTGTGAAACGCACCATATCCCTGCATACGCATCAGTGTGTGAAACGCACCGTACCCCGCATTCGCATCAGCATGTGAAACACACCGTACCCCTGCATTCGCATCAACGTGTGAAACGCACCGTACCCCCGCATTCGCATCAGCGTGTGAAACGCGCCGTACCCCGCATTCGCATAAGTGTGTGAAGCGCACCGTTCCCCTGCATTAGCATCAGCGTGTGAAACGCACCGTACCCCTGCATTTGCATCAGCGTGTGAAACGCACCGTACCCTCGCATTCGCATCAGCGTATGAAACGCACCATACCCCGCATTCGCATCAGCGTGTGAAATGCACCGTACCCCTGCATTCGCATCAGCATGTGAAACGCACCATACCCCTGCAACAATCTGTTTTCAGAAGGCTATTTTCCGAAAGCATGGAAGACAACATCGATTCTTCCCCTGCTAAAAAAGCCCAAGTTGGATCCAATGGACTCGAACAATTTCAGACCCATATATAGACTGCCGCTCCCTACTAAAATCACTGTAAAAATAATGACTTCCTTACTCAGTCGATTTCTAGATGATGGACGTCTGCTTGACCCTACTCAGTATGGCTTCAGAGGGGGTCACAGTGATGGAGCAGATTCCATCTGCAGTCAGGCATTGTTTTATTTTGTGTGCTTCAGACAGGCTGCATTTAAATTGCCATGCACATTTTGGTGCAGGTTAAAAACATGGCACATGAAAAATATGAAGGTGAGGCCTATTTAGTCCGAAATGCTTTTGCTGAATTAACATGTGTTTTTTTCAATGTAGAGAAAAGGGGCCTTTTTACCTTTGAAGATTAATAGAATGTGTTTCTCTCTTCCCAGCTCATCCCTTGCAATCTAAATTCACTATTTCTGTCTTAAAAGACTTTGACTTATTGCATATTTTGATAAATATTTTCAGTTACTAACACCTCTTTTTATAACGTGTGTGAATTAATAATGCACCAAACACTACACAGGGGACTAAATGCTTTTTGCATGAAAAGCTATCTAAAACATTAAAGCATGTTGCTGTGTGTGCTGTACTAACTGTGTGCGCTATATTAACTGTGTGTGCTTTTAAAATTTACACTAAAGCATGAAAATGCTATTTTGCACATTGCACATTTTTGTATGTTGTACACAAATTAGAAAAAGCAGCTTTATACTAATAGCTTGGCTAGGTAAACATTTATAAAGGGTATTAGTATGGAGTTGGGAAACATAATGGGCTGATTTACATGAAAGTATTATTATTTTTGTGTCTGTTTTATTTTTGGGCCTAAGAGAACATGGCTGCATGTGAATCCATCAAGGCTATGACGTGTAAAGAGAAGGGTGCAAGCGCAGACTGAGCCAGCTTTCCTCATGACAAGAAGTCAAGGACATCTTGAACTGTAGATTCTTGTGATTGTGCCAATGTACCAGTTAGTTAAAAGTATCCATCTGACTGCACTGTGGAAGGAAGGAAGGACGAAATAGAATGAAACATTTTTCCTAGTAAAAGTTGCAAACATATAAAATGTATTAAATAATTTGCGCTTCTTTTGTTAAAACTGGTAAAGTCAGGTTTTTAGAATGAGTCAGGGTAGTGAGACCTCATGCCATCATGACTGACCAATCACGTACAAGTTTTCCTGAAGATGAAACATTTTTGTGTAAACTGCCAAGGATTAGAGTATAAATACTGACCTCTCCGGAGGAGAGGCTGGCTTTCTCAGCTCAGCTGGCTTCTTGGCTCATTAGGGGGGTGTGTGAGCTCTTGAGAGAAGGAACAGATTAGACCAGACATTCTATGGGTTAGGTAGGAGAAACGTCCCGGGAGATTGCTGAAGGGCGGAGTCTGCGTCCGAGGAGAGTCAGGGGGAGGTTTCTTGCTTCCACGTCATATTTTGGCACTGCAGGCCACATTCCTTTGAGGTCTGGTGAAGGGCGGGCTGTCTCTCTCCTTGTTTGCTCTTTAGACACAGAGATGCACAGAGCAGCAACAGATAGAAAGGCTCTTTAGATTTAGATGCTAAACTTTAAGTTTATGTTTTGACTAATTAATTAGGTCTAAAAAGATGTATTTGTTTTATGCATTTATTTCTCTTAATGGGAGATTTTTGCCAACTATTTAATTATTGATTAGCTTTGCAAGACTATTTTTCTTAGAAACTCTTTAAGAATTGTGACTGAAATTTTGCGCCACATTTTCCTTCCTACATGTAATGCTTATATGCAGACTGTAATGTGTTCTGTATTATTGATATTTTTCCTGTTTTCCAAATTATGTAACCTGATTGATATTTTACTAATGAATAATGGGTCAGAGAAAAATTAACTTTTGACTAGAAAATAAAACCCTTTAAAATACTCAACAACTCTCTTTATTGGCTTACAATAGTAATTGCATTTTTGACTGCTCATGATTATTTTAAATCTCCTGAAGGTAATACATGGTGTGAGGGGCCCAACACCTTTTGAGCAGTAAATTAGAGGTAGCATGAGGGTATTGCATTGAGAAACTACCAGAAGAAATTACCGCTCCATCAGTTTTTGGTAAGCAGAGGATGGTCATTATTGACTAGTTTGGTGATTAATGATTATTGATTTCACCATCAACTATTCAACTAGTGGATCATTGACCTTAGGATGGAAGTAAAATAATTGCCCAAGTTAGATAAATGTCCAAATCCTGATTCCTGACTCCAATGCTCAGAACCTGAAGACTGGCAAAGCAGTACTGGCAGGTGATGCAAGAAGTGGTGTGAGTATCAATAGGGTTGTGAAATGTTGTTAATATGCTAGCATGTATTTTTGAAGTGTTGAAAATATTATGTTTTTTTATTGTTGGTGAAATTTTGCTCATTTTGAATTGATGGTGTTATTGATTATATTGGTAATTTCATAGGACATACTTTTTTGGTTATTGATTACATGTTTTAACTCTTCATGTTAAGTTAGTGTCTTGTTCTATGTTGTCTGGAACACGCAGGTATGCACACCTGTGGAATCCCGGGAAGGAATAGCGGGTGGTAAATGGAAGCCACACTGCACTGAGGTTACTCGTCTGTTGGAATAACACTGAGAAGCTAGGTAGGGCTGGCAGTGTTAAATTAGGGACTATTTTCTGTGTGAGTGATTGATAGCAAAGAGTTCGCTGGTGAAACTTTGGTCTGATATCACCTAGAAAGGGTCACACTAAAGGAGTAGCAGGTTCTTCTGAGCTTGATTGACAGCAAAAGGGTTCGCTAGTGAAACTTTGGACTAAGATATATCCTGAAGGATAAGTCCAAAGGAGTAGCAGGTTCTTCTGAGCTTGAGTGAAAGGTAAGCGGAAGGGATTTACCTGTAGTGTTTGAAGAGTAAACGGAAAGTCTTACTTTGTGAAGGGTAAGCGGAATGTGTTACTCGCAATGAATATAAATCTATCCTTTATTTAGCACAACAGACAGAGTAGCGAATGTATTTATGTTGTTACTAACAGAGTTATTGATTAAGAGAAATATTGCAGTAAGATTTTGTGGAGGGTCAGTGGTAGGAGTAAAACTGACTGAAAATTAGATTGACAGCTTTGGAAAAAAGAAATTGCATTGAACTATTGCAAAAATGAAAATGTTTGAAGGTTTAAAGAAGCTGTTAGGAGGTAAAGTGAAAAATTTGTTTTTTATTGGTGATGCTCCTGAAGGAACACCTGTGCATTTTATGTCTACCAGTTTGGGACAAAACACATGTATGTGGGTTCACCAATGGTGAAAGATTACAGAAAAAGAACATGGTCAGCGACTGGCTGCCGCCTCCCCCCCAATCCGGCACCCAACACCCAGGAACGTGGACACGAGACGTGTTTTACTTTTTGGAAGGCGGGCGCTAGTCGCCCGGCCGTATTTATTAAAGTATGAAATTAAAAAAGGTTTTAATTGCATAATCAACAATGAATACAAAAATCAGCAGGACATTCAGTTATACAATTGTTATCAACAAGTTTGAGAGCCTGACCTTAACAAAACTCTAATACAAGTTGTTCCTAGCTTAAACTAAACATCCTACCTTGATTTTTGTACATTTCTGGCCATATGGCAGGGTCACTACCGGTGTCAGGTCCTACAAGCTGCGCCTCCCCCTTAGAAGTGCGCATGCGCAGTGTTACCCCGGGAATTGCCCGGTCTACGCCCCAAACTCCATTTACCCACTAAAGGAGGGCCCTTACTCTGCGCCGGTGGCGTCATGAGTCCACGCGCGCGGGGTGGCTACCAGCCTAAGGAAAGCGTGAACTACTCCTACCCGCGCTCCTTTGCATATTACCTTGCCCCTGGAGTACTGGGAGTGGCCCGCAGGCCCCTCCCCCCGGGCGGGAACCTCCATAGGATGATGCCCGCCCCCTCAGACCTCAAATATGTGCTCACCGATAATGACCTTACCGCATGTCCCATACCTAATAAATACGACGACCTATGGAAAAATTCTAAAGGACAACTACACTGGCTAATAAATAACAGTATCCACGCATAGCTAAAAGGGGAAAAAAGGCCTAACGACACATGGCATAACATTACAGTTTGGTTCACTCATGTTACTCAAAATTACAATATCAACGTATAGCTACAAAGGGAAAAGAGGCCTACAGACACATAACTTCAAATACAGTTCACTTCACACATCACTTTTCTACGAAGGGAAAAAAGGCCTAACAACAGGTCACAAAATACAACAACAGCCTACTCTCTCCAGCGATCCATACCTTTGTAACTTACCATTAAACCGGACATAACGCTGCTTAAACTTTGTACCAAGGGATGGTGGGTGGGAAACAAAGAAGCCCCGAACGCGGGGCACAACGTTCAGCGAGGGAGCGTCCAGGGACAAGGGGGTCTCCTGGGCGCTCCCTACTTCTTATTCCCGAGGGGCCGGGTGGCCCCGTCCTATCGCCCGCCCCCCCCGACCCGGAACCAGTCCATTGAATCCGGGTCAGGAGGGGCGCCGGCCAATCGGCGGTGGGCCGCGCCCCCAGGGCACGCCCCCACCGTCGAAGGACCCGAGGGGAGAGGAGGTGAGACGGTCGCCGCGCCGCCATGCGTGCGGGGGGGCCGAGGGCCCCCCCTTTTCACATGGTCAGCGACTGGCTGCCGCCTCCCCCCCAATCCGGCACCCAACACCCAGGAACGTGGACACGAGACGTGTTTTACTTTTTGGAAGGCGGGCGCTAGTCGCCCGGCCGTATTTATTAAAGTATGAAATTAAAAAAGGTTTTAATTGCATAATCAACAATGAATACAAAAATCAGCAGGACATTCAGTTATACAATTGTTATCAACAAGTTTGAGAGCCTGACCTTAACAAAACTCTAATACAAGTTGTTCCTAGCTTAAACTAAACATCCTACCTTGATTTTTGTACATTTCTGGCCATATGGCAGGGTCACTACCGGTGTCAGGTCCTACAAGCTGCGCCTCCCCCTTAGAAGTGCGCATGCGCAGTGTTACCCCGGGAATTGCCCGGTCTACGCCCCAAACTCCATTTACCCACTAAAGGAGGGCCCTTACTCTGCGCCGGTGGCGTCATGAGTCCACGCGCGCGGGGTGGCTACCAGCCTAAGGAAAGCGTGAACTACTCCTACCCGCGCTCCTTTGCATATTACCTTGCCCCTGGAGTACTGGGAGTGGCCCGCAGGCCCCTCCCCCCGGGCGGGAACCTCCATAGGATGATGCCCGCCCCCTCAGACCTCAAATATGTGCTCACCGATAATGACCTTACCGCCACAGGCCAGTATTGTTAACCGACGATCTGGCCTCCCCCTCTATCCCCTGCCTAAGGACACACTCCTCCTAGCCCAGCCCTCTAGCCAAGCCCAGATATTGTCAGACCATAGGACATTACCCTCCTCTGTCAAATGAACCCCGTCCTTCAAGTAATACTTGTGACCCCAGATGCACCCATGAGGTATTGACTGTAACACGGGGGATCGAAACAACCTATCCAACCGTGTGTTGATCCTCTTTACCGAGTGATTCAACGCCCTGACCGAATGACCCCCCCGCCACTGAAGTCGAGGTATGAGTTGTGACCACACTAGCGTGCACCCGGGGCAGGTCCTAGCTATCCAACCCGCTGTTGAGATAATCTCTTCAATCAAGCTGCGCCTGCCCAGTGTTGCCAAGTCGTTCTCCCCAAGGTGAAGTATCACCACTGACGGTGGAGGCCGCTGGCGTGCTAACAGCCCTTGGAAGAAACCCCTAAACTTGTGAAGACACAACCCACCTCTGCCAAAGAACGTGATATTCAACCCTAGTTGTGCCGCCCTTAGTTTCTTATCACCTGACAGGAAGACACATTCCGCTCGCTTCACATATGAATGACCGACAATCCAAACATTGTTTTTTGTTGTTTCCTGTTCGCCGCTCCGTGCCGATGAATCTTGGCGGTGCCCGACGACAAATTCCTCCCCTGCGTAACAGGTCTGAGAAACTGTAAGAGAGCGGAAAGAGACCAAGCGTGAGTGACAAGTAATCATAGCATGTCAATCCGAACATAACGTTTATAGCAGTCTGATGACCACCTTCCAATTGTCTTCACTCTTTCCACCGGGAGGCCCCCCGCCACCGCCTCAGTTGCTGCCCCAATCCTGAAGGAATGAGATCCAAAATCTCTAGGGTCAAGACCTGCCTTTGTAACCCCTATTTCGAACACTCTCCTGAATTGATACCTGGTCAAGGGGCTCCCGTCGGCGTGACAGAGCAACGCCCTGCCTGCTGAACCGACCATCCGTCCCATGAGTGCTTCTACGTGCCTCACCGGGCAGCACGGGTTGGCGGGTGCCCGTTGCAGAACTATGGTGTGACCCCTAGCTTCTTGATCGGTCTTTGATTTCTGAATAATCACCCACATGGTGTCACCCCTTATCGTCACCCCAGCCTTCTGCAAGCCACCTAATATGTCAGACTTGGATCCTGCCACAAGTTCACTAATTCTCAGTGCCCCATAAAATGCCAGGGAGAATGCCGCCTTAAAAAGAAGCACTTCCCACTCCGAGTTACAAACAATCTCCAGCGTGCCCAGTAAGGCTGTTAGCCGGGCCAACCCCATGGGCTTCCTCTTATCCTTCTGGTGTCCCTGAATACGGCGCCATCCCCTTAAAGCCTTGCGTATCATAAAGGTATTAGTGGGATCCCTGAAGCCCCTAGCTTGAGCGAAGAATGACACTGCTGCCCTATGTCTGGTCGCCGCTGCCACTGAGCGCCCCTCTTTGTGCATCCATTCTAAATAGGCTGCAAACCCATCCTCCTTCGCCCAAAGCACTTCCCACTGTGGCCCCAAGAAAGAACAATAAGACAGAAACGCCCCTTCGTAAGCCGTCTTGGTCCTGGGGGCTAGGCTAGCGACCACGAGGTCCTGTAATCTGGGGCACCAATCTGCCAAAGTACTGCTGGGAAGTGTGCTGGCGAGGGGTCTGCTGTGGGGAGATGTTCCCTGAAAACCTGCATTTTGAAGCGAGAAAGGGAGTCAGCAGCATTGTTTAAAACACCAGGGACATGTTTGGCTCTAAAATTAGCATTCAGTTTAAGGCACCGCAGAACAATCTCCTTGATCAGACGAAGTATGAAAGGACACCGCGCCCCCTGCTGATTGATACATTCCACCACTGTCATGTTATCTGACCAAAACACCACTGATTGGTTACATAGGTGTTCGGGCCAAACCATCAGTGCCACCCATATTGGAAAGAGTTCCAGGAAGCCAATGTTGCCGAGCAAACCCCATGTGTTCCATTCTTCTGGCCATTGTTGAGCGACCCACCTATTCCCTAGGATGGCACCAAAGCCCACACTACCGGCCGCATCAGTCCATAATCCCAACTCCGCCGATGTCGTGAGCGGGCCGGGCCAGACCACCCTACCGTTAAAATCCTCCAGAAATGCCATCCAAATGAGCATATCCTGGCGAATTTCAGACGATAGGCGCGTGCGGTGGTGCTTTTCCTTCAGCCCCCTCATCGCGTGCGCGATGGAGCGAGAGAAGGGGCGAGCCATTGGGATGATTCTTAGTGCGAAATTCAATTGCCCTACCACCTCCTGTAATTGCTGCAAAGTGACCTTCTCCTTCCGGAGGCATAACTGTAGCGATGCCTTGAATTTGCACACCTTGTCCCTGGGTAGTCTAAAACATCTCTCCATTGAGTCAATCTCGATGCCCAGAAATTCCAAGCAGGTGGTCGGGCCCACTGTCTTCCCGGGCGCAAGCGGGACCCCAAAAGCCCGCATGAGCACGCAAAATTCCTGCAATGCCAGTGCGCACTCCTGAGAACCCGCTGTACCGAGGAAGAGGAAATCATCTAAGTAATGCATGACCCTTTGATGGCCTGTCACTTGTCTCATGGCCCATTCAAGAAATGAACTAAACATCTCAAAGTAGGCGCAGGAAATAGAACAACCCATAGGCATGCATTTGTCCATGTAGAACTTATCCCTAAAGGTGAAACCTAAAAGATGCTGGTCCGCCGGGTGAACTGGGAGGAGGCGGAAGGCGGATTCTATGTCTGATTTCGCCATCAGCGCCCCGGGTCCAGTGGCCTGCAATAAGGTAACAGCCTGATCAAAAGAGGCGTACTTAACACTACAGATGCCTTCGTCAATGGCATCATTCAGTGACGCCCCCTTTGGTGCTGACAGGTTATGAATCAATCTGAATTGCCCCTTCTCTTTCTTGGGGACAACTCCCAGTGGGGAACACACAAAATCGGGTACTGGCACTGCGGGAAAAGGGCCAGTTATCCTGCCTAAGGAAAGCTCTTTGTCAATTTTGGCGGCCACAACAGCCGGATTGTGTTTGACTGATAATTGATTTCTACAGTGCGCACTGCCTGTGTATCCCCCGGCCGGGATCCTAAAACCTTTAGAAAAACCCTCCTGGAGTAGGGTGGCCGCTTTGTGGTCAGGGTATCTGTTCAACAATGGGATCATTGCCACCACATCCACTGGAGTGGGGGGGCGTAACCTGTCTGACTTATAGTGGCTTTCCCCTACCCCTCTGTCCTGTGTTACCTTGCTTGGACCTACAAGTAGTTTCTGGATGAGAGGGGTGCCCACAGGAGGAACATGCATGCCTAAACTTACACGCGGCCCTTGCGCAGGTACGCCTATTAAAATCCCAGCACACCCCTTTCTTCTCTGGCCCACCTGTCCTAAATTTCCCAGGTATTTCACTCGTTTGGGGGGGCCGAAAGGGCTGCTGCGGTCTAGTGAACGCCTTGACCGCACCGAACTGAGGGGGCGGTGCAGTGTCAGAGAACTGTTTGTGCCAAGCCATGGAATCTACCGAGTCCCATGGCAATGATCTATTGAATTCCAATGCCTTCCTAAAGTTGACATCATAACCCTTCCATGCTTCCCCAGAATACTGTTGACTCCACCCCACAATCCTGCTCGAGTAGCAAGCCAATGCAGCCTGCAGATCTGGAGGACGCTCAGCCTTAACTGCAGTGAAAACAGCCCATGCTTGCATCCAATTATTGAGATTTTCCTCAACCCTGAATCTAGTACACTGCGCCCTCCATTCACTTGGGAGCATCCACTCTTTCAGTGCTTTTGCCTGCTCCATTTCCCTATTATCCAACAATAAAGAATAAATGTACACGTATTTATCAGCCCAAATCATTTCTTTCACAGCTAAAGACACATGCTGAGCTAGATTTTCGCTCCTGGAAGGTATCACACCGTCCCCCAAGAGCGGCAATGCCACTTCCTTACCAAGTGCGGGCACCAGGGGCGGCTGCCCTTTTACTCCGTCCAGCTGGGGAACACTTGGACCTGCAAGGGGAGAAGAAATTGGCAATGCAACACTGTCGGCGACCGGTGCCGATCTGATTTTCTCTACAAACCTTGCCGCCTCTGCCGCATGGTCTGCAGAATTCGGGAAGGCTCCCCCTTTTTGGAGCCATGGCATCATGGCCGTTAACTGAGACAACAATTCGGGTGGCATTGAATCTACATTACCCCCCGGGACAACAGGTACCACTGGGGTTATGCCCAGTGGTCCTGGCACAGCTGGCAGGGCGGGCGCCGGGTGTGGCCCGCCTGTACCCGGGATTGTGGGCACCGGTGTGGGAGCAGACCCAGCGTCTACTGGTTGACCTGCCGGCACCGGCACCACAGGGGCAATGGGTGTAGGCACATGCGGGGGTGGGACTACCGCGGGCGGTGCGGCTGGTAACGGATCCACTGGGCCTGGGGTGGGGACCGCCTCCTTGGGCCGTTTGGACCTAGGTTTCCCTTGCGGAGTGACAAATTCCCCTCTTGGCACTGGTGCCACCCTCTTGCGGATCGGTCTCCCGGACGGGCCCGGTGCCTCGCCCTCTCTATCCTCCAACCGAGCTTCCCGCTCCTTAATTTGTCCTAGCTGTTGCTTAATGTCGCTCATCTCCCGCATCATAGCCCGCATCATAGCCTCCATGTTGGACCCCCTTTTTCCACCCCTTGGACCTGGCATGACGCTTAACCCAAAAAACACCCGCTGCCTACTTAGCTCCCAACAGGTCAACCGTGTGTACCTTTCAGATGGAGGGTCACCAGGGGGCTTTCAGCACCATGCAACGGCGACCGCAACACTAGCGGCTTGTCCGCTTATGTAAGGGGTGAGTAAACCTAATGTAGACCCACCCGGCGGCCACCAGGAGCGATGAGTGCTAGCCCCCCGTACCCCTCTTACCGACCAGTCCCTTGTCCTCGCCTGCGATAGCAGTCCACGGCTCTGGTCCACACCCCCTTTGCGTGCTGGATGCTCTTACGTCCTGTCCGCTAGTGAGTGGCCCAAAATTGCCTGGAACCAAAAAAGTATGTTATCACCGTGTAAATGCGATATTGCAAATAACACTCCTATGAATAATATCAGCACACTCAGCCCAAATCACCACAATATCCCTCCTAAAAAGACCTATTGCACCATTAATGTCGTTAAATATCTGCAATATAGCTACGTATCATCAGCATGTAATAAAGAGGTGGGTTGATTGTAGGGAAAAACAGAAACCTCGTTTTTCAAAAACAATGGAGGCTTGCAATCAAAAAGGCGTGTCAATAATGCAGATCAAGCAGCATTCAAAGATCTATAAACCTCAATTCACCTTTATTTATCGTTGTAAAACAATTCTGCGCGCCCCCCGCACCTATTTATTATAAATTCCTACAGATTTGTGAAAAATTACTGCTTAAAATGGGGTCTCCCATCCAGGTGCTGCCCTGGTCGACCCTGCTTAGCTTGTTACTAAGGAAAAACACACCCACAATGCTCTAGGAGCCTTCGCGTGAGCAAAATAGCACAGGGAGCACACGGGCTACAGTCGGGGCCACAGTCTTTCCCCTACCCTCGTTCCCCAAATACCCCAAGCGGTCGCCGTGCGCGCCGCTTTTGCAATGCAACCGCAGCCTGGGAACACAGTCGGGGCCTCAGTCTTTCCCCTACCCTCGTTCCCCAAATACCTCAAGCGGTCGCCGTGCGCGCCGCTTTTGTAATACAACCGAAGCCTGGGAACAGATGCCTCTACTCCCGCCGCCTTTGCTGCCGGTTCGCGTCCCTTCCAGACGCTGATCTTCCCGGCGGCTGTCCCGACGACGCTGATCCTCCCGGTGACGCTGCTGGGCCGATACTCTCACGGCTGGCCCTTAGCTCCACGCGCAGCACACCCCGTTGGCTTCCTAAAAGACAAATTAAAAGCACACGTTGTCGCCTCGCGTCTACGGTGCTCCGCGCAGTTGATCTCTGGGTCCGTTTTCCCGCCTGTAAAACAAAGGGAAAAAATCAATAAAACAAAGAAGCCCCGAACGCGGGGCACAACGTTCAGCGAGGGAGCGTCCAGGGACAAGGGGGTCTCCTGGGCGCTCCCTACTTCTTATTCCCGAGGGGCCGGGTGGCCCCTCCTATCGCCCGCCCCCCCCGACCCGGAACCAGTCCATTGAATCCGGGTCAGGAGGGGCGCCGGCCAATCGGCGGTGGGCCGCGCCCCCAGGGCACGCCCCCACCGTCGAAGGACCCGAGGGGAGAGGAGGTGAGACGGTCGCCGCGCCGCCATGCGTGCGGGGGGGCCGAGGGCCCCCCCTTTTCAGGTGCTTTGAGGTTTCCAAAAGATGGTACTTTTGAATTGCAAATCATTGACAAATTAAGGGAAGTGTTATGTGAAATAAAGACCCCATCTAAAGCTGCACAATTTGGGCCCTAGGCATGCGGGAAAAGACAGCAAGAGAGAAAGCAAGTGAGGATAAAAAGGTAAAGCACCAGATACAGGAGAAGGAAATTAATGTTGACAAATAGCTTCAAATAAATAATGATTCAGGGGATGAAATAATGGATGAATTGTTAACTGAGTGTCCACCACTTTATGTGGTTCCCATGAAAAATACTGAAAATAGTGCACCAGTAAATACTACAGTGGGTATTGCTTCTGTTGAACAGAGAGAAATACAGACTGAGAGAACTGTGCAGACATTTTATATTGACCCATTACCTGTTGATTCAGCACTGACAGTGATACCTCCAGGTGTTAATGCTTCAAATGTGCCTGATTCAGTCAAAGAATTACAAACTGCAGATGCACAGATAATGCCTAGAAAAATTATGACTGTCCCAATTAATATGGTCCCTACTGAAAAAGTTCAAAGAGCTGCAGAATCAGTGATTTTGCCAGGGTTTATTTCACAAACTCAGAATTCACAGATTATTGAACAGAAATTACCCCAAGCACTAAAAGGTGAGGGAAAATGGTATTTACAACATCTGCAGCCCAGCATAAAATTAATATATTTGAAAATGGGATTTTTCAAACCTGCTTTGAGGAAGCAGCAGTGATTAAAAAGATAGAGAACATGGGGGAACATATTAACTCAGACCATGAAAAAGAGAGACAGCTTAGTGTTTTAAATGGAACATGTGAACATGGAGAAATTAACAGTCTCTGCTGTTTAAATAATGAAAATGTGAACCAGTGTCAGAAAAATAAATTAATCTCCCTGAGCAAGGAAACAGCTGCATGTGCATTAACTACACATAATGGACTGACAGGTTTGGCTCAAAATTATGAAATTGATGTTTCAGGAAGTTTTCCATTTCAGAAAAGTTTCAGGGTATACATGGATGATGAGGCAAATGAGAAAATGTGTTCTTCAGGAATGCATTTGCACATTGCAGAAATAAAATATATTTTCAAATGCAATGGGTTTGAGAAATTAGGATACAATTGGGAAAGAAAACATGAGAAGAAAAAGAAACCACCAGACCTTGCAAGGAAAATGGATAAGGAAAAGAAGCCACCAGATTTAGTTGAGAAAAATAATAAGCAGAATGAGGGAGAAGCTTTTGCTTACTCATTGAGAGAAAAGGTGGGAGAAATGTATATGCATATGCCACAGAATAAAAGTGAACTTGCAGCATTTCTGAGCACATTCCCACAATTGAAAGACACATTTATGCTGTGGTACCCACAAGTTGATGGATTTGATGAAATATTGAAAGAGTTGTGCATTAATTTGAAAATGTTCTTTTACATTGCCGTGCAAACAGAATTGTGGTTTGAATCTAAAGTTGTTGTGGAAAGGCCAGGTGAAGAGACCATGAAAAGGGTTTGCATGAATGCACCATCATTTTCTGTTGTTAGGGGTGAAAATATAGCAGTGATTACTTTCCTGAAGGGCAGAGTGCCAGCAGAGGATGATGATTGGGTACAGATTAAAAGAACACAGGATGGAAGTAAAGGTGTTTTGGTTTGTGCAAATTCTGGTATGGATGTTGTACTGCTGGAAAATGTGTCCTTTTGCCATCTTTATAACAGATTTGAGCATTGGAAGAAGAAAAATAAATTTAAACATGATGCACAAAAACATGGAGAAATGCAGGTGCAAATTATGCCAGCTAAGCAAATGCAAGTGCCAGTTCAGAAACAGGTACCAATGGCAGGAATTTGTCAAGCACAGATGGTCCCACAAAATATGGAAAATGCTAACATTAATTTCAATAAGTTGTCCAGAGCAAATGTGAATTATTTCCAAAGACAAAATGAGCACCCAGTCAAACAGGTTGCTTTGTTTGCAAATGAGAGTTTTAACCCTCACAATTCTGAATGTACCAAGTCCATTGCGAAGGCAGTGGAAATTCCAGATTTAGTTGCAGGAGTTTTAAACAAAGAAATTATAAAACTAGTTTTAGAAAAAATTAGCCCCAAAATTAGCCCCATTTGAGGAAGATTGCAAAACTGTTGTCTGTGACTCTGGCCTAGCAGGAAAACAATTATTTTGCAAATTAAGCAGCTCAGATTACTGTACACCAGTTAATGTTATTTTTCAGATTCCTGATGAGGATGTACATTTTAAAATGGCCCAACAAGAGACAGCTGTAGCATTATTTTCAGAAAGGACAGTTGAAAAGTTACCTTCTGCTTTGAAAAAATAATAAACACAGAAATAGGAGAGTTCACAGAGAAGGATGCCAGGTTAATAAAATGGGCAGAACATGTCTTATTAAAATTTGAACCAGATGACATGTATTCAGGAATACCTTCAGTTGCAGGAATTTTATCAATAAAAGGATTTTTGATGGAATTGATTAGAAGTTTATGCAACTTTCTGATCACAGGTTTACAGAAAATAAATGAAAAGAACAGAATAGTGCAGGAGATTCAAAGCATATTTTTTCCATGTTGTCCTGTGGTACCAAATCCAGACAATACATTTTTTCACATTCCATGTGCTGAAGAATGGCTTACACTTATTGATTTTTGCCAGGTTCATGTCACAGTGCCATTGCATGAGAATAGTCAGGAGTACTGTCAATAAGAAGATGAACGTCTGGGACACAAAATTGGAAAGGGAGGTAGAAAGGTGTCACCAGAGAAGGTGGAAATAATTTCCAAGATGAATCCACCTCAAATTCAGAAAGAAGTCAGGACATTTTTGGGAATGGTTAGCTGCTGTAGAGAGTGGTTACTAAACCTTTCCCTAGTGGCTAAGCCTTTACTGAGGCTGACACACTCAGGTGTGTCTGATCCGCTTCCATTGGACAACAACTGCACAAAAGCATTCCTAGAGTTGAAAGAGAAAAAATGTCGCGCCCCAGCACTAGGAATGAAAGTTTATTTGAAAGAAATACACTAATTTGCAGTGAGAGGGAGGGCTGCGCTCTCTCATTTCCTATTGAAAAAGATGACTGTGTTCAAAGGTCTGTGATGTATTGCCCAATGACCTTTGACCCTAACTTCACAGAAATGTCAGCAAATGAATTGGATTATGATGAAAATGAATATGAGTGTCTAAATATCATGAAAATATGCATAAAGCCAAATTCAGACTTTAAGGATGAACGTCTGAGTCAGCCCAACAATGTCCATTTTTTAGATGGCCCATGTTTGAAAGGTGACACATTAAAAGCAGCACATGCTGTGCTGCTTATACATGATGTTGTCAAAGCTTTATGGCTTTCAGTAGTTACCTCAGCCCAAAATTCGAAATTGATTGCCCATACCATAACATGCAGTATATCTGCTCAATTGGGAGTCACTGTTGTCATGGGAGAGAGAAATGCTAATTCAGTTGCACAAATTTGTGTTCTGTTAGCATATACATTCAATGGAATCTTCACAGTTGAATTAAAAGAGGCTCAAGAAAATGTTTTTGAAGCAGCACAACAGGGTATCGCCCTATCTATCGTCCTCGCCCTATCTATCGTCCTCGCCCTATCTATCGTCCTCACTCTAGCTATCGCCCTCGCCCTATCTATCGCCCTCGCCATATCTATCGCCCTCGCCCTATCTATCGCCCTCGCCCTATCTATCGCCCTCGCCCTATCTATCGCCCTCGCCCTATCTATCGCCCTCGCTCTATCTATCGCCCTCACTCTATCTATCGCCCTCACTCTATCTATCGCCCTCGCTCTATCTATCGCCCTCGCTCTATCTATCGCCCTTGCCCTATCTATCGCCCTCGCTCTATCTATCGCCCTCGCTCTACCTATCGCCCTCGCTCTACCTATCGCCCTCGCCCTATCTATCACCCTCGCTCTATCTATCGCCCTCGCTCTATCTATCGCCCTCACTCTATCGCCCTCACTCTATCCATCGCCCTCACTTCACAAAACTTATTTACAAAAGTTTAAGCTCTTGCCATTATAAATTACAATAACTTTCATTTAAGTATTAATTATTTAAAAAAAATAAAAGCCATTGTTATTTGTAAGATCAATACACCTAAGTCACGTAAATACAACACATATTGCATTACAAATGCTATAGGTGTCACATTTGAGAAAGTTAAACATATTGGCATTGTAAATGACAAAGCTATTAATTTCGCTATTTTCAAAACCAACACATAAATAAAAAATTTGTCATTTACAATACCAATAGCTCAAACTTTCCTAATGCGAGACCTATTGCATTGCAAATGCTTGTTTATTATTTTAGTTACTTATTTTAAAGAAGACTAACTGTTCCAAGAAGCTACTTACAGAACTCTGCACTAAAACATTTGAGTTTGGCTACATATGATCTGATTATAGACAAAACTTGTGTTTGCCTTAGACATAGAAGTAAAATTGTTATATGCTCATCTTTTGCAATAAGAAATTGTCACTTGTGAAATTAAATATGTGTGATGAATTATAAATCATTTTATTATGATTTGAATCATCAGAAGGGTGGATTGATGGAGCAGATTCCATCTGCAGTCAGGCATTGTTTTATTTGTTGTGCTTCAGACAGGCTGCATTTAAATTGCCATGCACATTTTGGTGCAGGTTAAAAACATGGCACATGAAAAATATGAAAGTGAGGCCTATTTAGTCTGAAATGCTTTCGCTGAATTAACATGTGTTTTTTTCAATGTAGAGAAAAGTGGCCTTTTTACCTTTGAAGATTAATAGAATGTGTTTCTCTCTTCCCAGCGCATCCCTTGCAATCTAAATTCACTATTTCTGTCTTAAAAGACTTAGACTTGTTGCATATTTTGATGAATATTTTCAGTTAATAACACCTCTTTTTATAATGTGTGTGAATTAATAATGCACCAAACACTACACAGGGGACTAAATGCTTTTTGCATGAAAAGCTATCTAAAACATTAAAGCATGTTGCTGTGTGTGCTGTATTAACTGTGTGCGCTATATTAACTGTGTGTGCTTACACTGAAGCATGAAAATGCTATTTTGCACATTGCACATTTTTGCATGTTGTACACAAATTAGAAAAAGCAGCTTTATACTAATAGCTTGGCTAGGTAAACATTTATAAGGGGCAGTAGTATGGAGTTGGGAAACATAATTGGGCTGATTTACATGAAAGTAATATTATCTTTGTGTCTTTTTTATTTTTGGGCCTGACAACATGGCTGCCTGTGAATCCACCAAGGCTATGACTTGTAAAGAGAAGGGTGCATGCGCAGACTGAGCCAGCTTTCCTCATGACAAGAAGTCAAGGACATCTTGAACTGTAGATTCTTGTGATTGTGCCAATGTACCAGTTAGTTAAAAGTATCCATCTGACTGCACTGTGGAAGGAAGGAAGGACGAAATAGAATGAAACATTTTTCCTAGTAAAAGTTGCAAACATATAAAATGTATTAAATAATTTGCGCTTCTTTTGTTAAAACTGGTAAAGTCAGGTTTTTAGAATGAGTCAGGGTAGGGAGACCTCATGCCATCATGACTGACCAATCACGTACAAGTTTTCCTGAAGATGAAACATTTTTGTGTAAACTGCCAAGGATTAGAGTATAAATACTGACCTCTCCGGAGGAGGGGCTGGCTTTCTCAGCTCAGCTGGCTTCTAGGCTCATTAGGGGGGTGTGTGAGCTCTTGAGAGAAGGAACAGATTAGACCAGACATTCTATGGGTTAGGCACGAGAAACGTCCCAGGAGATTGCTGAAGGGCGGAGTCTGCGTCTGAGGAGAGTCAGGGGGAGGTTTCTTGCTTCCACGTCATATTTTGGCACTGCAGGCCATATTCCTTTGAGGTCTGGTGAAGGGCGGGCTGTCTCCCTCCTTGTTTGCTCTTTAGACACAGAGATGCACAGGGCAGCAACAGATAGAAAGGCTCTTTAGATTTAGATGCTAAACTTTAAGTTTATGTTTTGACTAATTAATTAGGTCTAAAAAGATGTATTTGTTTTATGCATTTATTTCTCTTAATGGGAGATTTTTGCCAACTATTTAATTATTGATTAGCTTTGCAAGACTATTTTTCTTAAAAACTCTTTAAGAATTGTGACTGAAATTTTGCGCCACATTTTCTTTCCTACATGTAATGCTTATATGCAGACTGTAATGTGTTCTGTATTATTGATATTTTTCCTGTTTTCCAAATTATGTAACCTGATCGATATTTTACTAATGAATAAAGGGTCAGAGAAAAATTAACTTTTGACTAGAAAATAAAACCCTTTAAAATACTCAACAACTTTCTTTATTGGCTTACAATAGTAATTGCATTTTTGACTGTTCATGATTATTTTAAATCTCCTGAAGGTAATACATGGTGTGAAGGGCCCAACACCTTTTGAGCGGTAAATTAGAGGTAGCATGAGGGTATTGCATTGAGAAACTACCAGAAGAAATTACCGCTCCATCAACAGCACAGAATCGGCTCTCATCAAGTCCACTGAAGAAATAAGGGCCATTCTGGATCAAGGAGGGAATGGAGCCTTGATCATGCTGGATCTCTCTGCGGCATTTGACACGGCCCATCATGCACTATTGATGGACCAGCTGCATGAGGTTGGTGTCAAAGGTAGGGCCTGGAAACTGATTAATTCATTTGTGTTCAATAGGGTACAGACCGTCATGCTTGGCAATTTTGCTGCTAAATCATTCTCCCTCCCTTGTGGAGTGCCACAGGGGTCATCTATGAGCCCTACTCTTTTTAATGTTTATGTCTCGCAACTGGCTCCCCTCATTGAATCCTTTGGGTTCAAGTTGACTTCATACGCAGACGATACACAGATTGTTGTCTCTCTGCTACCAAACGAATCTCAGGAGCTAGCACTCTGCTTTCACGATTGCATGACAGCTGTGGGTGACTGGATGGCCCGGACCTGTCTGAAGCACAACTCTGCCAAAACCGAGGTGATACTGTTTGGAAACAACCCTCAATTTTGGACCCCAGCATCGTGGCCAGATTCACTTGGCCCTCTTCCAACACCAGTTGTTTCAGCTAACTCATACATTTTGAAATTGTGCAAAAAAATACTGGCCTACCTTCCTATAGAAAGCCAAAAAATAGTCATCACCGTTTTAGTCATGTCCAAATTGGACTACTGCAATGGCCTATATGTAAACGCCCAGGAAGGTCTTTTAACAAAACTTCAACTCGTACAGAATGCAAAAAAATACTGGCCTACCTTCCTATAGAAAGCCAAAAAATAGTCATCACCGTTTTAGTCATGTCCAAATTGGACTACTGCAATGGCCTATATGTAAACGCCCAGGAAGGTATTTATTTTTTATTTTTTTTTATTTTGGTAAGACTTTATTGACAGTTGCCAGATCCACAATAGTCTGAAAACATTACAAAAATAATGAACTTATTAGCAGTCACAGTGGTGTAACATAACACAGCTATTTAGCCGACAACCTTCCGATCCGGCAGCAAACGTGTAGAGTGTGACATCAGGCAAAAAGAATACATCAGAAAGTACTACATCGTCTTATATATTTTTTGTTCTGAAACTTCAAAAAGCACACAGCTCAAACATTAGACTCCTGCTGAGAAGGATAGATATAGATCATCTATGTAAACATCCCCAATGTCGTAGGCTATGCCCAGCTACCTATGATGCGAACACACCCCCGTCACAGGAGTGCACTAACGGAACTAAAACTCAAAAGCCCCTTATCCCCATTGGCCAACCGCCTTCCACCCACAGGCCTAACCCTCCAGCTCTTCGTCATCGTCCGAGCTGTCGCCCTCATCCTCTGATAGTGGTTCGCACAGATCCCCCCTATATTTATTCCCCGCCATCCAAAGTGCATTCCATTTGCGTGGGTTAGCCCTCATTTTGTACACAGCACGTTCAGTCATCATTAGCCTATCCATAGTTCTACACCACAAAGCCAACGTAGGTATTTCGGCTACTCCCCACCTTTGTGCGATGTCGCGTTTGGCCACCATAGTTCCGATCGTGAAACATTGCTGTTTCCGACGTGCCAGATCTGTCCCCTCCCATATGTGCAGAAGACACAAGCGAGGGTTCGGGGTTAGTGATGTGTCAAGGGCCTGGGAAATGGTGCGCATGACCTGCTGCCAGTAGGGCGAGACACTCGGACAGTCCCAGAGCGTGTGTAGCAAAGTACCCTCCTCCCCACACCCTCTAAGGCAAAACGGGGTCTCCGCCCTGTGCATTTTGTGCAGTGCGGTCCTGGTGTAATAGACCCTATGCAGTACTTTAAGTTGTATCAACCTGAACCGGGCTGATACACCGCCTCTCGCGGCGACGCTAGGGCGGTATTCCATTCAGTCTCATCCAGGGAGCCTAACTCAGATTCCCACCTCTCTTTCAGTCGCTGTAGGGGATCGGGTAAATTGTTCAACAACTTACGGTATGTGAGTGATGTCGCTCGTGTCAGCATGTAGTCCGTGAGAAGTCTGTCCTCCAGAGGCGAGGACTCCGGTACTATGGATCCCGGCTCAATGACCGTCATAAGTGCATGACGTATTTGTATATACCTGTAAGTTTCAGTGGAGCTCAGTGCATACTGTTGTTGCAAGTGTTGAAAAGGGATCATGCCAGCAGAGGTCCAAAGGTCTCCCACCATCGAGATGCCAATAGTGTCCCACTGGGTAAAGCCCTTACTGGACCTGAGGCAACCAAGTCGTTTAGTGTCCCACAGTGGAGTGAGTTTGGTTATGACGCCCTTCCATTTAAGCCGTGTCAGTGCCCTGTGCCATAGGACGACTGTCTGCCTAGTCGGGCCAAGTAGTGTCTTCACGAGGTGAGGCGTGTAAAGCGGGGCCAGTAAGCTGTGAGTTCCCAGTTGCGTTCTGTCTGAGAAGTATGCCGGGTCATCCTGAGGGGCATGTATCCAAGAATTAATAACTTTGAGCTGTGATGCCCAGTAGTAAAGCTCCATATTCGGTAAGGCTATACCCCCATCATACCACCCACGATTGAGTTTAACGTGCGCTATTCTGGGCGGACGTTCGCCCCACAGCAATTCGGTCACCAAAGCCGTCACCCTCCGGAAATAGGACGGCGGGATCAAGACTGGGGTGTTTTCCACTACATACAGGAAACGCGGCAGCGCCATCATCTTGAACAGCGCCGCGCGCCCCAGCAGTGTGAGGGGCAAGGTCTTCCAGTGTCGTACATCCGCCCGTAGACGGTTAAGGGGTGGCGTTAAGTTAAGGTCGTGGAACGCATTGGCGTCGCCAGTGACCTGAATGCCCAAGTACTTAAAGGAGGTATGGGCTATAACCAGCGGGCAGCTACTAGGGAGGAGCGGTGCCGGGCCTTTCAGTATATAGACCACAGACTTCGTCCAGTTGATCAGGTACCCGGAGTGCATGCCGTGCGCATCACAAATTGCCAATAAATGAGGAATGCCCATCTCTGGTTGTGACAGATAAACCAGCATATCGTCGGCATACAGGGAGATCCTGTCTTCCCAAGCTCCACCCCACGTCAGCCCTTTCAGTAGTGGAGTAGTCCTAATGACTGTAGCCAACGGCTCCAACACCAGGGCGAACAGTAAGGGGGGACAGCGGGCACCCCTGACGCGTTCCTCTGGCCAAGGGGATCTCTCGCGAGATGTGGCCATTGGCCGCCACGTGCGCCACCGGCTCTGTGTACAGCAGTCTGACCCAGGAGATAAATTTGGGGCCAAAGCCCATACGAGCCAGAACCGCGAATAAGTACTGCCATTCCACCATGTCAAAGGCCATTCTGGCATCCAACGAGAGAATGGCCGCCGGTTCCGATAGCAAGTGGGCTCGCGCCAGCACCCCATGTACACGCCGGAGATTGAGCGCCGTGCTTCTGTGCGGCATGAAACCCGACTGATCTGGATGGATCAGATGGTGCAAGTGCGGGGTCAGCCTGTTTGCGATTAACTTCGCCAGTATTTTGGCTTCCACATTGAGCAGTGAGATTGGGCGATAGGACGCGCAGTCCGTGGGCGATTTACCCGGTTTCGGGATAGTTACTATGGTCGCTATCCGCTGATCCCGGGGCAGAATCCCCGCTTCCCGGCACTCCTCAAACATGGCCAGCAGCGGTGAGCACAAGGTGCCCGCTGCCGCTTGGAACCACTCAGCTGGAATGCCATTAGGGCCAAGTGCCTTACCCGTGCATAATGCATTAATCGCCGCTCCGAGCTCAACCTCGGACAGGTCTGCCTCTAGTTCAGCCACCGCCTCTGGCGTTAAAGTGGCGACCGGCACAGTCCGCAGCGTTGCCGTCGCCGCCTCAGTGGTAACCGCTGCGAGTGGGGTGTATACCGACTGATAGTGCTCGGCCAGGATCTCAACAATTTCGGAGAGGCGTGTGTGATACGACCCCTCTGGATCCTGCAGTTGTAGAATATGTCTGCTGCCCACACTTTTTTTATCAAGCCAAGCCAGCAGCTTGTTGGCTTTGTCTCCCACATCATAGATCCTTTGCGCGGTCGACGTAATGTTTTCTACTGTCCGTCCCCTGAGGAGATCGTCATGTAGTTGTTGGCTGAGATGGAGTGAGTGACGTGTATCGTCCGACGGGTGCGCCATATGGGCCTCGTTAGCTCGCTCCAGTTGGAGCTCCAGAGCTAGCAGTTCGGATTTTTGCTCGCGTTTGTGTCGCGTTATCGCTGTGATTGCTTGACCCCGAAACACCGTTTTGTACGCTTCCCATAAGGTCGTGGGGGAGGGCACTGAGCCCGAGTTTTCCGCGAAGTAGAGCTTGGTGGCTTTCTTCAGGTCTCTACGGATGTGGGGAATCTTGAGATAGCCGGGGTAGACAGGGTACATTCTCCTACGGGATATCACTGCACAGGACATGGACATAGTCAAGGGTGAGTGGTCTGATATACCCCGGGGTCGTATCCGCACATCCTGTACCGTAAGTCGGCCGCCTGCCAGTGTAAGGAAGTAGTCGATACGGGATAGACAGTCATGTGTGGCAGAGTAATAAGAGTAATGCCGGTCTTCGGGGTGTAAGTGTCGCCAAATGTCCACCAGTCCCTGCGCCTCAATAAACTCACTAAACCTGGATAGGCCAGGCGCCTGTGTCCGGGTCGGGAATCTATCATGCGAACCATGGGCCAGCACGTTGAAATCACCCCCCACCACTAAGTCTCCGTCAGGGAGTTCCAGGAGGAACCTTCCCAGGTCCGGAAGCGCCGTCGCATGCAACGCCGGCGGAACATATACTGACACTACATTGACGGAGACTCCCTCCCACTGTCCACAGGCTGCTGCAAAGCGACCATAACTATCAATCTTAGTAGTCTGCAGAATAAATCGAGATGTGTTTTTAAGTAAAATGCCAGTCCCACGAGACCCCGTAGTGAAGTCCGAGTGTGCTATCATACGATATCCCCGTCTATCTAGAGCCTTGCTCGCAACACCCACCAAATGTGTCTCCTGGAGGAGGATCAGGTCACAGCGGAGCTGCCGAATGTGTTGAAGAACCAGCCCCCTCTTCACCTTATCCCCCAGACCCCTGACATTCCAAGACATGATCTGCAACGGTGGCACAGGTCCCGCCCCGGGATCATCGATCACATGAGTGGAGTGTGACAGTCCTGCCATCGAGAAGTTGCAGATGGGAAGCCCTGACCCGTAAGGCTCGGCAGCGGCGCATCCAGAGTGTACCCAACCCCGTGGTGTCTCGCATGTGTAAGCAGTGGTTGGCCCAGTGGTAGTGAGGCATTACCAGACCGGTTGGCGTGTGCAGCCAGGCACGGTACGACTAATATGGATGTCAGTGTAATCAGCAGAGTCAAACAATACAAACCAGCAATTCGGAACAAACCCCCCCTACCCATAACTCCCCCCCTCCCTGCCTCCCTGCCACACGGACTTAGAACTGCCCGCCGCCCCAATTTAGCAGAGTGCTTAAACCCACCCATGAAAAGGTATAAAGTTACTTGCTCGTTGGGGGTGAGGAATACTCCAAAGTCAGCGACCCCTCTTACCCTCCGCAGAGGCCCTCAGCCCAGGGGCCATGGCAGCACAGGCAACAGCCTTAGTATAAGGTGAGTCTCGAATCTGCCGGGCCACTAAGAATCGACCTCCAGTTCAGCATCAGCAATGTTTATGAGTGGTGAGCCTCGTCCGGCCTCCAGGTCGTCTTCACGAACATCTCCATGATCCGCCAGCTGTTTGTCCTTGGCACCTCGTCCCCGACGTCGGGGCTGGGAGGCTGGTCGCCAGCCGTCCAACCAGTCCCGGGCAACTTCTGGATTGTCAAAGAACCACGTCCTGTTTTCTGCTACCACACGCAGCCTAGCCGGGAACAACATGGAATATTGGATCTCCCGTCTCCTGAGCTCTTTTTTGACATCCACAAACGTCTTTCTCCGCCTCGCCACCTCTGCTGTATAGTCCGGGAAGAATGCCACGGTGGAGTTCTGAATCTTAACGGGCGGAGACACCCGCGCCGCCTGTAAGATGGCATCCCTATCGCGGAAGTTGAAGAGCCTCGCCAAGATCAGTCTAGGGGAGGCTCCCGGTTTAGGCTGGCCACCTGGCACTCTGTGCGCCCTTTCGACCGAGAAGAACGTCGAGAGTCCCTTTGGTTTAAGCTGCGTTTTGATGAGTTCTCTACAAAGAGGTCCGTCGCTCTAACTCCTTCCGACTCTGGAACCCCAAGAATTCGGACGTTGTTCCGCCTGGAGCGCCTCTCCTGGTCATCCAGTTTCTCCTTCAGCCTTTTATTCTCAGCCGTGACCGCCTCCATCGCCGTCTGGAGCTCCGAGACATCCTCCACCAGGGACCTTGTAACCAGTTCCAGAGACCCCACTTTTTCGGCCATTTTGTGGAGGTCCGCCCGAATGAGGGTAATTTCCGTGGAGATGGAACCCACCGTAGTCTGTACCTGCGTGAGCGCTCGCATCACGTCGTCCAGGGTCGCCTTTTTTGGCCCCGCAGTGTCCGACGACCTCGTGGAAGGGTGTCGCCCGTCCGCCAGAGGGGAGGCATGTTTGTCACTGGTGTAGCGTTCTATGCGAGTCTGGGTCGTGCCGCCCTTGGCGCCCTTGCCAGCCATAGCGTCCGCCGCACAGCACCTCAAGCCAGCCGGATGGAGGAGTCGGATATGGAGAGGCAAACCTCGGGCACTAGTCCGTCCCCACTGCAGTCGGGTTACTCAGCCTGATGTGGGTGGCGACCAACTCCCGGTCAGCAGTGGTGACACGGCCGCAGTATACTGTTTCTGGCAGGTGCGGCGCCCCTACTGACCGCCACGCACCGTGTGTGTGCCACAAGCAAACGACGCCGCCAGCGCCTCCAATTCTCGGGCCCCCGGTTCCGCAGCGGGCCCCCGACACACCGGTGGGGCGGCAAGGCACAGTTCCAACGTTTGCGTCCAAGTGACGCAAACCGGGCGGCCAGCGGCGCTTCGTAGCTCACTGAGTGTGAGAGGCGGGGAGGGGGGGGCAAGGTCCTCAGGTGTTCAGCAGCCCCCGCGGGTCTCGATCTCCCCGGCGGCCGAATCAGAGGGTCGGCAGTGTGTCTCGCCAGGCACCTCAGCCCCCTGTTGGCCGTCCGCCACCCCAGCCCTCCTGGCAGCACAGAGTCCTCGGTGCGGCGCGGCCCCACAGCCAGCGCCGACAGTGTAGTTCGCCGGGTCTGCCGCGGAGGTCTCCGCCAGTCACGGCACTTTCGGTCCAACGCCGCCGGGCAGAGCCCACTTCCGGTCGGCTGCGCTGGCCACAGGGGTCCCGGGATCCAGGCCTGTGCGCCGGGCTCACCGCCACTCGGACGAAACACGGCTCCCCGGCACTCGATTGTTCTCCGGTTTTCTGCCGCCCGTAGCGCCCGGCCCCGGGCCTTTGATACCTCCGCTTGAGGTCAGAGTCAGTCACGGATCATTGTGCGGATGGTCGGAGAGGCCGCTTCGTGATCGGAGCTGGTCCTCTAGGCAGCCGCCATGTTCAGCCGCTAGCCACGCCCCCTCCCAGGAAGGTATTTTAACAAAACTTCAACTCGTACAGAATGCAGCGGCCAGATTGTTGTCAGGTATTTCAAAATATGAATCCAATAGATTTTAGAAAGCTACACTGGCTTCCTGTTAAGAAGTGAGTTTTGTTTAAGGCCCTATGTGTAGTCCATTAATCACTCCATGCCACTGGACCAAATAATCTGATCTAAAATTTCAATTGGTATGTCGCAACAAGATCTCTGCGCTTTTCCGAAGCTAAACTAATTTGTGTACCGTTGGCAAAAAAAAAAAAAATTGGGCCGGCAGGAGCTTTTTTGTGGGCGCCGCCAAAGCATGGGATTCCCTTCCACTTCCCCTCAGAGGCATAACATAACTGATTGTTTTTAGGAAAGCTCTGAAAACCTAGTTGTTCAATGCCTAATGCCCAATTTCAGTAACATTAACATTTACATCAGCGTGTGAAACGCACCATACCCCCGCGTTCGCATCAGCGTGTGAAACGCACCGTAACCCGCATTTGCATCAGCGTGTGAAACGCACCGTACCCCTGTATTCGCATCAGCGTGTGAAACGCACCGTACCCCTGCATTCGCATCAGCGTGTGAAACGCACTGTACCCCTGCATTCGCATCAGCGTGTGAAACGCACCATACCCCTGCATTCGCATCAGCATGTGAAACACACCGTACCCCTGCATTCCCATCAGCGTGTGAAACGCACCGTACCCCGGCATTTGCATCAGCGTGTGAAACGCACCATACCCCGCATTCGCATCAGCGTGTGAAACACACCATACCCCTGCATTCGCATCAGCGTGTGAAATGCACCGTACCCCTGCATTCGCATCAGCATGGGAAACGCACAATACCCCCGCATTCGCATCAGCGTGTGAAATGCACCATAACACGCATTCACATCAGCATGTTAAAAGCACCGTACCACTACATTCCAGGCGTGTGTGTGCTTCGTATAACTATTGTGATGGTGCCATACGTGAGCGCGTGAAACGCACCGTACCCCTACATTCCGGGCATGTGTGTGCCTCGTATCACTATTGTAATGGTGCCATACGCGAGCGCGTGAAACGCACTGTACACGTGTGTGGCTCTCCAAATTACTTAGGGGACACAAAGGGGACGAGTAGTAGGCCCTGAATGCATCCTGGGTGTCATGGATACTGAGTTTTGAGTTGCTATGTGTTCAACAGGTGTCCTGCAAAAGTCAGTTGGCCCAAAAAATACAATGTTGCAAAAATTTTGTTGAGCTGAAGCTCAAATTTTAAATGATGCGAATGCGTGTCAGAGCCATATGTTTAACGGGAGGAAACGTACGATGAGCCATATGTTTAACGGGAGGAAACGTACGATGCGAACGAATCTGACCTATCATTCTGTACTCCTCGAACTGAATGTCCCTCAGCAGCACTGATTTAAGGCAGCATGAACCCCTGAGAGGGCACTTGCCTGCACAACATTGGAAAGGACCACACTGCTGCTGCCTCTGCATCCTCTGGGTACCATGGCACGTACTGTGGAGAGGGCCAGGTATTCTCAGAGGATGAGAACCAGGCCCTGCTGGACAGCCTCCTCCCACAGTACTCGAAGCTGTATGGGAGACCAGAGGAGCAGGTGAGTGCTGACTCCACTACCTTTGACTGTGCACCTGTTGTGTGAGTGTCACAACAGGCATTGTGTCCAGGTGGGACAGACATGCAATGTGGTTTGGAGTGAGTCCCAGGGGGTGTACATGCTGATGTCTCTCATGCAGAGCATGATGTAGTTAATGTGTGTTCACTCCTCACTTGCATTGTGCTTACTGTGACATTCACTACATAGTGAATGACACATTCAGCCGTGCAAAACCTTGGTGGCTTTATTTCTGAATGTCCTGAGGTGGAACAGTGGTCCCCCGGGAGTGAGAGGTGACTGTACTCACAGATCAGATGTTTATGACTTGAGGGGACCTGTGGTGAGATTGTCCAAATGATGTTTACAACCTCATGGACATTGATGTGTGTGAATGTGCCTTGTTATGTGGGTGAGTGTCTATGTGATGTGTTGCACCACAGCTGCATGGCGTATGCAGTGCCTGTGTGCCTATTCACAACAATCTGTTGATGGTTGTTTGTCACAAATATGTATTGCCAGCCCCACGAGGTGAGGTTGGGTTACTTTTGGAATTGTTGCTGCACAGTTTTTGTTACCCCGATTTGGAGGACTCACTTCTTGAGCTGTATCAATCACATTGACTGAGGTATGGGGTGTTGTGCGGGAGAGGTCTACATGGGCACACCTGATTAAGCCTTGCCAGGTCTGACCTGTGGGTGAGAATTGGCTGAACAATGATTCACCATGCACTGCCCCTGTGAAGGTGGCCAGTGATTTCTGTTTGGGCTTTGCAGCCTATGTCATATTGTTCCATACATGATTCAGGTTCACACATTTTTGCAACATGTATATAGTTCAGATGCAACTCTGTTTTGTCTTTGTGTGCAGACATCTGTGTCTACATTTTGCCTGGGGATAAGGGTGTGTCCACAATGCAGCAATGATTTTGTCCATCAGAATTGCAGGCCCATTAGCTTAAGCATTGTCCTGAGTTGGGACATGTGTGCCACTCCACATGACAGCCAGTAGGTTTTATGTGCAGACAACTGTGTCATCATGGAATGGATGCCCATGTGAGGACTGACATATTTCAAGTTGTGTCACATAAATTATTATACCTTGGCACTCACAACACTTGTTAAAAGTTCGTCATGTTTAGAATGTGTTAATTTTACGAATTGTGGAAATAACACTTATGTGCCTGCATGATAGATGTCTCACAAGGTAGTGCACACAAAACGACATTCCCACTTTCATGGAAGACGCTGGCACCTTTTCAAAGAGGCCAGTGTTAGCGATAAATGGTGTGGCTTGATCTCCATATACATGTTCCCACAGTGGTTTTGAGGTCTTGAAAGTCCTTTGTCGTCGATAATACAAACTAAGGAGTGTCAAGTCATCAAGACCTCCGTTGGCCCATGTATATGGACATTCTGCAACGCCATTTGTTTCTAACAGTGTTTTATTTTGAATGGTGCCAGCTTTTTCAATGAAGGAGTAAATGTTTTTAGTGTGCACTTCCTTGTGAGACATCTTTCATGCAGGCACCTAAGTGTTCTTTTCACAAAATAGCGATTTACCACATTCAATACATGTCGGTTGTGTAAAGTATCGTGAGTCCCAAGGTACCAACATTTTTTATAAATAATTTTTTGCCAAATGTACTTACAGGGCTCTGAGTGTGGTGACACCTTGGGGAGTGAGGTGGGTTAGTTGCCCTGAGGGGCACCGCTACTGTTTCTTTCTTGGTGAACAAGAGGTGGCATCACTTCATTGTATTGATCTGCTCTCCTGTAGACAAACACTAGCTTCTCTGTGTATTTCTCATTCCATTTGTGGCCTGGTGTGTTCTTTGGATCCTTGTGTCCAAGTAGCATTGTGTCTATACCAACTGGGCAGTACAAGGCTCAAATATGTGCAGAGTTATCTGGCTGTTGCTCATGCTGCATGGCACGATTTGCAGTGTGACCTATTGATTTTGTGCTCATGTGTCAGATGTGTACAGGTGACTGATGCATTTCTGTTTCTTCTCCTTGCCCACAGCATCATCACCCAAAACTGGAGGAGACAGCTGCACGGACCAGGAGGAGGGACCAAGCCACAGTGCCACCAGCGTGGAGGAGTCAGAGGGAGCCAGTGGCACGGAGGGTGAGGGAAGTCAGTTTGCGGACCTGTTGGGAGGCGATGCTTCTTCCCACACCGATGGATCCGATTCTGACTCCCATGAGGAGGGGGAATTTGCAGCAACACCTGGCAGCAGCACCAAGTCTGTCCCTGCCTCCTCCAGCACCATCTCCACCCTCCCAGTTGCTCCCGTCCCTTCTGTCCGTGTAGCCCCCATGTCTCCTTCAGGCCCGGCACTGCAGCCCCTACCCCTGTCACTCCTGCTGCCCTCAGTGCGGAGTCTGTGGACTAACTCCGCCAGTTACAGGTTGGTCAGACATCAATGCTGAATGTCCTCCATGTCCACACTCAAATCCTGACACAGTTCTTGTCTTTCATGGAGGGCATGTCATCAACGATGTCTGACCAACGTCGGATTATGCAGTCCATGGACTCATCACTGATGGCAGCAGTTTCCCTCCTGCAGCAGTCCTTCCACCCCCTCATTCGGACCCATCCCACTCCCCTCTCCCGTACCTGTCCCATGCACACGCAGGAAGACACGATCACGCACCCCAACAGACACAAGCAGCACACCCCCACATATGGCGAAGCGCACACCTCCTGGCACGCACACTCAGGGGGCTGCAGGCACACCCACAGGGGCTGGGGTTAGACTTCACAAACGCAGCCAGAGTCACAGCCCGCACTCCTCACAGCCCTCTCCCTCCACTACAATAGTGTCCTCAGGTGCAGGGGTTGGGCTGGGCGAACTGGCTACAGTGTGCAGCGCAGAGTATATGTCCACCTTCGGCGCTGCCCCACTCATTGAGGTGGATACGTCCACCCCTGCACCCACCACACCTACCCTTTCCACTCTGTTCCTGCTGTGCCTGGTCCTGCCCCCGATGATGCCCCCCCCAAGGCTCAATGTCCCATAAGGTACTCCATGTGCAGGCAAGGTAGGGGTAGACGGCTACCCAATGTCCCCCTCATGGACATCTGAGACTGACTGGCCTTTAGCCTATTTTGAGCATGGACTCTTTTTCACCCACTTATGATTTCTGTGCTGAATTAAAGCCTTTTTTTTTTTTACTTTGAACACTTTTGTATTGCAGGTGCATGATGTTGCATATGAGGGTCCTGGAGTTGGTGTCATGGTAGTATGTGTGGGTAATGAATGATATTTGTTGTTGATTGTCCTGATGTGGGCCCTGGTATCTGTTTGCCATAACAGTGTCTCTGCAATTCCTCATTTGTTGTGTGTGTTCATTTTGGTTTAAGACATTGTCCAAGGAGTGTTCCTTCCTCTGTGGCACCTGACATCTTCACTGCAAGCAGTTGCACAATTGTTGTGATGACGTGTGTGCACATTTCCTTTTTTGGTGACAGTTCCCTTCAACAATGGCCATGCTTGCTCACAGATGTCTACTGCTCATTCATCTGTGCCATCCTTGCTACTCACTGTACTTGTGTTTTGAGTATGTGCAAATGCCTTCAGGGACACATTTACCCTTTTCACCACTATGCATGTGTGTAATCACAGCCTACCCCTATGATGGGAATTGTTATGCAGGGTATTAGGGCACATGACTCACAATTTTGTGCATTGTATCTAAGGGGATTCAACCCTATTCCTTCCATGAGAGACTACATCTTGGTGGTCTGACCACCACCTGGACATTCATATCAGTCCTGGTATGTGCGTGACAGTGTGTGTTCCCTTTCGCTCTCTTTGTTTGGTAGGCTGCTACATCACTATACACTATTGTGTCATGATGGTAGAGTGTGTATTTAGCCTGCAGCCGCCATGGGTGGGTATGCATGTGGAATTTGACATCACACCCACATGTGGTGTTTCACGCAGTAGGTGAAAGTAATCCATCCTCCAGGGAATGGGACACTGCTGTAAGTGATGTGTTGCTATGGCACTATCATTATAGTCACAAGTTAGGGATATGCACATACCCCCATGTAGTTGTGGCATGCTGATGATGATGTACCCCCCTATATCTGAGCACTGCTGGTAGTCATATCCACCCACCCCTCATATGGCTGGCCGCTGCTGGGAGTCATATCCACCCACCCCTCATTTGGCTGGCCACTACTGGGAGTCCTCTGCACCCATCCCCATACTGTTGGCCACTGCTGGTAGTCATATCCACCCACCCCTCATATGGCTGGCCACTGCTGGGAGTCATATACACCCACCCCCATACTGTTGGCCACTGCTGGTAGTCATATCCACCCACCCCTCATATGGCTAGCAACTGCTGGGAGTCCTCTGCGCCCACCCCATACTGTTGGCCGCTGCTGGCAGTCATATCCACCCACCTCTCATGTGGCTGGCCACTGCTGGAAGTCCTCTGCACCCACCCCCATACTGTTGGCCACTGCTGGTAGTCATATCCACCCATCCCTCATATGGCTGGCCACTGCTGGGAGTCATATCCATCCACCCCTCATATGGCTGGCCACTGCTGGGAGTCCTCTGCACCCACCCCCATACTGTTGACCACTGCTGGTAGTCATATCCACCCACCCCTCATATGACTGGCCACTGCTGGGAGTCATATACACCCACTCTTCATATGGCTGGCCACTGCTTGGAGTCCTCTGCACCCACCCCCATACTGTTGACCACTGCTGGTAGTCATATCCATCCACCCCTCATATGGCTGGCCACTGCTGGTAGTCATATCCACCCACCCCTCATATGGCTGGCCACTGCTGGGAGTCCTCTGCACCCACCCCATACTGTTGGCCACTGCTGGTAGTCATATCCACTCAGCCCTCATATGGCTGGCCACTGCTGGGAGTTCTCTGCACCCACCCCCATACTGTTGGCCACTGCCGGTAGTCATATCCACCCACCCCTCATATGGCTGGCCACTGCTGGGAGTCATATACACCCACCCCCATACTGTTGGCCACTGCTGGTAGTCATATCCACCCACCCCTCATATGGCTGGCCACTGCTAGGAGTCATATCCACCCACCCCTCATATGGCTGGCTACTGCTGGGAGTCATATCCACCCACCCCTCATATGGCTGGCCACTGCTGGAAGTCCTCTGCACCCACCACCATATGACTGGCCAATGCTGGTAGTGATGTACGCGTACCATTCAGTTTGTGCGGTACGCATGGGTTGCTGGACACGCCTCCCAGGTAACCGGACATTGGTGGTGATGTATGGCATACAGATTATGGGGTGGGACTTTGGTATGGGTGATGTTTCCCGCCCCGCACCCCCCTAGCCCCTGGTTGTTGTTCTTGCATCAGGTCCTCGGCGTACAGGACTGGGGTGACACGGACGATGGGGTTGATGGCGTGTGTGTGCCTCGTATCACTATTGTAATGGTGCCATACGCAAGAGCACCGTACCCCTTCATTCCTGGCGTGTGTGCGCATCGTATCACTATTGTAATGGTGCCATACGCGAGTGCACCGTACCCTTACATTCCAGCCGTGTGTGCGCATCGTATCACTATTGTGATGTTGCCATACACGAGCGTGTGAAACGCACCGTACCCCTACATTCCTGGCATGTGTGTGCCTCGTACCACTATTGTAATGGTGCCATACGGGAGCGCCCCATTCCCCTACATTCCTGGAATGTGTGTGCATCGTATAACTATTGTAATGGTGCCATACGCTAACGCACCGTTCCCCTACATTTATGGCGTGTGTGTGCCTCGTATCACTATTGTAATGGTGCCATACGCGAGCGCACCGTACCCCTACATTCCTGTCGTGTGTACGCATCGTATCACTATTGTGATGTTGCCATACGCGAGCGTGTGAAATGCACCGTATCCCTTGATTCATGCCGTGTGTGTGCCTCGTATCACTATTGTAATGGTGCCAGAAGCAAGCGCACAGTACCCCTACATTCCTGGCGTGTGTACGCATCGTATCACTATTGTGATGTTGCCATACGAGAGCGTGTGAAACGCACCATACCCCACATTTATGGCGTGTGTGTGCCTCGTATTACTATTGCAATGGTGCTATACGCGAGCGTGTAAGACGCACCGTACAAGTACACGTCCTTTGTTGCGGTACGTTGTTCTCACCGTGTGTGCCGTCATCGGTGTCTGTGCACCAGGTCGTAGACGTACAGTACTGGGATGACACGGGCGATGGGGTTCATGGCGTGTATGTCGCTTACTGAGGATGCGGTTCGGGTTGGACTCTGCTTTTATGGACGTTTTGAGCTTCCGTAGAAAAAGGGTCATACGGAGTGTCGCAGGGACGAATAGTACTTGCTGGGCCTGAAACTGCTGCTTAATTACGTACGGACGTCACGTAATGCATGTTCCGGATACAAATCGCACTTCTTTTTTTGTTGTACGGTGTTTAGTACGATTCGTACGGAGATCTGCTTTGGATCGAATCGTACTTCATCATACGTACGAGGACGTTTGCGGGTACGATTTGTATGGGAAATATGCTCCGTACGGATATTTGTATAGGGATTTTACTGAATCGGAATCTGTCCCTAAATGTAATAACTACTAAAAATGTAACAACTGTATTAACAATCATAAACGATATTAATGATTTCAATATTTTCAAAATCAATATTATTTAAGTTAAAATGGAAATTCTTGATAGTGATTTTCTTGCAGACGATATTTCTATATCACAATATTTTAGACACAATATTTTGGTATGATGATATTTTGGTTTCAATATTTTGTCTGAATACCATTATATAAGTGTAATTTACAAATGGGAATAGATAACCTATTTAGGTTTGGTGTCTTTGGAATCACAATTTAAAATCCTAACTTATGGTGAAGTCAGATTTTAATTTGCAATTCTGAAAATGCCACTTTTAGAAAGTTCAGAACACAAAACAATAAACCATGCTCCGTACTGCCGTACACTCCTACTACTCATGGAGTAACCAACAGTTAACTCTTTTATCTGTCCGAATGGAATTTTTATTAGACTATTCCTGTTTCTTTAAAAGTTAATCAAAACTATTTTTTTAGGACTGAAAAAGAAACACAGACTTATATATACACGTATATACAATTCACAATAACATACACTTAAAGACAAAAATGGACTTAGACACTGTGAAAAAATGATTAGCAACAGCTTGCAACATGACAAAATCAACAAATAAATTCATACATTAATCTGATACAAACACATTTTTAGAAAAATGTACATCATATTCAAAATTTAGTAATAAACATGAAAATATCCAATGTTATGAACCACATGTGTTATTCCAGCCCCAGCGTCAAAAGAGTGTCTGAATAGTGTATCAATCCTTTATTCAATAGTTTCCTTCAACACTCACCCCATTCAGAAAGAATTAAATGCTAAATATGGACAGCAAGAATATCTTGGTCAAGAATATCGACATAAGGTAAGTAATATCGATTTAAAACAATATCGAAGTGTTTAATATCATTTGCAAAAATATAGTTGTTAAAAATCTCAATTTTTTAATTAATGTTATGTATTTTAGTATATGTTTTAAATGTATGTGATGTATTTTTTTGTATAAGAATTGTTTATATTTTTCAATATATCTGTTACATTTTTGTAGTTATGAAAATAAATCTTTGAATTTTTGTGTTTTTTAGATCCATAGCGTGTTTATAGGGGAATAGGGTGGGAAGTAATTCAATTATATTAAATTAATTACAATTTTTTATTTGAAAATATTTATTTAATAGAGATGTTATAGTGTTAAATGTGTAAAATAATGAATTATTCATTAATAATTAGTTGTTAATTGATATTAATTGATTAATTGACAATTTATTATGGTCATTGTTTAATTAATTTTAAGTGCACCCTTTGCTGTTTATTGGTGTTAAGGGTGGGAAGTATGTTTTTTTATTGATGAATTAATAATTAGTTGTTAATTAATAATAATGAATTAATTGGCAATTAATTATCGCAATTGTGTAATTAATTTTAGGTGTGTGTTTTGGGGTTAGTAGGGGTAAAGAGTAGCAAGTATTTTTTGTTATTATTACATATTTGGTAATTGATTTTAATGTAGTTAAAAATTAATTATGTGAATTGTGTAATTATTTTAAGGTGTGTTGTGGGATGTAATTTGTGTTAAATTAATTATTACATAGTTGTTAATTAATGTTAATTATTTGATATTTATTTTGTGTAATTGCTTATTTTTTGCTCTGTTGTTTATGCTTTAAAAGGGGTAAAGGGTGGGATTTAAATACATTTTAATAACTTTATAATTAGTTGTTTAAAAGTAATAGTTTTTTATTTTAAAATTCGTTTTAATTGTGTGATTTATTATATTACAGTTTGATTTAGGCGTGTGTTGTGGGTATTATAGTGTTAAAGTGTGGATAGTTAATTAATTTTTATTACTTTAATTTTTTTATTACAAATAATTTTGTAATTGATAATTAATTATGTTTATTATGGAAGTTAATTTTTTTTTTATTTAGAAGTGTGCTGTGATGTGTGTGGTGTTATAGGGTAGGAAATTAAAGAAATACATTTATGTATTAACTAATGTTTCTGTTTGTAAATATTTTCTAGTTTAAAATGTTTATTTGTTTGAAGTTTTTTTCATTTTATTTTATATAATATTTGAAGGTATTTGTTATATGTAATTAATATTATAATATGTTTTCTTTGTATACATATAATATATTTGTTTTTTAATTTTTATATTTATATATTTATTTTTATAATTGTTTTTTATTTTTAAATATTTATTTTGATTGCATTTTTTAACTGACTAGAGTGTGAATAGTAAATGTCATCCCTCTGCTACCCAACACTTTCCCTACTGTTCCACTCACTGGAGTGGGAATAGTAATTTTTACCTCTACGCTATCCAACAATTTCCCTACTGTTGCACTCACCGGAGGGGGAATAGTAAATGTTATCACTCCGCTATTCAACACTTACCCTACTGTTGCACTCATTGGAGTTGGAATAGTAATTTTTAACCTTTCCCTATCGGGTACTTCTCCTACTGTTATACTTATTGGAGTGGGAATAATAATTTTTACCTCTTTGCTATCCAACACTTTCCCTACTGTTGCACTGTCTGTATTGGGAAATGTAAGTTAAAATATTTTGTAATAATTTGTTTTAATATATTATAGAATTTTTTGTCTTATATTTTAATTATTGAGATATATTTATTTTTATATAAAAATAAATTAAAAATAATAGTTTATTAATCGTTTTAAAGTAAATATATATATATATAAATAGTTATGTTTGCGAGTTTATATTTTATTTTATTACGTTTATTTGTTATATTTTGTTAAAATGTATATTAAATGTATTTTATTTAGTTGTTAAAATTAATTGTAATATTTAATAAATGTAATATATATATGTATATATAGAGAGAGATAGATAGATAGATAGACAGACAGATAGATAGATAGATAGATATTTTCTCATCTATATTTTTTACATCGATATTTTTTGTCTTTATTTTTGTACTCACCTGTATAGGTATAGGGAGTCGATATTTTTGTAGTCTATATTTACATCAATATTTGTGACATAAATGTTGTGCCAGTGAACCCCTGTAGCCGGCCTGCACTCCATCATGAGTAGCCTAAACTTGTGACTTTGTCCCGGTCCAGCGTGACCAGTTATCCTCAGTTGGCTCTTTGTGCTTTCTGGTGCTATTTTCACTGAAATCTTTACAACTTCATAACTCTGTTTCTACTGATTAGAACTGTTATTGTTTTGGCCTTGTTTTATTTATTAAAAGTTACTCATTTTTTCTAAATCTGTTGTGTGAGTGTTTTTTGTGTTGTGTTTTCACTGTGTGACTGTTTGAATTGTTGCACAAATACTTTACACATAGGGGAAACTCTATTAAGAAATCATGCGGCACAGGGCAGCAAGTCACCTTGACAAGGGCTTACACCCCAGTGAACCAACAACCCAATTTCTTATCATTTCCATTGGCATTGGTCTTCCTTTGATTTTTATTGTTGATATTCTTACTCTTCCAATAAAGTTCAACCTCTTGTCCATTTTCTACATTGTTCGATACATTTTTCTTAGTAAGTGAGTTACCTTTTTATTAAACGTGGTATATACATTTAAGTTCTTTATTTATTAACTGTATTACTTGATTGCTTGGGATTCACACACGGAACCACCTTTCTATGAGGACTCCCTTGCTGCTCCGCCCAAGCTATCAAAAGCAAGCCCTGTTTGCATTTATTAAAAGCAGGTGACCAGAGCCGGACTGAGAACAGCAACCAGCCTTTTCAGGTTGCTGCTCAACCGGCTATGGGAGCGGGGGTGGTAACCGCAACGCACCGCTTTTCTTACAGGGGGACGATACTGCCGCACTGCTGCAGAACCAGCTCCCTGTAAGAAAATCGCCCCCCTGGTCCACAGGGAAATGCCCGGTGCTGGCCACAATGCATGAAATTAAATGAAATGAATTTGTACTTGTAAAGCACCACTTATACCCCAACTGGGGTTTCCTGGTGCTGTACGCATACTGCTGTGGAACCCTTCATGGCTTTTCCCTGTGAAATGTCCACTCCTGGGCACCCCCAAGGTGAAGCCAGGCATCCCAGCGATATTGGGGCCGTTGTGGAGATTAAGCAAGCTATTGCCCAGAGTTACAGAGTGGGACCCATGATTAGAATAGGCACCGAGGTGAGAATTATCAGGTCGGAGGAAATTGAGCCCAAGACCCGCCGAGGCGGGAATCGAACCCTGGTCCTGGGCCAGACCTCTGCATCAGGGTCTGCCGCTCTAACCATTGAGCCACACTTCTCCCACTTCTCCACAACCAATAAAGCCCTGCTGGCGACCTCTGCAGGGCCTTCCTTTTGAACAGTGTGAAAGCTCAGTGACTGCTGGCATCAAAACTGTAAGTTCTCTTGCTCTCGTAGCCTAGCAGTGGGTATTTTCATAGTGACCGAATTTTGGGCCTAATGTACAAACTATTTTAAAAATTGCAAAACTGAGGGTTTGTGACAGCTAAAATACATTTTATTTACTAAACCCAATTAACGGTTCAGAAAAGGTTTTCCGAGTTGTTAAATGAATTAAGTAAACATTAAGGGATCACAATTTGAAAGGGGCGTGTGAAGGGCACACCTTCCAAATAAGGGATGAATTAATATTTTGCAACCGAAATGGGTTCGCAAAACATTAATATTTTGCTACCAATTCAAAATTGATAGCCATTTGCAAAGGGAAAGGGTTCCCCAGGGGACCCTTCCTTCTTTTTTTTTTTTTTTTTTTGTTCAAAAACCTTTATTTGAGCAAGCATAGAAAAATACAGGAATGGGCCTACAACCACACGGGCTAGCCGCTAATAATAAGGCACAAGGAAGAAATCAGAAATATACTCCCGTGGACAAGTACAAATCAAGTATCCAGCATTACTCCCAACATATCACAGAGCCTATTGAATTTTGTTTTATACAAAAAGAGAAACAAACACTAAAAAGGCGAATGTACAGTAATCAAGGTCAGCCCAAAGAACGGAGGGGATAGTCAACAATCAGGATCACATTACAAGAGCCCTGAGGCTCTAACAAGGTCGGGGGGGGGGAGCAGCGGGGAGAATCAGAAATTCACAAAACAGTATGAAAAGGTTCCGGGAACGCTCGCCTAGGGAGACAGGACAACATCAGTAGTACCGACAAGGGGAGGGGCACAGATATCCCCACGATATTCATTCCACTGGCCCCAAATCTTCGTCCACGCCCTGGGTCTACCCCTGGCCACATATACAGTCTTCTCACGAAACATGGACCAGTCCATGTTGTCCTCCCATTTCGAGACCTCAGGGGGCTTGGATGCGCCCCAGAGTTGCGCAATATCCCGTTTCGCAATCATGTAACCCAAGGTAGCCCATCTGGTCTGGGCTACAGAGTAATCAGTGGGCTCCCATACATTCAACAGACACCGTCGCGGCTCCGGCCGCAGGGCAACACCAGTCACAGCGGTCATCACCTCAAGCACAGCAGTCCAATAGGCAGCCACAACTGGGCACTCCCAGAGAATGTGTAAAAAGGTAGCACTCGACCCACAACCACGCTTACATAACCCATCCAGGGAAAAGCCCATCATCACCAAACGTGGACCAGTGACATACACTCGATGAAGGATTTTAAGTTGAACCAAACGGAGACGGGCAGGGATGGCTACCTCCTTGGGAGAGGAGAGTGCCGACTGCCAATCCTCGTCGTCCAGTTCCAAGCCATCGCCGACCCAAACCTCCCGAAGTCGGACCAGTAAGTCCGCCCGATTATTAATCAGCTTCTTATAGATCAGAGAAATCGTACTATCAGGCAGGTGCCCATCAAGGACACGATCCTCGAGGGGGGAAGACTCAGGCAGGGCCTCATCAGGAGTCAAGACTGAGGCGAGGGCATGTCGGACCGGCAGATAACGAAAAAATTCCCTACCATTCAACCCGTATTCCGCCTGGAGGGCCTGGAATGACTTCACACTACCTTTCGAACAGACATCGCCCACCTTACATATCCCAATCATATCCCAGCGGTCGAAGCCCTTAGTAGACCAGAGACACCCCAAACGTTCCGAGGCATAAAGCGGCGTCGCCAGTGTCATTCGATCCTCCCAACCCAAACTCACATTCGCGGCTCGCCACACAGTTACTGCAATCCTGGACGGGCCCACAAGATGGCGCCCGGCCGATCGAGAATAAAGCGCTCTATTAAAGTCCCCACCCGGCAGCTGGAGTCTATCCATCTCAAATGCAGGATTTCGACCCGGTGAAAACATCACGTGATTAATAGCAGACAACTGGGAAGCCCAATAATATCGCTTGATGTCGGGGAGCGCCATGCCCCCGTCGTACCACGGGATGGTGAGTTTCGCGAGGGCAATACGGGGACGCCCGTCCCAAATCAATTGCCTCTGAAGACACTCGATCTCTCGGAAATAGGTCTTGGGGATGTCGTCATAGGAATTTTGGAGCGCATAGAGGAACCGCGGCAAGGACATCATTTTAAACAAAGCCGCCCTGCCCAGAGGGGACAAAGGAAGTTTACGCCAATGGGCCACGTCCAGTCGCAATCTAAGCAACGGGGGGAGGAGATTACGCTCAAATCGGAGTGAGGGGTCCAGCGTAATGAAAATCCCTAAATATTTGAAGCCAGACTGGACCACCTGGATAGGAAGTCTGCTCGGCAATGGGGGTAAGACCCCCGAAAGAACATACACGCAGGACTTGGCCCAGTTAATAACGAGGCCTGAGTTGGCACCAAATGAAGTGAGAACATCAAATAAAACAGTCAGAGATTTACGCGGTGAGGTGAGATATAAAAGAATTTCGTCCGCGTAAAGCGAGACGCGGTCCTCAAAGTCCGGTGACCAGCGGATCCCCTTGAGCGAAGGCTCCCACCGAAGCCATGCAGCTAATGGTTCCAAGGCGAGTGCAAAGAGCAACGGAGACAAGGGGCAGCCCTGACGGGTACCCCTGCCAAGGGTGAACGGGGCCGAAACTCTACCATTTACAACTACTTGCGCCAGAGGTTCCGCATATAATAACTGGATCCAACCAATAAACTCAGGCCCGAAACCAAATTTCTCAAGAGCCGCCCAAAGATAAGGCCATTCCACAGTATCAAAAGCCATCGAGGCATCCAACGAAGCCAAAATGGCCGGCTCCGTCAGAAGCCCCGCCCTCGCAATCGCACCGCGGAGACGACGTAGGTTAAGAGCCGTGTTGCGATGCGGGATAAATCCGGATTGATCTGGATGGACCAAGTCACTAATGACCGTCAGGAGGCGGGACGCCAGGAGTTTCGCCAATACCTTGGGCTCAACATTCAGCAGGGATATAGGCCTATAGGATGAACAAAGGTCCCGGGGTTTACCATCTTTGGGGATGACAACTATCGTGGCCAGTCGCTGATCATATGGGAGAATACCCCGTTCTCGGGACTCCAAAAACATGGCGCGAAGATATGGCGCCATTTTGTCGGGTCGCAACTTGTACAGTTCAATTGGCAACCCGTTCGGGCCCAATGCTTTGCCCGAACGGAGTGAACGGATGGCAGTAGCTATCTCATCAACAGTAAAGGGGGAATCCAACGCTTCACGATCCAAATCGGAGACACTGGGCAGAGCTATATCACGCAATAGCAGGCGAGAGTCAGCCACATCCCTCACAGACACAGGGGTATGCACCACACGGAAGTACTCAGCAAAACAGTCAACAATTCCGATCGGGTCCGTCACGCTCTCACCACTCGAAGACTGAATCACGGGCACCACACGATTAGCTCTCTCCTTCTTATCCAGCCACGCCAGCAATTTACCCGCTTTGTCCCCCACATCATACAAACGACCCTGTTGTTCCCGAAACATCACTTTAGCAGCATCCGTGACCATGGATTTATAGGCAAATTGTTTCAGACCCAGGGCATGGAGTTTCGCAGACGTGACACCCGAGTGCAAAGCATCCTCCAATGCAGAAATCTCCCCCTCAAGGTCCACCACCTCCCTAGTCCTCGCCCTCTTAGCTTCAACAATAAGGGAGAGGGCCTGCCCACGAATCACCGTCTTAAAGGCCTCCCATAGGGAAACCGCTGAGGAAACCGATCCCTCGTTATCCAGAAAATATGCGTCTAAGGACTTAATCAAAAGGCTCTGGGTCTCAGGGGAGGTAAGGTACCACGGGTTGATGGGAGCCACCCGGCCCACCGCCTCCACTCCAATCTCAAAACGGAGCCAGAGCGGAGAGTGGTCAGAAATGCCCCTGGGGAGGTGTATAATCTCACGCACCGCTGGCGACTGTGCCGCCGGCATCAGGAAATAATCCAGTCTAGGCAGACTCCCATGGGCCCCAGAGTGGAAGGTGTATTGAAGTTGAGTAGGATGCATAAGCCTCCAGCAATCCACTAGGCCAAACGTGTCCAAAAACCCACCCAACCACTGTTGGGCCACAGGAGTATCCCTAGGGGGGTGACAATCGTGTAGACCAGAGAACACAGAATTAAAGTCACCAGCCATAAAGAGAGTACTATCAGGGAGGTCCAACAACACACGGCCTAAATCGGAAAAGATTGAGGTCTGTAGGCCGGGGGGCACGTAAACAGTAAATAAGGAGAGGGCACGACCTTCATAGCGACCTACAAGGACAGCATAACGCCCCCGATCATCCAGAATCACATCATCAATAGCTAGGGGGAGGGAAGCCCGAACAAGGATGCCCACACCCCTAGAACCCGAGGAAAACCCCGAATGTGCTACGAGGCGATAGCCCCACCTATTCATCGCCTGACAAACATTGCCCACCAAATGAGTTTCCTGCAGAAAAACAATATCAGGAGATAAACGTCGTATACATTTCAACACCACACTCCGCTTGATACGATCCCCCAGACCATTAACGTTCCACGAAACAAATCTCAACCCGCTACCCCCCATCCCACCCAGCAAAGCCAACACCCCCCATCAATGAGCATGACACAAGATACATCATCAAATACCGGATAGAGTCGCCTTGAAAACAGAACACACAGACAACGAACTTCCCAACCACCCACCCCCCAAACAACACGAAAACACCCCCCACCCTGCACCCCTGCAAAAAGCTAAAAAGCCCCCCCAACCTGCAGTGTGCCTGTCGCCCAAGAACCCCTATTCTACACAAAGACCCCGGAGGAGGAAAGGCTCCGTCCCACCCACCACCCCGAGCAAGACCAGTAACGAGAAAAAGGAACATACATCAAACCACATAAGCAATGGAGCAACGTAGGCATATACCCCTGGAAAGAGTCATTCAATACAAGGCACCAGGCAAAGACGAAATATTCAGCTCTCTACACCACCTTCAGCACCGCCCGGGTGGGCTTCGGACTCAGTCTCAGGAGGTCTGTCAGGCAAGGAGTCCAGCCAGTCATTCACGGCATCCGGCCGATCAAAGAAGAAAGTTCGGTCATTGTATTCAACCCGCAGCCTGGTCGGAAAAAGCATAGCGTAGCGCATCCCCATGTCCCTAAGACGCTTCTTGGCACCACGAAATCCCATCCGCTGCTTCTGGACCTGTTGGGAAAAGTCCGGATAAAAGTTCACCGTGGCATTCTCAAAGGCCACCGGGCCCTTCACCCGCGATGCCTGCAGGATAGCGTCCCGATCCCTATAGTGGAACAGTTTTGCAACAATAGGTCTCGGCGGGGCGCCTGGCTTAACCTGGCCCCCTGGAACACGATGTGCACGCTCCACTGTGAAAAATTTACTGAGGCCAGTCGGAGAAAGGTGGTTTTGGATCAGGTCTTCAACCAGGAGATCAACCGAGTGAGGTTCTGGATTCTCCGGAACACCAACCACGCGAACATTACAGCGACGTGCCCTGTTCTCAAAATCTTCCAAGCGCCGGGTCATGAAATCGTTCACCCTACGGAGATTGCCAATCTCCGTCTGTATCTCAGAGACGTCCGACGTGAGGCTGGATGCTTTGATGTCCAAGGACTTCACCTTTTCGTTCGTCTTTGAGAGATCAGCTCGAATTAAGTTCACGTCGATGGCCACGGTGTCAATTTTGTGGGCCAAGGTTTCATATTGTTGGCCTATCGACTCCCGCATGCCAGAAATGGTGCCCATGATGTCCTGCAAGGAAGGCTCCGTCGACGCATCAACGACATGGTCAGATGCACTGGAACCGGGCAGGGCAGCACCGGGGGACCCCTTAGAGTGGGTATAACGGTCCATGACATTAGATTGGACCGGACCCCCGCGCAGAGGTGTCTTCGTCTTCCGCGTCTCCCGGTCCCCTCTGCCCGCCATTTTGGAGATGCGTCACAGGGAGATTCACCAGGGTCGACGGACCGGGCACCCGAAGGGGAGGCCTCGGGACCAAAGGACCACAACAGGGGCGCCACTAGGATAGGGACGGCCAAATAGGAGAACAGTCCAACCAAGGCGGCCCGACAGCCGATTCGTGTCCTGGACCCAGCTCTGGTCCGACCCTCTCGCCGACGTCCCAGTCAGAGGCAGAATCGAAACCGAAACTTAAGAAGGGGACCCACAAGTCCAATCCCCTGCCGTTGTTGTTCAACTCCAAGACGGCCACTGAACCTCACCCAGTCCCGGGCGCACCTCAAGGGCGGAGCCCAAAAGTTCAAAGCACCGTAACTCAGGCACCCGGTGTCAAAAGAAATTTCTGAAAGGTCCAGGTAGTTCAGCCCAACGTCCTCTATACAAATCCTCGTGAGAAATCAGGATTCATTCAGGATATTATGCCGGGAGCGGCGGGGGTCCGGGGAGCGCTGTGCTCACGCGGCCATCTCGGATGCCCGCCAAGCTCCTCCTCGACCCTTCCTTCTTTGATAATATTGACAAAAACCGTTTAGGAGTAGGCAGTGGTCCAACAGACCCCTGCCTCCTCCTAAAAATGGTTTATTTCATTTTTCAGTTTTTTTAGTGTGCCCTCTTTTCCTTTATGAAAATAGGTACATTTGCAATTATCTTTCCAGTTACCATTCCATGCGTGCCAGGTACATGTTGCGAAGTTCTAAACATTATTTGAAAAACAGACTGCCAGGAGGCTAGAAGCAACACAGCCAAGTGTTAATGCCGTCAGATCATGTGCCAAAAACTGGTACTTTTTACAGAATATGACAGTGTTGCCAGATTATCAGCCAGATACTAAACAGTCTTCCCACTAGCGATGATACCCTGTCTGTGGATCATGAGCTGATAGGTACCTGACTAGCTGAAGCTATCTTTCACATATCACCCCGTGTGCCAAGCATCTGCCCAATGATGTGCCAGGGCAGTATGGCACATCAGTGCTCACGCTTGCACTGCTGCATGTTTCCTAGCCAAAAGTGGAGTCAGTACAAATGACCCTATGGTGACAAGGAGAGCCCCCTCGATGTTAGGGACCACGGACCCCTTTACATAGAAGAGCCCCGGCTCCTGCCTATGGATTCTTGCCAGGATGTGTGTGATGGGGGAATTCTGAATGATGACGTCAGGCTCAGGATCTCTCTTCCACTGACGGAGCTGATACTACCAGTAGACAGCTGCCCCTGGATACTCTGGGGCAGATTTACAAGCCCCGTACGCCCCCATTGCATCACTTTTTTTGACACAACAGCGGCACAAATAATGCAGCCAATTTACAACGTGATGCATCTCGGGAGATGCGTCACGTTGTAACGCCCTGCATCACATTTTACTTGCCCTAGGTATAATGTATGCAGAGTGGGCGTTCCCACGCAAAAATCCATGTAGAACTGACGCAGTGAAATTTACAACATTTCACTCTCACTCTATGCCTTCACTTTGTCAAAATCCCTACGCCTGCTCAGACCAGGCATAAAGAAAAACGCAGGTCTTTTTGTATGGGACTCACCTATCTGTTGTGGCACATTGCTGGAGTTGCGTCACTTTCACGAGCATCTCCAGCAATGCATCACTTTTGGGCCAACAGATGAAACAGTATTTCTGATGCACTGTTATTCCTTGCACCATGGAGCGCTGTATTGTAAATACAGTGCATCCATGGTGGCGCAAGGACATTTGGCACTGGCGCTAGCAAAATGCGTCAGTTCCTTGTAAATGTTACCGTCTGTATCTCTTATTGATAGCATGGCATGGTCAGGGGGAAACCTATCACCCTGGATCCATACTAAAATTCTGCTGCTTTAGGTGTGTCCTACGCAGGGGGGGGAGCACACCCCGTCGCCTCACCCTCACCTGCCCCCTCCCTCCCTCTGCTTGCTCGGCGTTTCTGGGGAAAGGGAGGACCGACCATCCTCCTCTACGAGAGCTTCAGTAAAGTCAAGTCTCTTTTTCCTCCTAACACTGCGGACGGCAGCAGGCCAGGCTGCACCGGAAGCAGTGCTTGCTCTGTCCTCCTCCGTGCGAGGCTGCGAGCTGGGAGAGTAAAAGTGAGTCCGTGCACAATAGCATTTGGGGGGCGCGTAACATCAGTACAAGGGGTAGGGGTATTTCTCACCCTCTCTGTCTCCTTTAGTCTCTCCCTTTATTTATTTATTTCCATCTCACATTCCGGAATAACTCGCAGCATCTGATTAACCCAAACTGTGCAATAATGCGCTTCAGTGTCTCGCCAGGGGTATGAAGCGCTATGCAAGTACAATTGCCCTCTCTCCCTGTCGCTTTTCTCCCTGTCTCATCCTTTCGCTCTTTCTCTTCACACCCCTGTATCGCGCACTCTTTCTCCAGTTGCTCTCGCTGTTTCTGTCTCACACTCTCTAATTCTTGCTCATCCTCGTTCTTGGTCATGCCGACCCTTTCCATCCGACGCCCTCTCTTCAGTCTCACTCGGTATTCTCTTTCGCTGTCTCTTAGCAGCTACCCTTTTCTCTCACCTTAGCTCTCGCAGTGCTTTGCTAATTTCCCAAATGCAACGGAGTGTGTTAGTGTGTGTTGTGGGAGGGGGTACCGCAGAGGACCGCACGCGACGCTATAGAACATCAGGGCGCCTGATACCAAGGCAGTGAAGCCTCGATTTAAGTTTCCACCTCATGCCTCTTTCGTTCACCACCAGACACTCTCTGCATTTCCATCTGCAGCTTCTTTTTCATCCCTCCTTGTCACTGTTTTTTCCTGTATTCCTTTTCCTGCTCCTTTCTACCTCCTGCGTTTTTCTCTCTCTCGCTTTGAGTCAAAGTCCAATGAGAACAAAAACACAAGTGCTCCAAATATGAGTGCCGGTGGGCCCCCACTTACAACGTCCGGCTCAAATTAAGCACTTGAGAGGGGGGTGGGTATCATCCTCTCCTCGGATTAATTTAGACCATGTGGACAGGTGCTTGCCACCTTGCCTTGTGAGTGTGCTACTTTTATGGAAAGGCATAAGGCACCGGCTTTGGGGAGTTCTGGGTATATTTTAGGGGCGAAATGTCCTCGAGTTTGTGGCAAGCACAGAATACCCTCGCAGCTCTCCGAACACAAAAGATGCTTCGAAAAGACACGTCTCTAGCGGATCTCAGATGAAAGCCGCTTTCAAACAAACTTGAATGAGCAACAGAAGCAGAGTCCGTGAAAAAATGTTACCTCGTGTCAGTCCCTAGTATACACACCCCTCCCACAGGCACCCACCCCGGTCACAGATTCCTGGTCGCCAGTTTCTCTCACTGAAGACGGGGAGTGAAAGGAGCCACGCATAAACCGTGACTGCGTCTAAAGCAGCAGGCAGCGGAGCTCCTGAACAAGTGCTCCCCTCAGCCCGAGAGGCAGGGACCTCAGGAAGCCTCCGTCTGCTCCAGCCCCCCTCCCCTGCGAGGAGTAGGCAGACACCCACTCCTTCCGCCAACCGAGAGGGAGGTAGAGGCGGACTCGCTCTGCGCCCGGGAGAGCCGCTGGCGGCGGCAGAAGGAGCAGCAGCAGGAGTTGACAGCGCCGAGAAGACCGCAAGGCAGCGGCGTCTAACCGCAACGGTAATTTAACACCTCAGCGGTAATTCAACGTCGCGCCAGAATTTCAAGGAGAGGACTCGGCTTGGGTTTACAGCTTCCGTCCAGCGGAATTTTCAGGCTTTGCTCACAGTGCTCCATCTGTTTATATTTTGCCGTGCACGTGTCTTTGATAACCCTTGTCGCCAAAGTGCAGGACTGGAAGTGTGCCCTGGACAGTGACTAAAAAAGATACTGAACAGCAGTGTAATGTTATTGCCCCGCTGCACCTGACTCAAAGTCCCTGCATTGCATGGAGAGCTGTAAATACACAGACCTCAACCAACCGAAAATCACCTAATTCAACTGAACGGCTGTTATTCGATTAAAGGGGAATGTCTTAGCTCTAACAGGACTTGCCTCTTAAATGTGGAGTGTGTGTCAGAAGTCAGGTCAGAGTGGAAGAAGGACTTCATGAGCCAGTGGGAGACACAGTGCCCAAGTGACCCCCAGGACCCAGTGCCCAGGGGTCGCTTTAAGGGCACTGCCCCGCACCATGGTTACTGACCTCCGTTGCATCCACAGCTGTAGCTAATAGTGCCTCTTGTTGAGGCCCCGCAGGGCAGCTCCGAGTCCGAAGTGACCACCAGGGACTCAGTGCCCTGGGTCTTCTCCATGGACAGGGCACTCCACCATGGTCATTGACATCAACATTAGCTGCATCTACAACCACTTGCGCCCTCCACTTGTGGAGGACCAAGAGGACCTGGGCAGCGCTGGGAGGATGATCGAGGGCTCCTTGAACCCCGGCTTCCTGAAGGTCCTCCAGGATGCCACCGCGAGCCCCATGCCCACTACTAGCTTCTCCGCGGACAACGACACCCAGTGCGGGGTGCAAATCCTCAGCTATGGGCACTTCGAGAAGCTGTTCATCGGAGCCATCCTCTCCCTGATCACCTTACTGACCATCTCCGGCAACAGCCTGGTGGTCATCTCGGTCTGCTTCGTTAAGAAGTTGCGGCAGCCCTCCAACTACCTGATCGTCTCCTTGGCCTTGGCGGACCTCTCGGTGGCCGTGGCCGTCATGCCATTCGTCAGTGTCACTGATCTCATTGGTGGAGAGTGGATCTTTGGAAGTTTCTTCTGTAACATATTCATTGCTATGGACGTGATGTGCTGCACAGCTTCAATAATGACTCTATGTGTGATAAGTATTGACCGGTGAGTAAAAGCATCACAATCCTAGTGAGAGGACCATTGCATGCCAGTCCACTATCTTTGTCCATTTTTCTATTTTAGCACATCTTGTATTTATATGCATGCCTCGTTACACAATATGACAGCAAATTTATATTCCACTGAAGGAAACATGTTTTAGAGCCTTCTGACTGTTTTCACAAAGCACCAACAGCTTTTGAGGTTTGGCCCATCTGCTAATTTTCGTGCAGTTAAAGTCGAACCGTAAACATTAGTTTTCTTCTCTAACTTAAAAACTTCCATAGGAGGTGTCTGTTGCATCTGCTCGGAAGGAGACATCCTGAGCTGACAGCTTTGGCTGAGGTTTACAGAAGGACATGTGTTTATGGTGATAAATCTGACGAAAGCACCGGAATGATGAAGACATGTTGAGGTTGATGATATGGTTAACAAAAAAACAGAACTGTCATGCGGATTAGGAACGGCAGATTTGTGTTGCCTAAAATACTCTGCTTTGCATCACATCTTTGTGATGTACACTAAAGCTGTGCTGCCCAGTTAGCTCTGCAGGGCTCATCAGCCACAGGTGTCTGACACAGTTTTGGGCTAACCGGTGTCTTAAAAATTTGAAGCGATGTAGTAGCGCTATTTTACCACTTTAGACGGGAGTAAACAGATGTTTGTCACAGGAAATTTAAAGGAATAAAGGAATGTGCTGCTTTTGGTTGGAAATGTAGCAGTATTTGTTGGCATCTCCAAAGTAATTACAGAGCACAGCAATACTAAACAAATAACATAACACAAAAAAAAATCCAAAACATAACTGGGCACAAAATAACAGTAAAAACTGAAAGCCACCTAAGAGACATAGTACATCACATCATAATAGAGCAACACACAAACTCAACAGCACAAAAAACAACACAGCACACCACACCACACCCCAACAAAATACAACATAACAAAAATGCACAGATATTCTCGTCACACATTATCTCTCTCACAGGCCTGTTTCCATGATACAGTGGTAAAAGGCGTTTGGTGTTAAGCAAGGCAATGCTTGGTGCAAAGAGTGGCAGTCAAAAGGTTTTGTGTTCCGGCCCAGTGTGTAGTGGAAGCCCAAGGCACCGAATCACAGCTGCAACAGCTGCACTGAATTATTGTGAAACTGCTTGGCAGCAAGGCTAGTACGCTCGCCAAAAGAAAACCCACAGAGCAACAGAAACGTCCAAGTACAAATTGGCCCACTGTGGCCATATTATGTATAGACTTCAATGAACATTCATGCTCCAAGTGCATAAAGCATCGTTTTTTACGCCCCTGCATAAATATTCATGTCTCATGTTATGAGAGGGCACCAGTACATTGTCAGGCACATCCACTTGGATTGTGCGATGTGTCTGCACACTGCCACTCACCAATGACCCAAGCTAAGGGCAGCCACGTACTTAAACGCATGAACACACATTCATAAATATAGGGAGACCTGTAGCCACGTGTCGATTGACACTGCCTCTGTTCTTGATTTCAAACATATGTATAATAGGGTAAGGGCATGTAGCACCTCACATCTCTGACACCCTACGACAGGGCTCCTGACACCATGTCTTATTTTAAGACCACCTGCGGCTTTAGTAAAATTCACATAGATGCTTTGAGAAATCCCAAATGAATTTCATCATGCATCACTGGAAGGTGAAGGACCTGATCTGCCCAGGAGCCAGCTAGAATGCCTCAAGCGGGCTGGGGGTGTGGTTCTTGTAGCTTGGGCGAGATGTCTCCTTGTGCATCCTTGCACACTGTCAACATGAGCTGTGCAAAAGTACTCATGAGTGGGCAGCATTAGATATCGTGGGGACTGAGAGGGAGGAGCTCTGGTGTTCTAACTGTCCAAGCTCCCCATCTGTCCTGACCTTCCGGAAGTGCCATACCTCAGCGCTTCCCCCGACACTCATAGCGGAGGCATGTAAACAATCCCACCAATATTCGCGAAGACGATGATTTACTGCTCTTATTCAAGTCTTCGAATATTTGAAAAAAGCGTTTGTGAATGGCCTTGCATTACTTTTCGCAAACGGGAAGAGTAAAAAGACAGCCGTACCAGTGTGAATGCCCGAGGTACCTTCACATGAACACCAGAGAATGTGGCATATGGGCTGATGCGTAGCTGAAACAGATGGAATATCCCAGGCATCAGCTGTACTCTGTTTGTGGACAGTCGGACCCCTTCCCATGATAATACGCTTCACACAATATCATACATCCTGTGAGGAATAGATTGGATTACGGAATAGGGTCACGCCCATTCTGTAATGGAAGCTGCCCACTTGTGCACACGGTGACCCACAACAGCATGTGCTTCCATGGGCCCCAGTGCCTTTCGTTTTGTAGGCCCTGAAATATTATAAAATTCTGTAAGCACTGTGGCACACCACATTTAAAAGGTTTTGTTTTAACTGATATACCACAATATCACACTTGCATTCTTAACCAATTTTTAAGGGAGGGCATTAGCCAAGATATTTTTATTTCAATTAATATATATATAAATATATATATATATATATATATATATATATATATATATATATATATATACATATATATATATATATATATATATATATATATATATGACATAATTATAGGGGCATTCAGTGAGCTCTCTTCATCCATTGGTCTGCCAGTCTGTCATTCACATTTTAGTTCACCCATCACAGGTACAGCAAGGGACACAGGGTCAGCACACTTCAGCCAATGGGTTACCTCTCTTTGAGTAGCAGCATTCTGTTCTTGTACAGTTGTTTAAAACTATTCACAATCATTGTGAAAGCCAAAACACTTACGGCCATCGCAGAACGATTGGCTTTGCCAGTGCGATTATAAAATGCCATTTTGCATATCAGTTGCAGATTGAAGTGTTCTCTCATTGATGTTTTATTCGCACAGCATCTATGCTGCATGCTCACATTATGCATGCTACTGCCAGCTTTGTTGAGGGCCTGGGCCTCTGCACGTGCTGTTTATGGATGATGATCAGCTGTGCCGTGGGGTGTTGGGAGGGGCGGTATGAGGAGGGCCATTCAACCTTCTCAACCAGACTTTGTTGACAGAAACTGCACATTGATGTCAACAAAATAGCTGATTTTTCACTTGCTGCCCTTTTCTTTAGGTTAACCATTCATGAAAGCCAAATTCTCATATTTTTCTCTTACTTGTTGAATTATGCCGTAGGTAAGTATCCGACACCTTCATAAATGTAACAGTGCATAAAAAGGACACAATCGTTGCTGTTACTGAATATTTTGAGATGAGCACACAAGTTTCGCCACTTGGGTTGATTTTTCATGGTCTTATGCAAGACTGAGATTAATGATCAACAATTGGTGCAAAACATAGTTCAAAATCTCCTTTAGATAAAATGTTTTATACGTTCCATCAGTTTCCCATTACGTTTTATATCCAGCGCAAATGACGCATGCTCAATTCGCAGTCTATTTGTATTTTATTGGATTCTCATACAGCACACTCTGTTCTCCCTGTATGGCATCAGGGCGCTTTAAAGGGAGAAGCAGATTTACTAGAATAGATTTACAACAAGAATTGACAAAATTTGATACACTAAATGCATGAAGCCAGGAAGGCCGAGTGTTGAACATGCAGGCAGAGCAAGATCTAGAGGCAAAACCAACTTCTATGTAATTTGATAGCATTAAAGATCGAAGGCAACTTTACAAGACGTGTGCCACGTCATAGAGGTAGGAACACAGACGTTAATGAGGACCTCGAGGTAGATTGTAGGAATTAGCTGGATTTAGCCACTGGGGCATAGCAGTTCTCTATTTGTCTTCTTCTCGCTCTATTTAACTTGGCCGAGTGTGGTACGTTCTTCCCCGAAACAAGGTGTTTTATCTGATGCCCTTGAATCCAATCTGGTAACACTGCTGTTGTTAAATCTACTGTGGGTCCTGGGATTTTATAGGTGCACCCAAGATTTCCCATATTCACTCTCTAATGCCAGTTGCCAAAATAAGAATATTGGTTAAAACAAAGAAAGAGGTGTCTCGTTGCCTAATAGAATGTAGGGAAACAAAGGACAAGAACCGGGAGGGCAAGGTTTTAATACATTTTAATTGAAACCGAAATTTGGGGCCAGATTTACATTCTGGAAGACTGGTTGCTCTGTCACAAATATGAGGGCTATCCTTTCTGCCTTATTACAAGTGCCATTGGATCAGGAATGGCCCGTGCAGGTAGGAGCGGGGGGCAGTTGACAGATGACAATGAGGTAAAATTGACCACTTGCCTTGTGCTCATTGCATTGCCGATTCAGCGATGCGGAGAGCGCAAGGTAAGTGTTTTTTTAATGTAATTTGATCTCATTGTCATCCGTTGAGAACCCCCACTTCACCACTCTTACCTGCATGGGCAGCTCCTGCATTGGACACAATAAACTTGTAGTAAAGCGGACAGGTAATCCATCACATTTGTGACGAGTAAAGCGTCCTCCAAATTGCAGAATGCAGCACACATGGAAAGAGGAAAAAACAAGGAGAAATACAAACACTTCTCCTCGTTATGCCTGCTCTGGGGAGGCGTACGGTTTTGGGACTACCCCAGGTTAAGATTAAGTAAGTCTTGGGATGTGTCAAAATCCATTGGTGTTGCGTAGCAACCTCATTGCCCATGGAACACCTCCTTGATGCAGAGTAAGACAAGGCAGCGACTTGTGCTGCTTTGTCTTACTCCATATCTATAAGGCCATGCAAAGCAACGCAGAGCGGCTTTGCGTCACCTCATAGATATGATTGAGAGGCCTGCTTTGCTGATCATCAAAAAAAGTGATGCTCTGGCAGCACAAGCCTCTAATAAATGAGCCTCCTAGTTTTTTTCCGTTTTCCTGGTTGCAACAGTTAGGTATCCAATCCTGGATGAGCTCCAACTCATCAAAGAAAGCTCAAAATAATTATAAGTAGCAGATTTGTAGAGAAGTTGATTTGCGTCATTGGTCTGTGACTGAATTACTGCATGTTGAAGGCGTTTGACAAAACAGATCACCCAAAACTATGGTCTTAGGCCAGCGGGTCCAGCATGGTAACACAGACTTTCATAGTAAAAGTCACATGCAGGTCAAGTAGGACCAGAGGAATTGCATGGGTATCGTCAACATAGTATAAGAACTCATTCTAAAACTCAAACAATGTGTTGGGTGTCAAAGTGTCCCAGAGAGACATAGACTGCGTAGGAGACTAGCAAAAAAATATTCAAGCAATGACTGCAGTCATTTAAAAACAACCTTTTCAATCATTTTAGCATGACTGACAAGTTACTGATGGAACAAAAAATCACTGAACAAAAACGTTGAAAGATCTTTCTTAAGAGATGGTGGAACTATCGACTCCTGGAGGCGATTATGCTGTGTTATGTATATTGATTTGTAAAGCACACTAATTACCAGAGAGGGCATCCAGGAGGTGGGCAGGTGTGTAGGTGTGTGTTCCCTAAAGTGCTTATACGAAGAGCCAGGTCTTCAGCTTCTTGCGGACCTTGCGAAGTGAGGGTAAGGGTCTGATGTATTGAGGGAGGCCGTTCAATGTGACAGGTGCAATGTAGGAGAATGAGCAACCTCCCATTTTGCTTTTTGCCGATGCGGGGAATGTGTGCGAGTGAGAATGAGGCAGAGCGTAGGTGTCTGGTGGATTGAGGAAAGTGTATATGGCTGTTCAGGTATTCCTGTGCTGTGTAGGGCTTTGTATGTGTGTGTGAGAAGTTTGAATTGGCTGCGCGTGTGAATGGCGAGCCAGTGAAGCTTGAAGAGGTGCAGTGTGATGTGGGTGTGGTGTGGGAGGTTGTGTATGAGTCTTGCAGTCATTTTTGGATGTCCTGGAAACTGTGTAGGTGTTGTTTCGAGATTACGGCATAGAGAGTGTTGCCATAGTCCAGCCTGCAGGTGATGAGTGCTTGCGTTACTGTCTGTCTGGTGTTATGAAGCAACCATTTGAAGATCCTTCATAGCAGGTGTAGGATTTTGAAGCAGGAGGTGCACACTTGCATTGTCTTGAGCTGTCATGTTGAGATTGTCATCTAGGATGATCCTTAGATTTCTTGCCTGGTCTGTGGATGTGAGTGTTGGTCCTTTCTCAGATGGCCACCAGGTGGAGTCCCATGGGGAGGTCTTCTTACTGAAGACCAGTACTTCCATCTTGTCAGAGTTAAGCTTCAGGCAGTTGGTTCACATCCAGTATGCTACCGTCATGGTCATGCAGTTGGTGAAGTTGGTTCTGGTAGTGATTGTCTTCTAGGTGACGGAGAAGATGAGTTGGGTGTCATCGGCGTAGGAGATGATGATGATGTCTTGTGATCGGATGATGTTGGCGAGTGGTGACGTCCATATGTTCTAAAGGGTGGGGCTGAGGGATGATCCCTGTGAGACTCCCCATACCACTTATATCTCTGATGTGAAGGGTGGACGCCTGACCCTTTGGGTTCTTCCTGGGAGGAAGGACCAGATCCATTTGAAAGCAAATACTTATATGCCATTCTTGTGTAGTCTTCTGATGCAGGTGTTATGGGAGATAGTGTTGAAGGTTGTGAAGAGGTCTAGTAGGATGAGCACTGCTGTTTCTCCTTGTCCTAGGATGATTTGAATATTTTCGGTGACCCCGATGAGTGTTGTTTCGGTGCTGTGGTTCTTTATGGGTACTGAGTGAGTATTGTTTAGAAGAAGGTGAAGATGGGTCAGAAGTTGCTCAGTTGATTTGGGTTGACTGTCGGCTTCTTAAGGAGGGCATTGATTTCAGCAAGTTTCTAATAATCTGGGAAAGTGTAAGTTATGATGGTGGTATTGAAGATGTGGCACAGGGTGGTGCCGATTGGCAATGTTTTCCGGTTGTAGATGTAATGGGGTCATGTGTCCATTGGGGCCCCTGAGTAAATGGTCCACATTATTGTCGCTGTATTGTTTCTGGTGAGGGTTGTCCTTTCTGTCAGATGGTCGTCTTGGTTGGTGGTGGGTAAGTTGGCAATGAATTCTCTGAGGTTGGGTTGGTGAACACAGTTGCTGTAGATGTTTGCGATTTTGCTGTGGAAGAAGTCAGATAGTGTAAGAAAGTGCCTTCTTTGTATGGTCACCCCCACACTCTTTGCTCCAATGCTGATGTTTATGACTCTGAAAGTGCACTGGAGTCTGCTAACCAGGTCCCGTGCCAGTCCTCTCTCCCTACACACAATGTAGCAAATTGATACTCTCAATTGGCACTTACTTAAAGCCCTAATAAGTCCCAAATAAAGTGGTACAGAGGGTACCCACGGCATGGGGGTTAAATGGTCATCAGGGCCTGAAACACAATTTGTGCCACCCTGTGTGACCCAAGTTAACAGATGATAGCGGGCTTGCCATTGTAGACTGGAAGAAGAGTGCAAACTGCCCCAACTCGACTTTGTGATCACCATTTTTTTTAAAAAACATATTTTATTGGTTTCATAGGTATGAGTTACACAGTTCGTAATCATTCACCATCTTCGCTTGTCAAGCCTCCCAGTATCTCTCCCCTAACTTATCATACATGGGCCATCCAATAGTACATCAATGCAATACAATAGTACACTGGCGATTCATATACAAGCGTACTATACCTCTTGACATTGCAAACTTTAAATTCTCATACAAAAACTACCCCCCGAGCCCCAATACATCACCCTCCCCCTCCCTCCCCACCGGTGTGTGTTACTGTAAACATCTTTTTCCAGTCTCATTTTGTGATGTAGCTACTATTGAAAGTATCCCACAATGTACCTGTAAGGGGTCTGTATTGTACCCAATTTCCTTCACCTACTCTTCCTCTGCTGGGTGATCTGATAAAGATTGTACTAATGTTTCCCATGCGTTTGCGGACTCTAGTGCCTTTTCGTTATTTAGACCTCGCGCCTGCCGATATCTAAGGACACTCTCATTGCCAGCCCACTTTAGTAACTCAGCCTTCCATCTCTTACTATTAGGGCCGTCTTTCGATTTCCAATGCCTCGTTATTTCCATCTTTGCTAGCAGCAACCCCATATCTACGAATGTACTCGTCACCTTGGTCTTGGTTGTGTGAGGGAACCAGTGCAGTATGCATGTTGCTATGTCAAAAGTTAATTGTTGCTCCGTGACCACATCCAGTATGTCTACTACGTCTTCCCATTAATTCCCCAGCTTAGGGCACTCCCACAGCATATGTTCCAGTTCTACTCCTTCACTCGCACACCGGGGGCTCAGGGGCACGCTGCACCCTCCACATTAAAATACTTCCTAATCCTACCCAGTGTTAAATATGCCCTACGTAGTATAAAGAAATGCCCCAACTGAAATCTTGCATTCCTCGTGCTTTTCCAAGTCCTACACATTATCTGTTCCCATGCTGTCTCCAGAATGGGCTCCCCGATGCCCGCCTCCCATTTTAACTTCAATGCGTCCAGTGGCGCCAGCCCTTCATTCAGCATTCTGGAATACAGACATGTGACCTCCTTAAAGGTCCCGGCCGCCATCATTACATATTGGGTTCCATGAGCCCTTCCCTCCATTGCACCCGTATTGCATAAACCAGCGCGGCGTGTTTTAAAAATCCTCTCCTAGGCAGATCGTACCTCTCTTGTAATGCCTGATAAGATAATAATTCCCCGTCCTCATACAAATCCCCAATTACTTGGATCCCTGCCTGCTCCCAGTCCAGTAAGGACGTCCAATCACCTCCGTGGGGCAACGCTGTAACCATTCCCAACGGGATTTCGGGCGCATAGGGATGTAAAACACCTGCCCTACGCTGAGAATGATTCCAGCACAGTCTCAGTGTTTTTTCCTCCATGGAGAGATCCCTGCGGTCCAGCTTTTGTTGCATAACTATAAAGGATAGAACATGCCGTGGAATCCCCCTGCCTCTCAGGTGCTCAGGGCCTCTTGAATTGCCTGCGTCAATACCTGTAACTGGGCCGCCAAATAGTACAATTCAAAATCGGGGACCGCTAGCCCACCCTCTGCCTTTGGTCTTATCAAGTCACTGATGAGGTTTGTATAGGTGTCTTATAGTCCGAGTAGTCAGTTGACGAGGGTTCTATTAAGGGTGAATATTTCTGGGATGTGCAGCTTGAAGTGCAGGTGTTCCATGAATGGGGTGGAATTCTTCATGGATGTTGTGCATTTGATGGATTCCTTGTGGATGATAGCAAGTTCTCTGCCTGGCTTGTGAAGGCAGTTCTGCTGAGTGATCTTATAGCCTACTGGGATTGCCTTGGCGATTATGGGAGCCGATGAGGGACTGAGCCAGGTCTCTGTGATGAAGAGGTTGTTGGGTATGTTACTATTCAGCAGGTCACATATTTTGGTTGTGTGTTTGCCAAGTGATGCTGTGTTGAGAAGCATTCATGTGAGTGGGTGTGACATATGGGTTTGCTGTATCATGTCATATAGGTGGAGGGTGTTGGCATTGTTGATGCTTGTGTGTCGTGTGTGTTGGGAGAGGGTGTTGAAGGCTTTGTTAATATTTGCATGGGGGTTGTGAGTGGTTGGCTGCTGGAGAAATTACACTGGTTTCAAGTGAAAGCTCCTACCGTGGTGTGAGGCATAGCAGCAGTTGGGCGAACAGTGTTTGGGGCCTAGCAACCAAAGTAGTGCTGCGAAGTATCGCTAGGTAGTGATTGGACCAAGGTTCCTGGCCCTGCACGTGGTGAGGGTGTGGACGGGTGCAGATGGGCCTGCCTTTGGTGCATCATCTGTGAGCGACCTGCGTACCCGTTGGGCATGTTTGCAGCATGTCCATGTTGCAGCTGCCATTACGTAGGTCCTTGGAGGGGGGGAGGAGTGCAGGGTGCTGTGATGTAATTTCCTGTGCTGACGGGTGATGAGAGAGGAAGTCCTCTGGCTTGGCTTCTTCTTCTAAAGACGGTTATGGCAGGAAAACCAGTTATGTCACTTCCTGTGAAGGTGGATAATGGGAGATACTCCCTGTGCTGATGTTTGACAGGAAATCAACAAGCAATTGCAAAATAGTTGCAAAAAGACTGGGATGGACTCTCGACACTGGAGCAGATATGAATTAGATTCTCAATTACGCAGAACGTCAGATGGACTGATTGGATTCAAAACACAGACAGATTGTTAGTGTTATCAGATTCAGTATTAAAATATGTGTTTTTGATGCAGGCAAGCTTCTTTAAAGGATGTGGTACATTTCTATTAAAAAAATCGTATTCCTTCTATTCCAGGAAATGTAGCTAAGACTGTGGGTCTTATTTAGAATTTGGCAGTAGGTAAAAAGTGGTGGCTATCCCATCCACCATATGAAGGGCATGATTTATAGTTTGACATACAGGCAACAGTCTGTCACAGTGGCAGAAGTAATGTCCTCCACCCCCCTGAAAGCTACTGTCCACCAAATTTAGAGATGATGGCTGGCTCACTTTCCCTCTCAGTGCACTGAAAGAACCTGCCATCATTGTGCTTCCTTTCAGTGTACAGAAAGTTTAGTGGATGGCTGCTGCTGGATTTGATGAGCATCCACCACACTCTGGGATGAGCATCCCCCACACTCTGGGAGTTTCCCCCAGGGTGTGGTGGTATTTATTGTATTTTTCCTGTCCCTCACTGCCAGGGTTTTCCTAGCAGTAATGAAGAGGAAAAAAAAGACATAGCACCGTCCACTCTAAATAGGGTGATGCAATGACCTTTCTCTGATGGCCCCTACTTCATGGGGCCATATGAGAATTTTTTTCTTCAACAGATCCTATGTGTTAAGGTCCCCTCATCTCTAAATGAGGCGGGCGGGCATAGGGTTTGGAGGACAGGGTATAGAGTACCCAGTCTGCCAAATTCTAATTCGGTCCTTTATAGTGCAATTGGAATAAATGCGCTCTTAGTAGGATGGATATGCCATTCCCCACTTTTTGTTGATGTCCTTTACCTACATAACTTTATATCAGGGCAAATAGGCACCATGGCCTGACTAATCTCTTTATGTTCCTTCAAACAATTACAGAAAATCAGGAAGCTGTGTGTCAGTTAGTGTAACCCATGCATGCTTAATATGGGTGAATCTATCACCCTGTTATTGCTGGCATTGCATATCTCTGTAGTTTGAAATCTTGATGAACAATGATCAGGTGACAAAAAATTAAGATTGGCAATCATGTGATTTTCTCCTGTGCTATGCGAGTGGCTACCTCTCACCCATGCACTGGCTATTGTTATATCACACTTAACTGACCCTGTAAGTATTCCCTTTACAGAGTGCCTTAGTTTAGGCTCACATGTTTACTTAAGGAAAGAAAGATGCTAAATTTAATCTATGATGCAAATACCTTATTATTTCTGTGGCTAGTGTGAAGTACAAAGGACACCAGTAAACTGTATCTAATTCCTGTTATCAGTGTTATATCCACTTAATGATGCATGAATGACATTTTTGTGTTCTTTGGCATTGCTTTTTTATCTAGCTTTATGAATTGGTCACTTCATAGTATTGTGGAGCCACCATCCCATTAACAGTCACACATGTGCACCTGGAAAACAAGTAGTGATGACCATGTGATTATTAACCTATATAGATTTGCGCTTTTAAATCAAAATGTGCATTACATAATAGTGTGCAGAGCAATTACTCTACACTTGTGTTCACGTGTATACTGACATAAAACTAATGCACTAACAGAAATTTGCCAAAACGTTTTAAAATGTGTTTTCTTGGCTTATGCTACTTAGACCTCAATTAGACCTCAATGCCGTCTTATCCAAAATAGATTTCACATCATCATGTTCATTCTCTGTTTATAATTCTGCTGTATGTAGATAAGCAAGATGTGGATTTGTTTATTTCTGAATGACACAGTTGTTGAAGAAAGCATGTTAGAGTTGCTATGGTAAAACATTTCCAAAGATCTTGCACATGGTATTGCATTTATTCACAATGTTTTAATGTTGTAAATGTACCTAGTTTGTTCTGACACGCCCAGATGACACTGATTGACTTATGTGACGATTTACATTTCAGGAATTTGATTTGTTGAAAATGTAATTCTTTTCTCACACCATGATGAGTTTGCAGTTCTGATACTTTCCTATAGAGAAAATTGCTATCTAAACCGTTGAAGTTGAGGGTGAGCCAGATTCCTTTTGGTATCTATTAAGGATGCTACCCTTTTTCTTACTGATTTTGGTGCACATTTGAGTCATAGACTATTCCAGCTGTAGCCAATTATTCTGCACCGTTCTTAATATTGAGATCCTTCATGGAAATGAATATACATATTTGAAGGAGATTGTTTGTATCCACATGTTACTATTTCGGTATTCTACGCTTTTAAATTTGCATTAAACCTTCGTGGTTTTTCTAAATTCCATTCCAGAACTCACTTTTTGAGCCAGGCCTTTCTTTATAGAATGTATTGTGAAATGCTATTTTGAACCTTGTCTCTTGGGCACATTTGCTCAAGATTCGAGGTTAACACCATCCCTGATCCATCAAATTCCTTGGCACACCATTGAGATGCCGAATATTTTCTAGAGCACCTGTATTCCCAGATAACCAAACCGTAGGTAATAAACAACACAAGAACAAAGTATTGGTAATGTCCAAGCCCATGACCCTAAATGGGGGGAGAAAATGGGAGTAAAGCATTATTCAAAAATTCTAATTATCAGATTCTACATGCACTATAAAATAAAATTCTAACTGTTTCTGTCACATCTTACAAGCCCAAAGAGAGACTATTTAAAAAAAATATGAAACTGCATAGTATCTGAGGGTAGAAAGCAATACTGCCCCTCTTCATTTCTAACCCTAACTTTCAGAGGAATTAAAAGAAATGCCTCAAAACCTTTCACAATAAGTTCCTTCTTTACCACTGGCAGATCCTGCCTCTTGTGTTGGGACAACTCTTTGAACATGTGAAATCATTATGCATATAGCATTAGACCTGCCCTAAATAGCTCTGGCTGGTATCTCATGTTGAGTGGTTGAAGATAGCTTTACTCACCAGAGGATTTACCTGGGGCACGCTTCATAGTCAGACTTTTTATCTTCAGAACTTTAGTGGGGAGATGGAGATTTAAAAGTACCTTTGATGTGATTGAATTCAGAATAGCTGCTTTCATGTCAACTGTCTCAGGAGGAAAGGATACCCCCAGCACTCTCATGTTCTAAGCCCTTGCAGCATTTACATGTCATTCATTTTTGGATTCTAGGAGTGTCAATGAGGCCCCTGGAGCCAACTAAAATCTCTCCTCTACCTCCCAAGCGAGCTAAACTTAGTCTGCCATCCGAAGCCTCCAGTGCCTAGCCTAGACAAGTCGCCTACTGTTGAGAATTTATAATGGGATTCCTAAATTGGCCATCAGTCCTTCCTTGGAATGTATAGTGCTTTAAACATGCTGGTACTCAGAAATAAAGAAAAGAAAAATCAGACAAAGACAAGCACGGCCACTGAAGAAGTCAAAACAAGGGCATGCAGAAAAGAACAGGAAGCATTTATCAACAGCCTCTCATATTACCAAGCCATCAAAGGCAAACTGCAATTATCGAACAAAGGTCTTGCTCGGTTAGCAGTTGGGAGATTGATTATTTTGGAATTAATCTCTTTCAGTTTAACCACAAATGAACACTTAATGGGTTCAGATCACCGATCATCCACCCCTCCAGACTTGCATTCACAAGACAAAAATCAGCTCAATGTCTAAAAATTAAGCACACTTTTACCAACCTTGTCTGACATTGACGAAATCTTATCCATAGACGATACAGCTCACTCCATTGAGATTGATCCCTAAGGCAAACGTGATTCAGTACTGAAACCCAAATCAATTTTTATATCAACACATCCAACTGGTAACATGATAGACTTGTGTTTTTGCAATGGTACAAAAGTATTTACGAAATCGCTACCAGTAGAATAGTACCAACCCAATAAACTCACAATGAGGGAGAAGTCTGCCGTAAAATTCCCTCAAAACTTAAATTATGTCATCATAATAGAGGCAACAACAACTTCTATACATCCAAGAAATGATTCATGGCAACTACAACACTAGCAGGACCAAAGTTTGTTAAATGAAGAGGAGAAACACCATCTTTCTCATTCAATTTCCAGGAATCACAATCCCAAAGTACAAAAACCAGCAATGAAGTGACCTAGAAGACAAATCATTTTAGGAATGGGTTCATTGACCTCTAGAGTACTCTCCCTAATATACAATGGTAGGGCAAGTACAAAAGGCTTTAGTTGAGTAACTGGAGACCCTGCCTGCTCTCGGGTTACACTACTCCCCTCTCCAGAGCCATTACTGAGGCCTGCTCTGATATCAAAGAAAAGCATGATTCAGTGGAGTGACTGTTCGGACTCAGTCCCTGCATACAATGCAGCGCATTATTACCACGACAAGTCAGACAGCCATACTCGAGAACATATATTTGAGAAGGAGTCTGGTTACGGCCAGAGCTGCCGTCTGTGGAATCGGGCGGGAAATGAGTTTGAGTCTCGGCGTAGGCCCGACATCTTATGATTCTGGGAAAATCACTTAATCTCATCCTACCGAAAACGTATGTGTCCTCTTGTGAAATGGAACTGGTGCTCATTAAAGGCTCCACTACCTTCGGGTAGAGGTCGCGCTAAATAAAAACTGCAAAAAAAGAAAAAAAAGGCTATAATTAAATTAGCCTATTCGGCTGAATGGAAGTACGCCATAACCCACAATGCTTTAGGTTGTTGCTTGAAAACCTATATGGTGTAATAGTGTGCCCATGACATTAAGTGAGAAAAACATAATCTCGGCCGAGTATGGATCCAGACCCTTCTGCATTCTGTCCGCCGACAGGCTGGCCCCGCCAGCCCAAGATCTGTGTTTGAGGAAGCTGGCACACTCGACCGGCACCTCTGCACCGCCTCCTGCTAGCCAACAACTAACCTGTGCCTGGCCTGCACCGAGAACTACACTGCCATGGCACAGCCTTGTTGACTGCCTGCCTGCCTTCCTGCCCACCTTTCTGCCCCAGCATTGTTACCCCGCGGTGCAGCTGCAGGACAACGGCCTCATGCCCATGAGTTCAAGGGACCAGCGTGTCTGCCCCGGAACAGATTATATAATTCATGGAGCTCACCCGGTGCCGGGTGAAAATCACTGAATTCCGTGTAAGTGAGCAAATGTTTGCATTTGGAGAATATGTGAGGCTGATCTGTATAATGTTATCCTGCAATGACAGCATGAGAAGAGAAGCGAGTTTGTAATTAATAGTCCACTTGTAAAAAACAACTAAATTCTTTCTGCCTCAAATTATGTCTGGGAAACCGAGTGTTACTGATAAAGCGCCATGAGTTCCTAGTAAAGAGGGTTTATTATAGAAAGTTAACCGGCATTTCATCGTAAACAAGCATTTGCAATGCAATATGTTTCACATCTGCGAAATATTTTGTTATTGGCATTGTAAATGACAATGCCTTTTATTTATGTTTTGAAAACCTGCAAGCAGCTACTAGAAGTAAACAATGCACATAAATAAAAGGCATTGCCATTTACAATGCCAGTGGGTCAAAGTTTCGAAAATGCAAGACCAAATGCATTGCAAATGCTTGTTTAACTGTGCTACCATTCGTGTATTGTCTTTGTGACTTCGTTTTTCACTTTAACTGTTAAAAAGTATTGTTGCCTTCCGTCCTACTGTATATAATATCCAAATTAGCTCACTATTTGTAAATAATATTGCACTCAGAATTTGCTAGTATTTGACACTCTTTAACTCAGTTTGTATACTTCAAACATGACAGGTGCCTTGCATCCTTAATACACATGCATGTTGACATATGAGAACACACAAAGATGACACCCATATCACTTTCAGAAAGGTGCTGCGTGCCAACTAGAAACTCCAGACTGACTCAAACACAAGTATCCAGTGACCAACATGACCGTATCCCATTCTAACACAACAACTAACATACTCAGTAACTTGAGAAGATAATTCTCTTTTATCACATAATCTGTATTGAACCATGAACAAATTAAATGGCATGTTTGCCAGAGTGAAACACTTTGACTGAGCATCACCGGAAGAGAATATGGCTAGTCAACGTACAATGGAATGTGCAATCATTTGTATATGAGCAACAACAATTTTACACTGCTTAATAAGCCAAAAATCAGTTCGATAGCCAAAGACTTAATATGCAATAAAGAAACTCTCCAATAAGCACATTGATCATGAGCTCTGTTTAAGATATATTGGGGCACATGTATCAGGATACGCTTTTGCGAGTCCTTAATTGCGATTAATAAGGACTCGCAAAAGCCCATGCATGTAGGAATCGCTATAAAAATAGCGATTCCTAAAAATTCCTTAATTGTAACTCGCAAATTGCGAGTCGCAATTAAGGAATGGATTTCCAATCATTCCTATGGGTCTTTAGGCCCCTAGGAATAAATGGGAAATTGCATGCGCAATTTGCAAGTACCAATAGGTACTCGCAATTTGCGCATGCAATTTCAAGGATGCAAGGGTGTCAAAAGGACACCCTGTTACACCCCTGAAATTGTGGTGTGCACTCATGTTGCGCACACACATGCCCCAATGGCATGGGTGTGTGTAACCTGAAAGTTTGAAAAATGCACTTTGGTGCATTTTTCAAAGTTTCCGCTAAATACCAACAGGTTGCAGTAACCTGTATTTAGCGGTCCATAATAGCGAAATCGCTATTGTAAATGCAATCTTGCATCGCATTTAAGTCATCGCAAATTGCAAATCCTTTAATGCAATCGCAAATTGCGATTATTGCATTTGGGATTGATGCATCTCAAATGCAAAAATTGTGGTTGCAAAGGGGCAGATTCTGCGAATCCGCACCTTTGGGACTGAAATTTAGCTTGATGCATGTGCCTGATAGTACCCTGTGGCGATAGCCACTGGGTAGTTATAGTTAAAAGCACTTTTTCATGGGAAATTGATTTTTTGGTTTGCTATTTACTTTGGTCACATTTGACAAATTTAACAAAACATCCACCTCTGCTCCTTTCTTGAAAAGCTTCAGGGTGATCTTTCCAGCAGGGGCCCAAAAAGCATTTACTCATGCAATTGTCCATAGGAAAATTGAACCGCGATTCAGCAAAAATGACTTAATGGAACTACACCAAATTTGGGAGAAAGCAAGATCTATACCTGGATGGCGTGCTTTTGTAATATGGCATACATCTGTTTATTAGTTTTTTAAAAATTAGGGCATAAACTTTATGTATATATCATACAGCGATACATTCGTTGAGGAGCCGTGAGGATTTGCAACACTGTGCACTCAAACTACACAATCTGATTGGCTGGTCACAACCTGAAGAAAACAATGATGCCACTATTTTAGGACTGGGACTCAGTTCCTGTGTCCTAGGAAATGATGAAAAAACATAAGGGATCAGGGGAGTGGTATCTTGACCTCCTGGGCATTGTGGGGTAGGGGGGCCTATAGGGACCTTCCCTGAGCTCAAATGAGCATTTATTTTCATGATTTGGTTGAACTGCAGATCCCCCTCTGATGCCCAGCGTGGACCACGCTGGGCATCACAGTCCGGTCTGTAGTTCCACCGAATCTTTACATGCGGGCTCCCACATGTAAATTCATATGGAAACAGAGATGCACAGCATCGCGAAAAAAGTGAGGTCTGGGATTTTGCTCAGCCATGGGGGTTAGCTGTCCATTGGGGGATGGGGAGCAGGACATTGATGCAGGCCAGGTGCTGTGCCTGACCTGACTCTGTACAGGGTCAAAGGTGGAGCACGGTGTGGATTTGAATAGTAAGGTAATAATGTATTCTTTTATGGGACTAAAGTCCAAGACATTCACTGAAATAACAAAGGTTAAAGTATGATTATAGTTAGATATGGCAATGTCTTACTTCATATAAAAAAACTTATAAATTCACTAAAAATAAAGGTTAGAGTGATGTTAAAGTTAGGTGAATGTGTCACTTGCATCACAACTTATTAAAGTAAAAAAATACTGATATTTACCAGTTATCGATAACTGAAGTAATTATAATTCACGCCATCAAGTAACAATAACTCACACCCTCACCATACACTTCTTATACCATGACATTGAACATGTGATGAGTGTTGTAATATGACAGCATTAATAACTTTACTGATGACCTCTGAAATTACATTATTCATGACAACACTGCATGGTGGGGGTGCTAATTTTGCTTGTCATGACACAAATCCCACGCTATGAATCTCATTATGAGTGCCATTTAAAAAATGTTTGTACTTCTTACCCCAGGTTTACCATTATCGGGGCTCTAAGTCATTTCAGATGGAAGGAGCAGAGAGTATACTTTTTTGAGGAATAACATGCGAAAATTAGATTTAAAATGCTAATTTCCACATGTTTTTCCCTGGTATAGAAAGCAGACATTTTGCATGCCTAAAGAGGATAAATCTCCTAGTGGAATACAACTGAGCATCAGTATTCCCCCTGGTCTCATAATTCCGAGGGGCCCAGCAACTAATATTACTGCGCCCATCAGAATGACTGTTCCACTCGTATTGATGGACTATCGGTATATATAGATATTTTTGCAAACAGATAGCAAAAGCGGTCTGTGGGCGAGACCTAAAGATGGCACCAAAGGTGCACAGCCCTGATTTGAGTTTCATTTGTTGTGTGTCATGCGCGAGTTCATTGTTTGCTGGTCAGGCTTCTGTTTTTTTACGCTTATGCTAGCACAGCTGCTTGCCACAAGTTTTTGCAAATAACATAAATTAGGTGACCTAGTTAGCATCAACACCTTTACCCGTGGGAGCAAACTCCTCCTCTAAGACTATGGCTCTACTTAGTGAGTAAGGGGATTCATTGAAAATGTAGAGCATGTAGAAAATAGTGTCATTGATAAACATATCCATTTTAAAATACTTAGGTTAAAACTTAATAGGGCCTCATTTATGAAAAGTGAGGCATCGCTGGATGAAAACAGCGATGCGTCACTTTTCACTGCGCTCTCCCTGCGACACTAACGATGCATCATATTTACAGTATGACGCATCATGTCGCAAGGAGTTACAGATAGGTCAGTATTTCTGACGTATCTGTAGGCGCAAAAGTGACGCATTGCTGGAGTGTGTCACAGAAGTGAAGCAACTCCAGCAATGTGTACTTTCACATGGGCAAGTCCCATGTTGTTAGTGCCTGCGTCAGTCTTACGCCTGCCATGAGGCAGGTGTTAGATTTTGACGCATTAGCGTCCAACAAATGGCGCAGTGTAATCCTATAGATTTCACTGCGTCACTTCTATGACTCTTTCTTGCGTCAAAACACCCCCCTTGCATACATTATACCTGGCGCAGGTATAATGTGGCGCAGGGGTTTACAAAGTGACGCATCTACCTAGATGCGTCACTTTGTAAATATGGTGCAACAAGGCACATTTTTTACTCCGCTGGTGCGTCACAAAAAGTGACGCACCAGCGGCGTAAACGTGACGCAAGGGCTCATAAATAAGCCCCAATAGTGTTTTTAAATCTTCGTATAGCAAACATTGAGATATTCATAGGAATATGCAACAGCGTTGCTTGAGGTAAAGTGTACTGCATACCCAGCCATTTACACAAAGCTGATATTGCAAGTATTTGGGGAGCTCTGTGAGCAAGACTAACATTTTGCATGGGTTTGTGTCAGAAAAGTTAGTTTATTTGACATTCATTTTCCAGTGCAAAACATGCTTTGCATGCAAACTCACCCAATAGTAACTCAAAGCAGTTCCTGGTGCTTCTTTGCCTTGCTTACCATGGGGGTGTTCCATGGGTGTTCCCATGTGACCCCTCAGTTTCTCTACTAAGTGGTCATGGTTTTGCATACAAAATAACGCTTTTATTCCTTCAATCTTTTCCAGGTTTTCATGTGTACTGCACGGGACAACACATATAAAAAGTCGGAAAAGTTTAACAGCTAGTCTGAGCATAGAATTGTACACTGGAAGGGTACCCTACCAATACAAAACCTGAGCTAGACATCACACAGACACACACCCTTGCACTGAGGTGCAAAATTGTGCGTGTGTTGCTGGCAGCCTGACTGTGTACCAGCACTGTAGAGATTATTGGCTTAACTAAATTTGGAGTATTCCCACCCTTTGCCCACTTTAAATAGACATGTTAACTGTCCTAGAATAAATCTGGCTAGTACAAACTAAAACGTTTGTATGAAGAGGGTGGAGCTAAGGTGAAAAAGAGACCTTAGCGAAGAAAAGTAAATACTGTCTCATGGATTTCGACCTAGTTGCTGAATATATTAGCATTTGCGACTCCTATGCAAAGCTCTGCTAGAGCACTTCATGTATGGATTAGGTGGCTAAATGCTAGTATAACACAAGGGGGGTTATTTATGAAAGCCCTGCAACACAGTTGCGCCACCTAAAGGGGTACATGCATGATGCTGAGCCCTCATAAAGATTTATGAAGCCACACAAAACCATCCTAAGTGGCTTTGAGTGGCCTAAATAATAATGAGTAAGGCAACGCACCACCCATCGGTGCATCGCCTTACACTGCACCCAGGCGACATTCCATGGGAGTTGCAGTAGGGTTTCCCATGCAACACCCATGGAATTTAATGCTGCCCCAGACTTACAAAAACAGGTAAACTGGGAAAGCGCCAAATCCGTATGCCTCCTGAAGTGTACCAAAGAGAAATAACATCATTTCTCCAAGAGTGGTGGGATGACGCTCCTCCCCCTTAGGGGAGGAGCTGCCCCTGGATGCATTCTTGTTACATTCTGTGAACAAAAGAGGTAGAATTTTGTTACAAAATAAATCATAATTAACAAAATGATTAAATTCGAGTTCCAGAAAATACTTTCAAAGATCGTTTCCCAAAGAGGACATTATAGGAAGTCATATACACTTCAGTTCCAGGAGCTGAGTGTGTAACAAACAATCTGCAACTAATACAGTTTCATTCTAGTAGGTCAGGAGTATCTAAAGTGGGTCCACGAGGGCTGGCTCTAGGGCAGATTGTCGGGTTATTCACATTAGGTCGAATGTTAGGAACTTTATATATATTCAGTGGCTATCTCAGCACTCTGACATTCATCCAGAGCTATGTTAAACTCCTTTATCCCAGGAAGGTATCACGACTTATGGAGAGAAGAAAGGTGGATGGCGCAGTACCATGTAATTTGTGATCAAAGACAACAAAAATACATGGAGCATGTATGGCTAAGAACAGACCAGGCAGTTAGTTTACTTGCAACAGATCTCGCAACAAAGAACTATACGCAGGGCCACTGGAATCATGCGGCAGGGAATACCACATTTTGTAGCAGGTTATGACTAAATTATATGGCAAGAAAAAGCTAATTATGAAGTGATAGGCGGGATATTTTGTGATAGTATTACGTAGTTATTTTGTAATTTTTACACATAGGGACACTGTCTGGCCTAATAGTTCATCTTATTAGTGCCAGGTTAATGCCCAAAGACAATATATAGCAACTGAAAGATGACCAGTCTCCCTCTGTAAAGGGCTTTCAAGTGTACAGTGACCTGTGTTGCCAAGTTTGATCTGTTTGAACTGTAAACAATGTTTTTAATTGGCAGATTATGCAGCAGATGATAAATGTTGTGGCAATGTGAAAAATCAATAATTATGAGGAAAACTTTGCAGCCACAGAATTGCATAATTTCGTTTGCTCTGTCGGTACGGCACTTGTTAACAGCATATGTGAATGTCTCTAATGGGGAAATAAAAGTTTGGACCAGTGGCGACTGGTGACATTTCTAAGTGGTTAGGTGAAAACATGCAACATGAATTGCACTGAGTGAAGAAACAGTATGAGCCAGTCTATCTCTCCCATTTGGAATTAGGGAGGCATCTGGAATTTATCTGCACAGTAGAACCAGTGGCAAAAAGTACAACAAGCCTAACCAGTAGATTTTTTTGCAGGCTTACTAACTATGCTCCTCCTTCCTCTTCTTCGTGGACCTTTTAAAAGCTGGAGTTGCACTTTGACTCCACATACACCAACTGTAGGCCGCTTCTTGAGACAGACCTGGCATGCACAAGCAGTTTGCTGGACCACAGTAAACTCTCAGGGAGAGCGCTCTTGTATCTTTGCGGGCACATATACCACCTTCGTCGACAGTTATAGCACCCTCTCCAGCCCAGGAGCAGGTAACAGACCACGCCAGACACTCTGGTTTGCACGTCTTTATACTTCAGCGTGCAACCGTTAACTGAACGAACTGCATCACAAACTTTATTAACCACACCCAACCACCCCTACTAGATTACGTAATACTTGTAAGAAGTCTGCCGAGGGCCACTAGAGGCCTTATAAATACGAACCCCAGGACACAACACTGAGCACTCCCAGGGAGGTTAGGACTCTCTTTTCTTTTTTTTCTTCTTAAAGTCTTTCAGCATGCGCTTCAAGTTGGGAAGGGAGGGGGATTTTTTATGGTTACTCCCTTGCTAGTTTTTCACCTTTAAATAAAAAATACCCAGAAGAAATAGAAAGAAATTCCTTTCTCCAGCAATGTTAAAGAAAACAGTTTTTTCTGACCTTTCACCAGAAGTGGAATCTAAAGCTATATGAGTAGACATTGACTTTTTCTTTCGGAACCATATGTTTGTATAATGTCTGCCACCAATCAGAAATGGTTATATTGGCACTCAGATTTCGGCAGGATGTTTTGCTTCCGCTAGTTTTTTTCAACGATAATAACCATGATATGGAACACTCGCCACTCCTAATATACACAACCTTGAGAAATATCACTAAAAGCATTGACATTAAATTTCGTATACTAATCTTTTGTTTGTAGTAAGCTTTAACAAAAAACATTTGTATATTGTATTTGTAATTCATTTTACACACATACACACACACAGATATATATTATATACATAAATATATGTAGGGATTTCATAAAGTGGACATTATTGTGGTTATTGAAAAGGCAATACTTTGGACGTAATATCAATCAAGAACAGTGCTAATATGAAACCAAGGACGCATGAACTGGGCACGAAGAGAAGCAGTCAACCTTCATATACACATTGCAGTGATGTCTGGGCTCTTGTGGGAGATGCCAGCCAGTCCAAGATTTGTATTGTGCGTTGTCAATAATTTTGTTCAATTTAGATATGAATGTGAGGAATGAAAAAGAAGGCTATTCCAGTAGTGATACAAGAAGTGAGAGTGATCTCAAGATAACTAAAAAGTGAACAAATGAAGAGTGAGGAAATGCAGAGGAAAGTGAGTGCGGTGGAGTGTAGGAAGGGCATAGGTGCAGAGGGATAATCCAGGGAACAGCTGTGCATAAATATATATATAACTTGAAGATAAGATTAACTGTTGGAAGTATGTGCCGCTGTGAAATAACAGGCCTGCCCAAGTCACTGTTAGACTTAGAGGCACTTTGGCAGCCAGGGTTTGTAGGGGTCAAATGATCCCATGCATATACCGCGAAAAATAGTTGCACACTATTTTGCAGAGAAATGTTTGAGAACTTTGGGCCCCATTACAATGGCGGAAGGACCGCCACTGACAGACAGTCAGTGGTGGTCTTTCGGCCATCTAACCAAGGATTTCCCTCTGCCATATCACATTGGCATTTTGACTTATGGCAGGTGCCGCAGAGCGCAACACCTGCCACAATGCAAAACATGGTCAATGTGACTTCCTCGATGGCGGTCACATCCTAATTTGCCCTGTGGGACCACCGCCTCGTAGGCAGGCAGTCCCAAATACAATTGGATGGCGGATGGACAAAAGTCCATCTGCCATCCTAATGACCCCCTAAGAGAAGCAATAATTGAAGGAGCGCAAAGAACAGAATTGTCGTTCTACTTATTTGATTGGATGCACACAAGCTTCAGTCTGATATGAAATTGCACTCTCTGAGACAAGATGAGGTCAGGTGTGTCAGTAATGAACTGAAGGAACAAGACTGTATGGTACACTATACATTTTGAGAACTGAGGGACCATTGGATTTGAAAGTACGGTGTAATACATTATGGACATTGGAGTCCGTGGTGATGGATGTGCATAAAAAAGCAACTTGACCGAATACAATAATGAAAAGCAGCGAACATCTATGTGAAGAATTGGGAATAATGTGATTCTTAAATGAAATGGAAACCTACATGGGGTACTATCGAAAGGTTTTACAAGTTTTCAAAACCCCCACTAGGTCGCTTTAATTACCAATGGAACTGAAGTCTCTCTACAGTGTTGCTACATGGAGAGCTTTGAAGGACGGATACCTGAATAGTTGACATTGTGCATATGATTAAGGCCTAAGGCAGGTCAAAACGCATTTTGCAACACGTTTCTGCAAATAAAAGATTTTATTTGTTATTGACCAATTGTGTGTGTGTGTGTGTGTGTGTGTATATATATATATATATATATATATAGATAGATAGATATATATATATATCCAAACAAACAGCCTCCAAGCATAGGAGCCCTGACCCTTCAAGGCGGCCTCTGTAAATGGGCACAGAGCAGCCCATCAAATAACCATCTGTTACACACCACAAAGAGACCCAATACTGAAGTGTAAGGCATTTATTCACAGGTTCAGCAGCTCGTTCCATCCCCATATTCTTACGCCTTTCGGCATCAGTTGCCTTGCTAACAGGTGGGGACCATTGGGTGAATAATTACATGCGTGCCTTTTGAATCAAATAGTCACATGGCCGGCACTGGAAAAGTACAATTCCCATAATGCATTTCACTGATAGTCAAAAGCCCGTTGCACAGAATCTTGGAATATTTTTGTTCATTTCGATGTTTTTAACAGTTTATTTTTCAGTGCATGCATCCAATTGTCACACTGGGTTCATTTGTTTACACAGCCAAGTGAAAGTATTTCTTGCATGGTGCTCAAAAACCTTGTCCGCCTTGCGAAAATGCCCCGACTCCAGCACGATCAAAGTGAGAGGTTCTCCGGGGGGCGTGGCTTGGATGGCAGCGCAGGCAGTTGCCTAAGTTCGGAGCTCCGTCACCCCGGACACTAAACCAGCGATTTAAGCGGCGAAACCGGATCAGACTCCCGCACAAAAGGCAGGAGGTGTGCGTGAACACTCAGCACAGCAGAAGAGGTGGAAAGCAGGTCTGAAGCACTGCGCCGAAGGAGGGGAAACCCTGTTCCCTACAAGGCTAGAATCGAGGGCGGCGGTCCAAGATGGCGGAGCCATAAACGGAACAACAACGCCGCGGAAGCAGCGAACCCGACACTAAGCCTGTCAAGGCAGCGCGGACAAGGGAGAGCCGAGCGGAAGGTGGAGGGCACGGCCGACGGTGTCCGATCGAGGCAAGACCAGAAACAGAGGCCAAATAGCGGTGGAAGCCGAGAGAGAGGCGGCCATCTTGAGCCCCACAACAACAACAACAACAACCCCGTGAGCGCAGATCAAGAGGGACTGTGAACTGGAGTACCGGAGAACAGTAGAACCCAACAAGTAAGCCGCTGTAAGGGGTAATCGGCGACTAAGCGAGGAGGCAGCAAAGGGGAAGCGCGAGCGGTCTCCAAGGCGAGCCGGCGGCCATCTTGGAAGGGGCATAAGACGGAGACAGTCCTGGAGAGCAGCGCGCCTATGCGGAAAGCGAGCAGAGCCGAATAGAAGGCTAACGGAGAGAATAAAGAAACAGACGCACAGGCGGAGCAGAACCAGAGCACAACAGCTACCCACCACACTTAGACAACGGGGGTAGGGTAAACGGCGGCCATCTTAAGAGGGGCAGGAGAAGACCAGCTACGAGGCAGAGAAGAACGCACGCAGAGTGCGAAGCGGGACAGAGAGAAAGGCCAAGGGAACAGAAGCGATCATTGTACCAAGTAGCCAACAAGCATCAAAAGGACGATACTCAAACGGCGACCGGCTTATGAGGAGCCAAGAGGGTTCCACCTCGAGTACAATATAGCGGTGCAGAGCACGAAGGGGCAGAAGCCTGGAGCCTGGAGCCTGAAGCTACCCCGAGAAGTGCCTGGTTGGGGGCAGCGGAACCCCTACAAGGCAGCCAAGAAGGGGTGCACGGCGAGCGCTGATCGCAGACCCTGAGCCTACAGCTATCGAGGCACAAACAGATCACAGCGTCAACGTGGAAGGTGGAGGCTCCACACAAGGAAGGAAGGCGTAGAAAGAGAAGGAATACAACAGCCTGCCACCAGCTCGTAACAGCACCCACGGCCACCCAGCGCAAACGCGGCAACTCAGGACGGCCACAAAGACATACTGAAGCAAGTGAAGGGAAGGAGGAGGAAGCAACTACGCGGAAGCAGCCCTGGCGGAAGGGCGAACTAGAACGAGGACAATAAAGTGGCCCAGCAGATTCTCCTTCGGGATCACAGCAAAGCCAGAGGAAGCCAGGCCGCACGGCAAACCCAGCCCCAAACAGAAGACGCAACAAACAGACCAGCACAAAAAGGGGTGGACGCACGCACATCAAAAGACAAAAGGTCTGGGCGGAATGACTGCCAACGAAATCAAAAAGATCAAAACAAATCAAGAGTCACCAATCAAGCTGAAGACACTACAGAGCACGGAGACAGCGATGGATCTGCTCCTAAAGAAAATAACAGAAGCCAACGACTTAGCAAAGGCCACAAAAATCTCCATGGACAATGTACAACTAGAGCTTACAGCAATACGTGCTGACCAGAGCAAGATAGCTGGTAGAGTAGGAGAGACAGAGAGAAGGATTAGCGACATGGAGGACAAGTCGGTGACCATGGAAAAGGATGTTCGGTACATCTCAAAGGTATCCAGTGACCTACAAAGAACGCTAGCAGAACAAGAAGACAAAAACAGGAAAGGGAACATCAGACTCCTGGGCATACCGGAAGGAGAAGAGGAAGAAGCAGGCTCGTGCGCAGCGCTACTTGAAGTATTAATACCAAAGCTGACCGGGCTTAACTTCGAAAGAACATTCGAAATAGACAAAGCCTACAGAGTGCCTGCCATAAAACATCCAAACATGAAGGGCCCGAGAACAATAATCTGCAAACCGCTGAGAGCCAACCACACCGAAACCATTTTTGCCCTCGCACGTAAAGGCCAACCCCTCAACTGGAAGGGGAAAAAGATTGTCATCACACAGGATTTCTCCAAGAGCACAGTAGAGACAAGGAAGGCATTCCTAGCCCTGAGGGAAGCCATGAAAAGAGCCAGGATAACCTGCAGCTTCGTAGGACCAGCAAGAATGAGGATAACAGACAGCAAAGGTACACGAACTTTTGATGACCCGACAGAGCTACGCGAATACCTACGGAGGCCAGATCAAGAGGAAATGGATCTGAGAAGTCCGGGGACGGCAAAGAGGAGAGCGTCCTCAGACGGTTCGGAGGCAGGCGACAATGGCACAGCAGGGCACGGCTAGAGTCACCGCCAAGCAACAGGGCTGATAAGACACTGACCAAATCAACATGGCTACCTCAGCAAATAAATACACCTACCTCAAGATAAAGGACTACAGTACTAGCTAAGACAAAGGAGAGCAAGTCCAGAACTGGGCATGAGATCTAACTTGGAACAATAACACACCCAGAACTTTTGGAACTTTGTGCCAGACTGAGAACACGAAGGCCAAGATATCCTTTACCAGAGCTTGATAATGAAGGTTGCGGGAGGGATCCAACGTCCGGGGAGGCGGAGGGCGGAGAACCGCTGCTGTCGCACGTTTACAGTACTTTGACAGGGGGGAGGGGGGTGGGGGGGCGGGGGGCGAGGGGTCGGAGGGGGGCGAAACAGGCAGCGTGGACAATCCTTGATTGGTGGGGCTATGTACTCTTTTCTTTTTTCCTACTTTCCCGTCACCTATTGACACACACTTCCCTATCCCAACCCAGATCCCAGGGGGGGCACAAAGACAGGAGGTGGAAGTTGAGACCATACCAGAAGCAGAGATCGCACACAGGGCATAACCACGGGAGCGGCGAGTCCATAGGGTCACCATGAATACCCATAACACCCAGGGCCTAGCTCAGATCACATCTGACATCAAGATTGTGTCTCTGAACGTCAAAGGCCTCAACCACCCCATCAAGAGACGGAAAACACTAGATCACCTGAACAGACTCAAAGCAGACGTGTACGTGCTCCAAGAAACCAGGGTAACGACAGAAGACGCTAACAAACTTAAGGCAAACTGGATAAGCGAAATAGCTTGCTCACCAGCTATCAACAAGAAAGGAGGGGTGATAACCATCATAAGCAAGAAGGGGAAATTCAAGGCTATGGGCAGTACAGCAGACACGGAGGGCAGGAGACTAGTCACAAGCATCAAGAGAGGGGAGGAAGTAATACACATAGCAAACATCTATGGGCCAAACGCCTCAAAGAAGAAGTTTTGGGAGGAAGTAGAGAACGAGCTAAGCAGGCTACCACTGGGAGAACTGGTGATAATGGCAGGTGACATGAATGAGGCTATGGACAATGCGACAGATAGACATCCACAGAGAACTAGCCACGCCACACAAGAACAGAGCATACTCAAAAACCTCTGCACCAAGCTTGGGCTAGCGGACCCATGGAGACTACAGCACCCCAGCTCCAGGGAGTACACATTCTACTCAACACCACACAATTCATACAGCAGAATAGACTACATCCTCATGTCAAGCTCACACACACACTTGATAGACAGCACTGAAATAGGCTCGATAACAGTCTCAGACCATGCCCACATCTCTCTCTCCATTAGCGGGAAACACAACGAGCTACCATGCAGGGGCTGGCGTCTCAATAGCGACATACTTGAAGACCCCACCAACATCAGTGAGATTGAGGAAGCGATTAGAGAATACCTCCTATTCAATGACACAAAAGACACAGAGGAAGGGACGCTGTGGGACGCACTCAAAGCCACAATAAGGGGGAAGCTCATAAGCATCAAGGCAAGAATGAACAAGAAAAGAAGCAAACACATAAAGGAACTGGAAGAGCAGATAAAGGAGCTGGAAAACAACCACATCGCAAACATACTAGACAGGAACACACTCACGGCGCTAACGAAGAAGAAGTATGAACTCAACAATCTGTTAAGCGAAAGAGCATCAACATGGATAAACAAATACAAATCCATAAACTTATGCTCGGCCAACAAAGCAGGGAAGGCGCTAGCAGGCTACCTAAAAGCCAAACAGAGGCAACACTCAGTCGCAGCGATCACAGACACGGACAAAATAACACACACAGGGAACAAACAAATCCTCGAAACATTCAGGAGGTTTTACAAGGACCTCTACACAGCTGACACAGCATTAAAGGCAGACGGAGGGGTGAACCTTCTCCAGAAGCTAGACCTACCCAAACTAAGCCACGAACAAAGTGAGGCGCTAGACCAGAGCATAACAAAAGAAGAGGTGGAGAGGGCCATAGATACACTTAAACCCAACAAAGCCCCCGGCCCGGACGGATTTACAGTGGCCTTCTACAAAAAGTTCCAAAAGCAGCTTAGTGATATACTAGTGAGAGTATTCCGTGGGTGCGCCGAGAAAGGAAGGATGACAGACTCAATGGCAGAGGCAAACATCATTGTCATCCCCAAAGAAGGGAAGGACCCACAATTCCCGCAAAACTACAGGCCGATATCCCTAATTAACGTTGACTGTAAAATATATGCGAAAGTCATGGCAGCCAGAATAAACGCATACCTACCCACCCTCATAGACAAAACACAAGTGGGATACCTGAGGAATAGGCTCTCGCAGGACAACACTAGACTGCTCTGCCACCTAATAAACCGCACGGCAAATAGTACAGAGAAGGCAGTGATGATTGCACTAGACGCAGAAAAAGCCTTCGACAGAGTCTCATGGCCATTCCTAAATGAATGCATGCGCAAATTCGGGTTTGGAGACAAATACAGGGCAATGATAATGTCCTTATACAAAAACCCCCGAGCCCGCGTGGTAGTGAACGCAGCTGCATCGGAATCATTCACCCTAAGCAGAGGGACAAGGCAAGGCTGCCCCCTGTCGCCAGGACTATTCCTTCTGGCAATCGAACCCCTTCTCCACATGATCAGGACGAACACGAAGATCACAGGTGTGGAAGTGGAGGGTCAGGCCTTCAAACTCGCAGCCTATGCGGACGACATACTCATCACCACAAACAACCCACGGGAATCAATCGGGGCACTGGTACAGACAATAGAGGAATATGCAAGCGTCTCAGGGTATAAACTCAACAAGGACAAGTCAGAGTGCAAACCCATGAATTGCCACACCACCAGAGCAGTACTAGGCAATTCAGGCCTGGCGTGGCAAACTAAGCCCCTAAAATATCTGGGGCTCCTCTTTGGGAAAGACCTCAGATCGACACTAGAGCATAATGAGGAAGCAATGCTGAAAAAGATCAAATTGAAACTAGACACTTGGGGACCCAAATTCGTAAGCTGGTGGGGGAGAGTAGAGACGGTTAAGATGATGATCACCCCAATGCTCAACTACCCCCTGTCCATGCTACCGCTATTACTAACGACAGACTTCCACAAACAAATTGACAAAGCCATTAACCTGTTCCTATGGGGGGGAAAAAAACCTAGAATAAGTCTAGCAAAACTCAGGCTGAAAAAAGAACAAGGGGGGCTGAACCTCACAAACTACAAGGTCTTCCAGTCAGCATGTCTGGCCAAACAAGGGCTACACTGGTTAGCGCCAACACCAGATTATGTGCCAGTATGGCTCGAGCTAGAGAGGAGAATTCTAGGTGGAGCTGACCCAATAATGGCCCTCACGGCAAACAAACATCCAGAAGCCAAAAACTCAATAATACGGAACACGAAAATAGCCCTACTGAGATTAGATAAAGAACTAGAAGTAAGCATCAGGAACTCCAAATGGGAGTCATTATGGTACAACTCCAGGATCACATACAAAGGGAAAACGCTAGGCAGCAAAGAATGGCTAAGCAGAGGCATAACCACACCGGCGCAACTAGAGACAGGGAACAACCCACTCACCTACAAGATGATCCAACACACAACGGGCCTGCCAGACAAGGAATTCTACGAGTTCCTAAGAATCAAAGCAGCCATCACCAAGGCAAACCTTTCCAAACACAAACCAACCATCATACAGTACGCACAGAACCTCAACGCAACAGGCCACCAAACAGCGCAGATCTACAAAATAACCACACCACGCACCACCACCCTTAATGACAAAACAATAGCGTTCTGGGAGGGAACCATCCGCAGACCACTGAGTGAAGAAGAGAAGGCCAAATTATGGACATCGGCGTCCAAAAACAAGATCACACCACAGCTAGCACAAACAAAATTCTGGGTACTACACAGACTACACTGGACACCGGCGAAACTAGAGAGAGTAGGGGCCACCGACAACAGCGAGTGCTGGAACTGCCACACAGCAAGGGGAGACCTGGCCCACATGCTATACGAATGTCCTAAAATCAAAGCGTTCTGGGGAAAAGTATACGACCTAATAGACTCGATCACTGGCTGCCAGATGCAAAGAGGGCTTGCAGGGATAGTCACCGGCTTCCTAGAGCCACAACTCGAATCCAAAGAAATGCGAGATTTGGTTGACATGCTCCTAACGGCAGCGGTCAAAAATATTCTGCAGTACTGGAAGTCCGCCAGCAAAGCCACCTTCAAGCGCTGGTTCAACTGGGTAACATTCCTCCGAGCAGCAGACAATATCACTGCCAAACACAAGGCAGCGAACCATACAGCCAAAGAGAACATGTGGGCAGCTCTAGACGAATACCTAAAACGATAGCGCCCCCCCCCCCCCCCCCCCCCTCTCCTCTCTCTTTTTCTCTCTCTTCTTTCTCTCTCTCGTGCTCTGGCCACCACCGGGCACTAATGTATACCATGTATATGCAAAACTTACCTTATTCATTTCAATAAAAAATTTTTGAAATAAAAAAAAAAAAAAAGTGAGAGGTTCTCCCACTTTGAATCACTTCCTCAGCCATTTTACACTTTCGCTATAATGGCATTCCTTGTTTAGGCTTGTAATGGCAAGTGCGTCTCGCTCCTGTTATTGAATCCAAAAAAACATCAATTCCCCATATCCTTACGCAGTTTGGAATCAGTTGCCTTGCTCACAGGTAGGGACCACTGGAAGAATAATGACATGTGTGTCTTTTGAATCAAATAGTCAAATGACTTGACATGGTTGACATTGTGCATATGACTAAAACCTAAGGCAGGTCAAAACGCATTTTGCCACACATTTCTGGTAATAAAAGATGTTATTTGTTATTGACCAGTTGCATATATATATATTTATAAAGCATTTTTTGATATGCCAATATCTTTGGCGCAGTTTGATGAATTTTCGCACAATTTTCAAAACTAATGAGGCGCTGTGGTCAGCTCCTGTCTTGAAAGTTTTGAGGTTATTCGTCAAGCGGGGGCCGAGAAAAAAGAGGGATCCCAAAACACATTTTCTCCAAGTTAATTTCCATAGGAAACTTTAGACAATGCTAGAGCCTGAACTGCTGAACGGAATTACACCAAGTTTGACAAAAAGGTAGCTCTTGGTTCAGAAAGTGTTCTCTTTGTTAAATGGTGTAAATCCGTTCAGTAGTTTTGGAGAAATTCAAAAATAAAAAGCTGATGATATCTGGCTGCCACAGTGGATCTGCAACCCCCCGCCCCCCCTGCACGAGCTTTATTTTGATTGGCTGCAAACACTCCAAACCAAAAAGTTTTGGAAACCATCCTTTGACTCGGTTGAACCGAGTCACAAGAAAAAAGGTGAGAAAAACAAGATAAGGGGGCATGGTAGAAACACTCTGACCCCCAAGGCCTGCTCAGTGGTCCCACAGGGATTCCCAGATCCCAAAAAAGCATTTTTTTAAAAAGCATTTAAAAAACATTCTGTGGGACTCGCGTAGGATCCGCAAATCTGGCTGCGGATTCAAAAAAAAACATGCTTTATTTGTTTTTAACCCATGGGTGGGCCAGGTCCCTAGGGCGAATGCTTTAATATGTAGCGGGCCCCCACAGTCCCAGGGACTGGCACCACCCGGGGCTTTGGTAATTATGCATGGGGGGCACGTGGCCCCCACATTTCTGGGGACAGCCACCTCCCCGGGGCGTATATAAAATAATATGTGGGGGCATCTCCCCCCTACGCTGCCTCGGGGACTGCCACCTTCCTGGGGCTTCAATTTATATGGGGTGGGGGGACCCAGCGGCATCCCAGGGACCACTCCCTCCCCGGGGCTACTTTTAAATGCTAAGTGTGGTGGGCTCGAGCCCACCGACACTGCCCCAGGGACCACCACCTCCCCAGGGCATTGAATAATAAAGATACAGGGGTCCATTGCAGACAACTGGCCGCGGGGACCACCACATCCTCGGGCCTTTAAACACTGAGGGCCTTCGATGTCCCTGGAGATCACCCCCCCAGGGCCGGCTCCAGCAATGTCCCAGGGTGCCCACCTCTGGGACATTGCAGTTTGCAATGGCAGGGCAGGAGCACTGCTACCGCAGTGTCATTGCAAACTTCTGCTGTTTCACTTCATGGAAATGAGAGCAGAAAAACTGCTCTCGCTTCCGTGAAACAAAGCAGAATTGCTTTTGGACAAAGGGAGCTGCATGTTTGCAGCTCCCTTTGTCCAAAAGCAATGCTGGCTCCCGCAGGAGGCGGGGAGCCGGCTGGGACCGTGGGGACATTTGGGTTCCCACGCTGTCCCCAATGTGAGGACAGGCCGGGGGGAATGGGGTCCCCGTGGCCAAAAGTGCCCCAGGGAAGGGGGGGGGGGGGGGCAAGTGGCCCGTTACCGTAATGAATTTTTCTTTTTTGTAAAGAGGCAACGCCCAGGGGAAGGGGTCCCCAAGGCCAAAAATAGCCTCAGGAGGGAGGCAACGTGGGTCCCCTCCTTTAAAAGGAATTTCTTTAAAAGTGGCCATGCCCCGGGGGATGGGGTCCCCAGGTCTGAAATCAGCCTTGGGTGGGGAGCCGCAAGGCCCCTTTCCCATTTAAACTAAATAAACAAAAAAAGCTCAGGCCCTGCGGGCTGTGGTCCCCAGGGCCCCAAAAATATTAAGAGAAGTGCGGCTATTGAAAAGAAAAAAAAGTGCAGGGAGCCCTCTCCCTGCATTACTCAGCAAACGCGCCTCCTGCCACGTTCTGGGATGGGGGATTAAGTCCCCTTGAATCCTAAACGTTTGCAGAGTGGTGTAAAAAGGGGCGTGGCCTCAGCCCACCTCTCAGCAATCCCACTGTAGCATGTTATGCCTCTTATGCCACTAGTGCACTTGTATATTAGAATATAACAAGCTGGGCACATCTCTGCATAGCATCACGCCACATAGCGTTACGGGGAATAAGACACTTCAACATGCTCCTAGTAAATACCTGTTTGCTGCATGGTTATAAAGCGCGATCGCCACCTTGGAACTTATGAGGTTTGTCCCTCTCTGTTGCATGTCTACAGACTCAGCGGCTTCAACTTAAATGTATTGCATATCAATGTGAACTCGCCGCTACATATGAGCATGTAACACACAGTTGCATTTGCGTAATTCATTCTTAAACTCAGCAATGTATATATGTTGCATAATTTACTGCATTGATCCATAGCAGGATATATACACAGTAATATATACATATTCATGTAAATTTGCAATATTTAGGGTGCTCTAAGATGGCCGCCAATTTCGTTTGTATTTTTTCCTGTCCTCTTTTGACTGTTGCTATGTAAGCTCACCATAGACACTGGGTTCCTCGTGTGAACAAGGAAGTTCACTTCTGAAACGCGTTACCTCAAATAAGAATAAACTTTTTGTTATACGAGAATCCGAGAGCGCGTTTTACTTGCAAAATTGAAGGAGGTATTTGCCGGTTTGCACCGCCGGCGGTCATTGCGCCACCGGTCTATGGGTGCGATGATTTTTGATACAAATTGCGCCGGACACAGAAACTTTGTTTCTCTTAATTTATTGGCACAGATCCTAAGTCTATCACACCAACGCGTTTTGGCCTGGCGGCCTGTCTCACGGTAGGTGGCACTACTTTTACCATCTGTATTTAAAGCAGTCACATGATATTACATTCTCCCATAGAATTCTGGGAGTTGTAGTTTTGATGTTATGAACATGCAAGGCACCTTTGTGATAGATTTTTGTAATACTATGTCTTACCCATAGTGGGTTGCACATAACTGACATGCCATCAGTGCTAAACATTGTGTTGTGTACTGTCAGGTATTTATACATAGTAGTTGTACAGTATATGATTCATATTTTATGCATCACATTTGTGTTTTGATTTTAGAGTTTGTCAGAGTCAAGGGTATAGTACCCTAGTATTTTACGCTAACACTTTACACAATCATGTTTAGACATACCGATGTATTGTATATACCACCGATAAGCAGAATGTTTCCTAAATTTTCTAACTTTTGTTACCAGACTTGATGGGCAATGTCGATTTATGTAGTTAGTTCTTATCAGTCTGCTTATTCATATTTACATTCATATTCACAAGTGGACATAAAGTTCCTAATCCAGATTGATCCCTCTCGGGTGTTTGGTCCTCATACATACATACATACAGATAATGTATTTGTATTCTAATTGTTGCAGTTTCTTTTTACGATCTCCCATTCTTTCATTTGGTTCCACAGTGTCGATGGCAAAGAAACTCATTTTGCGCCAGTCACCACCGTGACAGTTTAGGATGTGTTTAACCGTTGTTTTTCACTGCTCTTATGTGTTCTAAAATACGCTTTTTCAGCATGCAGATGGTACTGCCTATATCCATCATTTCGCAATTACATTGTATCACATATACCACAAACTGGGTGGTGCAGGTTATTTTTTAGTTGATTTGGATCAGCCTTCCTTCTGGATCTCTTATGCATTTTTTGTTCATCCTGATTTTACAGGCTTTACAGCTGTTGCATTTGTTAAAGCCCCCTTTTTGTTTCTCAAGCCAATTCATTGTTGTTTTCTTTTTAGATTGGAAGTGACTCTTTACTAGTGAATCTTGAATAGATGGTACTTTCCTAAATGTTTTTTTTAGTTCAGGGCCGATTATATTCCTCAAGTCATGATCTTGTTGTAGCAGTGGCCAGTATTTTTGTACACTTTGTTTGATTGTGTGGGCTTCTTTGCTGTAAGATATTATTAATCTTGGTGCCTGTGGATTTGTCTCGTTTTGATTTGTGACCTTCAAGTTTTTCACCAAGATTTCCTGTGGGGTTTTGTTCTCAATTTTCTCAATGCTTGCCTTCAAATCTCTTTCTCTGTATCCCCTTCTCCTCAATCTTTCTGCACTTTTGAGGATTTCTTTAATTTGCTTCTTCTTCCTTGGAACATTTTCTTTTCATTCTGTTGAATTCTCCAAAGGAGATGCTTCTTATCAATGTCTTTGGGTGGAAGCTTTCGGCATGTAAGATGCTGTTGGTGGCCGTCTTTTTTCAGTATAATGTAGTTTGGATCTTTCCATCATCAATATATACTGAGATGTCTAAAAAGTCTATTTTTGGCGACTCATAGTGCAAGTGAAAGACAGACCAATCTCATTGTTGTTCAGCGTGTTGAAGTACTCCGTGAATTCATGTTTTGTACCGTTCCAAATCAGGAACAGATCGTCAATGTACCACGGCCATAAAATTATTTTCTTTAATGCCATGCTGTTTTGTGGTCCCCACGCTATCTCCTTCTCCCACCATCCCATAGTGAGGTTGGCATAATTGGGGAAAAAAGAGATGCCCAAGGCACAGCCGCACTGTTGGTGGTAGATATCATGATTGAAGAAAAATATGTTGTTATTTAAACATATCTGTATCATGGTCAGTAGCATCGCCGAGTGTTCAAGTTCGTTGATGTTCCTTTGTTTCAGGAAGTATGCACAGGCATTTAGTCCAATTGTGTGCTCGATAGAGGTGTAGAGAGAGACTAAAGCAATCGTGATCATCAGGTATGCTGGATTCCAAGCTATATCCGCTAGTGTTCTGAGGAAGTTTCCTGTATCTTGGATATACAAATTTAGATTTTCTACCATCGGGGCGAGATATTGATCAACATATGATGAAATGTTCTTATATAGGGAGTCACATGACGATACGATTGGTCTGTCAGGTGGGTTGAGTACTGTTTTGTGCACCTTCGGCAGGAAATAAATTGTGGGGGTTGTCATTCAATAGATTATGGTCATACCAATTATCTAGATGTTTTTTGATTTCCTGGATCATTTTGTTGATTGGATTTGAAGCAAGTTTTTTATATTTCTCCACGTCGTTTAGCTGTCGCTGTGCTTCATTAATGTAGTCACTGGTATTTAGTATAACAATATTTCCCTCTTTGTCCGCTGGTTTTATTGTTATGGCCTGATTGTTGGCCAAGCTTTGAATGGCCTGATTTTCTTTTATGGACATGTTTTCTTTAGATTTTGTGTTCCTTATTTTTTCCAGCTTGTCCATTTCATTCATTATTGCCTCTGTAAAAGAGTCTATTTTGTTGCCTGGCGACAACTGTGGACAGTATTTGGATGGATTCCTCATGCCACTTCTTGAATGTGCTTTAGTCTCTATACCAAGATTTTGTAAAACTTCAATTTCTGTTATTTCTTCCCTCTCTAGGTCATAGGCCAGGTCATATAACGTTTTAAGGTGAGGTATCATTTCCATTGTTAGTTGTGGTTCATCTTGACTTTCCATTGTTGTATCCTGAGTTATTGATTGTTGATTATTGGAAAGCTCTTTGTTTGCATGAATTTTCGCAAGCTTCATTTTGCGTATGTATTTATATAGGTCAATCTTTGTTTCTGTGTAATTGAAATGTTTTTGGGGGCAGAAGGAGAATCCTTTATTGCAGAGAACTATTGGATAAAAGCCCTGAACTCATTAAAACCTTTTGGTTTGAATGACAAAATGGAATTTTCGTGCTATCTGTAACTCCCTGGACATCTCCTTTGGACATTTTATGTCATCATATTACACTGTCATTACACTTGTGCTCACCTTTTGAGCCATTCTTCACTTTTATGCATTTTCTCTACTGTCTATAACCACTTTTCTCTGTGGGCAACACTTTGTGGTGACTGTCTCCATATGGTATTTTCTCCTCCACTTGAGCCTAATGTTTGCTCTTACTTATTTTTTACTTTTGGATCTAGTTTTTCATTTTCCTCCTGACTGTTGTTTCACACCCTGTGGCACATATTCTGTTTTTATATCTGTAGCTTTAGTCTTTTGTTCTTTCTTTTGTTTCCACACCCCTCGGGACTTCACAACATTTTCGGTTCACGCACATTTTTTGTCTCACTTCTAACTATTTTTTCCTATATCGTAATCTTTATGTTACCCTTTGGGTAATTATCTGCTTTCACTTCGCATTATGTTGTTTACATATATGGATTATTGTTTTTATAACCTTCGTGTTCTTTCAAATAATTTAACCATTGCCACATGGTGCAGTTAAGGCACGTTTTCAATTCAAAAAATCTTTATTTCGGTTAGATAACCATAAAAGATGTACAAACACATATAAAAACAAGATTCAATTTATATTTCCGCGCCCATTTTCCCAGAGTTCATTTTGCAAATTGAGGATCAATCAGATGTATTTGCGATTTTAAAACAATAAATACATTTTTTAAGTCTAAAAATATTTCATTAAAAACAGAAAGTAGTAAAACCATAACATTACAGACAATTTAAATTGAGAATACTTGATATAGACAGTATTATTTCATTTTTCCAAATAAAGAAAAAGAAAGTAAATAGTCATAAATTATAAACAGTACCGACGCAACTCATGCTATCACACCCAAAATCCAGCTATCTTATTAATTCAAGTACAGATCTGGCCAAATATCATTAGAGCTTAAGGCCCAGTCTCCTTCGTACAATCTCCACAGAAAACAGATACCTGCTTACACTAAAGACAATTGATTGGGTTGTTTCGGTTCTAAGAATTCTTTCCGCCTCGCTAAAACGCCTGAAACCCAAGAGACGGCAGATGGGTTCTTGTATCCATTTTTTCCTTAGATGTGTGTAAGCAGAACAGAAGAATAGTACATGCGCTTCATCCTTTTTAGCATCCCTAAAACACAATTCGCATCTAGCTAGGTCATTCTTCCCTGCATTACTCTCATTACATGTCCATCTCGCAGTGTTTACTTTGATTTGCAATACGCCATAGCGAAATTTTAGATACAGCGATTTTGCTAAGGCTGGTAAGATCTCGTCCATGAATGGCTCAAATCTACCCTCTGCCTTCATACCAAGAAACTTAAGAGATAAAGTCCCCAAGTCTGGATTATGTGACTTTGTGTTTGCGACAAACCCCCAGTATCTCTCTTTAAACAGCTTTTTGCAGCCCAAAGTAAGACACTCAGGGTCCGTCCAGAAGTATCTTAGCCCTAGCTTGGCAAGCCAGTCCTCAATATGGTTCAACCATACCAACTTTGTTACATTTTTTATTTTCATAATTTTCTTTACGGCTTCTCTATAATCCACTAGTTTGTCTGTAGACCACACGCGGATCCAGTACAACAGTGGATGCACGGCCACGTGGTCATCAGTACGATGGATATCCAGATCCACTGTCAGGGGAAGTAAGGGTGTGCGCAGTGGGAATGCTAATATTTTCCTAAAAAAGATGTTCTCTTGTGTCGTGAAGGCATGTTTCGCGCCATAGCCCCATAATTCTGCTCCATATAGTGAAGCAGCTTGGGCTTTGTATTTGTACAACTCTAAAGCTGGGCAAACAGCATTAGAATAACTGCTCTTACATTGTCTTGCTATTGGAACCAGGTTCTGGGTGAGGATCGTTTTGTCTATTTGGGTTTTCCAATCAAGTTTACTGTCTAAGGTAATGCCCAAATAATTAAAATTTGGCACATATTCAATCTTTTCAGTATTAACCTCTACCTTTGCTGAGGGCCATAGACTCTCTGGGACCTGTGCCTTCAAGCACTCAAGCTCCTCCGTGACCGCTGGTGTTCGCTGGTCCCCTCCGCTGCCGCACCGGAAGATCTTGCGGCCGCCGTGTGGGCGGACTACAGCCCCCAGAGGACTTTGCTTCCTGATCCCGCCCACCTCCACCTATTTCCGCGCCCGGGAGGTGCACAAATCAACGGCGCTCCCGTGGAGGAGCGGGAAACCTCTACCTTTGCTGTGGGCCATAGACTCTCTGGGACCTGTGCCTTCAAGCACTCGAGCTCTTCCGTGACCACTGGTGTTTACTGGTCCCCCCCGCTGCCGCACCGGAAGATCTCGCGGCCGCCGTGTGGGGACACTACAGCCCCCAGAGGACTTTGCTTCCTGATCCCGCCCACCTCCACCTATTTCCGTGCCCGGGAGGCGCATAAATCAACGGCGCTCCCTCTGCGGCGCGAGACGCGCGCGGGACAGCGCCGGGCTAAGCCCGGGCAAAGGGCGGGCCCTCTGTGGCCAGAGGAGGCCGGGCCAGGCCACATCCATTGGTTCTTTCATTGTGGACAACATCTTTATCAGGCCGATAAGTATTATCCCCTGGTGTACCTACAGGGTCTTCTAATCTGATGTTATTTGTAGTATAGCCGCCCACGGTATTGTTAATCCCACTAGACTTGTATCAGAACATTGTAAAACACTGCAAATAGTAGGGTAAACAGGTATTAGTCATGGCTAAAGGGCTAATAACGAGTAGGAAATCACTGGCAGGTGGTAGTTTTATAGGTACTATAGACCAATTCCTGACGAAGGCTGCCAATAAGTTGGACCACGAGATTGCAGCGGCTGAACAACGCTTGTCATTAGAACTACTAGCCAATCAGTGATCATCCTTAGGCTCCCTACAATTAGCAACTTCGCCCCCCCACACTACCTAGAGGTAACATCGCCAGGACGATCCAGGGATCCCCTTACTCCTACAGGATAACTTAGCTTCAACGCAATCCCTTACAGGGGGAAACTATTGTCACAATAAATCTAGACCAATCTCCTAACTCCCCAAGGGAGGAGTACCCCCCTTTGCCAACACCGGGAACCAAAGCTGGGTCCAACCACCAAATGCAGGTCAATCGATCACACTCCGAACAGGGGGCTACTTTAAAGAGAAAGAGGGGTGGGGACCTTCACGTAGGCAGGCGTGCAAAAATATCTAGATCATGCACAGGCCCCAGTAAGAAGCAAGCCACGAGCGATACACACTCCGGCCTAAAAAAATCATTCTCCGGGGGCACTTTAACCGAAGGGGTAGTGGAGGGTATGGAACAACTCATAAAATCCCTCTTGCTATCACTCATAGAGAGAGTTAAGAGGCTGGGCGATCAAATGACCCATCTACTGGAAACTACTCACTCAAACGAAGAGGCTTTAAATTTATTTATTTATTTATTTATACCATTTGTAGAGCGCACTAATACCAACCGGTGTCCTGGCGCTGAAGTGGTAGCTCCCTGAGTTTCCGGCCACTGATCTAGGTCGAAAATAGCCAAGTTTTCAGTTTTTTTCGGAAGGCCAAAAGGTTGGCACTTTGCTTTAGGGCCAGGGGAAGGGCATTCCAGGCCACCGCTGCCCCTCTAGTGAAACTTCGGCCCCCCAGCGCACCTTCCTAATACGAGCAGTCTTGATCAGCCCCAAGTTAGCTGACCTTAGTTGTCTTTCCGGCATGTACCATTGGAAGAGCTGCTGGAGGAACATTGGGCCTATTCCATGGAGCGCTTTGTAAACAATGCAGAGGGACTTGAACCTGATCTGTTTCCGCACCGGGAGCCAGTGCAGCTTATCCAATTCCCTGGAAACGGATGCAAATTTCGGCAGACCGACAATAAGACGGGCCGCCGCGTTTCTGTAAAACCTGCAGCTTATTAAGCAGCCCCTGTTGAGCCTCTAGGAGAAGGCTGTTACAGTAATCAAGGCGGGAGAGCACGTTGACTGACACCACCGTCTTTCTACTCCCTACTGGTAGAAAAGGGAGGATCTTCCTGATAATTTTCAAGGTCCAATGGATGCATGAGGAAAGCGCCTTTACTTGGGGTTTATAGGAGAGTTGGTCGTCAATAATCACTCCTAAGTTCTTCCCCTTCGTAGCAGGGGAAGGAGGGGATCCCATGTCTTCCGGCCACCACTCCGGACTCCAAAGGTTGGTGTTAGACCCAAAAAGTAGCACCTCCGTTTTAGAGGAGTTCAACTTTACGCAGCTTTTTTCCATCCAGATGCTGACTGCCTTCATGCAATCTTGAAACCTGGCGGCAACGCCTGGATTTTTCCCCGGAAGCAATGATACCACGATCTGTGTATCATCGGCACACGAGGTTAACTCGAACCCGTAGGAACAGATCACCGGCACAAGAGAGGAGACGTAAAGGTTAAATAGTGTGGGGCTTAGGGAGGATCCCTGAGGGACCCCCCTGGGAGTTCAAAAGGTTTGGACTGGAAGTCTCCCATTGCCACCACCTGAACCCTGTTCCTCAGGAAGGCTTTCAGGATACTCAGTGCCCTCCCCTGAATCCCACAGTCCTCTAAACGGTCCACCAACACATTATGGTGGACCGTATCGAAGGCTGCAGATAAATCGAGAAGGACCAGCACCGCTTGGCCTCCTGCATCCAGAGCCTTCCTGACCCCCTCCGTGGATTTAATCAGGGCGGTCTCAGTACTGTGACCTCCCCTGAACCCATGTTGGGCTGAGTCCAGGCCCTGTGAAGAGCGCAGAAAGGCACACAGCTGGAGATTCATGGCCTTCTCAATTAATTTAGCAGGGAGCGGCAGCCTGGCAATGGGCCTGTAACTGTTTGGATCAGTGATATCCATTGAGGGCTTCTTAAGCAGGGGAAAAATGGAGGCCCGTTTCCAGCATGTGGGTAAATCACCCACGTCAAACATCTGGTTAAACAGCACAGCTAGGGAGTCAGCGATTGGAAGGGCTGCCAACTTAGCTACTGAGGCTGGGCAGGGGTCAAGGGGGGAACCTGATTGAGTTGCGTGCAGCAGACTAAGAATGTCTGCAGTGCATACTGGCTCAAACGCCAAAAATTTCTCTTCCTCTTTAAAGCAACTCATTCTACAGAATACTTTAAATGCACCTCACGGTAACCCACTGGTAGCAACTAATCCCCATGGGGAATGCCCTTCATTACCACCAAGGGTTGCTCCGGCTGCTGCTAGTACTGAGCAGCCCCGAAAGTTCAACAGAGAGGCAGGATTAGTGGGATCTTCGAATATGTCTAACAGTAACAACATAGCCGCGAGGGAGCCACCCCCACCACATTTGGGCTCAAATAATAGTGGACACTACATAGATCTACCCCCGGAAGCAGCCCATATGTCATTATCCTGACCGGGGTCCCAGTGCTGGGGGAAGGCAGGAAAGAAGCCCACACAAATCTTAAAAATAAAGTCATACATTGGCTGAGTACCAACAGACCTCTGCCCCCAAATATCAATGGGGATATAGTGTCAGTCAGGAGACGAGGTTGGGTGGGTCCTCGACCTAAAGACATTGAGGGGGATGTCATAATAATCAACTTTAGGGACCATCGAGTTGTCACCCATATTACTGACTGGTTTCCGATGATAGGTGAAGGCGGCATACCACCCCGCGATTTGAGCTATTTCTATCCCAAAGCTTTATTGACCCAGTCAAATACCATGCCAATACCGGAAGCACGTGACATTTCACAATCCTTTAACTGTAATACCCGTATCCTAAAAACTAGACCTGCCATCTCCAGGATACCTTCACTTTTGTCTTCTCTACGATCAGACAGGCCTTCATGTCCCCATTCTAGTAGTCATCTACATCGGAACTACAACTTGCGATGGAGTATTCCTGTAGGTCACTCATTTGAGCCACTATCAGGTCTGGATGACTTAGATTGACAGCTGATGGCCACCCAGCAGAGCCAGTTATTAGATTCATCCCCTAGCGCTCCTGAACATCAAAGTGGTCATGGGTGCCACCTACCATTTGATAGATTTTGTAACAACACTGCACGCGGTGAATTTACTTATGAAGGGATGTTCCACTGTCCGCTGGAGAAGGAACCAGCCAAATTATTACTGGACGATAGGGCACAGTCTGAACATCCATCCATCACATTCTCTCCCGTCCTCAGGGTCGAGGAAGACGGAGACGTCCCCACTCACACCGCCCAAAAACCGATAATCTTGTCCCACCTATTTTTATCCTGGAATGTGGCAGCTCTGGCTAATAAACTTAGTCAACAGTCTTGGCGGGACCTGGTTGAAAATTAGACCATCCTTTGCTTTCAGGAAACTTGGGCTTTAGACCCTGCTCATCTATTGGGGTTTCAGACCTTTCATTCACCAGCCTCGCCAAGCCCTCAGGGTAGAAACAGTGGAGGTTTGTGTATGTATGTCAGCATTGCTAGTGGGCTTACAGTTTTAAGACATCTGCCTACTGAACACTACCAGATTCTAACGCTTAGATGGGGCAATACTATTAACATGATTTTAATTAACTTCTATAATAATGTGCCTATTGACAACTTAGAAAGAGTCACAAATAACCTGATTTACAGTGTCACCTCCCTAAAGGAACGGATAGGTGGGTAGATTTTCCTGGCCTGGGTGGGTGATTTTTATTGTAACGTCTGTCAGAATGGCCCGAAGGGCATTTGCGGCCTCGGGACCCTTATTGACGACAATCCGAGCCACTTCATCCACTCCAGGCCGGGTGATATATTGAAAAATCTGGTGTTTTATTTTAACCTGTCATACATTAATGAGCTATGCTCACCACCCATACAGTTTCAGCCAACTTATCATGGGAGGGGGTGTAACTCCATAATAGATTTCACCGTCTTTTCCAGAACACACGCCGACTTAGTAACATCATGGGAAACTTTAGATGACATCTACGGTGATCATTATCCAATCTCATTTTCTATAATAAATGCCGAGCAAGAGCGGTCCCGGAGGGATAACAGCATCTCATATCAACAGCCGATTACCCTTGCTTGCAACAATGGTTATACCCTTAAATGGGATAAGGTTGACCCTGCGGGACTACTAGTAATCTAATCTCGGCAATGAGGGAAGAAATTTATACCTGCCTGTCTCCCACTGAAGAGCCATCTAAAATCCTTGGCTCCTTTTTAAAGATACAAGCAACTTTAAAACAGCTACTGACCAGACAGTATCGCTCAGACTCAACCCCCCCAATGGCTGGTTTGATAATAACTGCACCACTGCATTAAAAACCCTAAAAAAGACACTTCATTCTTCACCTAGATCTCCGTGCGAGATCCGTCAAGCAAGGCACTCCTATCGTCTAGCAATTAAAAACAGGGTAAAGTTACTGAAGCAAGAGGCATGGCAGGTTTTGATCACTGCCTCTAAAAACAGGGATTCAACTGCCTTCTGGAAGGCGGTCAACGCCCCCTTTTTTCGGAATAATAATGCGGCGGCGATAGATATTGTCCTTAACGGGGAAACCTGGGTTACTCATTTTCAACATCTTTATGATAATATAATTTCTTCCGACCCTGTAATTCCCCCATTTGCTACTATGTCTGACGAAAAAGGAAGTTCTTGCCTGGGAGCCTTCCCACTGGGCATTTCTTTTACCTGTGACGAGGTTATCGTGGCATTTAGGGAGAGCCCTTCAGGCAAGGCACCTGGCCCGGACGGAATACCAATTGATGTTTTTAAAACTGAAATCCATCTCTGGGCCCCTCTTTTAACCAACGTCATGAATAGTGCTAACTCTTTTTGGGCTTATACCAACCTGCACAGAGGCCATAGTGGTCCCTATCTTTAAAAAGGGGGACAGACACGATCCAACATGCTACCGGCCTATTTCACTCCTTGATGCCTTAATGAAGGTAGCTGGTCGTATAATTCTAAAGCGAATTCAACTCTGGGCTGAGGAAGGTAACATCATATCTAACCTCCAGTACGGTTTCCGTACCGGTATGGGAACTATTGAGCAGAGTTTAAACTTGTACCTTTTAATATCCAAGTAAACTCATGCCAGGAAAGGGAATCTTTTTATCACCTTTATCGACCTGAGTTCTGCTTTCGATTGTGTGGACCACAACCAACTATGGTCCACACTATTTGACCTGGGCATTGATGAATCAATAGTCAACTTCATCAAGGAATTATATAGGGGCGCTGGGGCCAGGGTGCGCTTTGGTCAACGAGGTGAGTGTTCGTCAAAATTTTCCATCAAGAGGGGTGTGAGACAGGGGTGCATTTTAGCACCCCTTCTCTTCACCCTATACATAAACTCCATTGGCGACCATCTCAAGGGTTTACAGTACGATTACCCTTCATCTAAGGGCCAGCCTGTCCCCATACTCCTATACGCCGACGACGCTGCCATCATGTCGCAAACCAGACTAGGTCTGCAGAGGGCAGTCTCAAAATTCACAAATTACATGAAAGATAAGGGATTAAAAGTCAATACCACCAAAACATACACTATGGCTTGTGGGCACGGTACCATGAAAGCACCCTGTCCTATATTCCTTGAGGGTAGGAGGATAGAGACAACTGATCAATTCCCCTATCTCGGAATATCATTTGATAGGAAATGCACTTGGCACACTGCAGTAAAAACCAGAAAATTAGCTTTCTCTAGGGAGGTTGGAACATTGCATAGTTTTGCAGCAAAACTTGGGGGCATACCCGTTAAGGAATTGATCTCAATATACAAGGCCAAATGTATATCTACGGCCATTTATGGATCAGGTATCTGGGGTATAAAAAATACCACTTTGATTCAACTAATTGAAAACCAATACCTCAGATATTTGCTGGGGGCTCCCAAATCTTCAGCAAGTTACCTTACTCACATTGAATTGGGTCTACCCTTCATCTCAGATGACATAAAGATTGCGCCTATTCTGTTATGGCATAAGGTGTGGGTTACCCCGGAGACAGCTTTTAACTGTAAATTAATCTCTGACTGTCTTACTCTTGATGGTGTCAGGAATATTAAATGGCTGTCTTATGTGGAAACTTTGATGACCGAGATTGGCCATCCTGAGTTTTTTACGAGACCGTCCAGTATGGAAGTGATTGCCAGGAAATCATTGAAAAAACTGGCTATGGATCATCTAGCTAACAAAAGATGGGCCATAGAAAAACTTAAAAACTCAGTTTTGGCCTTTCAGCAAATCACCACTAAGCCAGGGCCCCAACTGTACCTTGTAAGCGATCTAAACTGCTATTCGAGAATGTTAATATCACGTTTTAGGTTTGGAACTTTTTTCGTATAATCACCTTTCCAACCTGTGATAACTGGTCGAGGGAAATGCCCACCTGCCCTTGTGATGATTCATCTCCCCAATCCAATTTACACTGTATTTTATTTTGTAAATTTTATGCTGTTCCGAGGAGGATTATTCTGAAACCAATCCTCAAAGTGTGGGGCCACCGCTCATGCAGAAAAGCCTTTGTTAGACTGCAACAGTTAGAAAATGAAATTGTGGCACACGCTATATCCAGCTTTTTGAAATTACTGGTCAAGTTTAGGAGCTCAATGTAAAAAAACATTTCTGTACATATCTGTATTTTAGAAGTTTTAACAATTAGTTTTATTAACTTGGAACTCTTTTGATTGTAATAACACTGTCTTTTTTAATGTCCTGAATGCACTTGGCACTTTCTGATTGTATGTTCTTTTTAATCTGTATGCTTTTATGAATTCATCCTGAATATCGAATAAAGCTTTTTTGAATTTGAATTTGACCGTCAGTGTTTTTCTAAAACTCCTATGAGGATGAACCGCCATATACTTAGTTTTGGACGAGTTACTCTCTAATCCTTTATTCCTACAATAGGACCAGAAGGTATCAAATAAATTTTGTAGACCTCTGGGTGTCTGTGATATTAAAATAGTATCATCTGTGAATAACAGTGCTGGCACATAATCCCCACCCAACTTGGGAGAGTCATGCTTGCAGCCCAAGAGGGTGTCCGGAATGCCATTTACATAGAGAGAAAACAATGTAGGTGCCAGCACACAATCTTGCCTGACACCTCTCTTTATATTGATACGCTCAGTCAATTCTCCATTTGGGCCCCATCTCACTCTGGCATAGTTGGCCTCATGCAGCCTCACGATCTGTCCCAAAATTTCCCAAGGAAAACCCATGTCCCTCAGTCTTGTCCACAGTGCGTTTCTGGGGACAAGATCGAAGGCCGTCCTGAGGTCAACAAAAGCCACGTACAGGTGTTTCCTCTTTATTTTAATGTACTTCGAGATTATACATAAAAATCTAAACACCTGGTCAATTGTGCTAATTTTGTCTCAAAAACCTGCTTGGTACTTGGTTAGGGTACTAGTTTTCCCTATCCAAGTACTCAGCCTACTTAAAACTTGTCTGGCAAATACCTTCTGAAGGACATCAATAAGACTAATGGGTCTATAATGGGCCGGATTCATGCAATCCCTCTTTTTAAAGATTGTTACAATCTCGGCACCCCGCCAGAAATCTGGGATAGGGGCACCCATGGCAATATTATTGCAAAGGCAATTAATATATGGGACCCATATCATATTTTCGTGCTTCCATAGATCCCCAGGGATCCTATCCGGTCCCGGGGCCTTTCCTGGTTTTATAGCTTTAATAGCGTCAATAGTTTCAGCCATCATTAACAAAAATAAGCTCATTATTGGCGGGTGAGTATAAATCCGAAAAATGGGAAACCCAAGTATTGGCTTCCGAAAACATATCCCTACTCGGAGTTCCACCTCTGGAGCCTCTAGCAATCAGGCCCCAGAACAGTGCCTGAGCTTTTACCTTGCATGCTTCCAGAAGGTCAGACAATATTTTTTCATCCCAGCATTTATTTGCCGTGGTAATTATATCCTTATAGTACTTGCTTTTCTCCCTTAATGCTAATACATTATTCGTTTTAGCTGCCACTATAAGTTCTTTTTTTGCATTGCTGCAGCCTTTGTCATACCATATATCGCCCTTAGCTACATTTCTCTGGCCGTTTGTTAGTGGCTTGATGAGTTTAGTTAATATTTCACCAAGTCCTAAGGACATGTTTTCATGGATCCGCATAATGGGGATCTCATGTGCTGAGATATTAATATGCGGGAAGATTAAATCTACATATAGATCATACATTTTTTTAACAGTGATGTCATTCCCCAACACTACTGGCCATTTTAGAGATCAACGATTATTAGAAATCAACGGGTCGATGTCGGTATGACAAAGAGAGTCTCTTTCCTTGAGCCGCAAACTAAATAATGACACACTAACCGTCAAACTAAGTGGATAGTGGTCACTTTCGATTCTATTCTCTGCTACAAGGTCTCTTACCATTGTCCATAGTGAGATTGAAACCATTACATAGTCTATGTGACTGTTACAGCTGCCCCGCTTAAATGTTGGCTGGCTAGGGCTATCTGATGGCAAGCGCCCATTGCAGGCACGTAAACCATGCGCAGCGGTCAGTCACAGCAGTTGCGCTGCCGCCATTGAGCATGGCACTGCAGGGCTGGTCTCAATTCCTGGGATGTTATTGGCATTGTCCTCTGGTTCAAAGATGTTTTCCAGGCCTATTATCGGTTCGAATTTGCGATTAAAGTCCCCCCAATAATTATCTAGGTTTTCTGGTCGAGCATAGAGATAATAATATCTAGCTGCTCGATGACTTTTGGCTCTTTATTGGCTGCCAGAGGTCTGCTGTAAACATTTAAGATGCATATATATAACAACATGAAAACTGGTGCTTTTTTCGTTTGTCTGATGAGAGTCGATAGTTGATTGAGTTGGTATGGATGTATTGGTTTGTGAGTGAGTCAGTGACTGATAGAATGAGTGAGTGAATTAGGTGCCATTTATTACTGTTCTTTGTGTCCCTGGGCCGATGTTACATGATTCATAAGTATTTCTTATTAAATGAAGTATGGATTATGCTCTACTTACACCTGATATATATTTTTCTATAAATTTATCTGACAATAAATAATTGAAATACTTTCAGCTGTTCTGTGGGCATTCTCTATTATTGGAACTGTTTGGTCCTTTATATTATTGAGAACCACCTTTTCATGTTGTTATATATATATTTTGCCCTGGTGGGTTGTTCCCCCTCCCTTTATCCTTTTTAGGTTTCAGGGCCCCTCTTTTGTTTTTTGCATCAACATTTAAGATGCAAACTTTTCTTTTGTTGGGCCCTGTGAACCTCACTCCTTGGATATCTGGGCTGTTAGAATCAAACTGCTAAAAATTGAATCCCAGCGTGATTTTACTCCATATTGACAAGACTCCCGCTGGTCTTCCTCTGCTTACAGTAGATACAGGTACACTAAATGATCTGTATCCAACTTTGTAGTGGTTTTCAACTGCCCAAGTTTCTTGGAATAATATAATTTCGCAGTTGTCAATATATTCCTGCCAAGTTGGGTCACTCAGATTTTTTTTTATACCTGCTATATTCCAGGACCCTATTTTAATACTCGGTTCAGCACCCGTGACAGTTATGTTATTGGTCAAGCTAGTATTGATAACTTCTACCGCTTGTGTAGCCACACGCTATCGTACTGGGCATTACTATTTAGGGGGTCGCCTTCTATTATGTCACCCAAATCATCATTCTCCAAAAGGGGAGGATATGCACTCCTCTGTGCTACTCCGTGCATATAACTACTCTCACGGATTCTTTCATTAGTTATTTCAGTAGTTATCGCATCATAGTTAATGTTAATACCCCGATCTAGGCCCTCTCCCACACTGTTTGAAGGGACTGTAGGGTGCAAATTCTTTGATGATCGCCATACTTGTCTCCTGGGAAATTTTTCAATGGTCATTTTACTACAAACACCCTCTATTTTTTCGTCCCCCAGGTCAAGGACTACTGGCCCACTTGATCCTTTGTCACTCAGTCAATCTACTTCTTCCAGCTCGTTTAGCTCCTCAAAACGATTAGTAGTAGGGATTGAAAATTAGTTTTTAAACCCACCCATATTCCTTACTTGTTGTCTTCCAAAGGGGTTATAATTTACTAATTGCCCGGGAGTAGGACGATAAAAGTAGCTCAAGTCACAAGTGTATATGCCACTGTCATTTGGGTGGAAATGATCACAAATACAGCCCACTACCCGCCTATCCCTGAAGTTGACAATGATGGAGTCCCCAGCTATATCCTTTGGTCTTTGCCCCACCCAGCTTACCCTGTGGGCATACAAGATTTCCCCATCAATATTACTTGGTAGGGGTCTATTCTTGTTTAATCAAAAGGTTACCTTATTTTTAATTTCTGGGTAGGTTTCTATTTTGTCATTCTTTAGCTATGGGACACCAGTGAGTACCACGACATATGGGAAGGAATCCGTTGGCAGATCAATACGGGCTAGAGATGGTTTATTCTTGGAATTGTTAGAGATTTCCTTATTTGCCACTGGAGTATCCCTGTCCTGCCTCACAGAACCTTGCTCATTTCTCTCCCTCTCCTCCATCGCCCCTCTGGAGCTTCTCTCTGGATCACGTGCCATGTTTTCAGGGGCTTTAGCCATCTGTGCACTACTAATGGGAACCCCAGCGGTTATATTAGCTGGAGTCTGAATTGGTGGTAAAATAGCTCCAACTACAGGTGTTTTCGACGTAGTTACTTCCCCCGTATTGTCACTTGGCATACGATTGATCAAGCCCTTCAACACATCTGAATTCCCTAGAACAATCTGTTCAAGTCTCTCAAGCCTCACTAATTATCCTTGTCCTCTCTACAAGAGGTAAAATTAACGACTTGGTCAGTTGTTCTATTTGGGCCATAAAACCATCGAAAGATTCTTGCGATGGTATAGGTAGGTCAACCACCTTAGGAATAGGGGGTAGTAAAAAAGGGGTAGTTGGCAATACCTGAGGGGGAAGAATGTTAACTTGAGCAGTTGCATGCTCTTCTGCTATGTTTGCCACTTTAGAGGTTTTTGTTATCTTAGGGCATCTCCCCTTGTGAACCCCCACTCCCTGCTTCCTCTTAGCAGAAGTGGTTTGTCCTGTGGTTTGCTTTGGTATTTGGGTTTTTGAACTACTGTTCGCACAGGACCTTATAGAGGAACGTAGTTTAGCAGGGTTCGATACTTCCTCTATGGTTGGGGAATTTGAAAGTACAGGAGGGCTAGTTTAATTTGACGCTGGGATATCTGCTGAGCTCTCTTCCACATATTCAGTGTCATCTCCCTCATTAGTGTGGACTTTGTTATTTACTTTCTCATCTAACTGATTTGGGGAGATAGCCAACATTAAAGACCCTAGAGAAGATCGCCTTGCATACATTGGTTCAAGGGAGAGGCGACGTTCTGTCAGGGCTATTTCATGCTCAAGTACAGATGCTGCCCTAGTAATAAATTAATCTAGTGTCCCACTTATAGTTCCCCCCACAGCAGCCCTCTTCCCCTTCCCTACACGTGCCCCCATTACACACTCCAACAATAAGTTACCCAACAGTCTCAATGCAGAAATCCACAAGAAAGGCAGAGTAATTTCTTACCGTTCTGGAATTGTTCGGGAGTGGCCCAGCCCAGCCTCCTCAGGGCTACGACAGGCGCGGACGGGCCCGCCCTTGGCCCGGGCTTTGCCTGGGCAGCGCCCGGGCCCTCCCGCGCGCATGCTGCGGGAGCCCGAGCATCCTTATAAGCGCCTCCTGGCGCGCTGGTCTGTCAGCGGCATGCGCGGCAAGTGTGGTGCAGGGGACGCTGGGAGGTGTAGTTTGCCTCCCCTCCGGCGTCTCTCTGCGCGTAGATGGCCCCCAGTGACTCTCGGTGGTGGCGGCTAGATCATTGGCTTGTCCATTATGCCCCAGAAGGTAAGGACAAGCTGGTGACTCTTGGCGGTGTCGGCAAAACAGAAACGAGCTCCCGCGCCGCGGGAGCCCAAGCGTCCTTTTAAGCGCCTCCTGGTGCGCTGGTCTGTCAGCGGCGTGCGCGGCGTGTGCGGCACAGGGCACACTGGGAGGTGTAGTTTGCCTCCTCTCCGGTGTCTACCTGCGCGAAGATGGCCCCAAGTGACTCTCGGCGGTGGCGACTAGATCGTGGGCTTGTCCAGTATGCCCCAGAAGGTAAGGACCGGCAGGTGACTCTTGGCGGTGTCGGCAAAACAGAAACGAGCTCCCCAATGCACGTTTTAAGATGGGGCCCCTTTCGGCTTCACCTTAGTCCTTCCCCGCTGTTTGACTTTCCCTTACAAGTAGGGTGGCTCACACACTGTGGGTACGCTTTGCAATCTCCCATAGACACGGAAGGACTTTGATCCTTGTAAGTTTCACTCAGCGGTTTCTCTTTGCGATAGGACTCTATATAGATGTGGTGACTCGCAGTCTTTAAAACTTAACATTGGGCGCTGGTTATTTTCTGTTCCTTAATAATCACACATGCACGTTTCTGTTCTCAGTGCACCAGGCTTGGCGACCGGCTTCTCGTATCCGGCCATCAGCATTTCACTCCCTTTGTTTTCTTCTACTTTACACTACCATGTGCAGGTAAGCAGTCGTTTCAACCGTAATGCATTTTCACATGTCCAATCCCTCCTGGATTGACTACCGTTTTTAACACCTGGGTGTACCACATATCTTTACGCTATGACACAGCGCTCCTCCTCGGGATATAAGGAACAGGTTAGTACTTCCACAACTTTACTGCATGCTTATTGCTCAATTTCCATTTTTTACTATAATATCATCTTGTTGCTAAATTTAGTCTGTTTCCTCATTGTATCTTTGCTGATTATTTTTAGATAAGTGGCCCCTGACGAAGGGCTTGGACAACCTGAAATGCATTGGGACTCTGAAATGCATGTTTTGATTTCCCTGTGAATTATACGACATCAACACATCATGGATTGATATGAACAATTGAATATCAATGATCTATGCATATTAACATTTTAGGCTTACACCATTTTTTGGGTTAAACCATTTGGACTCAGTTTAGTGTTGATCATTTCTAACCCACATTTCAGTGGGCCTTTGCTGTGTGCAGGGGGACATCCCCTACACAGGTGACGCTTGTCCATTTAAAACCCTTTACTTATCTTAAAGTTAGAATCTCTAATTATCTTTATTCAGTTTAGTGAGTTTACAGAAATATACAATATATTTGGATAAAAGCCAGCATTAGAAAAATAAACAATCGCAACATTTCAAAACGCTGTACCAACTATACCATACGCCAGATCGCATAGCACAGTGGGGTGCAACTTCAGGGATTAGCTGTTGGCGTTGTAATGCTCTGGCCGCAGATAGTATCCACATTTTTGCACTCTGTCCCAAATTAAGGCCTTTATTAAAGGGTATTGAGGATTTTATGGCCCATACACTTGCTTTAAATGTGACTCTAACACCGACTGTAATTATGTTAGGAGTCAGGGGCTGTGAAGGTGTTCATAGCGAATTTTTATTTGTAGCGATGGCGGTCCTCAGGTTGATGATTGCTAGAGTTTGGTTGGATCCCCTTCCCCCGGGTTTACAGCAGTGGATTGCCTTATTATTGGGGACGTTTAACCTTGAAAAGGGTATATTTGTGAAGAAAGGTAAAAGGATAAAAAGGTGGGGAAGAAAAATTTGGGAACCGGTACATCGTTGGAAGGAAAGGTCAAATGTAAACGTAGACTGATGTATTATTAACTTGTTTAATGGTTTTCCTTTTATTTCCTTTTTCTCTTTTTTATATCGAAGGTTATGTTTAGTATCAACATGTTTTTCTTGATAGTAACTTTGGTTTATTATATGTATTAAGCTATCTGTACTCTGTGTTATGTGTGTGCCAGAAAAACTCTTTGTTTTACAATAAAAATATTTAAAAAAAAAAAAAAAAGAAAAATAAACAGTGCCCAATAAAGAAACCTCATATGCTAACCAAAGACATATTTGAAATAGAACCCATAAAGAGTTCCTCTGGAGAAGAGTGAGCTAACTTCTCATAAAGATTAGTTCCGAAAACTCAGCCGAGTTCTCTACAACTGCAGTACAAACTGTAAAATAAAAATGCAATCCTTGCAGTAGCATTGATCACTAATAATCCAAACGTCATCACTTCAGGGAAATAGCTAAGGATGTCAACTCTCCATAAAGAAGAGTCTCAGGGCAGGACAGATCCAGCAAGAGGACCACATGAGAAGTTGAAGGAATAAACAAGTTGGGTATGGGTATTACATGCAAGACAGTGACGATGTGGAAAATGTATGCTAACTAGCTAGGAACACTCATTAATATAGGTTCATACTTTCATAACAATTTTGTGGGCGTCTTCTGTCGATATGCAATGAAGATAAAATTGACGAGGTGTTGTTGTCAGTCATTCGATGCTTCTTCTTCCAATTCCCACAGTCTGTACTCTTGTCATCATGATTGATACATATTATTAAAGCACTTGTTACATAAGGGAAGGTTCTCATGATAACCCTCTGACCTAAGCTAAAGGATGCACTGTAAGCTTGATGTGTGAACAATGGCTAGTTAGTAATATGAAAGCAACTATCAATGCTATTCAGAAGCAGAATTCATAAAAGTATTTAAATCATCATTTAATATAAGCAGTTTCAATAAGCTCTTTGTATTCCAACATATGATCTAACATGGTGTGAGGAGCTGGATGAACACAATGTTATAGTCAGCCTATTTCTAAAAGATGTCACAAATGCTAAGCAGTTTTACTAAATGTCATATTCATGTACTTGTGAGCAAGATTAGAGTGAAAAGACTTTTGGTCCTCGTTATTATACATGTTAATAAATGGTAGCCTGGTGCAAAAATGTATAAACCCACATTAATTTGCTAGCATTCTAAGAGCATTCTCAATCCTACATATAATTTAACTAATATATTTCACAGTTTGTTAATAGGATTCTAAACATTATACGTTTGCAATTTTTGCCTATGAGTCATTTTCTAACAAACATTTCGGCAGCATTTTTAGCATTCTAAAGTGCAATTTTAACACATTGAGTAAGTTGGTTTTCTAAATTCATGCTCATTTCTCTCAAACTTCCTTCCTTTTGATGATGTAAATCATCATCATATTTTGGTTTCACTTTCAAATTCGAATCTAATAGGTGGTTTTGTTCTCAAGTGTATTTCAGCTTTTCCTTTGTATTCACCTTGTATGTTGTAATGTCTCTATATAATAGTCATTCATTATCCCCATTAAACCCATGTCCTTTTTGACACGCTTTCGTTGGTAAGGATTCTGTCTTTTGCACAATAATTATTTACAGCGCAGATATAAGACATACAGGAGCATTAAACATACACCTAATATTAGTATAGACATTAAAACAACTTTTAATATTCATTTTCCAACTGCCAAGAACCAATTACCAATTTTGTTTCATCCCTTCCCAAAATTCTCATACAGACTTATGTTTCCAATTTCTGCAATTCGGGTCATGGATGTCTAAAGCAAGATGATCTTGTAAAACCATAGACTGCATAGCAATTAATTCTGTGTTAATTAAAAGTAAAGCTCCAGATGTGGTAGTTGTCATTTTATCCACTACCGTTGCTAGCTTACTCCTCTTTTCTTCATTTAGTATTACTCCTACTGGTGGTATCACAGCTCCAAAAATGTCTCCCACTAATGAAGCTTCGTCTTCTGTATTGCGTTTACGTCTGTGTGACGGTGCTAGAGTTAAAGTTTCTATGCTAGTCACGTGATATATTTTTTTTGGATTAATATGCCTAGATAGTATGTTCCTTCCTAATCAGCAGGGAGCAGAAAGTAAGCATTTTGTCCACATATAAATATAACCCACAAATCACATATCCGTCTCCTTGTAAAATTTGCCAAGTTCCCACTAATAATTTGAACTAATGTTTGCAACTATTAGTCCCTACATGTCTTGATAATGATTGTATTTGTCTTTTAAAAAAGCAAACTTTCCCTGTATGTCGACTGTCCAATCTAAGTTTCGGGTCTATCAAGTTCTTCCTAAATTCGTTCTCCTCCTTCCTCCATGCGTTTTCTAACACATCGCACTTTTTGATCTGCAATCTTTGTTATGTTCATATCAGTTTCCTCTAGGGCATATAAATGTAAGCTTTTTCTTTGGGATTCATTAAGCAGGTCAAATTATTTTTATAAGCTTCTACGCTATTTATAGGTAAATGCGGGAAGAAATAATGCCAAGCTGTGTCCATTGTTTTCCTTTGCGAGTGTAAATTCATGCTTTCTTTTAAGAGCACTTGTGACAACACTAAATCATAATTCTAATATAAATATTCTAAATGTCCTCGCCTATATACTAGTGAAAGAAAAATACTACAAGAGACCGAATAAGACATAGGAAGATGATAGTAGGTGACTTCTTTGGCAACTAAAGAGGCAAATGGGTACAAACGTAGCAATACTTAACATTTAAAGCATGTGTGTATTCTTACACTAATCTAGAGTAAACATTGGTGGAATAATCCTCCTTCTTGAAATGTGTTATGTTAAAGAGTTTATACCGCGCACGAACACCGAAACGGTTTCTTGGCGCTCATAACAGACATATCGAACCAGGGCAGAAGGTTTTACTCAAAGGCCGCTTTGAAAAGGTAGGTTTTTAAAGTTTTTCGGAACAGCTCATAAGAGGGGCAGTGACGAAAGGAAGAAGGGAGGGAGTTCCAAAAGGAGGGGCCTAAGAAAGAAAAACGCAATCCGCCGTGTTTTTTGCGGCGGATAGATGGGATGCATAAAAGATTGTCAGCAGAAGATCGTAGGTTGCGGGTTGGGAGGTATCGCTTTAACTTGGAGGAGATGAACTCAGGGGCGTGGATATGAAGGGATTTGAATATGGTGCAGCCAAGTTTAAAAGAGCACCGTTTCGCCACTGGAAGCCAGTGGAGACTCCTCAAGAGGGGGGAGACATGCTGGTGTTTAGGTTGGTGGAACACCAAGCGAGCGGCCTGGTTCTGAATTAACTGGAGTTTTTGAAGCTGGCAGGATGGAATCCCCACATACAGGATATTAGCAAAGTCAACCCTGGAGATGACCAAAGCCAGTATGACTAATATGAGTGCCTCTCTGGTTAAAAATCGGCAGATCTTGCGGATCCTGCGTAGCTGGAAAAAGCAGGATGATGTTACTGCCGAGATTTGAGATTTCATAGATAAATCCTCAGAGATGATCACCCCTAGGCTTTTCACAGAGCTGACCGGGCGAGGGGGAGGGCCAAGAGGAGGGGGCCAGAAATTGTCATCCCACGGATTAGTAGGGCCACCCACCAGAACAAGCTCCGTCTTAGACGGGTTCAGCTTGAGCTGGCTGTGAGCCATCCAGTCGGAGATGAATAACATGGTGGTTTGAAAATTGGAGCAGGAGGAAGGTGAGTAATCCAAAGGGAAAATCAGTTGTAAATCATCTGCATAATTGTATATTGTGGCTGGGGAGTGACAAAGGGAAACCAAAAGTGGTTGCATGTATAGGTTAAAGAGAAGAGGGGAAAGAGCTGAACCCTGGGGAACACCACAAGTGAGGGGGAAAAAGGGAGCAGAGAAAGTAGAGAGGTGGACTGCCTGGGAGCGACCTTGTAAAAAGGATCGAACCCAATCAAGGGCAATGCCCCGGATACCGGCGTTGCTGACACGGTCGATCAAAATAGAATGATCGACCGTGTCAAAAGCTGCCGACAAGTCCAACAGTACAAGGGCTTGGGAGATGTTATGATCGGCGCCGGTTCTAAGAGTATCCATGACAGCCGCGATCACCATCTCTGTAGAATGTAGGGGGCGAAAACCAGCCTGTTGGGGATCCAAGAAAAGAGAGGTCTCTGTAAGAGTTTTAGTAAATGTGACATCTCTAATATTCTGGGCATATACATTTGCAACATTATTTCTAGGAGTTTCTAGATCAGGTGTTAGAAAAAGTATTTTCTACACTATAGAAATCATGATAATTGTTACTACAAAAATCACACACATAATGCATGTACAATGCCTTCTAATGAAACATATATTTCTGTGTCAGTAGTTAGCCTTAGAGGAAATCAGTTGCTTGTTTGTTTTCTTACTCTTCTTGGAAGTTCCCTAATAGACAATCCTTAATTCTACTTTGTTTTCTTCTAAAAGGTAATCCCTATTTCTTTTGTAACTTTCTTCTTGGGCCCAGGTTAGTCTTCTGTAAAACAAATAACTAAAATAACAACCAACTAATATTCACAGCTCATAGTTGTTCTTCTTGATCGTCGGATCTCATCTTGATTTTCAATGTAAACTGTAAAGCACAATGAATTATTTTGTTTTCAGGGAGGTTCTAACAGTTCAGCATTCAGCTTGCACAGATCTTCCAAAGTCACATTCAATGCTGTATTCACGTCGGATCTCATCTTGATTTTCAATGTAAACCGCAATGAATTATTTTGTTTTCAGGGAGATTCTAACAGTTCAGCATTCAGCTTGCACAGATCTTCCAAAGTCACATTCAATGCTGTATTTACGTAGCACGACCATTCAGGTGCAGAATATCTTTGGCTGGGTACTCAACTCCTTGTGGATCGTCTCAGGACTTGATAATTAGGGTCAAGTGAGTTTTCTTCTTCTGTCTCACTTTCTTAAGGCACTATTTCTGGAATTTGTGCTGTGGACAGACTTCTCTTTGGCCATTCTTTGCTAGAACTTTTTGGCCACTCTGTTTATAGATAACCACAAAATCAATTTTGTTAATAATTTTAGCTATCGAGGTATTTTATTTGACCACAATTCTACATGGGCCCAAGCGGTCCAAATGAGAAGACTTGCTTTTATAAAAACAACCGCTGCTCTATACAACTTCTCAAAGAAACTAGGTACAAGGCCCCCGCAAATATTGATACAAATTTACAGAGCTAAATGTATATCTACTGTGATGGATTATGGGGGCACTGTAACGTTCAACCCCTCCAGTTGATAGAAAACCAATTTTAAGACATATATTGGCACTCCCTAGAAGCTCATCATCATATGTCTGCCATGCAGAATTGTGTGTCCCATTTTTAACAGATATAATTAAAATAGAGCCAGTGATGCTGTGGCACAGGCTGTGGACAAACAAGGAAACTCATGTAAATCAAGATGTTTTTAAGGATGTAATGGGAATGACCGATGTAATGAATCCGAAGTGGTTAAGATATGTTCGAGATTTTTTGGTTGATTTAGGTTATCTTAATTTTTATAATGACCTGTGTACCATGAGAGTGATATCTAGGAAAGAGCGAAAAGAAAATGTATGGCACTACTAGAATCACGACGACTATCAAAAGAACTAGTATAGCCAACCGTGGTGCACCATCAATTGACAATGATTACATATAGCATGCAGCCCTACCTTATTCTTGTACCCAGCCAATACGAAAGATTACTGTTAGCAAGATTTAGATTAGATATTTTCAGATTAGATTCTTGTTTATAGTAATTGAATAAAGCTTTTCAATCAATCACTCAGCTTGTCGACATTTTCTTTTCGTTTTGGAAACTGTTCCCCTAGTTGGACTTTGTTCTTCTCAGTGGGCCCGATTCACAGAATGAACTTAAGACTAAATCCTAAACTTACTACTATTTGGTATTCACAGAATGCACTTACTACTTTCGGGATTCACAGAGTGAACTTACTACTTTCGGGATTCTCAGAATAAACTTACTACTTTCGGTATTCACAGAATAGATTTAAGACTACTAACTCTAAGTCCGAAATCGGGGAGTAAATTCCGGCCCGGAGGCGGAGCTTACGGCCCGGAGGCGGAGCTTCCGGCTCGGAGGTGGGGCTTCCGGCTCGGAGGTGGGGGTTTTTGCCATGCTGAAATCTCCAACTCTGGGCCGCAAGCTCCGCCTCCGGGCCGCAAGCTCCGCCTCCGGGCCGTAAGCTCCGCCTCCGGGGCGGAATTTACTCCCCGATTTCGGACTTAGAGTTAGTAGTCTTAAATCTATTCTGTGAATACCGAAAGTAGTAAGTTTATTCTGTGAATCCCGAAAGTAGTAAGTTCACTCTGTGAATCCCGAAAGTAGTAAGTGCATTCTGTGAATACCAAATAGTAGTAAGTTTAGGATTTAGTCTTAAGTTCATTCTGTGAATCGGGCCCCTTGTTCTTTGTTAATTCAGTCTTTCCTTCTTCCTTACTGGAAACTTTGATCCCAATTTGCTTTATTTCAGGCACTTGCTCTTGTCTTTCGTCTTCATTTCTTACTTCTCCTTGTGCTTCTGTTTGTACTCCTGCTTGCCCTCCTGTACGTGCTACAAGCCAGATTGGTATCTCTACAGGTGGTGCAACCACTAGTGCTCTTCTTTCAGCATCATAGACCAAGAACAATTTCTCTGGACTTCTCACTATTCTGGTGTGTGTGGCATAAATCCAGTTTGGTACTCTGGCACATTTAACAGCAGTGTTTGTCATGACCAAGATTTGGTAGGGGCATTTACATCTGGGTTCAATAAAAGTCTTCCAAACGTACTTCTTGACAACAACCCCATATTCGGGGTTTAGGTTGTGGCACTGTTCGTGATGAGGATCTAGTGTGGCAGCTGACACCTGATGAGAGTCAGAACAAACCACATCAGTGAGGGCCTTGCAGTAGTGCATATTCATATCATCAATGATATTCACTAAGGCTTTGGTTGGAACGGCAGGTAACCTCATAGCTCTTCTCATGAGTATTTCATGTGGGGATAGTCCTGACTTTTTATCTGGAATGCATCGAGCACTCATCAGTAACAATGGTAATGCATCTGGCCATTTCAGTGATGTTGAAGCACATACTTTTGCCAACCTGGACTTTATTGTTCATTGTTTAACTATGCATGATGGTTCTGGTCTGTAACTTCAATGTAACTTGTGTTCAATCTATAATGCAGCACCTAGCATGTTCATCACTTAGTTATTGAAGTGTGTCCTTCTATCTGACTCAAGGAGGACTGGCATTCCGGACCTAGGTATGATTTTTTGCACTAACAATACTGCTACAGTGAGACTGTAATTTTTTCATGTTGGGTAGGCTTCCACCCATTGAGAGAATACACAGATAATCACAAGGATATGTCTCAGCCCATTTTGAACAGGCATCTTGATAACATCTTTCTGTAGTCTGTTGAGCCACATGATCTTCCTAGGTGTGGGCTTCTGACTGGTGTTTTTCCCTACATTCAGTTGTTGACATTTGACACATTTTCTACAGTTTTCATCAGCAATCATTTAAAATCTTGGATTAAACCAACTCTGTTTGAAAAGCCTAACCATCACATCTTTCCCTAAATGTGTGTATCAGTGGTAACGCCTAGCCATTGGAAACAGCATGTTGTCTGGTAACATTGGCTCTCCATCTCCTTACATCCAAATGTAATTAGCATTTTTTGTGAAACCTGCTCTGATCCATCCATTCTGTTCAGTTTCCATCACATTTTCCTGTTCTCTCTTTAATTATTCGTAAATATCAGTTATTTCCATCATCATTGCGAAAGCACTTTTGTCATCAGATTTGCAAGTTAATCCATCTTTTACTGAAAAACCTTAGTTTATTGTGTAAGCTAAAAAGGCACATTGCCTCGTTACAGAGTCAGAATATTGATTGCCAATGGTAACGTATTCACTGCCTATTTGGTGACGTGGGCCTTTCACCACAGTCATTTCTATTTCTGATTGGAAATTCTGCGTTAGTCAAAAACCTCTCTGCATACATAATTCCCCAAAATCATGCACTACACCGATACCATATTGACTGTCTGTAAAGATAATGACTCTCAATTGGACAGTTAAACTGCAGGCTTGGGTAAGCGCAATCAATTCAGCAACTTGTGTGGAGAAAACTAGTTGGAGCCAGGAGGCTCAAACAGAGGTTCATCCTTAATGTCTGAACGTGGTTTTCTGGTACCATTACCATTAAAGAATGCCACATCAATATATTTTTTATTTTTTCCAGTCTCACTCTCACCACGGCAACTGCGTTCAAGGAGAAGGGGAGTCCTGATGCTACAGGATCAAGGGTAGTAGAGAAATAAGACACAGGTCTTTGGGCTCCTCCATGCATCTGTGTTAACACCGAGAATGAGCAATCATCTCTTTCGCTGCAAAATAAAGTAAATTATTTTGTATAGTCTGGCATTCCTAGAGCTGGGGCATAACACAATTTATCTTTCAGCCCTAAGAACGCTTTGCTGCATTCATTGTCCCAAGGGATTGGATCCGCCACATCTCAGTGTGTCAGCCTCAGTAGGGGCTACACTGTTAATGAAAAATATGGCATCCGTTCTTGACAATAGCTAACCATTCTCAAAAACAGCCTGAGGTCTCTCTGGGTTCATGCTAGATCCATTCGTAAAATGGCTTCTACTCTCTGTAGAGACACCTTCCTTTCTCCATTCATGATAATGTGTTCCACACAATGAACTTTTTGACAGTACTGCAACTTACCTGGAAACAAAATGTGTCCATTTCTGCCAGGTAATTCAATAATGCAATGCGGCAATTTTTGCAAGCTTCTTGCGTATCTGAATCTAGCAGCAGATCGTCAATATACTGGATTAAAACTGAGAAGCTGATTCACTTGGCATTTGCAGGGACTTGAGATTTTTCTTTAGAGTTTGATTGCAAATTGAATGATTTTCTGTATACCCTTGAGGGACACGCCATCACATGAATATTTCTGTTGGGACACAAATGAAAATAAGAACTGTCTGTCTTCATGCAGGGGCACTGAGAAGAAAGCCTTACAGTAATCAATTACCGTAAACCATTCTGCAGTACAGGGAATTTGCAAAGCACAGTAGCAGGGATTGGGACAATGGGACAACAAGGCACCACAGTATCATTTATTGTTATAAAATCCTGCACTATTCTGTATTTTCCATTGGGCTTTTGAATACCCATAACAGGTGAATTACAGGCATTGACAATTAGTTCTCTCAGAAAGCCTTGCTGAAGCATGTCTTTAATTATGGTTTGTATCCTAGCATTTATCTCAGCTGACATTGGGTAAGATGGCCTTTTCTGAAAAACTGCATTTGGCTTTATTTGGATCCATACTGGTTATTCACCTTTTATGAGTCCTATTTCCTTGCCTGTAAAATCCCAGATCTACAGCATTTACAGTAGATCAGAGATCTCCTTGCAATTCAGTAACAGTTAGCAAAGTAAGCATTGCTGTGTCAGCATAATCTTTTCAATCAATTTGAAATTGACATCCTCATCATGAGTCTGAAATGCATCACCATCCGGTGTGCAATAAGTTGTGCAATTTAGTTTACATAATAACTCCTTTCTTAATAAACTGACTGGGCGTGAATCACAAACCACAAAATGATGTTTTTCTTGAAAAGTCCCTTTTCTGACTGGAACTTCTTCTGAAATTGGATTTGACATCTCTTTATTGGTAACCCCAACTACGTGGATTTTTATTCCTGGGAGAGATACGTCTGTGACTTCCAAGGTTCTAACTGTGGATCGGGAAGCTCCTGTGTCAAAATCAAAAATGACACTTCATGACCATAGATGTTTGAATCTACATATGGGCCACTTTGGTCTACCTCTAGGACTGCGACAAGTGCACATTCCTCTTCCTCTCTCAGACACCGTCATTGTGAATTATCAGAACTGACCTCATCAAATTCAAATGAAGGAAATTGCCCTAACACATCCTTTGAATTTGTGACATTGCATGTTGACCTTGATTTGGGTTTGATTTCTGCAAATAGTTTATTTTCATTCTGGGATTTCCCATTTGACCCAGTATAACAGGTATTATTTGGGTTTGCATTCTTAAAACTCTCTTTTCTTCTTGCCCTGCTGCCCCTCTTTCCCTCCTTAATGCTTCCCTCTCTACTGGATCGGTCCCTTCCTCATTTAAATCTGCTATTGTTTCCCCCATTCTTAAAAAACCTGGTCTTGACTCCTCCCTCCCTTCTAACTTCAGGCCCATTTCTCTCCTTCCCTACCTTGCTAAAATTCTGGAATCTTATGTTACTTCTTGTCTCTCTACTTATGTTGAGCAGAACCAACACCTCGCTTCTCACCAAGCAGGCTTTCGCTCGGGTCATTCGACCGAATCCGTGGTGCTCGCCGTTCTCGACGAGCTAAAAGCCAAGGCCGACACTAATTCTCCCCAAGCCTTGGTTCTCCTCGACCTGTCCACTGCGTTTGACACGGTCGACCATAACATTCTTTTAGACGGTGTCAGCGCAGCGGGCATTAGAGGTACTGCCCTTTCCTGGATCACGTCCTTTCTAACAGGACGTTCACAAGCTGTTCACCTCCCTGGCTTTTCTTCCCCTCCCCTCCCGGTGCCCTGTGGGGTTCCCCAAGGTTCCTCTCTCTCTCTCCTCTTCTTTTCAACCTTTATATTCACCCACTTATCTCTTCTCTTCGTCAGCCGGGGGTCTCGGTGTTCAACTACGCAGATGACCTCCAGCTTGTCTTTGACCTTTCTTCTCCTTCTCACTCCCTATCCTTTTTCCGTTCCACCTTGGTTTTTATCGCTGGGTGGATGGGCGCCAATCACCTCAAGCTCAATCCAGATAAGACTGAGCTTGTTCTGACTGGCGGCTCATCCAGCCCTTGGTCCTCTGCTTTCTGGCCCCCCTCCCTCGGTCCCCCTCCCACCCCGGTCGCCTCTGTAAAAACCTTGGGCATCAAGGTCAGCCAGGACCTGTCCATGCACGGCCAGGTCAGCGCTGTCGTATCTTCCTGTTTTCTTTCTCTTCGGTTGATCCGAAAAATTTCTCGTTTCTTTTCCCTTGAATCTCTTAAAATTATCATTTCTGCCCTCATCACTTCCCGCCTTGATTATGGTAATAGCTTGTTCGTGGGCATTCCTGCCTACGAAACCCGCCGCCTTCAAGCAATCCAAAATCAGGCTGCCCGACTCATCTTTCACTTGCCCAAAACTTCTCACATTACTCCTGTTCTCAAATCCCTTCACTGGTTACCTATCCCGCAGAGATCTTTGTTTAAATTAGGGTGCTTTGTTTATCGGGCTCTTGATCGCTCGGCACCGGCGTTCATCAACTCCCTCATTTCCTCCTACACCCCTGTCCGTACTCTCCGTTCATCCTCTTCTGCCCTTCTCACAGTCCCCCGCTTCCGCAAAACTCGCACTGGTGGTTCCAGATTTTCTGTTCTTGCACCCCGGTTTGGGAATTCCCTCCCTCTTTCTATGCGTTCTTTTCCCATCTTTTCACACTTCCGTAAAGCACTTAAAACATTCTTGTTCGCTTTGGCCTACCCCTGTTAATATCCTTCCTAGCCTTGCTTGTTCTGTTCCCTAGACTTCTCAGCGCCAGGAAGCCGTTTGGCCATCGTGCGCTCTATAAATAATTTCATTCATTCATTCATTCATTCATTCATTCATTCGTTTGATTCTGCATTGGATTTTGCATTTGTTGTACATGCATTCTCTGACCTGTCATTCCCTGAGAATTCTGTGCATGTCCTGAAATAATGGGATTGAATTGACATGCTAATTTCAAATGCCCGATCCTATTGCAAATGTGACAGGCATAAACTTTCCTTAAGGCAGCCAAATCTATTCCAGATCGCTCACCTGTCGGAACACCTCTACTTCTTCCATGGAACATTTGCATGCCGTTTGGATTCGCTGCAAACCCAGTTTGTGGAGCAACAACTCCCTGCATCATACACTGACTTTCAGCCAATGATGGATTTTGAAACCCTTTCTAAGCTAACTTCATTTGAACCCTCTCAATATCCCCCAGCACTCAACCATTCCCTCTATTTATGTTTCTTCAGATTTTCACCAACCTTCACCTTTACCTAGAACCTTTAAAATAACTAATTACATCTCACCTCCATTAGAAGTGACATCAGGGACACCCCTATACAAAACCATCACTAGAAGCAACAACAACGGTCCACCCTTAATACCTAATCTCCGACCCTCCTCAATCCCACATCCTACCACCACTATCCCCATACCCACTCCCCCTCAGCCCTTTCCCAACCGCCAGAGAAATTCACCACAACAAGTCTATCCTAGCGAATCAACCACTCTAACCTACCACACTGCAGTCACAGTCAGCAACCCCCCCCAGAAAAACTAGCCCCATCCCCAGCCCTCTCTGTGTGCCGATTCATCCTCCCCCTCTTACCAATCTGAACTAAACTCTCTCAAAACCGAGATGAAACTGACATCCCGGAGCTGGCCTGGCGGGGGCAATCCACCCGCCATCCTCACCTAAATGACCCCCCGCCATATTAGTATGGCGGGGGGGACCGCGGTGGACGGAAAGACCGTCCGCCGCTTTTCTGCCCTGGTCGCCTTGCGACCGGAGCGTAAAAGGTCTAATATGGTGGCGGTGTCTAATAGGCACCGCCAGCCATATTAGCATGGGCTTGTTTAGATGCCTTTCCATGGCGGCGATGTCGCGCCAGCAAGGCTTGCGCTCTTCACTTTGGGGGACCCCTGCGGGCCCCGAGAGTGAAGGAGAGTTGGGGGGTGATGAGAGTTGGGGGTGTACATGGGGGGTACCTGTGGTACCCCCCTGCATTTGCATAAAAAAAGCGGCAGGCACCGCGCGGTGCCTGCCGCTTTGTTTATGCAAATGCATACGTGCATTTTTAGCATTGTGGCGGGCGGTGCTGAGAGCACTGCCCGCCACAATGCTAAAAATGCAGGATGCACCCGTCACAGTGGCAGGCGCATCCTAATACCCCCACGGGACCCACTAACCGATAGGACTTCTAATGACCCCCTAAGTCTCTAGGAAACCCCTACTTGCCCCATCTCAGATAAGGGAGAATTCCGTATTATCCCAGTTCCCATCAACCCAGACAGAACATCCCAACCGAATCACAGAACAATAAATCTGAATAACATCCAATCTATAACCACTACCTTCGAAATACATGAACCTTCACTAGAGAATGCCTCAAACCAAATCTCCTGCCTCCTAATAAACTGCCTCTCAGCCCTAACACATGCCTCTGACTTTGCCGACCTCATTCTGTACTTGAAAATGGACATAACCATCCTCACGGAAACTTGGCTCACAGAATCATCCTCGCCATGCCTAGACCTTCTCGTCCCCACCAAACTACAACATCATAAGACTAGACATCACGAAAAAGGTGGAGGCATTGCTTGCATACATCGATTCGACATCACCATCTCAACATTTTATTTCAAACCCCTGGAGTTTTGTGAATACATCAGGATCCACTTAAAATTTTCTGATAACAACCCCCAGAAACATTCATAATCTCTACCATTCCTCGGGTAAGAACATTGCTTTCACAGACCAACGTATGGAAATCATTACAACGACACCTCATTCCAATTACATATTCCTCAGAGATTTCAATCTCCACTGGGAAGACCCCCTAAGCAAGCAGGTAAATGCTATCAAAGTCTTCCTAACAGACCATTCCCTGATCCAAGCCATCTCAAAGCCCACTCACTCCAAAGGTGCTACACTTGATTGGATCATTTCTAAAGAAAAAACGATTGTATCTATCTCAATCACCCCTTGTGACTGGTCGGACCATCAAATTATTACCTTCCAAATTCACTCCGTTAGAAAAAAAGGATCACTGACATAATATCGACGCCCAAAATATCGAGATACAAAAATATCGAGGTTAAAATATCGAGGGACAAAATATCTACTGCCTGTCTTCAAACAGGTAAGTACTAAAATATCGACTCCAAAATATCGACTTAGAAAAATATAGACTGTCAAAATATCAATTTTTTTAAATGTCTTAAAATTAAGTTAAAAATAATATATATAAATATATTTAATATAAACTTAGAAATAATTATTAAATAAATGTAATATTAATAAATAATTAATATAAAGTAAAAAATTATATCACCAAAAATAATACATATATATATATATATATATATATAAACATATTATTAAATAAACATATTAATATAATATAATTTAATTTAATTTAATTTCATTAAATTAATTTAATTTAAATTTAATTTTACTTTATTTTTACACTGTACCCCTGTACCCCAAAAACCCAAAACTGACCCTGAACCCTAAAAATGCCCCTTTTCCCAAAAACTAAAAACTGACCCTGAACCCTAAAAATACCCCTTTACCCAAAAACTAAAAACTGACCCTGAACCCTAAAAATACCCCTTTATCCAAAAACTAAAAACTGACCCTGAACCCTAAAAATACCCCTTTACCCAAAAACCCAAAACTGACCCTGAACCCTAAAAATACCCCTTTACCCAAAAACCCAAAACTTAAATTTAATTTCCAAAACCAATTACTTTTATTTACGAAGTAAATTTTATTTAATGGCCAATTATTAATTAATTAATTAACAAATTTAATTAATTAACATATTTAATTAGTTATTATTAAATTACTCCCCACCCTATCCCCCTATAAACTCACAACCCACTACAGAAATAAATTTACTAATTATTATTTATTTATTCTTTAAATATTTATAATTACCAATTATATTTTAATTATTTACCAAATAATAATTATTTAACAATTAATTCTAAATAAATATCAATACATAAATTAACATATTTAATTAATTATAATTAAATTACTTCCCACCCTATTCCCCTATAAACCCACAACCCGCTACAGAATAATATTACACAAAAAATTAAAAATATTATTAACTTACCTTAAATTCGATATTTTTGTTGTCTATATTATGTCTAGTCGATATTATGTCCATTCTATATTTTTGATTCGATATTATGTCCATTCTATTCGATGTAAAAAAATGTTAGTCGATATTTTTGTTGTTTATATTATGTCTAGTCGATATTATGTCCGTTCGATATTTTTTACTCGATATTCTGTCCAATCGAAATAAAAGACTCGATATTATGACTGCACACCAGAAAAAAAATTTACTCACAAATAACCAAACCCAAACATTGGATAAGAGAAACGAAAAATAAAGACAAAAATCCATGGCTCAACTGAGCCCTTATTGAAGAGAGACGTTAAACTAAGATTAACCGAACGTAAATGGAGACAACATCCCTCCCCCCTCCAACTCAAACTACTTAGGAAATCTAGAAACTCCTACAACAAAAGTATTCTACAATCAAAGAAAGCCTTCTTCAGATCAGAACTAGATAATGCCAAAAACAGACCGAAGAAACTCTTCGAAATACTAAAATAACAAATCAACAAATTGGCAAAAACTGCTCTCCTGACTTCGAATTCACAGCTCAGTAGTGAAGAGTTGTCTTCATTTTTCACGACAACAAAAAACTCCTCCAACTCGAAGTAAGATCAGGAGCAATTAACTCAGCTTCCGTAATGACCACACAAGCTGAAAATACCAATCAACTTGATCTACCTTTGCCTAAAAATAACTCGCCCTGGTCCACATTCAAACTTCATGAACCCAGTGACATCACTAAAACCCTAGCTACCATCAAACCCAATAACCACTTCAATAACCCTGTCCCCTCAAACTGCCTAACCCGCATCCACCATATCCTCTCCCCTCTCTGGACCAAAATCATCAATGCCTCGCTAGCACAAGGTCACATCCCAGACTGTGAAAAGTGGTCAGGTCATCCCTATCCTAAAAAAACTGACAGCAAACCCCTCCGACCCCAATAACTTCTGACCCATAACCAACATTCCTATGCCAACCAAAGTCCTGGAAAATGTGTTCAGCAACAACTGAGCTGTAACTGTTTTTAACTGTGTAATAATGTGATTCCTAATGTAAAGCGGTCTGATACCCAAGGGTCTAGCCAGCGCTATATAATAAAACTCATTAAATAAACTGAACCTACACATTACGGATTTCAAACTACTAAACGACTACCAATCGGGTTTCAGACCTGGACATAGCACAGAAACAGCGATTCTGCATATAGTAGATGATGCCCTCCTCGCTCTTGACCGTAATGATACATGTCTACTTACCCTGCTTGACCTCTCATCAGCTTTTGACACGGTCAATCATGACAAAATGCTTAGAAGACTGGAAAACAGGATGGGCTTCTCTGGCACAGTCCTTCAATGGTTTGAATCTTTTCTGGAAAACAGAACGCAATTGTTCATGGCGAACAAAAATCTCTCTCCCACCCCACCCAATCTACTAGGAGTACCTCAAGACTCAACCCTTTCCCCAGCATTATTCAACCTTTATGTCGAACCACTCACCAAACTTCTACAGCAGGCAAACATCTCCTATCACATGTATGCAGACAACACTCAACTTTACATCAAGACCACTTCCATTGATGAGATAAAGATAATTAATCAAGCTCTCGAAAAGACCATCAACTGGCTAACAACCAACTTCCTCAAGCTAAACTCACAAAAAACTGCATTTCTCTTAATCTCCCCTCCTAAAAACTCTCTGGAGATAAAGGAATGGACCAAGATGATCACTGCTTTAAATTGCACACCGATTCTGGTGGACTCCACCAAATCGATTGGAATCACACTGGATAAAAACCTTAACATGCAAACACACATCAATCGGTGGCTAAAAATGCCCGCTTTCACCACAGCTGTCAAATAAAAATTAAACCATTCATTGAGAGCCCTGACCTCCAAACTGCAGTTCAGGCTTTACTCATGTCAAAGTTGGAATACGGTTGTACTACCCTCTCGGGGCTGCCCAAAATCTCAAAAGCCCATCTAAAAGCCTGTCTCAACACAGCAGCAAGACTCTTAACAGGATCTAGGAAATTTGACCATGTATATCCACACCTCAAGGCACTCAACTGGCAGCCCTATGAAGCCAGAATCTGCATTACTCACAAAGCTCTCCACCACAACAGACCCCAATACCTATCCCCGAATACTCCCTTTATCTGGAGGAAACAGACACTCTAGGAGCTCTGACAACCTACTCCTGAAACCCTCATGCTTAAGTAAGAAAAAACTTCAGACAGAGCGTTCTCCGGAGCGGCACCAAGAATTTGGAACTGTCTACCTACGCGCATCAGAAACATCTCATCTACACCATTATTCAAAAGGGAAGCAAAATCTTTCCTGATGAGCAAATTCCTCCCTTAACTCCGCACATGCCTCAGCGTCTGGTGCCCTACTAGCCCACCAGCATTTTCACTGACTTACAAGGCACTGTACCAGTCCACTACCTTAAACTTGTCTCCACAACTCCCCTCAAGGACACTTACACCTCTTTGACTTACACATACTCACTTGCTCCTACTGCTCTGTACAAGCCATCTGTATCACTGTTTCTGCTAGCTGACAAAACTTGTTAAAAATGTCCAGATACTCTATCTGCTCTGTTTTACTAATAGAATTATTGTTACCCTGTCACTTGCCTTCAACCTGTTAAAAATGTTTGATTCATATGATATGACATTCTTTGATACGTTCTTTGATCCACTTTGCAAAATGTTTTATTCTTACTCTGCCTGTTTGTAAAGCACTCTCATACCCTATTTTGGGTCTTGTTCGCGCTATATAAAACTCTAAAAATAAAATAAATAAAAAACAAATAAATGAATAAATTAACATGAATGTCTCCTTTATTTTCCTCCGCTTCATGTCCAATTCGTCACTGCAATATTTTGCATAACACAGAATATCATGAAGTGATTTTGCATAATGTGCAAACTAATCTCAGGTTTCAAACCTAGAACAAATTGTGACACAAAAATCCCGATATTCTTCTCTTCACGAGATTCGCTTCCACTGTGCTGTTTGAAAACCTGCAACAACCTTTTCTAATACTCATGAACCGTTTCGTTTCACTCCTGGGTCATTCTTTTAATTTTCGGGTAATAAATATCTTTTGGAGGAATTTATCCCTTTCAGAAAATGTAATACTGATTCATACTTTTCCATTTCTATTGGTAACAGAGCTCCCATTCCCTTTTCTCTCTGAGGCTCAGCCTTCGGCCACTGTACAGATATCTTACACTCTGACTACAAATCTGCTGGAACCACAATGCCAAAGAATGTTTCCATTGGTTTCCCCAACACCTTTGAAATCTTAATAAACCTTTCCACCTGCTCATACCATTGAACTGGCTTTTCTCTCAGCTTTGGGAAATTGTTTCTAAATACGGTCAAGCCACATCTATTCCATGGAGTATATACATAAAAACCTCTAACTACTTCCCCCAATGGAACTCTGTCACTTCATTTTGCTTCCCCACGGTTTCCTTCTTTTTCGTTTAATGTTTTATTGCCCATCTGAGTTCTAACATCCCCACATCTTTCCCTCTGCAAATTCATTTAATCAATTTCATAATGTGTACTCACATGCCTGCAACCCTGAAATTGTCAATTTTTCTGTCATCTAAATCAACCCTGTAATTTTTATGTAAGTTCACATTTTCAGTAAGATTCACATCATATTTCCTTGCCACTCCTGCCAAATGATTGTTTGTGGTGGCTGCTCTTTTGCTCTGATTAATCTCTTCACACAGATAGATAAGTTCAGGTCTTTCATATTGATCCAAATGATCAAAATCTAAGCATCCTCTAATTAATTTCTCCAGATCTGAATTTAGGAATATCTAGAGGTTTGTCCTTTTGAATTTCTGTATCCTTCGAAGGTTCTGTAGCCTCCGCCCTTCTTTCCCTAGTCAATTCCTCAATCAAAACTGGTACCCTACGTCTCCACTTCTGGGTAATTCACTAGAACCCAAAGGAGTTGTAAAGTCCCTCCTCCGTCTATTAAGGCTTGTAAATTCTGTTGAGGCATCCCCAGTACTAACTATGCATTCTGAATTGTTGGCTCAGCAACAACTGAAGTTGTCATGACCTCTGGGCTACTCTCAATTTGGGGTGGTGCAGTAGGAACCCCTGGATCAGTGTCAATTGGAACCACAGTTATTGGTGGCCTTACTATTGTTGGAGCAATCTGTAGAACCTGTAAAGGTCATTCAGTAGAATGTAGATCTGGAAGTACTGGAGCAGTAGCCACAGTTTGGCTAGCACTAACACTTATCTCTCCTGGATCTGTAAAGCTTGCAGTTGGTGGTTAGGACAACAGCATTTCCTCTAATATCTCATCCCCTGAATCCTCAACTTGGCACTTTTCTGCATACTTATCCTTTTCCTTAATCCCTGTTGTAATCACTGGGAACAGTCTGGTTCCTTCAATAATTCCTTTCCTCCACCTACGCTGTTCTTCGTCCCATTATACATAAGCATAATTTTTCATTGCTCTACCTGCTCTTCTCTGATATCTTCTCTTTTACTTCTCTTTAACAAACTTGTCCCAGATCTGTAAAGCTTTGTATTTCTTGGTTCGGGGTGGTGGCTTCATTTTGTACAATTTCCCCCTCAAATGATCTGGAATACAGGTGTTAAAGGTTCCAAATCTAGGAAAACATAATGCAACCACATCCTCCATAATTCTCACCCAGTGTTTTAGCCATACGCATGCATTTAATCCAAGATCAGTAGTCATTATATAAGCTGGAGTACCCTCTGGAGGTAGTTCCACACCTTTCCGAACAGGAATAGTAACATCCTCCCTCACCAATTTCTTAAAATCTTTAAAACATTTCATTTTAACAACCCAAATGTATTGATTTGTTTGCAAAACCAAATGTTTTGATTTTTTTCCATATTCTGAAGAATTTTCAATTGCCAATCCAATACAGCTTTAATTTTAATGACCCCTTTGTCCAATCTCTGATCAGAGCTCAAATTAACAACGTCTAATACGCAGTGCGGCAGAGATTACCATCCGACCAGTGACAGTGTGGAACACACCAAACAGCCAATCCCAGTGTGAAACACTATGATGTCAACTTCTCACACTGCGCTGGATCAACCCTCCTTTTCAATTTTCTGCTTTGATATTTTAAAACTCTTTTCTGGCCAATATTGTTTGCTTAACTCTTCTTTTTTATAAGGAAAATCTACATTCACTCTAAAGGATTCCACATTCGCAAGTGACTGCTCAACCAGCTAAAATCCACAACTCCAAACCGCAACTGCCAAGACTGTAACTGCTCATCACTACACCCAGATTTGGGCACTGGAAACTGGAATCAGGAATTATGAAAAAACATGTTATGGGTACTAATTTTGAGGTCTTTTCTGGGCGTTTAACCATCAGTACTACTACCAGAAACCAAGGGAAAGTCTATGAGGTTTTGACCAAATGAATATTTAAGATTAAACACACCAGCTTACATATTTTGTCCAATGAACCTTTGCTGCTATTTTCTGAAGGAACAATAAATGAAATAGAACTTCGACTAATAAATACTTTATATTGAGTCAATGATGAGAGTATGTGAGTAGTTTAAAAGAGATTTATTTTATAATTAAAGATAGAGTTTTCTCTAAGTCTTTAATCATTAGTCAAATATCAATCAGGTTACATAAATAATAATAGAAGAATTAGTGCGGATCATATCATATCATAATAAACATGCAGTGTGTTACATTAAGAAACGAATCCCTATTGTAAGAATTGGGCACACATAATGTCAGTCAGAACTCATGAAGAGTTCACAAATAAAGGCAAGTATGAGATTAGCATGAGCAAATAAGTCTTGGTAAAGACAATTAGTCAAAGCATAAAACTTGGGGCTTTAATAAATGTCACAGGGACACAAGCCTTTTATTTTTCTCTGCAGCTCTGGCACCCCCTCTCCAGGTGACTCTGTTCTCTGTCTAAAGGAATCTCTCTTCTTCCTAGCTCTCATCTGAATCAAAGTCTGCACTGCATCTCCTCACATTAGTTCTGCAAGTCAGTTCCCCAGTCCCCTCAAGTTTTTCTTCTTCTTCTCAAAAGCTCCTAATCTAGGAACATGTTTATAAATCTGTAAATGTTTTGCAGAGTGTGGCACGTTTCTTCATCTCCTCCAATGGAAATCCAGCATTCTCCAAAAGGCACATCTTCCCCTTTTCTTCTGCCCACACATCATTCAACAAGCACTGGCTATCACTTTGTTCTCATGGCAAATGTTTACTCTTAGTTAAAATGATCTAATTTCCTAACCTTCTGATAGAGAAACATTTTATTCTAACCAAACACATTATATTAGCTGCAAGAAAAACACATTATTTAAGCAGGAAAAACATTAGAAACACATTGAGGCAATGTATTTTAAAATATGTGTGCATTCTGTCTCTCTACAACAAATAAATGAGGCTTTCAGCCAGCTTATGAATAGAGGTCTGTTTAAGATAAGATTCTACCAGCAACTAACACAATATCAGGAAGGCTCTGAGGTTACATTCTGAGCTTTTCTATTTCACAGCACATTTCTACTGTTATCTGCTAGGTCAAATGAAGCTTCTTCTGAGCAAGCTGCAAATCATTGATTCTATTTAGCTATCACTGCTCTGTGCAATGTATTTTTTAAATGGCATGTGCACATGTGTTTAATAATTATTGTAAGTTAAGAAAAACACATTCTATAATTAAAATAAAATCTAAACTAGTCATATTAACTATGATTTAATTTACACATGTTTGAACATGATTTATTATAAGAGAAAGCATATGGTTAGAGTCCTTTGAAGCCTCGTGTTTTTAAAAGTCCAAGGCAGACTGTCATTTTAATTTGTTGTACAAGCCGTTATGTTCTTTCCTACATACGTATCAACCTCCTTTAAATGAATATCAGTCCCACACCTCCACACACAGCATTGCCACCTCACTCGACACACTACATTAACTATAACGTGTGTCTTCTCTGTGAACTAGATAGGCCCTTTGATATTACCTAAGTCATAGCATGTGAAATCATTGCATTAAATTAAACCCTTATGCCATTAGAAATTATATTATTTGCCAGGACACAGTGCATGGTACTGTAGCAGGTTCTAGTTAATGTAGTGTGAACATCCTAGCTATAACAATAGAGTGGCTATATATATATGAAATTGGGTTACTGGCTGACTGGGGAGTGAGCTCTGGTCAAGCACCAACCACAATCTGTGTCAGGGTAAGGCACAAGTAAACCCCAAATTAACTTGTGCTTAGTTCCTTAATGGCTTGGCACAGAACAGTCAGGCTTAACTTAGAGGCAATGTGTAAAGTATTTGTGCAACACTTCGAACAGTATAACAGTGAAAAAAACACACACAAAGATGTCACAACAAGTTAGAAACTAAAAGCACAAATTGATAAATAAAACAAGACCGAAATGACAAAAATCCAGTAAGAAGGACCAAAGTAATGCATTTTTAAAGAATAAAGTGTAAAATATTAGCTAAAATCATAAATCACCAAATGCACCTATCTGGTAACGGTGGATCAGGTCAAAGTCAAGAGGTCAGGTCAACCATGATGGAGTGCAGGTTTAACACAGTTTCAGATTAGCCCTGCTGAACTTTTACCTTCTCAAGTTTTGTGCCAAAAGTCCAGTTTGCATTGGAGATAGTCATGGGAGCAAGGAGAGCTTTGTGGGCGATTATCAACACAGCACATAGAGCAGGCTGGCCGCCGCGAACGGAAGGGCTGGTGCCTCGCATTGGTGCTTCTCGACGACCGGATGATTATGCGGTGTGAAAAGCCAGGCTGGTGGAGGCTCGTGCCTCCACCAGCCTGGCTGGTGGAGGCCAGAGCCCAAAAGCTTGATTTGAGTTCACTGCGCCACACCAAAGGTCCAGGACCTGAGGAGCACCACTTGGGGGTCAGGAACTCTCTGATCTGGGTCCAGGAGCAGGTTGGGGAGCCTTTTATGTCCCAGAGGCTCAGATCAGGAGGCCAGAAGACTAGCGCTTAGATTCTCTTTGGTATCCTGGCTTCAAATTGAAGTTGCAGGTCTGGGTCTTTTTCATTAGGCAAAAGGGCTGCATTCAGCAGATCAGCACAGCAGGGCAGCAGTTCCTTCAGAGCAGCAGTCCAACACAGTGGCAGTCCTTCTAGCATCACAACATTCTTTCTTCCTGGCAGAGTATCCACAGGTCCAGAAGTGTACTGAAGCATTGGTGTCTGAGGTCGAGTATTTATACACTGTTGTGCCTTTGAAGTGAAGAGAAGCTCCTAGACGCAGGCCTTTGAAGTGCACAGATACCCTGACTTTCTGGCCCTGGTTCCAGACTAACAGCAGGGGATATGCATCCCTCTGTGTGGAGGCAGGAAGCAGAGTATACAAGCTATGCCCAGTTCCAACCTTCCATTATGCCAGTGATGTCTTATCCACTCTCACCTGAGCTCCCCATTGTGTGTGGCTGTCTTGGAGGAATACACAAAGCCCAGCTGTCAGATACACCAAGTCATGTGACCCAAAGACAGGCTGCAGGCACCAAATGGTTAAGATAAGAAAATGCCAACATTCTAAAAGTGGCATTTTTAGAATTGCAATTTTAAATCCAACTTCAACATTAGTTTGGATTTTAAATTGTGATTCTAGAGACCCCAAACATGACAGGGTGAACTGTTCCCATTTAGAAATTACACTTATAAAATGTAAGAAGGCAACTCCAATTTTATCCCGTTGAAGAGATATGCCTTGCAATTGTGAAATATGATTGTAATAATTTTTCCCTACCAGAAAATTTAAAACTTCAAGTACATGTCCAGCGTTTTAAATATACTCCATCCTGCCCTTGAGGCTGTCCAGGGCCTTGACTGTGTGTGACTTATATGTATTAAAAAGAAGGTTTGAGCTTGGCAAATGGTTTATATTGCCAGGTCGAAATGGCAATTTTAAAACTGCACACACACAGGCTGCAATGGCAGGCCTGAGACATGTTTAAAGTGCTACTGACGTGGGTGGCACAATCAGTGCTGCAGGCCTACTTGTAGCATTTAATTTACAGGCCCTGGAAACATGTAGTGCCACATTACTAAGGTGCTATAAGTAAATTAAATATGTCATTTGGGCATAAGCCAACAAGAACAACTTCAGCAGAAAGTTAAGGAAAAATGCAAAAATATTGAGGATGACCATGCAGAAAGGGCCAAGTGCAACAATATATGCATGCACTCTTTTTGGATTACCTGAGGTTTGGTACCTGTATAAATTTTACTCAATCTTCGTGTGCTTTAGTTGCAAGGACCAAGTTGGCCATTGGTACAGAATTGCAGCTAGGGTGAACAGCTTTCTAATATTACTTTGCAAGACATGGTGTGCATCTAAATACACTTTGCTCTGATCCATCGTGGATCATGGGTTGCTTAGCACATTTTTCAGATTTCATTCTATAGTGCCACCAACTTCATTAGGTGTACTGTCTCTTTAATTTCTGCCCTTGACAGGAGTAAATCTACTTTATCCTGATTAGCAAAGAGTTTGGGAATGCCCACACACTTGTAAGATTGTCAGTAATTTATTGTAATGCACATTCAACACCTACTGGAGAAGACGTCCTTACACAAAAACCTTTCTGCGCGTTAAGTATTGTAAAAATGCAAAACTTACTTTTGTGAATTACCAAAGTAATTTTCAACTTAAAAAAATCCAGCCTTAACTTAGAAGCAATGCCTGATCTTTTTTTGGTGAACTCAAATGGCAATGAAATGAAAACACAACGCAAGAAAAATCTCTAATGTAGTTATAGCAATAGAGAACTTTTCAACAAGTAAACTGACACTGAAATGACAGAAATTCAATAAGTGGAACTTGAGATATGATTTTCAAATTATTTAAACAAAAATAGTGGCAAGAGGTGAGAAGCGCCAACTTCAGGTATCTGGTTGTGCTCACCAAATTGGAGTGCAGGCCAAGCAAAGGGCCAAGTTTGGCCCACTGAAAGTGTTGACTTCTGACTTTGGTGCATAGTCTGTGCAGCACTGCTCTGCAGGGTTCTGTGATGCTCAGAGTCGGATCCGGTGAGGCTTTGAGTCGGGAGCTGCGCTGCTCAGGGCCCTGCATCACTATGTGTTGGATCTGGTAAAGCCTTTGGTGAGGCCCTGCATTGTGCAAGTCTGCGGGACTCTGCATTGCATCGTGTGAGGCTTCCGGTCTCGAGTTGCGAACCTCTGCACAGCTCTGCATTAGCTCTACATCGCATACCTTTACAGCGCATAGCGCTTTGGGGTGCTGGATAGTGAATAGTTTAATTTACTATTCCAACTCCAGTCCCCGTGGACACTAGGGAAGGTGTTGGACAGTAAATTAAACTTATTCCCTATCCTAGAGCGCCCCCCAGCACAATGCGTTGCAATGGTTTGCGTTGTAAAGGCGCTGCGTTGTAAAAGTTGCGTTGTAAAGGATGTTTCCCGTGAAGAGATGTGAGGCTCTGCATCAGACCCTTAGAGTCACTTCTAGGATCATGGGTTCAAGGCAAGGTTGTCCAGTCTTCCTTCAGGCAGCAGGGTAGTCCTCCTTTTGAGTCTTTACGGGTCTGGTAATGTTTTGATTTCTGGTTCTGGGGATGCCTTTTTTATGCCCAGTGCCAGACTGTGGGTGCTGAACACCCCTTTGTCTAACTCTAAAACTGGTTTTGGTCAACTCCTCCCTTTCCTCTGGGTTTGGCTCCAGACTGGCTAGTGAAAGAAAGTCAGGGACAAGCGTGGGGTGAATTTTGTCTGTGTGGAGCAGGGCAAGCCCCTTTGAACTGTAAAAAGGGCAGGGGTAAAGCTCCTCCACAGCCGTCTTTTAAGGAAAGCCCTCACCTCCCCACACCCTGGCCCTTTTTCCACTGCCTGGGAGGAATACATATTTCACTCCAGAGAGCCAGCAGTGGCCAGGTAACACCTGGACACTAGGATAAACACAACTTTAGGTTTAGGCAACAAAAAGCCAACTTTCTAGAGGAGGATTTTCCAAATATTAATTTGATATTCAACGTGACCACTAGGCTGGATGATACATTCCTATTAAAATTAGTCCTTGAGACATTTTCCAGTTAGTCTTAAACTGAAGTTATGCATTATAAGGAGTTATAATGTAACCCAGTACTTTTCTATGGTAGAGCCTGTCTTGGTGCAGTGAACAATAACTTTGTAGGTTTTTCATTGCCAGGACATGTAATACATGTCCTACTTTTTTAATGCGCACAAAAAAGTACCTAGGTGCACTCTATTTTTCAGTGTAGTCCTCTTTTAAATAAATTTCATCAATGTGCGACCCTGTCGTTAGTGCATGTCTGCAAGTGCTACAGTAATAGACAATTCAAGAATGCTAGGATTGGATAAACCGTTCCTGGCAGACATGCTCAATTAGCTTTAAAACTGCAAATTTTTCTTCCGAAGCTCAAATAGATTATAGTGATCTTCTCCAATAAAATCTTCTCTTAATAATATATGTGATATTTTGTTTATGTTTGCTTTTAATTCACTCACAACAATGATTTTTATCATTCAAATTCCTTCATTGTAAATATCACGATATACACTGCGATTATCACAAAACCCATTGCATTTCGGGTCCTCCCAGACCCTTCATCAGGGGTCTATTAATATAGTCTGCAAAAGAAACAGAGGATAGCTTGGTTCAGGCCTCAGTTGCCAAGAAATGACATATAGATCAATGACAATTAGGAAAGACCCTGAATGTCATAGTGAAATGCCTACCATGCGGGTTATTAACTGTGATGTTTGGAATGATAAAGTTATTACCACCAAAAAAGACATTTCCGCTCATGCATGAAAGGTGCACATCTCCCCAAAAGCGTACAAGTCCAAAAATTCCAAACCAGCACGTGTACAGTGAAACCTATAATGGATGTACTCTCTGTGCTCAAAACGTGCTCTGTGAACTCTAACACAGATAAACATAAGAGATTCCCAACAAACACAAATCAAAGGAACCTGCATTTGAAGTGCTCTTCAAACCAAAGCATGCTCCGTGAACTCATGCAGTTAATAAAGAGCCCGCACTGTAAAAGTTGAACGAACTCTGCCGAGTTTCAACATTGTGTCACAAATAAATAAGTTTTGTGATCTCTAACCGAAGTACTTAAGATTAAACCGGCATGCAAGCAATCTTACCCAAAGGGTGTAAGTTAAATGAGTTCCCGCAATGGAACTGTCAGCGTTCTATTCATGACCGTCGGGTTGAAGAATGCATTACGTCTTTTACGACCTGACGTGCTATGTGCTCTTAAAGTGAAAGTAACTGCATGCGAAGGAGTCAATGAAGTTATTACGAATGCCTAAATTAACAAACTTGATGGTTGACAAACGTAAACAAAATACAAAACTCAAAAAGCCTATCCCATGGTCCAAACTGAGACATCTCACTTAAAAACAAAACAGAATAAAGTGAAATAAAACATCTCCGCGTAAACATAAGGGTCAGTTTGAATAAATGTCATCCTGGAAAATAAGTGTCCACCTGCAAATGCAAAAATACATTAGAGAAAACAAGTAAATTCTAATCTGTCATTCATCCCATGCGGTTGCATGTCATTGAATTTTTTATTCAAAAGAATTCAGATTGTGCAAGTTGTTTCCGATGATCGATGTCTGGGCAAATTTTTAACGCCTCCAAAATGGTAAAATGCAATTGTGCTATGTTATGTCCTGCTTGTTGCCAGTGCATTGCCACCATGGATTTCACATTATGTGTTCTAATGTTACTTTTATGTTCGAATATCCATATTTTAATTTTGCGCTCAGTTTTCCACACACATATTATTTTCCACACAGACATTTCAGGTCGTATACAACATTGGAAGTGTCACACATGCTGGAATGTTGTAAGCAAATTGTGCAACCTTTTGTCGGATGAGTGAACTGACTCCCAGTGATTACATTATTACACTGTACACAGTTAGCACACCATTGCATTCCTTTACTGTTGCCTATCTGGCCTAGAAATACTGGAACACCCTGCCGGAGGACTTGCGCAAATGGCCCAGTCTTTTCCACTTCAGGAAACTCCTGAATTCAGTATTATTCAGGGCTTAATCCATGACCGCCTGTGTCTGTCTGACTTCCTCACTATGATAGCGCGGAAATACCCCTTCAGGGGTGATTCCTGTGCTTTACAAATCCCTTACATACATACATAAATACATAGGTGTTAATTTTGGTGTTCTTCTTGATGGTTAACAATGCTTTAAGATTTCTAGACTGTTCTCAAGCAAATTTAGGTTTTTGTTCAAATAAGTTTTGTAAATCTGGTTCAGTTTATATCATGGCCCAATGTTTCATGAGTATAGATTTGATTTGGTGAGATTTGGTTGATTATTTTAATACACAAATCATGGAACTGTCCTTGGTGGATTGAGTTTTATGTAACAACTGCTGTCTATCCAATGTTGACATAAATATGGAAAAACGTGCAGGATCCAAAGAAACCGATACAGACATGGAGAGAAGAACTTCACGCAGCATGATTATTATCCCCAAGGTGCTAATTTCCCGGATAGGGGGCAGATCCTTCCATGCGGTGGCTGCACAGTTATAGAATAGCCTGCCCTTTTCTATTAGGCAGGGCCCTGATCTACTTACCTTTTGGAAAAGTCTTAAAACGTGGACCTTTCAATTATGAGTTCTTTAGCAGGTTGCCTGATATGCTCTATGTTACGTGGCTGATGTTTGGTCTTAGCGCCGGGACACTCCAGGGAGTAGCCGCATGCTATATAAATATGCGCTAACATAACATAACATAACATGATGAAAATAACCTAGTGATCAACATATCTAAAATTCCACTCACCAAAGCGCAGACAGCTTTGTTAAACAAAGGAACGTCTTTCGTCCCTGTGTATCACAATAACATTGCCAAAACAGAGATTATCATTTTCAAATTCCTATGGTTAATGAGACTTAAATATTTTTTCAGCAGCATGAAACCATCAACTATTCTTTCAAAAGAAACAGAATACTAAGAGGTGAAAACTAAGAGTACTTTATGTTCTCCTATCTCACATAAACTATTAATTCTTTTGAACTTCTGAAAAAAAGGATGTGAATCAAACTGAATTTCAAAAAACAAGAACCATTAACCTGTCATCTAAAGAATGGAGCACTTTGTAGACTTTGTCCAATAATAATAAGTTGACTTTTCAAAAAGCAAATAAAGGTGGGGCTCTGGTAGTCATGGACACTGATTTTTATGAAACTAGTGTGCTGAGACATATTCAAGACTCAAATATGTACTTGCATTTAAATCAAGCTCCCACAAGAGAATACCAAAATATTCAGAAGCAAATACACAAAAAGCACTTTATATGGATTGAATTAACGAAAATACCTTGAAGTTCTTATATACAAAACTCCCACATGTTATGTTGCCTAAAATACCTAAAAATAATTTGACCAAACCTCCTTTTAGACCAATCATATCATCATGTAAAACCATTTCTGAACCTATTGGCAGATATTTGGATTGTTCTCTTCAACCTATCGTCCAGCAATGGGGAACACATATCAAGGATAACACTGCATTCTTGAACATGCTGACCACGTTGAACACTCAGGATATTGAAAATTGATGGGTATTCACCATTGATGTCACCACATTATATACTTCCATACATCATAATGAAGGATTAAAGCATTAGAATGGGCTCTTTTAAAACAAGAAACTATTGGAGTCAACAAAATATTCCTTCTGGAATTATTGCCGGGACACTCCAGGGAGTAGCCGCGCGCTATATAAATATGCGCTAACATAGCGTATTGTATTTTGCATTATTTCACAACTATTTCCAATGGAAAGAGAACTTTTATGCACAATGTAATGGAACATCCATGGGTTTTGCGGGTGGCACGATCCTACGCGAACATTTTTATGTCAAACTTCGAACTTGAGCACATATAGGATAAAAACTCATGGAAAGAGCATCTGATAGTCTAAAAAAGATATATCAATGACATTTCCATAATTTGGAAAGGGGATGTAAAATCGCTACAAGATAATATCTCAAAGTTGAATCAGTCAAATGATCATATTAAATTCACTTCTCAAATAGACAAACACAAAATGCCATTTCCTGATGTTTTAGTATAGATAGATTTACCCAGAATCAAAAGCAATGTATATACAAAGGAAACAGACAGAAAAAATTGTTTACATTACAAAAGCTTTCATCAGAATTCACTGAAGCGCATCTACCATACTCTCAATTTATCAGATTGAAAGGAATAACACCTGGCCACGCAGAAGCACTGGACACAATACATGGTTTTGCAAGGAAATTCAAACGACGTGGGTTTCCAAAAAACATTATAGATAAATACATCAACAAAGTGTCAACATTGGATAGACAAAACAAGTTGCCAGTACTGCGCAATTATTTTCACTTCAATTCAAGGAACAATGAACAAAACAATTGCCCTTGCAAAACTGCTCTTTCCGTTTGATTTTAATCAAAAACTATTTCAAATATATTCAATAACACTTTTTCAATATTTTTGATGTCTTTTTATTAGAACTACTCAAAATTACAAATCCAAATATACAAAATCGCTATCAATTCTCTTTTTGGAGCCCCAATTAGAATTGAACTACACATTCACTCTCTAAAATACAAACTATATTCACAACATATATAACGTGTCAGAATCATACATTAATTACACTAATCCTCACATCCATCCATGCAATCACACAACATACATACACAAGTGCCTACCCTGGGGTAGCCTAACTTAAAACCCTTTTCTGATGAACACACTTTAAATTAAATACAATTACTACAATCCACACCTCCATGTAGAATGTATCAATTAAGACAGTTTTTGTTTTTGTCTTTCAGAAATTGTTGGTCCTGAGGAGAATCCCCAAAATGTGGGAGATTCGAAACCCGTAGACCATTGTATTGCTTAGGCCAATCTGAATGTATTCAGTTGTTAAATTGTGGATTAAGTTGGATTGGGTAGATGGCCTTGTATTTTAAACAATGTTTTGCCGTTTATGCAATATTTAATTGAAAGTGTGTTCACCAGTAAGAGGGTTTTGTTAGGCTACCCCAGGGTGGGCACTTTTGTATGTATATACTTAGGCACAGATATATTGGCAACAAGAAGGGGATTTATACTAGATGCAAATGCTTTATGTAAACAGAACTTTGATTCAGGGTGCTGAAATATTGTATGAATGGTCAATAATTTGTGTTTTTAGATGATACAAATGCAGATTTCAAATACATTGTGTCACTCATTTATGCTCTTTGTTTGAAACAATAATTTCCTAACCAGTAGTGACCACAGTATATCATCAATGAGGTAATTTGTGGCTTTTTTTAACGTGAATACCCATCATTGTTCTTTTTTTTTAAGTATAGTATTAATGTTTTGGTGATTCTGTACTGTTCCTAGAATGAGCCAGGCAAAGTTGTTCTCATTCTGGCCTTCTTCCATTAAGTGAGTAGTGATTTTCGTCTTTGGACATTGATAGTAAATGGTGCTTTGGTGATAATTTATATGGATGTTTGCTTTATGTGCGGACATTCCAATATACTTCAGCAGCAGGGACATGTAATCATGTAGATTGCATTGATGATGTTAGATTATTATGTTTTCTTAAGTTCTTCTTTATTTTCTTAATGGACTCTGCAAACTTTACCACTGCTAACTAGTGCTAAAATGCTTTTGCTCTCTCCTTAAACAAAGGTAGAAATGTCTTACACCCGATTGGCATATTTCATTTACTTGTAAGTCCCTAGTAAGGTAGCAATACCTGTGCCCAGGGTCTGTAAATTAAATGCTACTAGTGGGACTGCAGCATTGGTTGTGCCACACACTTAAGTAGCACTTTAAGTATGTGATGGACCTGCCATTACATTCTGTGTGTAGAGTTTTGAACTGCCAAATAAACATTTTGCAAGGCTCTAACCTTCCTTTTTAATACATACAAATTACCCCTAGGTTAGGCCTTACAAAGCCCATTGGGAGGGTGTAATGTTGGACATGTATGCTTAAGTTTTACATGTCCGGGTAGTGAAAAACTCTTAAATTGGGTTTTCACTACTGCAAGGCCTACCTCTCCCATAGGATAACATTTTAGTTACCTTACTACATTTAATATGCAGCAACTTCCAATTGGGACCAGGTAGAGAGGTCAAGCTTGGTGGCTAAAGAATTGTAATTAAATTCCTCTTTAAATAAATTGGGTTTTCACTACTGCAAGGCCTACCTCTCCCATAGGATAACATTTGAGTTACCTTACTACATTTAATACGCAGCAACTTCCAATTGGGACCAGGTAGAGAGGTCGAGCTTGGTGGCTAAAGAATTGTAATGAAATCCCTCTTTAACAGTGAAGTTAGATTTTTAATCACAATACTGATTATGCCACTTTTAGGACGTTGACATTGTCTTGTACTAACCTTTTAGTCTCTGCAGCCTGAACCTGGGTGACATGACTAAGTGTAGCTGGCAGTTGGTCTTTGTGTATTGCTCCCTGACAGTGAGACAAAGAGAAGGTAGGTGTTGGCAGGGTTGGCCACTCTGAGTTAACGAGGGGGGTTGCTGTCACCCACACTTACACATCACAAAGGCCCTGCGTGAGCACTCTCACAAAGGATCTGTCACTAGTCTATTGTGACCCTAGACAAGCTGGGGCCAGGACAGGGTGGAAGGGGATGCCTGATACCTCAGATCGGTGAATCCAGAAGCTTCTCCAACTTCAAAGGAGGCCCTGGGTATAAATATAGGACCCCAAACACCAACTCTTCAGCACACTTCTGGACCTGTGGATCTAGGAAGAAGGACTGCTCTGCTACTGAACCGACTGTCTCTGGTGGAATGCTGCGCTGAAGGGCTGCTGCCTTGCTGTGCTGACCTGCTGCCTGCTGCTCTGTTGCCTGAATGAGAAGGACTGGACCTGCATTTGTTGAAGCCAGGACCACCAGAGTGACTGCAAGGGTTTAGTAGGCAGGCCTCCTGACTTGAGACTCAATGACAGAAGGTTACCACATATTCACTCCAGCTCCTGGACTCTTCCATCTGTGACTCTAAACTGCCAAGTGGTGTCACCCCAGTCTTGGACCCTTGGGAGTGGGTTTAAGGTATTCTGCCAGTCTCTGTGGATCAGCCAATGCCAATGCATCTCCTCTGCTGCAAAGTGTCACTACTACGCCACCACAATCAGTGGTAACTTATAATCTTGTGGGAGCATGGAGAGTATCGGGGATCCCACGTTTCTAATCCCTGCTATCACTGGGGGGCTAAATAACTCTCCCTGTCATAATGGCCCATAGGTTGAAAAGGCAATTGGAGGGGAAAAACCACAACAGAAGAATTCGGGGGCCACATAAGACTTTGCTTCAATCTGAATGCCTCTGCAGCCTGTCAGCCACCGGTTGTCTGGAAAATATAAACAGCACTATCACTTCTTTCTGTCCTCTCTCTGACAGGATTACTATAGGCTCACAATACTACCAGGAAAACTCTTACCAAAATTTCCCTCTTTCCCCGCTGTAACCCAGAACTCAAATAGTGGTCTATTCAAAAACACACTCAGTAAAGAGTGCTGTTTGGTTCATGTACTATGTACCTTTCTTCAAACCACCCCTCTTGTTAAACATAATACCTTGTTATACTATCACACCAAGAATTACATCATTCTTTTACATATGTAACAAGAATAAAAACTGATTTAAACAATTAACAGTTCTCTGAATAGTCCGAAGAAAAATTACACAAAAACAAAATCCCAGATTATGGCCATCGTAGTAGGGCCTTGTTCCATTGGTGTTTGGTCAAACCAGCATCGTTTTTGGCAGGAACCGTCCAACAATGAGTCAGGGGTCCTGCTCGTCCTCTTGGGATTCGACCGCTGTGCAGGCGGTCATAAAATGCTTTTTTCTAAGCAGGTTGTGCTATAGCCCCTGAAAAGTGCTGCAGAACAAGACTGTAAATATACATGCACTGTGTGCCGGCACCATATGGTACCTGGCGCAGGCGCGTGGATTTGTAGGGGGCACTACATGTGCCCCCAAGGCCACTCAGTAGTTGACGGGGACCCTGCTTGGGGCCCCCATAGTCCATTTCCGTCTGCCTTTTCATGACAGTGGGACCGCAATGAAAAGGCAGTCGGAAAGGGACATCGTAATCCCTAAGGCGGTGCCTGTGCAGGCACTGCCTCGATTGTAGGAATAGGAGTCCGACCACCCTGACAGGATCTTGGATCTTTTTGAAGGCTGCAGTCTTTCTCCCGACATCTTTTTGACTGCCTACATTGTAATGCGGCAATCTGACAGATGCCCTGTATGTCGGGTGGACCACCAGCTACTTCCAAGAATTACAGGCAAAGCACGTGCTCTCTATCACGCTTCGTAATGAGGCGTCTAAGAGCCCGCATCGCATCCAGCACAATAACAGTTGGTGGGGCCGTGCATGCTTCGAAAGACTAGGGCCCATCTTCTAGCTTTTCTGCTCCTCGCCGGCTGAGATTGATTGCTCTGCACACCCGAGACCAGGATGTGCGGCAGCAATGAATATATGCAGCATAACCCAGAGCAGAGCCGATGCATTGCTGTTGCTGCTTGGATTGCACCTGTCACAAACACTCGCATCACCTCCACAGCTTCTTTGGTACCGCCGCTATGCAATGCATCCTCGGCATAGGTCTTCCCATCCCTTATCAATGACAATATCGACTGGGACTCACATCACTGCTCCTCAGACCCAACGCATCATCCCCACTGCATGACTCATCTTCAACACCGAACTTCGCATAGAAATCTCTAGTTGACTGGATCCTCAACGGTAATGCAGGGCCTCGCAGACTCACCACACCTTGGAACTGAGGCATCACTTTGGCTGTGCAACTCAGATTTGACACTGATCCTTTGAATGCTCAAACCAGGATTTGCGGTAGTTTGTTGAATAGGCCTAACTGGGTCCCAGTAACCGGCCTATGCTCCATTGCAGTTTCCCCAAACTTACGACTTTGTCCGAGTCTGGTGCGACTAGTTATACACAGTTGGTGTTTTGTGCTTTTTCGTGCTATTTCCATTTAAATCTTTCAACTTGCATATCTCCATTTCTACTAATTGAAGATTTGTTTTATTTATTTATTTATTAAAACATCACTCTGTTTTTTTAACTTGGGGGTCTATTACGATGGTGGGCAGACAAAGTCATTCCACCATCGCACCGGGAGATGGGACCGCCCGCTATCTGTGCGGCGGTCCCGCATGTACAATTAGGATGCACCTGCCACACTGGTGGCCGCATCCCGCATTTTTTGCATTGAGGCGGGCGGTGCTGTCAGCAGCACCCGCCACAACGTGGCAGGCACCGCGCAGTGCCTGCCACGTTGTGCATGCAAATGCATAAGGGTACCCCAACCCCCAACATCCTGGGGGCCCGCAATGGGCCCCCAACTGCAAAAACCGCATGCCTTTCTGTGGCTGGTTCCTGCAGCCATTGTAATATGGATGGCGGTGTCTAGCAGACATCACCACCATATTCAACCCTTTTCCGCCCGGTCGACTCATCGACCGGGCGGCAAAGCGGCGGACGGTCTACCCGTCCTCCGCTGTACCCCCGCCATCATAATATGGCGGGGAATAAATGGAAGGCGGGCGGGAGATTATGTCGGGCGGATCGCCACCGCCATGCGGGCGGTGGCTATCCGCCCGACATTGTAATAGACCAAGTGGTGTGGGATCTTTTTGATGTGGTGTTTTCACTTTATTACTCTTTGAAGTGTGGCACAAATGCTTTACACATTGCCCCTAAGTTAAGCCTGACTGCTTTGTGCCAAGCTATAGGGGGTTGAGCACAGGTTAATTTAGGTTTAGCTTGTTCCTCCCCCTGACAAGGATTGTGATTGCTAATTGACCAGGGCTCACGCCCCAGTCAGCCAACAACGCAATTTCTTACAATTCTCATATGTATTGTCATGTAGACTAAGTGGTATCTCCACATCGAAATCTTTTTTTATGGTGAAACAAAAAAAGTTTGATATGCCTGGGTACATTTGCTCATCTTTTACTGCAGCAGAATTTCCCTCGAGTACTCCAGCAAGCCTAGACCTCACATATATTCGTAGCAATGTATCCTCAAATCTTTGTGACACCCATCAAATTCAGAAATATACTTCAACCATTTTACAAAACCCAGGAAAAACTTATACGAGTTTTAATAGGCAGAATTTGTAAATTGATTTAGCATCTGATATTTTGATGCGTGTGATAAAGTCTGGAATCACAGGATAGCTTTCACCTCAATGAAATGATAAAAGCATGCTCCAGTTTTATGAAGGGACCTGAAGCGTTTTAGCACCTGCAGGAAGTTAGAGGGTAATGTGTGTTGTATCTAGGGCAGCTGCATTTATGAGGCCTTCTTATGCTAAGTACTGCACTGTATAACCTCCATAAATCTCAAGTGGTAAACCATCTGCTTATTGGTAAGATCTTCTAATATTAAACATTATTCAGAATCTCCAGGTGCAACATCTTAGTACTTGAAATAATCAATGGTGTATGTTAATTAAATAAAATAACTTTTAGGACACATCCAATACACATGATTACATATCTTTCCGAAACATTGATATTTCATATAACTTTTGCTCACATTTTCAAAGACCCAGGGATAAATCCCACAAACGTGAAATGGATTGAGATTTCATTTGTAAACATAAACTGTTCCTCTTTTATTTTTTTTAGCTTTGTCCTCTCATTTGTACTGTAGATTTGATGGTGTAGTCCAGTTAATTTAATGGCCTATTCATGTTTCCTGAATATTTTAACCTTCTCCTTCCTGCAAAAACTCGGTGTGCCATTTTGAATACTGAACATTGTCTAGACCATGACATGTTGACCTTCCAGCAGTGATTTCTCTCAGATGAATTAGAAAGTATAAGATGTCTAGAATGGTGAATCCTGCACAGGAATCGCGTGAATCCCAAACATTATCAAGAGATGTAGAGATGAAACCTTTTAAATAACGCAGTTCACAGACACAAAAGCAAGAAAAGAATAGAAAATGTATGGAAAGAGCACAATAAAAGTTTATTTTTGATTATTCTAGCCAACTGCTCTTGACCTCTTGCTTCACATAAAACTGTTCGAGGAGTCTCTCCCTTCATTCTTTATGAACACCCCGCAGCCCCCTAGCATTTTATGACTTGATACTTACTCTGTTTCTTCTGTGTCCTTTTAAAAACCGTTCCAAGGAGAGACATGAAACAAATCAACAGCGTAAATTGTCTGAAGATACTTTGCTAATGTCTCACTCAGCATCATTATTGACTGCATTACCAAGTACTTCTCGGATGCCCTGGGAGCCAGCTTAAAAATCATGCAGAAAAAATATAGGAATGTCTTCTGTAGGATTTCGATGAGAGAATGCAATCGTTAGGTTGTTTCGAATGTTTAACTCTACATTAATATATGGTGCATTTTGTATCTATGAATGTGGTACCGAAAAGCAAGGGAGCGCTGTTCAAGGCCATTGGTGTAGCAGGTGCAGTGACACCACGGCAGGGAGGACTGAGAGGCCTACCGAACCCTGAATATTGCTGTATTGTATAATTCAAGAAGCAGCCAAGGGGGCATTTCCTTCCTTGCTCTAGGGCCCATGGCAGAATGGCTACGCTTGTCGTGTAATTAAATACCCTTTCAGAAAGTAACTGGCTTGCATGTTTTGAGACAGTAAAAACCACATACAAAGTACACAATAAATCTGAATTACTAGATGTAAGGTAAGAAAACAAATTTGAAGTGGGAAAGCAGATCTGCTTAAGTTGTGTCTTTTCTTTTCCTCGAAAACGCAACAAGTGGGAGAGACTTTTGTCTCTAGCGGTGTAGTTCTCATGCCCTGTCCCTTAGCCAGGAGTTGAACAAAAGTCTTGCATTACATTTTATTACTTACTTTTCCCTATCTTTTATTATAGGTAATATAGATTAAAGCATGCACGAACCAAAAGGGCAATATAGATATATTGAGACATAAACCACTTTGTAAACGTTGTTTTTCTAAATTATTTTTAGTTGCTTCTAACTTTGCTAACATATGAATGTGTGATTTGGAACATCTATGCAATTGATGACATTTTCTGCAGTACCCCAGTTGGTGTCAAGCTGATTTCTCCACCTCATCATAATGTAAAATGTTTACTTGCAAACGTGAAACCTATCAGCTTTGTCAATGCTTATTTATTTTATGAGTCAAAGTCCCCCATGTGCTTGGTCTGGTATATTATCATTCTTTGTAGTACACTGTTTGTGCTTTTGCTTGGAGTTGTAATCTCAATCATAGGGCTGCTGATAAACCTGGGTGATTCCTTTTTTTGTAAACTGCAATATTAACGAGGTGATGGGTGACTGATTAAATTAATACCAGTCACTTGCAGTTGCTTGGCCCGCATTCCAGTCCATTGTTTTTCGCCAACATGCCATCCTTGACACAGGCCCAGCTTATACAAATCAGTACCGACCCTGCTCTTCATCTGTTCCGAACTGCCAGGCAAGGCCCCTTCCAGAAGGTACCACAAGCAACCCTCTACTGGTTTTGACCCACTTAAGTTTTTTTATCAGTGAAGTACAGCTTGAGTCCTATGGAACAGTGAGCACAGGACCCATGTCTGGACATACCCGTTGCACTTAGGGGGTGAGATGCAATAACAACAAGGTGATGGATGGAAAGCTTTAATGAATCTCAGCTTGTGGCCAATTTCCAGTCCACTGTTTTTCTCCCACCATGCCACTCTAGACAAAGGCCCACCCTAGGCAAACCAGAACTGACCCAGCTCCTTATGGAAACAGTCTATCATGAACTGCAAGACAAGAGCCCCTCCAGTAGGGACCATAAGCAACCCCAGACGACGTTCAATAAGTCAAGATTGGTTTGCGTACAGCTGGGTCTAAAGAGAGATTTATCATGGTGTGCAAGAATATGTAGGACTGGGATGCGGCCCGAGTAAACAGTGCCAAAGTTTGACTAAATAATTTAATTCATTGCTTTTTTGTATCATTCTGTGCAATGCTCTAGGTGAGACAAGTATGCCCCAATGTGGGTCCGGTGCACATTGTGCTACTGGAACCAAGCTATCCTTAACTGATGAGTCCTAATGAGGACAAAACGAGTCTAGAGTTGCTTATATTCCGCTTCAGATAGTACCTGGCCTGGCAGTTGGGGCTGGACTGTTCCTACTGGAGCATGGTCAAGTCTGCTTTGCATATGGCTGGGTCTAAACTGAGGTGGCGTGGTGTACAAAATATTGGTGTACTGGGATGCGGCCCTGACTAATTACCAGTGGGTGAGATTGAGGCACACTTTCCTTCCAGCTTTCCATAGGAGGCCGCAAAGCATTTTAGCGAAGCGCTGCAGTTTACTGTTAGTGTGCTGTCTCATTTCAATTGCTGACAATTTTTTGCCTTTTAACATTGCTAATTTTTAAACATTCTTGATTTTAAAATATGTGCTGCTTACCTAGTTTCCCGTTTGGGGAGAGTTCAGCAGTACAGGAAGGAAGGTAGTGAGAGCCTTCTGGTTCGACATCTAGAACCGCCATTTCTTTGGTTGTGTGCACTCTAGTGTCTCCGGGGCTCAATACCTAAAGACAGTCCCTCTGCATGGACCCGCCGGTGGCGTGCCAAAGGCTAGCCCATCTGCGTCCATGATGCAGCCAGCCACGCAGCCCGGGAGTAGGTAGATGGCAGGATGCCTATTAAATACAGTAAGGAGACTTTGCTGTACTTGGTGCAGCCAACCAAGTGCTCATCAGGTCCTATGTTGCTCCTTGAGGACAAGGCACATTGTCCTGACTGTCACTTCTGCTTCACGGGAGGTTCAGAAATATTTAATTACAAGCTGCCGCGCTAAAATCTCCCAAGCCCTGCAGAAAGGTGTGTTTTAGTACTGGTTGCATTAATAAATGCAAGCTCATTGCATAAACGTACGTATAGCATCTTTGACCTCCCCGAGGAAGGCAGCCTGGCTATTCTGTTTATCTTTTGGAAACCTGGCTATCTGAAAGTTCTAATCCTACTTTTAAATTTTGATTTCTCACCAACAATCGTTAGCCCAAGTGGTAGTTTACAGGCCACCAGGTCTGGTTGGAGCCCTATTGAAATCATTGGATCACGCCATTGCCCACTCAGCTCAGGCCTTAATTATGCACACTTTATGCTTTTAGGTGATTTTACCATACACTTGGATAAAACGACTGTGCAGAAGCAATAGCCTTTAAACAAAGATGGACTATGTTGAATCTCTGCATGTATTTGTTAAAGATGACTCATTTAGGTGTCCATACATTAGACTAAATCTGTTCCAGCATGCCAAATCAGATGCAGGATCCTCTACACCTGTTATGGTGGGATCACTTTAGAATCAGGCTTTCTTGGCAACAACCAGTAACACAGGACCTCCCCCAGTTCGATCGGACCCACAACGGGAGAGGTTTCAGCAAAATAAATCTAGAAGATTTTCAAGGTTGTTAAAGCAACACCCACCGGTATTATCAGGCAGTTTGAATCAGGATCTGGCTAAGTATGATAGTTGGATTAGAAGTGCTATTGAAGAGCTATCCCAGTCCTTAATAAGAAATATTGAAGAACTCCTTCTTGCCCTTGGGTTACAGCAGCTCTTGCGGCAAAGAAAAAACACAGTAAGTCTCTAGAGCGGAATTGGAGAAGGCACTACAATTTAGCAGAATGCAGTAGAAAATATAATTACTTAGCAATATTTAATCTATCACAATAAAGCAGATACAATACAAAAAATGAGTTAGAAAATGACTGGTTTATATACTGTGAATGATAAAAACTTTAACATTCCAATACATTGACAATATGTTAAAAAGACATCCTATTGAACTTCTGGTCTTACTATTTCCCATTGGTCCAGATATATAGATGATATTTTCTTTATCTGGACCGATGGGGAACAGAACTTGTACAAATTTTTAGAATGGTTAAATTTGGCAGATACAAATTGGAAATGTACTGCTAATATGAGTACCGAAAAGGTAGAATTCTTAGACATCCTTATAAGACATAATTCAGGTATATTGGAGGTAGATTTGTTTGTTAAATCAACAGCTAGAAATACACTTCTACATTTTAATAGAAAACATCCACGCTGTCAGAAACAAAGCATCCCTTCTTTCAGATTTTGATATTCAGGCTGCCATAATGAAAATACATTTTTAGCTAGAGGTTACCCTCACCGGCTGGTGAGAGAATCATGTAAAAGAGTGCGATTCTATGATAGGGACCATCTTTTTAATGTTAATAAAACCTGTACAGATCCACGATTAGTGTGTATCACGAAATACTCCACTTTAAATCTAAAGGTCAAACAGATTATAAATTCGAATTGGCACATTCTTAACAGTGACCCAGAACAAAAGAAAACGATTTCAAAGCCACTGTTTGCACATTGTCGCAATACAAATATCAAGGATATGATTGTGCATTCTAGATTTGTTTCACATACTACAGGACTTGCATTCATACAAAAAATGATTGATGGTAGTACACCCATTAAAGGAACAATGAGATGTTCCTCATGCAAATCGTGCAACGATATATTAGAAGGTGAGAGTATGATTTTGAATGGTTTTACCATACAGGCACAACAACTATGGAATTGTAAAACCCAGAATGTCATTTATCTCCTTCTCTGCCCATGCCATCTAGGTTATGTGGGCAAGACATCTAGGGCCATTCAAACTAGATTAACAGAACATCGGTCAGCAATCAGGACAGCAAAGCTTATGGCACCTTTGGTAAAACATTATATAGAGTTCAACCACAAGCCAGATGACATCCGTAGGCTAGTATTCGAAAAAATCAAAACACCAGCTGAGAATGGCAGATTCCATATCCGTAAAAAGATAGAAGTTTACTGGATTTTCTCTTTAAATACCTTCAATTGTGGTTTGAACAACAATTTACCTTGGGAAAATGTGATAATTTGAACATATTTCATTTAGGCAAATCTTAGATTGTCACTGTTATTAATCATAGTATATATAGGATGCAATTTTGTAACGAAAGATACTGAGTCCATATAGAATACAAGGTAGAATTAGTCCTTAGGTGACTGTAGAAAAGGTGCCTCGTATTATATATAGAAACAGCATTTTGTTGTACTACGTTTTAGACTCAGTAAAAATTAGAACGATCTAGTATTCATATTCCGTATATATACTGCCACTAGTTAATAGACTTCAACTATTATAATTAAGGTTAACAACAGATTGATCCTTTTCAAGTTTGCTCATTAATATAATTTGCATATCCCTTAAAATAGCATTGGTAATATCAGAAATGGTTCTAAACAAATGGATAATGGTATTTGTAATGGACTATAGATTAAATTGCGTCATGCACTATTACTATAGCGTTACATAACATGTGATGGTCTAGTTGATTAACACACAAGATAATGTTAATGGAAATTGCACCAAAGGGATTGAGCATGCACAAAGATGACGTATGGTCACGTACGTGCTTTACGTACAGCATGTGACTTGCAAGACTCATCGGATTGCACTATTTCAACTGGGTAGTAAACACTTCCGGGTCCATAGAGCGATATCCACACCAGTATCGACCAAGGATTGTCATTTATCCTAAGCTCGAAGAAAAAAGGTATGCACGGCCACAAGATAGCATAAGGGAGCCATTACTTAGAAACTAAACATAAGAGTTAGTCCCTTTTTTTAATTTTGTCCTGACTAGGTTTGCGGCTTTTAAACATAAGGGGATCTTAACATTAGCGGTGCCGTCTCCATATCTACATCTATCTAATGCTAAACTTTTCTAAAAAGGTCAGCCTCTAAGTAAAACAACGTAAACAAAAGATTAGTAATTTTCTTTACCTAAAATAGAATGCTAATGTTTCCATATTCCGTCAATAGGAGTGTATGTATACTGAAGAGAGGATTATCGGGCCAGCAGTGTTTTACACGTTACCCCGACCGTACAATGATATGAGTAAGAATCTCTTTAACGACATTTTTAAGCTCTAAGAGATCGAAAGTGGCAAAATAATATGAATCTCTAGATTTGCAAAATTTAGATATGGAGAAAATGAAAATGGTAATTTAAATGACCACTAAATCAATATAACCTGGTCGAGTGTATACCTGAATAGAAGTTGAATAAAACTCGGCACCTCCTGTGGTTTACATATAGATACGTATGTTTGAAACGTAAATCCAACATCTCATGTTGCCTACAAGGAGACACGCATGTTTTACTATAATCGTTATATAGCCATCTCTAGTATAAAATTATTTGCAGCCTGAATTGAAGATTAGATACTATATAGATTATTGTACATGTCTCTAATTTGTACATGTTTATTAAATTTGTGTTTATAGACTTTACTCAAACAAAGAAATCTGAAAGAGAAGTATTTTTCTTCAGTTTATAAATTATCGTCGGCAACCTTCCATCAAAGTAGGTCAATTAATCAGAAACATTGTAATAACACAGGAAAAATGGAGGGACCCAATAGTAAACAAACATGTCCTAATTGTATATTTGGAATATTTCAGAGTGAAATTTCCCCTATATCTTGGGGTTACCTGCGTCCAAAAAGAATATAACATCGCATAAATTAGTGACAAGTAAGCCATATATGCAGTATGATATGCATGCCTTAGTATCTAATATTAAAGATTGTTATGTAGAAAAGAGACTGGGGAAGGGATCTATTCTATTCTGTGTATCTTCACCTTATTTTATCTTTTCAATACGCTTTTTCTTTTTGTGAATTTAATGCAATTTTTGCCTTTGTGTCACCACTATGGGTGTCTTTTTAAATGACTTAATCAGTAAATAGCAGGTTGTAACCTAGTTGTTTAAAACAAGAGAAAATACTAATTGTAAAAATTATGAAAATGAGTTCTAAATGTATTTTTAATTATTTTGTGGCAATTCCTGACAAAGGCGCTTATTGCGCTGAAACACGTACTGAAGATTACTTTTCTGCCACCTGTTGTGTTTTTATATTATGGTGTAATTTTTGACAGTAGATAGAATTGTAATAATGATCAATTAATGTCATCAATCGGATGTCTTTTTAACTTATTGTCAATGTATTTGAATGTTAAAGTTTTTTTATAATTAAAAATTATTATTCACAGTATATATTACAGTCATTTTTAACTAATTTTTTTGTATTGTATCTGCTTTATTGTGATAGATTATACATTGCCGAGGAATTATAAATTCTACTGCATTTTTGCCCTGTCCTAGGAATTATATCACTCTACAGGGGGACCTTGATACCTACATTCTACAAGTTAGCAGACACAGACATTTTTAAGCATGTACAGCAAACTTACTATGTGGAAATGACCAAAGCAAAACAAAGCAAATCTGCTTTGAGGAGCGCATAGGAAAGGCAGGAAATTGGTCAAAGGAGATCTTCTAGATTGTTAAAAGCTTTATGTCCCCAGTAGCATGTATACATACGAAGGTATCTTCGACAGATTGGTGTGAAGCCTTGGTAAGTGTTTTTCACAAATATAATAGAAAATATTCAAACCTTGCTGGCTAAGGAAAGTCTCAGAAGATCAATGATGAAATTTAACAGTTGGCCAAGATGTTTCCGACTGCAGAAAGCACCCTTAATGGTTTTGAGCGCATCCAGGCGGAAATGGGGTAAGATCCTCCAAATCGTAAAAAAAAAAACAGCGAACCCGGACATCTGGGTCGATTACAGACCAATATCCTTGCTCCATGCCCTCTCTAAAATAGTAGAGAAGTAAGTTATTTGATAATTGTCTACTTTCCTAGAAATTAATAAACTACTTTATTCCAGTCAGTCAGAGCTTTAGAGCCCGCTAAAGTACAGAAACAGGTTGAGGTACCAGTATACATCAAAGGAACTCTAGACGGGGGAGAAAAGGCGGTACGGATCATGCCCATCTGTCAGTGGCTTATGATACGGTTCCCCATTCACAACTCCTAAATCGTCTCCAGGATGTGGGAGGGGCAGTGCTTGCCCTGGGCTGGCTGGCTTCATTTCTGGCAGATAGAAGTCAACAAGTCAGGATGCCGCCTTGCTCAGCCAGCCCGAGGCAAGCGGGCCTAGGTGTCCCGCAAGGCTCTGCGTTAAGCCCAACACTCTTTAATATACACCTCACGCCCTTAGTTTTCCTGGCAGAAGACTTGGATGCAAAAGTGGTCTCCTATGCAGATGATACCCAATTGCTTTTTTCTTGGAGCAAGGTAACCGAGCCCAACGGTTCCCTAATTAAGAGATGCCTTACCACTGTCTTCTACTGGCTAGCCAAAGCGCAACTCAAATGCAAAGAAGAGAAGATGAAAATTCTCTTTTTAGGGATGTTTCCACCTGACTTTGTGTCAACCTTCTGCCCAGATGACATCCCCCTGCCTGGTCACACAAAGGAATCAGTCAAAAATGTGGGGATCTCCTTTGACAATAAACTGTCCTTTGGTCCGCAGGTCAAAAAGCTAGTGGGACTTTGCTTTTGAAGTCATTAAAGAAGTTTATGCCTCCATGCTCTTTCCCAACCAAGAAAACGGGCTTGCAGGCTCTGATTACATTCAGACTGGACTTTGGCGATGCCCTGTATTTGGGCATACAGGAATATCTCCTAGACAGATTGTGGTTGATCCAGAATGCGGCAGCTCGTCTTTTGCTAAATATTTAAAAAAGACAACACTTTAGTGGCCACTTGCAGGGACTTCACTGTCTGCCAATTAGGCAGAGAATCAAATGTAAGGCTCTGACACTGGTACATGATGCTTTATACCAAACAGACCAGATTATCTCAGAGCCAGATTTAGTTTCTATAACCTTACTAGATTGTTATGCTCTTCCAGTAAAAAGCATGCAGTAATGCCTAAGTACCTGCACCAAAGGCTCAGAGGCAGATCATTAGCTTTTTTTGGGGGGGCGCCTCGACTTGGAACCAGCTTCATTGCTGTTTAGGAAGAAACTTGGCTATTTGTGCATTGCTAATCTTTCACTTGTCCAACCTCTTTATGCTCTGCACCAGAGCACTCCTGGGAGTAGGTGTTGCACATTATAAGTCACTTATCATTATCACTTTTTTTTGCACACTTCAGTATTTTATTTGTAAGGAACTTGACCAATATGAAAGCTAAATGATACGTACACTACTTGATCATATTGGACCTGGGCTTCGATGTGGCGAATATATATGAATGTTTTTGGGTCCGAGTCTGGATTGCCTGCATGCACTATGCAGTGATTGGTGGGATGATAAGTGGGAGCAGTCACATGTGCAGGAATCTAGCTGGCAATAGTAATAATTTCAATGGTGCACCAGGTGCAGTGACACAAGGACCAAAAGCTCTAGCCACCCCACTAAGCAACTAACATTGCTCTAATCTATTACTAAACAGGCAGACACAAATGCAGTTACCTTGTAGACAACAGGTTTAGTATTTGAATGGTGCAGCAGGTGCAGTGGTACTGGCTCCAAAAGTTGTCATAGCTCCATTAAACTCAAAATATTGCTATATTTTAATACTAAGCAGGTAGTCATAAGTGAAGTTATCTTGCAGGCAACGTGGTCATTATTTGAATGGTGCATCAGGTACAGTAGCACCGGGCCCAAATAACTCCTCTAGCCACCTAATATTGCATATTTTACAACTAAAGAGGCAGTCATATGTGCAGCTATCTAGCAATCATCAGGGTCATGATTCCCAATAGTGCAGCTGGTGCAGTGACACCTGGACCAACAGCTCCAGGCACCCCACTAAACACTAATTATTGCTATATTTTACAACCAAATAGGCAGTCACAAGTGCAGTTATCTTTCAGGCACTAGTGTCATGCTTTAAATGGTGCAGCAGGTGCAGGTGCACCTGGGCCAAATGTTTTCCTAACTCCTCCAAACCCATATTGCTATATTTTATTACTAAAAAGGCAATCACAAATGCAGTTATCTTGCAGGCACTAGGGGCATGCTTCAATGGTGCTGCAGGTGCAGTGACACCTGGGCCCAAAGCTCTAGGAACCTTGCTGAACACCAATTATTGCAATATTTCACTACTAAACAGGCTGTCACAAGTGCAGTTACCCTGCAGGCAATAGGGTCAATATGTGAATGGTGCAGTAGGTGCTGTGGCACCGGGGCCAAAAGTTATCATAACCCCTCTAAATATCAAATATTGATGTATTTTACTACTAAACAGGCAGTCACAAATGAAGTTATCTTGCACACACAGGGGCATGATTTGAATAATGCAGCAGTTGCACTGGGCCCAAAAGTCAGAACTCCTCTTAACACATAATATTGCTTTTACATCAATTCATTCTATTATTTCCCTCTTTCATTTAATTCCTAAAAATGTTGCTATTACCACCCCCACTATACCACTAGTAATAGCACAACATATTGCCTTTTTGTACATAAACAAGTCATAACACTTTAACAGACTTTCTGTAACTTATATTGTACAACTGATCAGCAAGCTACAACTTACAACAAAAAACAGCTTAATATTATTCATATAGGTGAAATAAATGCTTTTACCAATGCGTGTTAAGTGTGTTGCATTGTCAAATCAGTGCTGCATGGGTGTGGTGTACTTTGCAAGTACTTTCTTCTTATCAACTTGTCTTTTAAAATGTCATGTGAAAAAGTAATACTCAGTGCTAAGTGTTCGAATGAGATACTAGCAATTTTATGTTTAAAGAACTGTAGGCACCATGACATCTATTCACTGTCTTTTAAGAAGTCTGTTTTTTAGGTCGAGCCTAAGGGCAGCACGCATGCGCTCCTCACTCTGCAAAACTGTTGTAGTAGAATATAGGAGAGAAGCTGCACCCACTCTCCTCCCATATTATTCATTGGTTTGCATCATTGTCTTTCGTAAATGATGCCTTCGGATTTGTTAATTGGCTTGTTAGTCCCGCCTTGTCTTCATTTGTACACTTCCATGGCGACTGCCCTTTTACTTTGGTTGTTACACAGGACCTGTTATTTAGTCTGCAAGCACTATTTACTTTATTACGTTTCTCTTACTGCAGACTGGACATGACCTGCTTCAGCTGAAACCGCTTGTGTTTTTTTAAGCAGCACGGCCGTCCCCGTAACACGGATTCCTGCTTTCAATCACTTTAACCCAGCATTATCTTGTTTCTGTTTCTACTGCCCCCCAAATAAAATGTATTTAGAAATGATTAGCAAATGAAGTCATGTGAATTTCAGGTAGCACATAATCCTGTGCTGAAGAGCTGCATCTGACAATAGCACATCTGTGTTACATGTCATCTGTACTAAACACACCTCATGGGTTGTTTTCAAAAGCCTGTTTTATTAAGAACATCACCACAATCACTACCAATACCAGCACCACCAATACTACCACCACCACCACCGCCAATACCACCACCACCAATACCACCACCACCAATACCACCACCAAAGCCAATACCACCACCAATACTACCACCACAGCCAATACCACCAATACCACCATCACCACCAATATCACCACCAATACCACCACCAATACCACCACCACCAATACCTCTAACAATTCCACTACCAATACCACAACCAATGCCACCACCATCAATACCACTACCTCCACCACCACCATTACCACTACCACCAACATCACCACAAATACCATCAACAATACCACCACCACCACCAATACCACCACCACCAGTACTTCCACCAATACCATCACCACCACCTATACCATCACCACCACCAATACCACTGCCAATGCCAATACTACCACCAATATCACCAATACCACCACCACCACTAATACCACCACCACCACCAATACAAATACCACTTCCACTAATACCATCACTACCACCAGTACCACCACCACCACCAATACCATCAATACCACCACCAATACCATCAATACCACCACCAATACCACCACCAATTCCACCAATTCCACCACCACCAAAACCACGACCACCACCACCAATACCACTACTATCACCGCCACCACCACCACCACCAATACCACCATCACCTCCAATACCACCACCACCAATACCACCACCAATACCACCACCACCAAGACCACCACCAATACAACCACCAATACCAGTACCATCACCACCAATACCAAAACCAATACCACCACCAATACCAATACAGCTACCACCAATATCACCACCACCAGTACCACCACCACCAATACCACCACCATCAATACCACCACCTTCACCACCACCACCAATACCACCAACAATATCACCACTAATACCACCACCACCAATAACACCACCACCTCCAATACCACCAACACCAATACCACCAATACCACCAATACCACCACCACCAATACCACCACCACCAATCCAATACCACTACCACCAATCCAATACCACTACCACCAATACCAATAAAACTGACAATACCAATACCACCACCAATACCACCACCACCAATACCACAACCACCGCCATCTATACCAGCAATACGACCACCACCACTAATAATACCATCACCAATACCACCACCAATATTACCACCATCAATACCACCACCACCAATACCACGACCACCAATACCACCAACAATACCACCATCACAAATATCTCCACCATTAGCACCAATACCACAAATATCACCACCACCAATACCACCACCACCACTAATACCACCACCACCATTACCAACACCACCACCAATACAACCACCGCTACCACCCCTACCAATACCACCACTAATACCACCACCAATACCTCCACCAATGCCACCAATATCACCTCCACCACCACCAATACCACCAATAACACCACCAATACCACCACTACCAATATCACCACTACCAATACCACCATCACCAGTACCAATACGAATACCACCACCAATACCAATATCACCACCAACACCACCACCACCACCAATACAACCAACACCACTAATACCACTACCACCAATACCAATATCACGACCACCACCAATACAAATACCACCACCAATGCCAATATCACCACCACCAATACTAATACCACCACTACCAATTCCACCACAATACCAGCACCACCACCAATACCACTACCACCACCACTAATACCAATAACACCACCAATACCAATACCACCACCACTAATACCAATATCACCACCACCAATACGAATACTCCCACCACCACCTCCACCAATACCACCACCACCAATGCCACCAGCACCAATACCACCACCAATACCAACACCACCACCACCAATACCACCACCACCAATACCAATACCACCACCACCAATACCACCACCACCAATATCAATACCACCACCACCAATATCAATATCAATACCACCACCTCAGTGCCTCTCGCTCACTAGTAGTAGCAGGGGCACTGTACGAGGCCGGAGTTGTAGCTGAAACCATCCCTCCCTCACTCCATGTCTGCCATAAAGCACTGTCCGCCATGCTCCAGGAGTTGAAGTCCGGGACCTACCACAGCTGGAGTGTTTTTTATTAGGCCAAAGATAGCAATGTGATTACGCAATGCCTCACTGCACAGTCAAGTCACGGAGAGTGTAGGAAATGGCACCCCGGCTCTTCCTCCTGAGCCGCGCCAGTTAAATCTGGCAGCGAAGAGTTTTGGAGTGCTGTATTAGTGTTTATAGCTCGGATCATATGTAACTCTCACTTCACAGTTTGTATCTGCTGTAATTTTCAACACTTACACATCTTCTCAAGTGCACTATTTATTACTACTTTGAAGGCGTCGCAGGCCAGTGTCTTCCTCTTATATATACAATCTAACAAGCGGTCGAGCAGGCCCTTGATTGCAATGCAATAAGTCTGGCATTTGCGAGAGTTTAAGCTATTAGTATTGTAAATTACAATGCCTTTTATTTAAGTTTTAAAATCCAAAACATAAATAAAAGGCATTGACATTTACAATGCCAATAGCTCAAACTTGCGTGAATGCAAGACCTATTGCATTGCCAATTCTTGTGTAAGAAATGTAGCTTCTCCCAGAAACTAGTGACAATTTGTTGGCTACAATAGTCTCCTGTGAACAGGATGTCCGGTTTTAGTTCAGATGGAGTTATTTCAGCAGTTTACAGAGACAAACTTGATAGCTCAATGTTAACAAAAAGCGTAAGTTTTAAAACCATAGTTTTACACGAATACAATAAGTTGTTAGCAACATTTTCTCTTAGACATCAGAGGTGGATTCTGAGTGGCTGGCAAGGACAGAACCTGGGCACTCAGGTGGCAATCGCAATTTCCAAAGACCGTCGCACATTTTCTTCGAACGCCATTTGAGCAACTTCGCATGGAACGTTTCTAGAATGAAGACAATGACATTTTCTTTCTTCCTTAATAATAGAGTCACAGCTAAACCATTAAGCCATATGTAATTACAATGCTTCACTGGCTGTGATTACTATACAAATGAGGGTGAAAGGGCTTTTACAATGTGAAGGCATTTAAATGAATTATACCAGATGGTGTTAATGAGGAGATTATTGTAGACAAAAACATCCTGGTTTACTTTGCAACCTGCTATTTTCTCTATAAATATAGCAAAAAGCAACATGGCTTCCTAAAATCAACAACAGCCTTAAGATAGGTGATGCTAAGAGTGCCGCAAAACTCTGCTTTACAAAATGGTGTTTACTCAGAAATGGCGCCTCATTAACGTTCATGCTCACCTTATGCCACCTAATTTAGCACCTGCCAATTTCGAAAGTCAATCTTAATTTTGATAATGGAGAAAGAGACGAGGGTTACGGATCGGTATTCATGTTGTTGCTTCATTTCATATTATCAAACAGTGGCAGTTTTTAGGAAATATGGCGCTGTTAAAATGCTTGGAGTTTATTCTGAATTTTTAGCTGTAGATTGATTCCATTGAAGACCACGTGCTAAACTTTCGCAGGCGGCTATTCACTCTTCCAAGCAAAACCTCTTCAAGTCCCTGTAATTTCACATACGACTGTGGTATGGATTAAACATAGTACTGATATATGGAAATACTTCACACACATTGGAGTTTCTTAAAAGAAAGACTTGATTCAAGCATTAACTACTTTGGGGTAGGTATACCTTAATTTCTTTTTACTCATTAGTCCTTTTTTTGTTTCCCCCTCCTGCATTCAGAAAGGAAAATTAGTATTTGTGTAATGTTCAACACATCCAAAACCTTCTTGATAGCTGATATTTTGCCAGCTATACCAGTGACTTGACCCTCACACATTTGATAATTTATTAATTTCTTCTTTTCTCCTCTTCACTTTAAGTTATCCTAAAACGACCAATCTTAGATGTTTACCACAAGAAACATGTATAACAGTTAAAATGAACACTTATTTTTTCCAGAGGTGGTATTTCCTAATTTGTACAATCAATTCGCAATACTTATCTTTTCTCCAGGGCGAGGACAACTTTTGTTGTAGCCCACTAAATGCACATGTGTCTCATATGTGTTCATTGGCTTGTCAGGAATGCAAGCAATCTGTACATTTTGGGTATCCAGGATCCATCTTATCAGACCCTTTGTCTTTTATTGTTACATTGACAACGCCTACATCATTTTCTTGTTTGTAGCATCTTAAAAATTGCTAACCTTGAGTCTGCCACCTGAAGGGGCATCTAACATTGAACTTGCAGTGGTTGCGTTTGAAAAGGAGACACTCAGAACTGGTGGGATTAATTGCTTCCAGTAGTGTTGCTACAGTCTTTAGTATGGCAGCTGAAAACCCAAGCCTTTGCAATGCTAAAGTCCTACACCCTGCCTTTAGTCCTAAGAGAAAGGGGCTTGGCAGTACTAAGCAGGTCAATAGTATTGTCTGGATATAAATTGAAGTATGCTGAAATTAAGTAGGCGCATGGGTGTGGTGAAGGTCTCACAGCCCTGCAGATATAATTAAATGAAAATGCAAGAGTTCAATATCAAGAGCAGCTTTAAGGCAGTATCAAGCAAGTATCACCCCCAAAAGGTTGATAAGCCGCCCCTCTGGTACATGTAGTCTGTTGTTTTTCCAGGGCTGGTATAATAACCCAGTTTATATATAGCGAACAACTTGACCTCCTCAACACAGGATTCTCAGACTAGTACAAGGCTCTACTTCTACCACTATTACTATTCCAGGCTGCTGCATTTTCACCAGCTCCCTTTCTGTCTCTAGTTACTGTTCCTCCTTTGTGCTTGACCAATCCTTCTCAATTGCGGCTGTAAGGGGATTGCACTATTTTCTGATGTGACAACTAGAATACATTATGGGCTCAGCAATTGGGATTTACCTATTGAAGTATACAAATATAATTTCATGCCCTTAATCAGAACCATATTTCCAGCCCATAAAAAGTCTTGTAAGCATCAAAATAACAGTGATATCTGGAAAAATAATAACGACCAGAAAAAAATATACTTACGCTATCCCCTGCGAAAGTCATGATGTCAGCGATGAACGCAAACAAATCAAACATTTTATTGTAGTGTAGCAAAACATTGAACAATGTGTTTGTTTCTGGAATATGCAAGCAACAGAGGTCAGTGAATATAAGAATTCTAAAATCATTACTTGCCTGGCATTCAGATATAATTGCACTAATGAAGTCTATGAGGCCAGTTTTCACCTTCTAATCCCAAAACTACAATAGAAGAGTAAAACTAATGTCAAAGACTTTAGAAATCGTGTACAATCCTATGTTTTCCTCCACTTCATCATAAAAATGGTTGGTGACTCATTTCAGCTCTTTTCCAGTAAGCTCCTCTGCAAAAAAATTAGATTTACATATCATTTTTGAAGATGAACTTCTATTGCAGGAGAAATGCTATCTGTGGAACCTTAACATGGAGACTCAAAGGAAAACTATGAGAAGAGGCAAAGCGTGAATTAGAAAAGATGTAGGTGAAGTTAGGAAGAATTACAAAAAAAGCAGGAAATTATTGGCTTAAGGGCTGAGTGTTACAGTCACCTCTTAACTGGTCTTTCGTTAATTCAAGGAATGGTTGACTACTTTCAGTATCCACTGTGCCAGGCACGAATGTTTTATAAACAAAGCTGGAGATAATTCCCTTAATGAGATAACAAATAGCTGGAGGTAAATGTCAGAGGCATTAAAAACCCCAGGAAAATGAAAGGGTTTGAAGAAGGCCATAGCAGACAAGGTCAAATACACCATCAGGGCCCACAAAGATGGTCTGATCCAAGATTCATTTAGACCAACAAAGTTCAGGCTGAGGAGATGAAGAGTAGAAACCTGAAGGGTGACAAAATGGTCAAAAATCATAAGGACAAAAAACAAGAATTTGCAAAGTCAATAGGTCTCGCCTTTGGGGGAGCTGTTGGCCTAGGCAATCAGGTGGAGGTGGGTAACAGGCGGTGGGTGGAGTAGTAGAACAGTTAAAGAAAGCACTGTGAAGCGGCCAATGGCGGCTGCTTCATAGGATATTTGTTTTACTTCGGTTAGTGGGAGGGGGAGAAGAAACGCAGATGGGAGGAAGGGTGGTAGTGGGGAGAAGATACAGTCTTGGACACTGATTAAATGGTGATCTGACTTTTGCTTTCTTTCAGTACCCATGGATTATGATGGGTAAACAACCAGATTCGCGCCGCTGTATATCAGAGGCTTCATGTGTCATCAGCAACCTTAGTGAAATATGAAAGCTGACTACTTTTGCGTAGTCGAATGTTGCAACCAGTTCAGTATTTCTCGCTTTGCAGCGCGCTCTATGAAACGGAAGCGTGGAAACGGTATGCAAAACAATAAATACTTGTATTAGAAAACAAAGATCAGTAAATGCAATTTGTGTGGGGTCAAAGCAGCCAATAGAGAGGTACGGGAGGGCGAGTGGATCAAGGGGAGAAGGCACAGGTGGGGGAAGGTAAAAAAAAACAGCAATATGTCACAGCCAGCGTTGACCACCTGGTAGCACTTTTTTAAAGAAACAAAATAGTACCTGGATACCTGACTCACAGCACAAATAGTGGATGGCCAGCTGTGGGACACTAATTAAAATTATTCTGTGTTTGGTCAATGCTTCATCGAAAGAATAGGAAGTGACACATGGCAAGTGCTGCCCAATTAGAAGGCAGCAAAGAAGAGTGACAACGCTACAAATGAATGGTAACCAATAGGTGGATTCCAATCCCATTGTAGAGTCTTGCAACTGAGAGCTCATGCATTAGTGCACGCTCATGCAGATGGGACTTCAAAATAAGGCAAAGGGGTGAAGGATTCACCGTCAGAAAACTACTGGAAGTTTTTGTGATGCATTGCGTTTGAAAACATAGAGCTTAAAATAGGGAAAAGGATTAGGAAACAAAAAGCAAGGACTAGATGATACTTGCCCGTCATCTTAGACAGGGGAGTGAATCTAAACACAAGGAAGAGTAGCCGTCATTATGGATTATGGTGTTTACTTATCAGCCCCTCCTACAAATAGAAGGTGTGTAAACGGTATGACCTGTTTCCTGCATTTGCTCCATGACATCTACCACAGTTTCATCATACTGGCCGTGTTAGCCACAGGAGCACCATGCCCTGCCCCAAAGGGAGAGACACATTTTACCCATGCTTAGAGGAAGCCTCCCCCCACCCCGTCCGTCCTTCTCCACTTCTACTTCTGATGCCCCCTCAGGGTAGCTGGTGAGAGCCACCCTGCACTGCAGGCTCAAGAAGAACCAGCAATGGGAGGACAGCAACCACACTTCAGGCTCTACCAGGTAATAAGGCAAACAGTGGAAGGTTTTCTGAGCGTCCACCTGCATAACCCTCACCTGCAGCAACCAATTTGTCAAGATGAGAGTGAAAATAACTATGAATCAAACCAGGAATATGTACATAAGAAGTTGGTTCCAAGGAGTAGTCGGTCACAGGCGTACACTTACAGTGAATCACAATCTTTAGTCAACCATGAAAAAGTGAACATATCTTATATCCGCCACCCCATGTGGCCCTGTTTAAGAACAGGAGGAGGAGCACAGGAAAACTTGTGAGGTATAAATGGTTTAAGTTGTACACGTGGTAAACAGTACGCTGCCGCGGTTGGTAATGGGTGTACCTTCAGGTCGGTGACGTGGGGAGAGGGAGGGGCAGGGTGGGGGGTAGTAATGTATGGATTACGGAGCTTTACAGGTAAGATAACATATAAATAAATAAAAACGAATTTCGTTGGGCGCACTGCATCGCATTTGGGGATGCAGTGCACGCAACAAAATTTATTTTATTTACTTATATGTTTACTTACCTGTAAAACCCCCACCATGGCCCTCCCCCTCCCCACGTCACCGCCCTGCAGGTACACCCATTACCGACCGCGGCTGACAGTACGCCTTTTCCATGTGGCATAATCAGAAAGTTGCCGGATTCACATACAATAGAATTTCACAAGGTTCCCTAATGAGGACCTAATAAAGTGTGTCTTTTTGTGGCTCTCAAAAGCTGATGACACAAAAACCCTATCATCTTTGTTGAAAATAGGTCCTCTTTAACTATATGAACTGCATAGTGTTTCTTTATAGCCTCAACTTCAAGTGTATTGTCCATAGGCCTTTGGCAAATATGCAACTGTGTTAAAACACCGAGGCTGCTAGTACCAATAGTGCAGAACGAAGAGCATTCTGAGCGATTTGTGGGTGATAATTTTAACATACAAAACAGGAGTAATCGTGATGGCAGGTGTACATTATTGATTTATCCATTTTTTTTAGGTATTTGTATCGAGAACTAATTGTCATGAGTTGTGTTATAAAAACGATGCATATATCTCTCCAAGAGTTGGTTTGTTGTTTCCACCAAGCCATTGGTTTGAGGATACACACCATGGCATTCATAATTCCAAGAGTTGAGCAAACTACAGTGTTTAGACATACCGTGAAGACGTATATGTCTTCTACAAAACGGTGTCAGATTTCTGATGCATTTCTTAGTTTTGGAAAACGTAGAAAATATCTGTCTTTAAAATTATATCCACATTTACCTTTTTGGTAGTAAATAAATTAGAAGATGGATGATCTACAATACAATTCGTACAGGTTTGCTTGCCAAGGTGTAGGTGTTAGAGGAGGGAGTTGCATTAACACAAATACATTCATATGGAGTGATTTGTTTTGGGGAGAAACCCTATAGGAATTCACAGAAAGCTCCACATTTATTTTTACCGTAGGTCAACATGAACAATATAGAATCAATTGCCACATCGCATGTTTCCATGAAACGGAGTGACAGAATCATCACGCAGGCTCATACAATTCCTTTTAAGGATGATGGGGCATATTACCAAGGGCCTTATCGCCGCTTTAGCGGGAATTTTTCCCGCTAAAGCGCCGATAATTTTATCGCCCTATTATCTAGCTGTCGCTAACACCAGTTAGCGACACCTAGTAGGAGATAGCGATCATCTTGGGGCCCACTTTGCATGTCAGCGATATTTATCGCTAATGACATGCAAAGTGGGCGTGCCAAGATGTTAGCGACTGTAAACAGTCGCTAACATCGCTATCTCCTATTACCTACAAAGGCGTACTTTTGGAAATATTCGTGCTAAGCGCGAATATCTCCAAAAGCTAACTCCTGCCCAGAGCAGTTCTTAGCCATGTTATCCAATGGTAGGTGGATAACATGGCTAAGAGCATTAGCTCGGTAATGCATGAATATCACGGACTTTTCAGCGATATTCATGCATTACGGCTGATTTTTATCACTTTTGAGATAAACCTTGATAATAGCAATTTTTATCTGCGATAAAAATAGGTGGAGCTTGGCGATAATAATATTGCCGCTAACCGTGTTAAGCGATAAATATCGCTTAATCTTGGTAATATGCCCCGATGTTCTTATAAATAAAGCAGATTCTTTGTATGCAAAACATTTCCCTTGAGCTGTCCCTGTATTTCTTCTGATGGTATTTGTTGCTGGGCTCAGCTTATTTCAATTATTAAAGAAAACACACAAACTGGTGTTATATTCTTTCCTTTCTCAGGTTCACTGGGTTGTTGATAGGGAGGGGGATAAGGCTCTGGCAGCAACGTTTTTTATTTATGTTAATAAGAAATTCAGTATTTTTATTGTGACAAAATAAACCCAACTTCCTTCACAGCTATTTCTAAACCGAACGGTGTGCAATACCTATAGGTTTCGTTAGTTGATTCACATTGGAAAGACTTCTCTGGATCAAAACAACAAATGTCTCACATGGGTACAATCAGCTTTATTCATCAATAGTTCACATGGCATTGCTAAATACTGGACCAAGTTAATAAAATATAAGTTATAATGTTCCAGTCTACTATCTTCGTGTGGAGGAATATCTTTTATATATTGTCCATTTTAAGCATCCAGTAATACAATTCATTTATTCATATAATCCAGATATTAGAGGTTGAGTGCTCAAGTAAACGCTTTCTTCTGAGCTTGAAAAGAAGTTTATTTTAGCTGGTCCAAGAAGAAACCAATTAACATATTATCTTCTTTGTACTATTTGTATAATTTCACAGGCATACACAGAATCATTTTTGAAGAGCTGTCTATAGAAATGTACAAATCTAAGACAACATTGTGTTCCTTTAACCCCTTCTATGCTGGTGACGGAACCACTCCGTCACCAGCCAAGGGTGGGCTGTGCTAATGATGGAGTGGTTCCGTCACGGCCCGGCCGCCGCGCCTGCGCGGTGTTGATTTCGCGCCTGCGCGGCGCGTTCTATTAGGTGGGCGGGGCCGTGACCGAACCACTCCATCATTAGCACAGCCCACCCGTGGCTGGTGACGGAGTGGTTCCGTCACCAGCATGTCGGCGCTGCGCGGCCACCCCTCACCCCCAGCGCCACGGCGGAATTACCGCCGCGGCCAAGGGGTTAATGGAGGAAGGGAGATAGCCATTAGCTAATCAAAAACGATTGTACTATTTTGGGATCCATAGAGAGTCCATCACATGACAACAAAAATTCCCAAAAATAAACTTCACTTAGAGGTCCATTAGCATGGCGGGCGGATCGCCACCACCTGACCGGCGGTGCCGATCCTCCCGCCAAAACACCCCGCCAGACAGCCTTGTACCCCTGCCACTTTAGCATGGCGGGGGGTACCGCGGCGGATAGAAAGACCGTTTGCTGCTTTTCCGCTGGAAGGCATCGCCATCCATATTATGATGTTGGCAGTTTAATGCCATTCCATGGCGGTGACTCGGCCATGGAAAGGCATGCAGTGTTTACTTTGGGGGCCCTTTGCGGACACCCAGGGCAATAGGGGGATGCACTTGGGGGGTACCCATGGTACCCCCCTACATTGACATACACAAGGTGGCAGGCACCGCACATGCCAATGCACAACATGCATTTACAACATTGTGGCAGGTGCTGCTCACAGCACCGCCCACCACAATGTTGTATATGCGGGATGCGACCGTCACAGTGGCAGTTGCATCGTAATTGGCGGTGCCTGACCGCGGCACCACTGGTGGCCGGTCCCAGCACCTCTAGGGTGGCGGGCGGACTGTAGCCCACCCACCAATAGACCCCTTAGTGTGAACCCACACTGCTCAGTTTTGAAGGTAAAGTGATTGCTTTTGACTCATCTCAGTAGATTGTAAATATGTTTTTGGTGTTTTGAAAAGATTTGAATAAAATAATTGACTGCGTATAAATTCAGTTTCTATCTTACAGAAAGGAGGGTTGGAAGAGTTTACGAAAGCCAGATTCTCTTCACAAAGTACATAGTACTCAGTAAAGAAAAAGCCTCCTGCCATTGTATTTTAAGGACAAAAATTCTCATTTGTTTTCTATATTTACTTAGTCCATCTCATAGCCTACTCGCAATTTTCCATTTGATTGGTAAAAGTAACTCACACACACACAGTTTCTATGGCATGCTTCATCATATAGTCCTCATTTAGGAGAAATGGTATCTCTGGATGAGCTCAACCTCATGTGAGTGTGCTCTTGATCCTTTGGTATCAGCGACCTACTGTAAGAAAAGTTAAAATTAGTTAGTAGGTTACCCTGTAATCATTCATTTTTTTCTAGGGCCCCCTGGTAAGTTACAAATGTACAGAAAGCACACTTTGATGCTTGGAGATGATTAATAGCTCTACCATTATTAAATATGGTCTATATGTTCAATCGTCATTTGCCTATAGTCTTCATCAGTATCCAAGTAGATAATTTCCCTAGTTACCTATTAATGTGAAGCCTGGTGTGGGCCATGCAAATGTTCAATTAAATGAAATTCATTGGCCCACATGCATCAAGCATTTTTGGAGTCGCAAACGGTGCGATTCCTTAAAATCGGCCGTTTGCGATTCCAAAAGTGCTATTTGGGATGCATCATGTTATTTTAGAAGTCGCTACTTTTTAACGATTTCTAAAATTGCGATAGCATATAAGAAATCGCAATTGTGCGATTTCTTAAATGCTATGCATCATTTCAGAAAAATGTGCGATTTTTAAAATTGGAAGTGCAAATTACCACGAAGTTCAACCTCGTGGTAATTTGCGAAATTGTTTAAAAATGTACAAAAATGCATTTTTTAAACTGTTAAGTTACAGACACACATGTCCTTAGGACATGTGTGTATGTAACTTATACTGAAAAGTACATTTCATGGGTGCAGTGGGGGGTCATTTGGACCCCCCTCTCCACCCTTGAAATGCATTGATGAATTGCTATTTCACATTGCGAATTCGCAATTCCCATTCATTCCTATGGGCATTTTGGCCCATAGGAATGAATAGGAATTATAAATTCGCAATTGAAAAATTGCATTTTTTATGCAATTCGGTAAAAATAGCGATTTTTACCGAATTGCAAAAAAAAAGCTAAATTATTCATGCATAGGCTTTTGCGATTTCTAAATTGCGAATCGTTATTTTTCGCAATTTAGAACTCGCAAAAGCCGATATTGATGCATGTGGGCCAAAGTTCTTTATTTCTAAGAAATACATCGTGCACATTTCATTGACATATACAATTACAAATATCATAATATCAGGTAGTACATAGCACTTAATCGAATCAATTCTACCAACCCATATCATCATCTTAAAATAAATACAAAACAGTATAGAATTTTAAATAACTTCTCACTAAAACTCATTAAATGATCAGCAGCCCATTATCCCACAAGTATTAAAATATATGAAAGGGTAACAGCTTAACCAGCAACATGCAACTAATTTTTCCAACTGGAAAGCATTATAAAGTGCAATGTGCAGAACCAAATTATCGCAATCAACAATGGTCTCGTTCAGTCTAACCTCAATAACAAAATCAATTTTCCCATATCAAGACCAATGTCCTAATTAGGGCATCCTCCTAATGTAGTCTATATCAACAAACCAATTTAAGACACATCCCTGCTGACCTGAGATGGGTACCACCATGGGTCTAAGACACAAAGCGACAGAAGACCAAGCATACAATGTTAAACTTTTGTGCACATATTGATGAATGGCAATGGCTACATCCTGAAATCTAAGCTCACATAACAAGTTTAGGCACATTTCACTTGAGAATCTTTTTCCTTTCCTCAAGGAAGAATACACAGTCCATCAATAGGTGGATCACTGAGTACTTTCTACCCCACTTACATGGACATTGATCATAGTTCCCAGCTATTTTTGCTTTTAGCCCTGGCATCCACCATCTAGGGCCAATTCCAGTCCTCGGCCGCAGAATTTCATTTTGCAGAAGCGTATCTGGGATTTTATATAAGTACGGAATAAGATCCATGCTCTCCTGAGAATTTATGAAGGGAATAACTGAGCTCTTGTTCTTCAGATATTGAAGGTCCTCCTTCCAGCAAGTTTCCACAGCACATCGCCTGAGGGTACTCTTTTTTGGCTAATTTGTATTGTTTCGCCTACTTCAAGGCACATGTCAGGGACTCATAGGTGCTTCAACATTACTGTCACAGTATTCCTCTTACCGGGGAAGATTGATATTAGCTCAGGTAGAATTAGCACTGATAATTTATCAACTGGGACTCTATTTTATCTCAAAATGTAAAGGCTTAGGCCTTTTGCATCTACCAGGGCACTCCAGGCTACTATTCTCAGATCCCTCCTTGTAGCTTGGACCATTGCATTTTTGGGTAGGTCTAAGAGCAATTTCAAGTTGCTACCTTCTAAGCATTCCCATGAGACCTGTCTATTCATTGCAGGCACCTCCGCTCCGTATAGTGCCTGGGGGATTCGCTTACCCTGTATGACTTTACTTAATGGCTGAAAGGTATGACTGTCTTATCTATGATCAAACCTTTTGAAGTCATTCACTTCAGTTGACAATATAAGCCTCTGGGAAGCCAGGTGTTTATCCTTATTTAGATGATCTGAGAAAATCCTAACCAGATACTTATACACTTCTTGCTAAAATCAAAGTTTTTATCTTGTCAAAAGTTTATCATTATGTTATTTTCCAGACAATAAGAGTTAAGTGTATTTAATTTTCGTGGGAGCCCAATAAGCATGAGTTCTATCACACCAAATCATTTGCTTACATAAGGCAACTAAAATGACTACCCCAATCTTAGGAGAGAAACTATGAGTGGCACTTAACGTCTGGGGAGGTGCACAATAAACAGACTAATGAAATGGAAGGGGAGCTAAAACACCCCCCTGATGTAAGCCATTCTCCTTTTGGATTTTCCTCAATGGACTACCTAACCTGTCCAGGTCAACCTGAACCCAATTATCGCTGTGAAGCTTCTTCAGGAAACTTAAAAGGGCCCCAGATATATTCCACTGTTGGGGCTGTCTCTAAAGTGTACCTCTGTCCACCTTGTCGAATTCCACTTGAAGATCAACGAAGCAGCAGCAAATGCCACCTACCAGCTCCATTGACCTCCTTGCGACTCTTCACAGTGTGAAACAGTGGTCCATAGTTGAATGCTACGGTCTGAAACCTCCTTGCTCCACAGGAATCAGTCCAGTGTCAAAAGCCCAGGCAGCCAGATGCTTTAATAGGGTTTGAGCAAAGAGTTTGGCAATAATATCAAGCAGAGAGATTAGACGATAGTTAGCTGGCTGGTTTGTTTTGCCTTCTGTGTGAATGGGTCTTCACCATGGCTTCTTTCCATAGGTCTGGCAGGATGCCTGAATATATTACCCATTTGAAGAACCGACTCAAAATTAGACCCCACTTCCTTTGATCCTGCTTTAAAATCACAGATGGGACACCGTCAGGGCAGCTTGCCCTAGCGACTTTTATACTGTAGATTATTTCAGATAGCATTGCTGACTTCAGGGTATTTGCGATCACCTCTACATCAACCTGGAGCTAGCCAGAGTCGCCAGCAGATTACCAGAATTTCTACCACTATAGAGAGTGAATAAATAAAGGTAAACTATCTTTCTCACTTATCTGTGCTTCAAGGGAAGATGGTGAGGTGAGGGTTGCAGTGTCCACTAGCGGCCAGAAGTGCTTACTATTCGTATCCACAATGGCAGCTAACATTAGGTCCCAATTTGACTAACATAACACCTTTTTTGTGAGCACATACCCTGCAATATTCAATCTTCCAAACCTCCATGGCTGCTCTTGAACTGGCATTACTTTGATTTAAATTAAAGAGTCTGTGACTCCTGTTCACCACTCTTCTACCCTTTGGAGAATCATCATAAAACCAGCTATTCCCCTTTTCTCTTCCCCTGCTTGTTAGATACGTTCCCGCTTTGCCAGCTTAGAGTGGGGCTAATAATTGCTTTGTCAAACTATGGTACCAGCCTACCATATCTTGACCTGTTTCCAAGTGCTCAAAATCAATTGAGGAGAGAGTCTGCAGAGCAGCTTACGAAATCATAACTCATATTTCCTTATGGTAAACTACCTCAAGGGACAGGGTTGCATTCACATAAGCCAAAAAAGGATCTTTAAACTCCAAGCTAAGTATAAAGTGATCACTAGGCACTAAATCAAGAGCTCTAAGGCTTTTCACATGGTAAAGGAGATACATTGGGATGACACATAATGAATGTGCATTTTGCTGTTGCCATGTTTTAAGGTTCTAGTGGCAGGTATGTCATCATTGCACAGACCATTTACATTGATCACATTCTATTAGCTCAAACAGGGCAGTACCTTTGCATCTCCTTCCCTGGTACTTGTCGAGAAAATACAGTCAGGAATATTTAATGTGAATAGTAACTCTTTTATTGAGTCATCCAACTCCTTGAATGCTGATTTTTCATTAAAATCCCCCCTACAACAAACAGAGCATTGGGATAATCCTATGACAATTTTTTCACATTGCTGACCCAATTAAGCAATTCACACTCAGATAAGTGGTGAGATGGAGGAACTTATATGTTAAGACAGATTATTTGCATTGACTCAACATCGTCAGTGAACAAATCGATTAAAAAAGCAAGGAAGCATGCACAGTTATTTTGATGCAATATAACCGTCCTCCCATAGCATACAGATATCAGTATGAGCAATTCACCCACTGCTCTTCCTATTGTCGAGGCCTTGGTGTTTTGTATTATAGCAAAGAAACTCTCAACGACTGGGCACTCAGAAAACCAGGTTTCCCAGAGGAACAATACTGGGTAATAAGTCAGAATCTCTCTGTAATTTCCATTTCCACAAAGGATTTCAACCCAAAAAATGTTCCTTTCCAAGACATAACCTGGCAGTAAATGCCCTGACTCCTACACATCGATCTCTTCTGCCCCTCTACCACTCCTTTCCAGTGAAGAATTGGCTTGGTAGTTTGGTCTGCCCTGTTCCCATGATGCACTGGGCCAGGGACAGACTAATTTGCATATAGCCAGGTTCTGAACTGGGATGGTGCAGTGAGCTAAAAACGGTGATGGATCAAGCCCTGATCTGTTGACTGGGTAGGAGTGTTCTGATTAACTCAGATACTCTGTCCATCACCACCCCCTTTTTGTAATTATTTTGGCCACCATGAGTGTGGAAGGGTATGCTCAGACATGAGTCCCTTGCTCATTGCACCATCAGGATTCAAGCAAGCCGGGCCGAAGACGGCTGTAATGCCAGAAACCGGTCCCCGGAAGCTTGTTTCCTTTCCAGTGAAGAATTGGCTTGGTAGTTTGGTCTGCCCTGTTCCCATGATGCACTGGGCCAGGGACAGACTAATTTGCATATAGCCAGGTTCTGAACTGGGATGGTGCAGTGAGCTAAAAACGGTGATGGATCAAGCCCTGATCTGTTGACTGGGTAGGAGTGTTCTGATTAACTCAGATACTCTGTCCATCACCACCCCCTTTTTGTAATTATTTTGGCCACCATGAGTGTGGAAGGGTATGCTCAGACATGAGTCCCTTGCTCATTGCACCATCAGGATTCAAGCAAGCCGGGCCGAAGACGGCTGTAATGCCAGAAACCGGTCCCCGGAAGCTTGTTTCCTTTCCAGTGAAGAATTGGCTTGGTAGTTTGGTCTGCCCTGTTCCCATGATGCACTGGGCCAGGGACAGACTAATTTGCATATAGCCAGGTTCTGAACTGGGATGGTGCAGTGAGCTAAAAACGGTGATGGATCAAGCCCTGATCTGTTGACTGGGTAGGAGTGTTCTGATTAACTCAGATACTCTGTCCATCACCACCCCCTTTTTGTAATTATTTTGGCCACCATGAGTGTGGAAGGGTATGCTCAGACATGAGTCCCTTGCTCATTGCACCATCAGGATTCAAGCAAGCCGGGCCGAAGACGGCTGTAATGCCAGAAACCGGTCCCCGGAAGCTTGTTTCCTTTCCAGTGAAGAATTGGCTTGGTAGTTTGGTCTGCCCTGTTCCCATGATGCACTGGGCCAGGGACAGACTAATTTGCATATAGCCAGGTTCTGAACTGGGATGGTGCAGTGAGCTAAAAACGGTGATGGATCAAGCCCTGATCTGTTGACTGGGTAGGAGTGTTCTGATTAACTCAGATACTCTGTCCATCACCACCCCCTTTTTGTAATTATTTTGGCCACCATGAGTGTGGAAGGGTATGCTCAGACATGAGTCCCTTGCTCATTGCACCATCAGGATTCAAGCAAGCCGGGCCGAAGACGGCTGTAATGCCAGAAACCGGTCCCCGGAAGCTTGTTTCCTTTCCAGTGAAGAATTGGCTTGGTAGTTTGGTCTGCCCTGTTCCCATGATGCACTGGGCCAGGGACAGACTAATTTGCATATAGCCAGGTTCTGAACTGGGATGGTGCAGTGAGCTAAAAACGGTGATGGATCAAGCCCTGATCTGTTGACTGGGTAGGAGTGTTCTGATTAACTCAGATACTCTGTCCATCACCACCCCCTTTTTGTAATTATTTTGGCCACCATGAGTGTGGAAGGGTATGCTCAGACATGAGTCCCTTGCTCATTGCACCATCAGGATTCAAGCAAGCCGGGCCGAAGACGGCTGTAATGCCAGAAACCGGTCCCCGGAAGCTTGTTTCCTTTCCAGTGAAGAATTGGCTTGGTAGTTTGGTCTGCCCTGTTCCCATGATGCACTGGGCCAGGGACAGACTAATTTGCATATAGCCAGGTTCTGAACTGGGATGGTGCAGTGAGCTAAAAACGGTGATGGATCAAGCCCTGATCTGTTGACTGGGTAGGAGTGTTCTGATTAACTCAGATACTCTGTCCATCACCACCCCCTTTTTGTAATTATTTTGGCCACCATGAGTGTGGAAGGGTATGCTCAGACATGAGTCCCTTGCTCATTGCACCATCAGGATTCAAGCAAGCCGGGCCGAAGACGGCTGTAATGCCAGAAACCGGTCCCCGGAAGCTTGTTTCCTTTCCAGTGAAGAATTGGCTTGGTAGTTTGGTCTGCCCTGTTCCCATGATGCACTGGGCCAGGGACAGACTAATTTGCATATAGCCAGGTTCTGAACTGGGATGGTGCAGTGAGCTAAAAACGGTGATGGATCAAGCCCTGATCTGTTGACTGGGTAGGAGTGTTCTGATTAACTCAGATACTCTGTCCATCACCACCCCCTTTTTGTAATTATTTTGGCCACCATGAGTGTGGAAGGGTATGCTCAGACATGAGTCCCTTGCTCATTGCACCATCAGGATTCAAGCAAGCCGGGCCGAAGACGGCTGTAATGCCAGAAACCGGTCCCCGGAAGCTTGTTTCCTTTCCAGTGAAGAATTGGCTTGGTAGTTTGGTCTGCCCTGTTCCCATGATGCACTGGGCCAGGGACAGACTAATTTGCATATAGCCAGGTTCTGAACTGGGATGGTGCAGTGAGCTAAAAACGGTGATGGATCAAGCCCTGATCTGTTGACTGGGTAGGAGTGTTCTGATTAACTCAGATACTCTGTCCATCACCACCCCCTTTTTGTAATTATTTTGGCCACCATGAGTGTGGAAGGGTATGCTCAGACATGAGTCCCTTGCTCATTGCACCATCAGGATTCAAGCAAGCCGGGCCGAAGACGGCTGTAATGCCAGAAACCGGTCCCCGGAAGCTTGTTTCCTTTCCAGTGAAGAATTGGCTTGGTAGTTTGGTCTGCCCTGTTCCCATGATGCACTGGGCCAGGGACAGACTAATTTGCATATAGCCAGGTTCTGAACTGGGATGGTGCAGTGAGCTAAAAACGGTGATGGATCAAGCCCTGATCTGTTGACTGGGTAGGAGTGTTCTGATTAACTCAGATACTCTGTCCATCACCACCCCCTTTTTGTAATTATTTTGGCCACCATGAGTGTGGAAGGGTATGCTCAGACATGAGTCCCTTGCTCATTGCACCATCAGGATTCAAGCAAGCCGGGCCGAAGACGGCTGTAATGCCAGAAACCGGTCCCCGGAAGCTTGTTTCCTTTCCAGTGAAGAATTGGCTTGGTAGTTTGGTCTGCCCTGTTCCCATGATGCACTGGGCCAGGGACAGACTAATTTGCATATAGCCAGGTTCTGAACTGGGATGGTGCAGTGAGCTAAAAACGGTGATGGATCAAGCCCTGATCTGTTGACTGGGTAGGAGTGTTCTGATTAACTCAGATACTCTGTCCATCACCACCCCCTTTTTGTAATTATTTTGGCCACCATGAGTGTGGAAGGGTATGCTCAGACATGAGTCCCTTGCTCATTGCACCATCAGGATTCAAGCAAGCCGGGCCGAAGACGGCTGTAATGCCAGAAACCGGTCCCCGGAAGCTTGTTTCCTTTCCAGTGAAGAATTGGCTTGGTAGTTTGGTCTGCCCTGTTCCCATGATGCACTGGGCCAGGGACAGACTAATTTGCATATAGCCAGGTTCTGAACTGGGATGGTGCAGTGAGCTAAAAACGGTGATGGATCAAGCCCTGATCTGTTGACTGGGTAGGAGTGTTCTGATTAACTCAGATACTCTGTCCATCACCACCCCCTTTTTGTAATTATTTTGGCCACCATGAGTGTGGAAGGGTATGCTCAGACATGAGTCCCTTGCTCATTGCACCATCAGGATTCAAGCAAGCCGGGCCGAAGACGGCTGTAATGCCAGAAACCGGTCCCCGGAAGCTTGTTTCCTTTCCAGTGAAGAATTGGCTTGGTAGTTTGGTCTGCCCTGTTCCCATGATGCACTGGGCCAGGGACAGACTAATTTGCATATAGCCAGGTTCTGAACTGGGATGGTGCAGTGAGCTAAAAACGGTGATGGATCAAGCCCTGATCTGTTGACTGGGTAGGAGTGTTCTGATTAACTCAGATACTCTGTCCATCACCACCCCCTTTTTGTAATTATTTTGGCCACCATGAGTGTGGAAGGGTATGCTCAGACATGAGTCCCTTGCTCATTGCACCATCAGGATTCAAGCAAGCCGGGCCGAAGACGGCTGTAATGCCAGAAACCGGTCCCCGGAAGCTTGTTTCCTTTCCAGTGAAGAATTGGCTTGGTAGTTTGGTCTGCCCTGTTCCCATGATGCACTGGGCCAGGGACAGACTAATTTGCATATAGCCAGGTTCTGAACTGGGATGGTGCAGTGAGCTAAAAACGGTGATGGATCAAGCCCTGATCTGTTGACTGGGTAGGAGTGTTCTGATTAACTCAGATACTCTGTCCATCACCACCCCCTTTTTGTAATTATTTTGGCCACCATGAGTGTGGAAGGGTATGCTCAGACATGAGTCCCTTGCTCATTGCACCATCAGGATTCAAGCAAGCCGGGCCGAAGACGGCTGTAATGCCAGAAACCGGTCCCCGGAAGCTTGTTTCCTTTCCAGTGAAGAATTGGCTTGGTAGTTTGGTCTGCCCTGTTCCCATGATGCACTGGGCCAGGGACAGACTAATTTGCATATAGCCAGGTTCTGAACTGGGATGGTGCAGTGAGCTAAAAACGGTGATGGATCAAGCCCTGATCTGTTGACTGGGTAGGAGTGTTCTGATTAACTCAGATACTCTGTCCATCACCACCCCCTTTTTGTAATTCCTCTACCACTCCAGGCAGGGACATGGCAACCTGACATGTCTTTAAAGGAGTGCCTCTTCTTTCCCCAAGGGGTGTACCTCTGACAAAAATAGCCATCATTCCTCCAGACATAACACGGGAGTCAGGCCATGTCAAATCTGGAAGGTGGGACAGATCTTGATTTCCCTTATATATGGCTCTGTCATTTTGGAATATAGTAGTAACTATTCTTTCTTGGGACCCACCGTGTTCCTACCAACTCCTTCCCAACTTCTTCTGGCACCTATTCTCTTTCCTACACTGAAGAATATGGTAGAGGTAACCTGATTATATTTTAACCCTCCATGTTCACATAGAAATGGAGTAGTCCAGGGCGAGCAACCCTCCCGTGGCTTACTAATAGCCTCCTGCTTTACCTCAATTCCTTCACAAAGACAGATGCCATTTGCTACCAAGGTTGGACCAAAGGCTTCAACTAAGTCCTTCATCTCCTTGGAGGCAAACAATTCACAGGGTATCTCTTCTCCTGCTACATTCCTAAAATCAAGATCCTTTGAGGAAATATTACTTAATCTTTCAATGTTTGCAAATACCCTTAACAGCCAAGATCAATTTAAGGGTCGACTGGCTGAATGCTGTGTTTTTTGTTTAGATTGCGGCTTGAAAAATAACTGCAGTGGCACCCTAGGCTTAGGGTCTCCTTCTAGGAGAAGAGGAGTCTTTGTAAAACAGCCTTAGTTTCTCTTTTATCAGGCTAACAGATATGAGATGGAGAGTTGAGTGGGACTCTCCCTATAGTACTTTTACCCACAGTGGCCACTTTTGCTACAGCTAAACATTCCTGAGTGTTTCCTCCCCTTCAATCAATCAATCATTCAATCAATCAATCAATCAGGAATTTGTAAAACACACTACTCACCCATGAGGGTCTCAAGGCGCTGGGGTCAGGGGGGAATTCAGACAGCTCCGGCTCATCCGAATAGCTAGGTCTTGAGGCTCTTCCTGAATGCTTGCAGTGTGGGGGTTCATCTTATGCTGAGGGGGAGTTCATTCCAGGTCTTGGCCACGATGAAGAAGAAGGATCTTCCTCCCATTCTGGTTCTGAAGATTGTGAGAAGCTAGCCTGGCATATGATGTCCACTATTCTAGTGGGCACCTTGCACCAGTCTAATCGGCCCTTATTGATGGTGGTTGTAAAGTCAACCTTATAGACAAGCTGTCCTAGTGGTAGCAGGGACCAGCAGTCTTAGGCTAAGACTTCAGAGAGCATGTGAAGCAAGCTGTTTTACCAATTATAATTCCTTGAATACCAAATGAAAGGACACCACACAAGGTATATATCAAATATATATGTATTTATTCTAAACTCAACTCCTCTGCACTCTTTATGAGGTCAGAGGTCAAAGTACATCACAAGTTACTCAATTAGCATTCGATAAGTTGCACAAATACAGTTATGCCCTAGGTGCCTCACAAACCATATTCTAAAGAAGTGGTATAAGAACCATGGGAGAGTTAGACAGCAGGCCTAGGGCCTGTAGAATCGCTGGGACTACACTAAGCAACCAAAGGTTAGGAAGTAGGAGGCCCACGGGAGATGCGTGCAGTGTCTAAACACAGTCGCGAGTTACCATTGACTTATAATGGGAAACGAAGAAGTTACAAAGTTCACTTCCAGATGGACTATGATAAAACCCCTTTAGACTAGGACGCTTCGAGAGTCAAGATCCACGGGAGCACGGGAGTACTCGTGTTACCTCACCCAGGGAAGCCGGGTGCATAGGTTCCTTTTGGTGTCGGGTTTCGTCGTCATTTTCTGTGGAGATCTGCAAAGAAGTGCTGCAGGCGACCAGAGGAAAAGTGTCCGGGTGGATCCAAGGGTGGATCGGTGATGTGAAGAATCTGAAAGCAGAGGGGACAGAGTCTGGGTCACTAGCCAGTGACCAGGAAGGAACCAGGCGATGTTGCGTGCTTGAAGGTGAAGAAGGTGAGCTTGTCTCGAGCCACGAGGTCTAGGAGGCATCGACGATGACCAGAAGCTGGATACGAGCTGTCCCACAATGGATCTAGTTGACAGCAGTGTCGGTATCCAGATTGGACCCAACAAGCCTTGGCAACCGCAACCCACGCAGGATGTCAAGATTGGCTCTGTTGCGGACCAGCAAGGTCCGTGGCACGTCTCCTTTAAAGGAAAGCTGGAGCAAGCCTGGAGCAATCAGGAAAGCAGTTTAGTTTAATAGTAAAGTCTTCAGGGGGCTCAGTAGCCAACAGGCAAGGAACCGGGAAGACGCGTCAAGCTGAAATGCAAGAACAGGCCCCACGCGGCACTTGTGGAGTGTGGAGTGCTGAGCTACAGAGCAAATGGCGCTCGGGGGCTTCTCGTACCCCAATGCACAACTGCAAGGATACCTCGGTAGTCGAGCTGTTAGCAAAATGCAGGATGTCCAGGGTGTCCGATCCCATGTCTCTCGTGTCCGCCATGGGTCTCAGCTTTGCTGTGGATGTGGGTCAGAGTTAGAGAAGTCTAAGAGTCCAGTTTCTGTGTCACTGAGTCTTTGGGTTCTGGCGGAAGCATCAACAAAGCAGACCAGCAAGTTACTGGTGGTGCCTGTTTGCACAGGGTGGTCACTCCTTGACCACAAGGGAGATGTCTTCCGTCTTCTAGTCAGAATAGAATGTCGTAGGTCCAAAAGTTCTGTATCAAAGTTTCTTACCAGGATAATTTAAAGTCCTGGGGACACAGCTCCTATACTTATACTAAGCTAAGGGGCTGGATTACCTGCCTAGGTCCCTCCTATGGGTGGACCTGAGAAGGGGGTGGTTACACCCCTTTCCCTTTGTCCAGTTTCGTGCCAGAGCTGGGGCTGGAGTGCCCCAGCAACTGGTTTGAACCGGGCTATGCATGGAGCACCATGTCTAGATGCATTCACTGAATGCAGCTCTGCCTGCCCCAATACACATAACCCCTGTCTGGGAAGGTGCTGGCACCTCCCTGGACAGGAAACCTATTGTCCAGGCCGCCCTTGCTGGAGTTTCCCCCAGCACCAGGTGGTCAGACTCGTGTCTGTGGCAGCAGCATCCATTTTGTGATGCTGAGGCTCTGTTTAACTTTAACCTGGTAAAGCAGTAACATACATGTCTTTTGCCTCTAGAAGGGTGGAATGCTACCCCTGCCACCAGAATTGGCAGGGGGGGGGGGTAGTATTCCAAAGTGTTTGACACCTAACACGACATGTTTTGATAAAGACAAACCAAAGTTAGCATTAACCGCGAGGATTATTATGCACTTAAGAGTATATGGTATGGCTATATCATAGAACAGCTATAAGGAGATGGTTCCGAAAGCTGCAGAGGGGCTCAGCTCATGCTAGGGCACCCTCTCACATAAAACCAAGCACTCTGCCTCCAGGATTGTCGAAGCCTACCATAGGAGTGACTTATAGATGCATATCTGTCTATATATAAGGTAGATATAGGTATACTATATCTAAGTAAGGGGTTTCACCACCTTACCCGAGCTGAGTGATCAGCCTGTGGTGCCAGTTTGGAGGGCCAGCCAGGGGTGGCATAATACATGCTGCAGCCCCTGGTAGGCCTTGGGTGCACCTATGCCCTGGGTACCTATGGTACACTATACAGGGGCTCACAGAGGTGACCCAATACCCAATCTGATATGTACCTAAAGTACATGGCATCAATTGAGAGAGAGAACAACTGGGCTGTGGGTCTGATTAGCAGGCCCACAGCCACACTAAAGTCGAAAAACCAGAGAATCACAGCAAAAAGTGGGGGTGACCATGGGAAGCAGACCCTACTCTCCTACAAAGATGCATGGGATTTCAACCAGAGCAAGGTCAGCAGAGCCGTGGTTCCTCATGGGGGCGTAGAAGGAGCTTTTTTGTTGAGGTATTGGGGGCCAGTGTGGAGGGCTTTGTAGGTGTGTCTGAGCAGCTTGGAATTCACTCTCTTTTCGACGAGGAGCCAGTGGAGGTCTCGTAGGTGCTGGGTGATGTGGTCTTGTCGTGGGATGCTGAAGACGAGTCTGGCTGCGGCGTTCTGGACTGTCTGGAGTTTGTGGAGCAGAGATTTGTTGATTCCGACGAAGATGGCGTTCCCTTATTCCAGTCTGCTGGTTATGAGTGCGTGGGTGACGGTCTTTCTGGATTCGGGGGGATCCATTTGAAGGTCTTGCAGAGTATGTGGAGGGTGTTGAAGCATGTGGAAGATACATCATTGACCTGTTGGGTCATGGTGAGGGAGGAGTCGAGTATGATGACGAGGTTGTGGACATGGTCCATGGGTGTGGGAGGGTTGCCGAGGGCGAGGGCCACCAGTTGTCATCCCACACGGAGGGGGTGGATCGGAGGACTAGGACTTCTGTTTTCTCTGAGTTGAGCTTCAGGCTGCTGCTGCTCATCCGGGACGTGACGTCCTTCATTCCTACCTGGAAACTGTGTCTGGAAATGTCCGGTTCCCTGGTATTTTCCTCAACCTCCTTATGTCTTTCTTACCAGTCTTCCACCTGGAGACTGGTTTCTTGCTCATCACAGGAGTCACCACAGAAATTGAAGACTCAGTATGTTGTCTGAGAGATCCCACTCTACCCACCTTCAGCCGACCCAAGCGTTTTCCACTTCCCCTCCTTATAGGAGCCCTCTTTTCCACCCCTGATCTAGGTAACAGGATAATACAAACTTTGACAGAACCCTTCTTTTCCCCAAAACACTTCCCTCATTTCAAGACTAGGTAGGGGAATCTTGAAATATACGTCCCAACATCTACAGCATGAAGGGTAGATGGCAATCCCTCTTGGGGGACAGAGATAATACCAGACTCAGGGATAACCCCTTAGCCCCATCCTTTAGTGTTTTGCTGATAGTTTCGAGCAATTGTATTAGCTTAACATTTTGTGTATTGTTCAAAACCAGGGTCTTTACCATTCCCTGAAAAGGTAATTCACATTGTGATGAAAATGTGGGTAGGCAAGCCTTCAACCAGATTCACTTTTTCTTTCACATATCTCTTTAGGATTTCATCCTCATTAATGGTTATAGGTACTCCCATGTGGAATATTAGCACCTGGTAACAAAACAACTAAACCTACAATTAATGTAAGCCAGCATTTGAGGTGATTCCCAGGAGAAAAGGAAACAAATTAGAGAAGCCTATACATACCACCCACTCTTCCACAAAGATGTTCTGGTATGCAGAGTTCTTCTGAGTGTTTAACAGTATGACAGAGTATCAGGTACTTCTTCGCTCAGTGTTAACAGATATAGTTACCACAGGTAAGATTGAGTTATAGTACTTAAAATCATGCAATGAAGAGCCCAGATTTACTAGCATTTTGCAACATGATTCCTCCACTTTTTTTGGCGCAGCCTCGATCCAAAATTCTAGTTGAGATTTATAAAGCCACATAAGGCCCAACTTGCATTGCCTTGCATGACACCATAAAAAAAACACAACACAGTGCCTGGCACTGTGTTGTCATACACTAAGTCCAGTTGGTGTTACATGATTGAAACATAGGCGTTCCCAGGCATCCACCCTTGTATTTTGTCAAAACCCATATTTACTAAAGGCAATAAAACTGAGTGTGCACCAAAATGACTCTCCTCCCAAAGAGAGTCATAACAAGGAGAAATAACTTCTTTTCTCCTTGTTACTTCCTCTTTCCATGTGTGCTGTACTCTGTAGCCCACATAGAAAGAGGGGTATACATGGCGGCTCTGAGGATTGTTTTTGTGTAGAAAGTTATCACTTTCTGCACAAAACCAACTCTGACCACAACACAGACACCATTGTGATAGGACACAAGGGTGTCTAAATTCTCTCTAGGGAGCCACAAGTTTGCTAGAGCAGGAAAAGAGCTGAACAGCTCCATATCTTTGTAAATGTGGTGCTGTTCAGTTCTCTCCTGTTCACACAATGCAGCAACTTGCCTTGCTGCATTGCGTCAACTTGCCTTGCTGCATTGCGTGATCGTTTAGTCAATCTGTCGCCCAATCTTTCCGCTTTTGGTGTTTGTACTCAGTAGCTTCTGTTCAGCATTAAACCATGAAGCGAGAACTGAATGATAAAAAGAGGGGTGTGAAAGTTGGGAAGCTGGCAAATACAACAGAGGACTCACAAAGAACAGCAACTGAGTGGTGATGACTGCGAGAACAAGCAGAACAACCCAAAGAAATACCCCAGGGAACTGACAAAGAGGAAAACAAAAACATACAGCATGATATTGGACAAGCCACAAAGGCAACGTGTTGCCTGGTGCCAAAAGATGCCATTCCTGGACCAAAATACTTGTCTGCGCTACATTGAGCTGGAAGACCCACTCCTTGTTTTTGATGCCTAACCACATACCTTCCTTTGTGTCAAGGCTCCAGGTGCCCCAAGTTTTTCTGCCACAGATGCTGTCCTGCATGGCTACAAAGTTGAGTTCATCCAGTGAGTACATGCCTCATGTTCCTTGAGTTCCTAACATGTGTACTGTGTCCTTTGTTATTTAGGATAGTCAAGAAATTACGTTGGTTTTTGGGAAAGATTATGGGACAGTGACAGAAGGGAGAATGGGATGCTGACCCTATATTTATTCCTTATTTTAGGACCGTAAATGGTCTACACCATACAAAGATGGGATTTACACATGAATGAAACTCATTGGATGCCTAATTTCAAGTAGGACAACGGGGTACTTTGAACCAAAAAGATATCAGCATCAGGTGTACATATATGCTTTGACAATCAAGTTTTAATGTGGAATCTGATTTTTCTAGACTTTTCTTTTCTTAGGCAAGAGATGAATATATTGCATTACATATGGTGTAAAGTTGTGTAAATAAACACGTGTGAAATGGTTTATGGTTGTATAATGTGTATACCAATGTATGATTGTTTTGATAGGAATTGCATTTATGATTTCAGATTTTATATAATTTGATTGTTGAGTCTATTGTGTTATAAATGCAGAGGACTTTGTCTCATATAGGAGTATATGGTGGTTGGTCTCCGGGACTTGTGCACCAATTTCTGTTTTCCATTCAATTGTATGTCTACTAGTGTGGTAAGTGCTATACATTCTTCCTCAACCATCTTTGTGTAAATCATTTGTTTAACATTGCCAAACAAGCTGTGTTACAAAGATAGTTCAAATGAAGCACAAGAAAACACATTTTCATGGTATTTTTATATACATATTTGTATTAAGATGTGAGCAAGCACGTGGTTAAGTTCTATGCGTCAATGTCGGACACCTGAAAGTTTGGGGTGATCAGGGAATTAAATTGTAGATTCTGGAAGTTTAGCTGTCAGTGTCATGTAAATTTGGTGAGGGAGAGTGAGTTGCCCTTTTTGAATAGGAAGGGCAATCCAAAATACTGGTACTAGCATATGAAAGGTTCTGAGACATGGTGGGGAACATACCGGTTTGAGGTGGAAGTTGAAGGTGATAGTTGTCTACGCTAAGCTTCTAATGAGGGCAGTGCCCCACAAAATGGGCAGATAGTCTTTCAGAGGACATGTTGTGGGTACAATAGTGTACACAACGGTTGGTGGAGAAACACCTTAGTTGTTGTCGGTAGGGTGCAGTGACAATTCTGTTGCAAGTGAGATAATATTGTGGCACAAATGATGAATACAATGACCCGGATGGAAGGAAAAGTAATATAGAATTGTTCAGAGGTTAATGAAGTTCTCAATTTCACTCTCTTATCAGAACTTTTATCAGACACATAGCAACGGTTGAACGGTGGCCAGTAGGTAGTTATAGTTAGGTATTAGTTTCCATTGGAAAAGCATTTTCTGTTTTGCCAATAACTTTGAGGCCGCTTGACAAACCTTCACTACATTTTCCAACTTGTTACGATGCTCACTACTGCTGCTGTCTTGAAAGTTTCAGGGTGATCTGTCAAGCAGGGGGGCGAGAACCAAGGGGTGCTTAAAAGAGCATTTTCCCCATGTTAATCCCCATATCACCTTTAGACTTGGTTACAGCCTGAACTGCTGAATTAAATGACACCAAATGTGTCAGTTAATTCAAGGAAGTACCTTTTTAATTTGGTGTAAATCCATTCAGTAGTTTCTGAGAAATGGAAAGATTTCTAAGATATACAACTGAGTCCACAATGGATCCACAATGGATCCACAACCTCTCCCTGAGTCACAACAAAAAACTAAAAATAAAATAGGAGGGTAGAGGGTAAAAACACCCTGACTCCCTAGGCCTCTAAGGGGAGGGGGGTCCACAGGAACACCCCTGTGCCAAAAAAAGCATTCAAAAATAAACATTTTCTGGGAGTCTCACTGGATCCGCCACTCCGGTAAACGACCATTAGTATGCATCCAATACTACGCATTACCTTTACCACGCACCTTTTACTTCGCCGGAGTTATTTCTGTGCGAGCTTTTACAACGCATGCTTCTAGTACACAAATACAGTTACCACGCAAGTACTGTAACAACAAAAATAGTGTTTAATTGTAGGTCATTTGTAAATAAAAGTATTTATTGAGTAATAAATTGATTATTTAGAGTATTAATTGACTATTAACTTGCGTATTAAAAGTAGTGAAATGGGAGTGACGGCACATTAACGGCGCATTAATGGCCTTTGCTAACTAACACAAAAGGCTGCCAGCGCTTAGAAATGAATAATGGTTCCGTTCCACATGGCTCTCACCAACCTCCCTCTGAGATTCACGCTTTGGTGAATAATAACGGCCGTGTCACTTTAGCTCCTCTTTCACTTGTTATGCTCCAAGCCATTATCTACTTTTCCAGCTCGCTGGGCCTTTAACCATCAATTTGGCGCTAGTGTTGGGGCGATGACAAGGTGGACATCCTCTGAAAGTGGCGAAAGAGATCAGGGGCCTGTCATAACGAGTTGGGATTATGACATGACAGGTCCAAATTATAAATGACAGCTGTCTTAATGACACAACTGGATCGCTCTTTTATCAAAAGACGAGGAAAGTCCGAAGGCTTGATATTCAAACTCAATCTCAACATCCCATAATATCTGTGAGATTTCAATTATGAAAGGAAAAAATGTGACGTAACACCACAACCCAAGGATAAGTACAGCAAGTACACTACAGATTGTGATAAAAAGCGCGGAAGAGTTGGGGCAGTACCAATTTGTGCAACATAATACCAACGGAAAAAAAAAAAAGGAATACAAGAAAAAATAATTATTTAAAAGTGTTGCGGATCCAATTTTTTTGTTATAAACGGTTAAATATTAGTCTAAAGAAAAGATTTGTCCGTTCTTGATTTTTATGTAAAATGTAGTACGTAGACGTGTATACGTAACTATGTCATATAGAAGATCGAGGTGGAAAGGAGGAGAAGCATGACAGAATTGTGAACAGGTAAGATGAATTTAAAAGTAGAAAATAAATGTTTGTAGAGGAATAGATAAATGGAAGTAGGGTTGCAGGAGGATAGATGTACTCCCCCACCCTAAACCCTGATTTACCATGCAGCCCGTTACAGGGGTTACATTTTAAAAAAAATATATAGTTATTTCGCTTAAAAATGCATTGTAAAAGTATGCGTAGTATTTGATTTCGTAGTAAAAGTAATTTAAATGATTTTAAATGCATTTGCAAAGTAACAGTATGCGAAGTATAAATATGCGTTGTAATGGTATTTGCGTAATCAAATCTTCGTTGTAAAAGCATATGAAGTATTGGTTTCCGTTGTATGGACATATATCCGCTAGTCCTGCCCCCCAAAAGAAACAAAGCATGGGCCACCATGCTTCTTTTATTTAAGGCCCCCGGGGCAATTTTAAATAATGATGCAGGGGCCCCCACCGCCCCAGGGACCACAACATTCCTGGGGCTAGACTCAATATTAAAGTGGAGGGGCACCTGTGCCCCACCTCTGCCCTGGGACCACCATCTCCCCAGGGCACACTGTTTATTTTTTTGAAGTAAAATGGTGGATGGTGTAGGGCCTCCCCTGCAACTACGGGGATGCATAATCCGGCAGGGATCACAGGGGCCTTCAGGCTCCCCAGCGGTCACCAAAGAAAATATTTGCGTGCCATAGGTGGGAACACATGCTACGCAAACAAATGATGGATGGAATGCTGAATAAATAATACCTTCACCCCCAGTCAAAAGATCTAGGTTAAATCCATCATTTGTTTGCTCACCTTGCCATCCCAGTATAGACCCAGCCATATGCAAATCAGTCTTGACCCTGTGCCTCATGGGAACAGTCCAGACCGAACTGCCAAGCCAGGTCCTCCCTGGACCGGAAACAAGCATCCTGGGACTAGTTTCTGGGTATTACCCTTCATCAGCCAGGCTAACTTGCATCCAATGGCACAGCGAGCAAGGGACCCGTGTCTGGGCATATCCATCCCACTTAGGGTGTAAAGTGCTACGCAAACAAATGATGGATGGAATAAATCATACATTCACCTCAGTCAAGAGATCTGAGTTAAATCCATCGTTCTTTTGTTGACCTGGCCAACCCAGTTAGACCCAGCCATATGCAAATCATTCCAGACCTAACACAGCACCCAGTATTGTAGCCAAGCCCAGGAGGAGGAAGTCCTTGGGGGCAAAAATCGTCTCGGGGGGGACATTTGGTCCCCTTCTTAAAAAATGGGGGAATAAATGGAAAGAAAAAACTGCCAAGTCACTGGAAGCCCAGCCCCCTTTCTCTACCAGCCTTACTGGTTGGGTGATGAAGTACACTTTAACCCTGATGGACCTTGGGGGACGAGAAGCCATCCTGGTGCCTCAAAGGATACAGGGTGGTACAAAAGGGGGTGGTGATGGACGGAGCATCTGAACCAATCAAACACTCACACCCAGTCAACAGATCTGGGTTTAATCCATCACCGTTCTTTAGCCCACTCTGCCACCCCAGTTTAGACATGGCCATATGCAAATCAGTCTGACCCTGTGCCTCATGGGAACAGTCCAGCCCGAACTGCCAAGCCATGCCTTCCCTGGACGGGAAACAAGCTTCCTAGAACCGGGTTCTGGCATTTCAGCTGTCTTCAGCCAGGCTTGCTTGAATCCAATGGCAAAGTGAGCAAGGGACTCACGTCTGAGCATACCCTGCCAACTTATGGCAAACAAAGCGGTACAAAAGGGGGTGGTGAAGGACGGAGCTTCTGAACCAATCAAACACTCACACCCAGTCAACAGATCTGGGTTTAATCCATCACCGTTCTTTAGCACACTCTGCCACCCCACTTCAGACATGGCCATATGCAAATCAGTCTGACCCTGTGCCTCATGGGAACAGTCCAGCCCGACCTGCCAAGCCATGCCTTCCCTGGACCGGAAACAAGCTTCCTAGGACCGGTTTCTGGCATTTCAGCCGTCTTCAGCCAGGCTTGCTTGAATCCAGTGGCAAAGTGAGCAAGGGACTCACGTCTGAGCATACCCTGCCAACTTATGGCGAACAAAGCGGTACAAAAGGGGGTGGTGATGGACGGAGCATCTGAACCAATCAAACACTCACACATGGATACAGGGACATTATAGTTAGGAATTAGCATTTGAAAAACCTTAGAAATTCACTGAAAAAACAAAGGGTACAGGGAAGTTATTGTTAGGCTCAGATTTCACTCGTACAAAACCAGTGCAATGCAGCTGTTATAGTTAGCTAAGCTAACTATATCTCACACCCCCTCAATGCACTGCTTATCACCTCACATATTATATCACTCGTGACATGGTCAGTGACATCACTGATGACATCTCAAATGACATCACTAATTACATCATCTGGTGGCTGTGAGTGTTTTTAAAGAGTTTATGAGTGTTAAATATATAGACCAATGTGTATTGGTAAGTCAGTGGGTGTATGGATACATTTACATACATATATATGTATGCAGAAATCGCAAAGACCCATTCTCTCCAGCTATAGTCAGAATTGTGATTCTTGTAAAAGAATTATGAATCCTTCAACTGTCTGCAACCGGAGATAATAAAAAGACGAAACCCGCCCCCCCAAAAACCTCTCCTTTCTAGTTTTTTGTTACCACTGTGCCCCAATCTGGACTACAAATGAATAGATTATACTTAATACAGTTGACAAATATTACTCATATTGTTGCGTACATCTACTTATAGGAATTCAGCAAAGCATTTTGCACTGGTATGCTATTGGAGGCCATGCCCTACATGTGTTTCCATGCCACACACGGCCGCAGGCTAGGCACTGCAGATGTTGATTTTAAGTATGGTAATAAAATATTACTTTACATCAAATATACTCTTGAAATTCACTGAAAAATAATAGTTAAAGTAACATTATAGTTCGGTGTGATAATAAGATCTGAATTCGTTGTTGAAAAAACCTTACAAATTCACTGTAAAAACATAGGTTAAAATATTGCTCTGGTTCGGGTGAAATAGTAAGTTACAAAATCCTGGTTTAAACTCCAGCACTGATGTTCAATTGTTATAGTTTTCTGAAGTAACTATAACTCTTACCCCATCCATGCTCAGTGCAGTTATAAATAATATAATTTCAGACATCATTAGGGATGCTTTCAACACAGTCATTGAACTGGTCATGAGCGATGGAATATGTGGAGGTATAGGCAGTGTATGTCAAGGGCATAAGTTATAATGACTTTGAGGCATGAGTTGTAGTTAATACAGATAATTACAATTTATGATTTTCAGTGTTTTTTTAGTTTAAATTGAAATTATCTTAATATAAAGTAACATATTGTTTAGATAACTAATTATACCATCACTTTCACCTTTATTTTTTTCAGTGAACTTCTATAATTTGTTAACATAAATTACTATTTTATTACCATACCTTACTTGAATTTATGCTGTGCATGGCTGAAGTTTTGTAGAATTTACAGGAGTGTAACCCATAGACCAGTTCAGGACTGGGTAAGTAAGGTGCATTAAGAAACAATGTCCTGATCGGTAAGGATGTGTAGGCAATTAATTATGCATGCATACAGCATTACTCACAAGGAAAGAAGGAGAAACCACATTAATTTGGAAAAAGATAGTTAATCATCTTTATATTGCAACATAAGTTATGGTCGTAGAATATACAGTTAGAAGCAGCACTGCATAAATAAATTGGAGACAACCATAGAACACTTGGTGCTTAAAAGTGATTGTGATGAGAGTAGCGACGCAAGTGAAGAAGTGAACAGCAAGAACGGCGCACTGTGACGAGGTGCAGATAATTTACAGTGAGTGGCTCAAAGGCAAATGACAACGTGATATCACAATACATAAAGTTTTTTCAATTGGTTGTTGAGCCACAGAAGAGGGGTACGCCTGTTAGTAAGCTGTTAGGTCGACGGCGTTTCGATCCATATTAGTTTGGATCGTCATCAGGACTGGGTTGTCTGAGTTGGGGCGTGCTTGGTTCAATTCCGTGCGTAGGAAAAGCTCATAATTTATTTGGAGATTCCCATGAATCGGTTGGGGGCAGCCTATGATGTAATCTGGTTCCCCGAGTCAAGGTGATCCGAGTTTTGCATTAGAGCACTGACTGAAACAATGCTTGACGCGGCCGTCTGTGATCAGCCGGTGTGTCAGCACGCCTCCTGAATGCATCGGCGTGCTGTTTCAGGAGTCGATCTCGGCATAGGCCGCACTTAATGTGGGGTTGGGTGCACTCTCCCCATGGGTGCCCACCCCTCATGCAAGGCTAGAGGCTGTGTTTGGGTGTACCCAATCTCCAGCGGTCCACCAATCCCACACCATGCATGGTAAGGGGTTGGCCCCCAGGGCTTGGCCTGTGGCGTGTAGCAGGCCCTTCATCCTGAGGTGGTACAACCCCCCACAGGTACTCAACCCCCAAGGGCATTCAACCCCCCCATTATGCATGACATGAGATTGACCACTAGGCTTGGCCCGCAACCTCCCATTGTCACCCAACTGTCACCTCACATGGCCGAAGTGCATACATATGCTGAGGTGGGGTGCATGGCCTGGCCTGCACACAGGTCCCATGCCCAATGCCCCACAAGCACCCAACTGACAACCGTGCATGGCCAAAGGAATAGGGATAGCTGCAGTGAATGGCTGCCTAATCTCTGATGAGCAGCAAAATACATGTTTTTGTGGTTCCTGGGATCTGCAGATCCACCAAAGATCCAAATGGGGTCCACACAGGAGCCCCCCTGAGGATCCACAGATTCTCAAAACGGCAAAAGAAAAATATGTTATCCCCTGCCACATGCCTACAGTGTCAGGGTGCCCCTACCCTGCCCCCTTATATGTTGTTTTTAAATTAATTCCAGGACACTGGGACCAAGGCCCCAAGTCCTAAGATGATGGCTGCAGCGTTTTCTTCATGTTGTGACCAGCCAATGAGATTGCTTATTTGGCCCTCACGGGTCTGTAGGGATGCTGTAATGTACAGTGCTGCTATACATAAATACATTTTTCACCTTAATTTTTCAAAAACTACTGAACAAATTTGCAGCTGATCTCAAAAGGCATGCTTTTTGCACCAAGATCTAACTGTCCAGCAAATTTGTTGTGATTGTTTTCATCCTTTTTTTGCTGTATTGCTGTTGAATTTTCTTACGGGAAATTGCATGCAGAAAGCATATTTTGCGATCACCTCCCTTTTTCTGGGCCCCTGCTCGATGGATCACTCTGGAACTGTTAGGAATGAGTTGGGAGATAAAAAAAAAAGCACTTGCAACCAATCAGAGTGCTTCAATTGTTAAATGTGTGGTCCCGTCAGGATCAACTTTCAATATATCTGTACAATTTTAACCTTCACATCTCAAAAACTAGCTTTCTGCCAAATATGGTGTCATTCTGTTCTGCTGTTTTGGCTGTATTGTCTAATTTCTTTATGGAAAATGAATGGGGAAAAAATGCCTTGGACCATCCTTTTTTCTCACCCCTACCCTGCTTGTGGGATCATCCAGAAACTTTCCTGGAAGGAGTTAAGGTGGATGAACTTTGTTTTGGAAAGTTTGTGAAGATTTGTCAAATGGATACAAAGTTATAAGTAAAACAAAAACGCTCTTCCTTTGGAAACTCTGACTCATTTATTACTACAGAGTGGTGACTGCCACAGCGTAATATTATGTTTTGGATAAACACAGCAAAAAGTGAGTAAACGTGACATTACACTGAGGAGCAAGTCACATTTGTTTAGTTTTTTTTTGCTGCATTTATCCAAAAAGAAATCAAGCATACAAGGTTTTCCCACTTTCTAATTGTGAAAGGTGAAGCATAGTTTGCAGAGAAATAGTTTTTTCTTTTGTATAAGAAATAGTAGACATGTTGTTTGCTCTTTTTTTGGCAAATGTTCTTTGTAGATCAGGTTTATGGCTATTGATCAAACTGGCTAAACAATGTTTTGGGTTTTATTTGTCATTGCAAGTTTGAAGTAATTTGGCCTCTGGTATGTAGCAGGTCATCAGTGGTGGATAAACAAATGGGCTTATTTGAAGTTTTTAGGACAACCCAGGGGGTTGGTGGAAGCTTCACTTCTGACCCTCAGCATAAGGCCTCCAACTATATACAGACATTCCTGTCAGCCTGGTTGAGATCTTTGTGTTGAAAGTATATCTGCCAATATGGTAGATACAATTTAACGACTGTTAAACGCAGGGCAAGTTGCCATGCTTTTTCGGCATGCTATGCATTCTCTTTTGCTTTTCAGCAGCAAACCACCAAAGGGACCATTTGAAGGTTAAAAAGAATTTGTGTTGTTCTATGTTCAGTACTGCAGTCGTCCATTTTCTCATGTGCTCTCCGTTGTCTTCATCTTCTGCTTCTTGAATGCACTGCACAGTGTCTAATGATTTGTTAGCATGGAACAACAGTGATAAGAAGGATGCTAATAAGACTCAGCATTGCTTCGAAAAGTCTAGCTTTTGAAAGACGTTCTGAGGTTTGTACTATAATAAATATAAAATAGAGTCCTTTGAATATGTTGGTCGTAAAGAAAGCAAAAGAACATGAGCATAAAAGTAAAGCACTAGGGGACATGAAAAGTGATATATCAGACTTGTGCATTGGAAGCTACTGATTGACTGAGAGAGGGCAAAGGTAGCTCAGGTACTCTCACACAGAACTCACTTGTACATGGCTTGACCAGCAAATTCTATAGTCGAGAGCTCCTTGCCTTTGGATTGCACTCCCTTTCTAAAGGCACAAGACCTAAGAGGTATAGGAAGGAAAGCCAACAAATTAACAGAGAGATGCAAGCCAGAGCTGAGTCAAGTGTCGGCTCTGGATCCAAGAGCCAATGCATGAGCCGGGACATGAAAATATTCGGTATGTAAATCATGCAGCAAAGATCATATTAGAATATTATATGGGGTCTACAAAATCAAAACATTTAATAATTTAACACACAGAAATGTTTCACCTTAGCACATCAAATTATTTGAGAAATGTTTATTTCAAGTCAGTGTTATTAACTTGAGCTGAGAAACATTCCATCCCCTACATTTATGACATCACATCTCAGCTCAGGCATCTTCCACCTAATACTATTGGTTGTTTGGCTGTATCCTCCTGCATTCACTCAAGTGCTTGCAATGGATTTGGGATTACTTTAAAACTATACCCCAATACTGGCTCCCAACGTTCTGTTCCACTTTAAAGTACTTGGGGGCAGATTTATGAGGCACTTGCGCCACGTTTACGCCGCTGTTGCGTCACGCAAGGCGGCGTAAACGTGGCGCATCCCTACGAACGATTTACAACGTGACGCATCTAGGCAGATGCGTCACGTTGTAAAGCCCTGCGCCGCTTGTGGGCGTTCCGGCGCAGGGTGGGCGTTCCGGGGCAGGTGCGCCTCGCAAAAGTGGCTAAGTGAAATCTATAAGATTTCGCTCAGTCACTTTCAGGCCAATGCTGCGTCAAAAGCCTGCGCCTGCTTGAAGCAGGCGTAGGTCTTGACGCAGCATTGTTAAGATGGGGCACCCCCGAGCCTTGCTGGAGCTGCGTCGCGCTTGTGACGCAACTCCAGCAATGCGCCACCTTTACGGCACAGATGCGTCACGCATCTGTGCCGTTTTTGCCCCATGGTGCGCCGCATTATAAATGCGGCGCACCATGGGTGGCGGAGCTGTGGCGCACTGTGGCGCACATTAACTGGCGCATCCCTGGGGATGCGCCAGTTAACATAAATCTGCCACTAAAAGTACATGTGTTAGCACATTAACCCCGGAGCTATTGTATTGTTCAACTTGGCAAAACAGTATTCATTATGCTTTTTAGAAACTTGGTGAACATTAAGAAACAAACTATTTTCATAGTGAATGCCTCCCACCACTATTTTGGTAATTTGTGACTTTAAATATTGCAGGCAGATAAGTCATGTGCACACCACTCCCTGTCATAAAATAATGGCCTTCATCAATCTGTCCTCTCCTGTGATTCTTGTCTTCATCCATTCAGCCTTATCACTATTTGCATTTATGTTGATTACTTTTATGGGTATAGAACTTGATTCTCCTGCATCCCTTTTTTATCTGCACAGTTTAACTAACCATAAAAGCTTCTATTGCTAGCTGTATTTATTTCTGTTCCCTAAAGAATTCCTATTTTCTCTTTCACCATGTGTCTCAAGGGCATCACAAGTCCTGGAATTTTTGAGATAGCAAAATCACCCATTTGAAGTATGATTAACCTGTTTGCTGCTTCGAACATTCCTCACCGGTGCGGAGCGTCCTATTAAGCAGGCGGGGCTGCATCGGCCAACGGACATGCGCAGCACTATGGAGGTAGTGCTAGAGACAGCGGTTGGCCGACAGAAGCAGCAAACGGGTTAATGCTTGTTTTTGGTCTGCATGGGTGGTTTTTGCACCCGATTCTGGGTTTGCAAGTTTAAAGTGGTTTTCCAAAGATTGTAAACCTGCCGTAGAAGAGCTGGTCCATTCTAACTGTTAAATTCCCTATCCAGATGAGGCAGTAGAGCGTGGCAGGGAGTATCATTGATTTCTTTTTTTGGTTTAACATGTTTATTGAAGAAATAAGAATGTACAGATAGTGATATTTCATACAACAGAAAAGGTAAGTAATTCAACGTCAAATGAAGAGATAGTAAAACTTAAGTTAAGACAACTGAATGGTTCGTATTCTTCAGAAGTAATATTAAAAAAGGTAAAGAGGATAGTAAAGTGAGAAGAAAGAGAAGAGAAAGAAAGCAAAAAGAGACATTACATAGTGCAAGGATTGAATAGCCTCTAAAACAGTATATTACCATAATAATGAGACAGAATAAAACAAAAAACAAAAAAGGGAGTCATTAAGAAAACCTGGTCAATGAGCAAAAACAATCAATTACGGACAAAGTACTGTAACTTAAATAGGTAGTTAAGCTGTATTACTTTCAAGTGAAGGCAGAAATTGCGTCAGTGGGTCCCACAGTTTATCGCATTTGGCCAATAAAGTGGTAGAGTGTAGATTATAACTATCCAAGCAACAATTGTGACATATCAAGTTCAACCACTTGTGGAGTGTATTATTAACTGTAGATTTCCAAATGGAGGTAATCACCTGAAAACCGATTGTGATAAATAGGTCTACAAACTTGCAAGTCAATTTATTATGGGGCCTTAAATTATTCAAACCACCTAGAAACAAGACAGCGATGAAACATCGAATGTGAACACCAGTAATGTCCTGGTAATGCATGTTCCCAAAAATGCGATATCTTAGTACATAGGAAAAACATATGAATATAACTACCAGGATTGGTATCATGTGTGAGCAATTTTAATTTGAAAAGATGTACTGGGGTGTGATAAAGTCTGTTATAAAAATAATAAAACATTTGAGTGAGGTTGTCTGGACATGCAGTGGAATGAATCTTCTCATATTTTTCTCCCATAAGGGTGTAGGCCAACTGGAAAGTAAATCAGATTCCTATAGGTTTTCAAGTTCAAATTTAGGAATCTCTGTTGGGAGTGTTATCAATGATTTATGTATAAATGTACTTTGGAGGGATTATTAATGGTGTTGCAGGGAATTGTAGACCACGTCCCTGAATGGAAGAGGTTGGAAGAGAAAAATCCAGTATTTGTAATGCGCACAATTACCCGAGAGTGTCAAGGCGCTGGGGACCGTCAGGAAGATTTAGCAAGCTATTTCCCGAATTCACATGGTGCTGGACTAACCTGCCGCCGGCACCCATGAACCCCATGGCCCTGGCCGTTGCCCCACACCTCTTGTAAGAGACAAATGTGGCAACGGTTCTAAAAACTGAGAAGGAGGGTCAATTTCTCAGATTTTTCTCGTTATCATAAGACTATTGGTATTGAGCAAAATCAAGGCTGTTTTTTAAACCTCCCTCCCAGATCCTCAGTCCAAACTGTGGCACCAATTGGAGCAATAATAATAATAATAATAAAACCATTTCTAGAGCGCCTGGCTACACTAAGAACAGTGTGTCCCCGCGCTAGATTGCTACTAATTCTCAGGAGGCAGATGTAAAAGAGAAAAGGCCAGGGTCAAAGAAGAGAGAGTGAATTAGATGAGCGGAAACAGGAACGTTTTAAGTTTTGCACGGAATCTGGTTTCTGAGGGTTTCATTCGGAAGTCAAGCGGAAGTTCATTCCAGTGTTTGGGTGCCAGATACCTGAAAGAACAGCCACCCATCCTGGCTCTGATGATACGGGGGGTTTAAACAGCATCGCTCAGGTCGATCTCAGATTCCTGGTGGGGCGGTGAATTGTAAGGAGCTTTTGCAGATAGCATGGGCCTTTGCCCTGCGCGATGCGGTGCGCAAAGCAATAAAGCTTTGAATTTAATTCGTTCCTCTACTGGAAGCCAGTGAAGCTTTGTTAGAGCAGTCTTCCCAGATGCTCTGCGAGGCAGGTTCAGTACCAGGCAGGCAGCAGCGTTTTGTACGCACTGAAGTTGGTGCAGGCCCTTTTTACTTAAACTTAGGAGCAGAGCATTTCCATAGTCAAGGTGGGGTGTGACTAAGGTATGGACAAGTGTCTTTCTGGCACTAATGGGGAGGCGGTCCAGGACCTTTCGGAGAATTTTCAGTATGCTGAAACACCCACCTGTCACTTTACTGACGTGAGACTTGAAAGAGAGATCTGAGTCAAGCATCACTCCAAGATTTCTGACAGAGTCCGCGGGAAAGGGAGGATTGCCCAGTTCAGTGGGCCACCACCTGTGCGACCATGCTGAGGGGGATTTACCAATGACCAGGAGTTCTGTTTTTTCGCCATTCAGGCGTAAACAGTTATTGTTCATCCATGTTGCCACTGATGACAGGCAGTTGGAAAAGTTAGTGGCATCTTCTCTGTGGTCGGGCGTAAGCTTGATCATCAGTTGGGTGTCATCAGCATAACTGACAATATCCACCCCGAAAGCTTCCACTATGTGAGCAAGGGGTGCCATATAAAGATTGAACAAAACAGGGCTCAGACTAGAGCCCTGTGGAACCTAGGGGAGGATTTGAAAGGGGGACAGTGCATCTGAAAACTCCTATTAGCCAGGAAGGATTTTATCCAGGCATGAGCAGATCCCTCCACTCCCATATCTGAGAGGCGGGACAGCAGTGTTGTTTGCAGCACGGTGTCAAAAGCTGCACTGAGATCTAATAAAACCAACGCTGCTGTCTGTCCTTTATCCACCATCTGTCTAAGGCACTCAGTGGAATAGAGGACGGCTGACTCCGTAGAGTAGCCGGCTCTGAATCCCGATTGAGTGGGGTGGAAGAGGGATTCCTCCTCCAAATATTTCATGAGCTGCCCATTAACCACCTTTTCCACTATTTTCGTACAATAGGGAAGAAGGGAGATGGGACGAAGATTATGAAGTTGGGAGATATGGATATTAGATTTTTTTTCAGAGGGATAACCTGGGCTGTTTTCCATGCACATGACATTCTTGGAAAGAAAGAGTGACTATATGAGTAATCTGATCGATCATGCTCTCCAAGACTCCCTTACAGCGATTGGGGGGACTCGCATCACAGGGGGAACCAGACTGTATGCTGTTAGCAATGTTCAGCAGTTCCTGTCTCTCAGGTACTTTAAAGCATGTCAGACGAGGTTTCGTGGTATCGTTGTCTCTTGCTTCCACATGTTTACTCGAGGAATCAACGTCGTCTGTGAAAGTGGCATGGATTTTGTCGACCTTGCCAACAAAGAAATCAGCTATGGAATCACATAGCTCGCTGGGGTAGGTGTCTTGGACTTCGAGTATGGACGGTACCGTTAGCTCTTTATAAATAGCAAAGAGTTCTCTAGTGGGGTTGTCGGCCAATTCTATTCTACTCTTAAGGTGGGCACCTTTCGCTGATCTCACGAGTTTCTGATATTTTTTTAGTTCTGTTCTATAATGTGATTTACATTCTGGATTGTAGCTTTTCCTCCAGCCCCGTTCCAAATGTTTGTTTTAGCTTTGGCTGCTTTGAGTTTTTCAGAGAACCAGGGGGCAGTTTTGGTCTGTCTTGCGGGAGGTTTGAGTGTCCAGGGTGCTACCATATCCAGCGCATTGGACACCCATGTTTCGTAACTGCTCCACGCCTCTTGCAGAGTATTGCTAGGGGGCGGGGGTTTCTCAAGTAAGGCAAGTTGAAATGTCTCTTGCTTAAATTTTTTCCAGTCTCTACGCTTCTGGGGTAAAGGTTTGTGAATTCTAGTTTCTGAGGGAATACCTTCTATTTCGAACGGAATGATAAAGTGATCAGACCAAATCGTTCTGATTGGGGAGGAGACCTTGACACCCTCCCAATTAGCGAAGATAGGGTCCAAAAGATGTCCCAGTTGGTGCGAGGGGGATCTAGATTGTAGGTTGAGCTCTAGGGATTTCAATGCCACAGCCACAGCCTGTGCCTCCCCACATTCCATATTTTCAAAGTGAAGGTTTAGGTCACCCAAAATGAGAAATTTTTTGTATCGAAGTGCCGGCTGGGTTATCAATTCTATAAGCTGGTCGCCGAACTGTGCTAACCCTCCAGGCGGGCGGTATATTAGCAGTCCGTTAATGACGTTTTTAGGTCCTGCTTTTATTGTGAAGAAACCGCTCTCGCTGTTAGGTAGCATAGCCTTCAGTAAGGTACATTCTAAATCTGACTTATAGACAAGAGCTAACCCCCCACCTCTTTGTCTCTGTCTATCTAATCTAAGTAGGCAATAACCTGGAGGAATGGCTTCGAGAGCTTCAGGTGACGAAGCTTCGTCTAGCCACGTCTCGGTAAGAAACAGCACATCGGGACAGCTCTCCGTCAGTAAATCATATATCTCTATTTTGTGTTTCTTCATAGATCTACAGTTTAATAGCGACATTTTTAACTTAGCTGTTAAAATGCAACCACCCCGCTCAAGCCTCAGGGGTCAGTAAGCAGCATGCCTTGACCTCTCCTTTCTCACATACACTTCCTTCATATATTCCATTCCCCTAAATATTGGATACCGTCAGTTTTATTACTCCACTGTTCTCTTTTCAAACCGTATTTAGTAGCTCATCTTTCCTTATATGAACAAATTATTCACAGGCATATATGGTATAAGAAATGACCCTTGAATAATGCAAAGTCGCTATTTTGGCGCAATCGGTTGAACAAGGGTTTATTTACTTTCTCTCAATTACTTCTCCCTAGCAATGCAATTATTCCATTCAAAACTCTTTCTTCTTCCTGTATCAGTGATGTTTAAGATCAAGATAAACCTGAGTCACATTGCATGAAATCAATTCCTGGGAGTGGATACTCTCTGTTTATAATTACATAAAAATGTGGATGGCATCGAGATCTCCCACCCACTGGTGCTAACCACAGAAGCATTCATCTGGTTAGAGAAGGTGACTGTAGAACTTCAATCACATTATAATCAGGTAACCTGTCTCAGAGAGTTAAATTGGTGGGGTGAGCAGGCTCAGAATCCTATCACTAAAGTTTAATGGACATGAAGTATAATGAGTAAATAATGTAGAAACATTTAACTTTAGTAGACTCACAAGCTGATTAGTTTGTAATCAAAAATATGTTTGATTTGCCAAGAATACGTAGAAGAACCTAATTTATCATTGGCAGAGATGGAGGAGGATGAATCCCTCCTTTGTACACTGTTGGTCAGCCTAGTTTTCCTTTGATGCACACCAGCACCATCAACATTACAGCTGACAGTAGAGAGGGTAATATACAGACACAGACTGGCAAAAATCTTCTATATTTCAGTGCCACCAAAGTTAAACAGCGGTGGCTCCTCTGCTAAGGTGGAGGACCGTCACCCTATATGAAAAACAAATTGATAATAACACACCGTTATTATCATTTTATTTTTTCAGTACTAGTTCAGTATTTATTTAGGAGATGGAGCTGGGCTGTCAGCCAGCAGGGGGAGGAGTGGTATGTACACATAAGTGCTCATGACGATCTGGCCGCCCGTCTCAGGCCAGCCAAACTGTCATGTACACTTTGCATGTTTTCCACCCAGGCTGCATTACAGACTGGTTGGAGAACATGCCCAGGCTGCCTCTCCCTCTCTGAGAACATAACCATGGCACTCAGACCAACCACAATGCTACTATCAGCAGCGTTGTGATTGACTGGGAGAGACTGGGAGCCTGGGTGTTTCCTGCTGCAGTGTCCTCGATGTAAGAAGAACGCAGAAGAGGAGTCAGACAGAAAAGTGGATTTTCTTTCTTTTTTACCCCCATGCCCGCCCTACCACCCCATCCCTATAGCAGTCGCCAATACTGATAACGAGGGCTCATTGCTCAGTGCCAGTAGCAGGACTTCTAACGTGCTGGATGATATAATTCCAGGTGTGGTTTACGAGAGCTTAACCCCTTCAGTGCTAATGACAAGGGTAACTCGTCATGGAGTTTCCATTGATTTCAATGGAAAGTCAATGGAAGTGCATCATGTGCCTTAGCAGCCAAGTGGTTAAAGAAGACAGTAGTCCTCTTGACTTGAATTTTGGCAGAGCAATTTAAAAAAAAGATTATGAGTCCTTTACTCAAAAAACCTTTGTTCAACACAGCTGAGCCTCAGAATTTTAGCCTTTATCTCTATTTTTTCTTCTTTCGAGACTCAACAAGATGGCTGCTACTCAGCAGCTGCATAACTATATCATAGAAAACTACTTTCTACATGACAGTGAGGTGGGTTTTCGACAGGGATGTTGCACCGATCTAGTCATTACCTAAGTAATTGATAACAAAAGAACCATGGTGGGTTTGGTTTACGGGGGCTCTAATTCTTTTGGGCGCTCCGTAACTTTTGACACCATCAATCACTCCTTTCTTTTGCATTAACTTAAAGATCAGGGAATTGATACTACTGCTTTTTCCTAGGATTGCATCTTTTCTATCAAACAGACCACAGTTTTTCTAACTAGATTATAGCTCAGCCCCAAAACCTTAGCGCTGGGGCATGCTGCAAGGTTCTTCCATCTCTTATTTACTTTTTTAGTCCATACATAATCTCACTAGCATTTCTGTTTCCAGAACATTGAATTAGGACATTTTATGCTAATGACACACAATGTAGTTGTTGTCTGTCAACAATTTCAGTTGGAAGTAGGTTCAAGCTTACCTTTGTGTTAAACTAGGCTCATAAATGGATCAGACTGTTTCTCAACAAACTTATCCCAGTAAAACTTAGACAATGGTATTCAATAACAAGATAATTCCATGAGATTCTGTTCTGTGTTCCATGTATGAGTCTACGGGCCAATGTCCTATCCCTGTGGAAAGTGATTGGAATCGCTGCATCATTTTGGATTCCTAATTGTCATTGGAACCTCAGATTTCATCTGTTTCTCAGTCTTGCTTCTTTCATTTGTAACACCCTAGGTGTTTTTTTTATCATGTACCCATAGAGTAAATGTGACCAGCTCATTTATCAATCTAGATTCCATATTTGGAATTCTACCTAGCTCAGACAACTCAAAGAAGCCTGAGCCGTCTTCAAAATGCTGCTTTTAATTTTTCCTGTAATATACGAATTTGACCATATTTCAGATCATCAGTCTACAACAATCAATTGCCCTGATTCTCAATTAACTAAAGCATAGCGTTTAAGGTTACCCGTGTAATGGAGAAAGCTCTATATGGACCAGTGTTCTTTAGTACTACATCTTCCTTCTTGTCCACAAGTTCTGCTACAAAGACTACTTTTTCTGTTCCAAAGGCAACGTGGGTAGGAATTTCCCTTCGTGTTCAAGACTTTATTCTTTGGAATCTCCCCCTCTTGACCTGTATGTGGAATCGGACCTATTTAACTTTTGAAAGAATTTAAACACTTGGCTGTTGGATTTCTAAATTGATTATTATTAGAGGCTTCTGCTGAATTCGTTTTAGAAATTCCCAACACCATGACATTTTGAGAAAGAAAGGAAAGGAAAGAAAAGAAAAAAAGAAAAGAAAGAAAAGAAGGAAGGAAGAAAGGTTGGATGAATGGATTAATCATGCACTTTTGGTTTTACCAGTCGGTAAAACTACATTTTCCTCTTTTCCTGTGCAAATTCCCCCAGATTATTGTGCAGGGAAAAGCCCCAAGTTTACAGCCGGACTCGAAACAAACCCATGGGTGTTCACCTAACCTTCAGGACAGCCTACCTTTTTTTTTGTTTTTGTCTTATATAAGGCGAACTAGACATCGGGTCAGAGCGCTTTATGAGCACGAGTTTCGTTACATGAGGACACATTCATTTTTGTTAGGCACGGGAAGATTAAGTGATTTTCCCAGAATCACAGGATGTTGAGCGTCGTTGCCGAGACTCAGCTGTTCCCCAGGTCGAGGTCACCCGCTCTAGACGTAAGGCTACATCCTCTCCCCTTGTTTTGTTCATTAATCTTTGCTCTTATAAAGACGTTTTCTACAGCTACTGCTGCTGCTCTCTCTATATAGGAGTGTGGGAAGGGCCTCAGATGCTCTTTCGGAGTTTACTGGCACAACATATATAGGGAATTATCTTGTGTTTTAGGTTGCGTTTATCGTTCTTAAATGGAGGGGGGGGGGGTCATACTGACAGGCGCAACCATGTTATCTCTTGACTGTAAAACCTGAGACTTTGAAAGGCGTTTCCACTGGCTTTTAATCTATATGCTCATCTCTCTTTCCTCAGTTCTCTGTCGTGTGTTGAAACTAATGCACCTATGACTTGGGTCCCTTATTGATTGAAAGCCTTTTAATTCAAGGTTTCATTTATAAGGCTTAATGGCTTCTGAAGGAATTATTTTCGAAGAAGAACAACATCAAAGACAGTGCAAGGATGGGTCGAAGCTTATTTCTTACAATTCAGGAGAAGTGCAGGCTCTAATATGCAGATACAAGGCTGTGACTAATAGGAAATCTATTTTTAAAACTTCTATTTAATATATGGTGAACGTTCTGCAGTCAGGTGATTGATTGTTTGTTCGGTGTCAGTGTTGGTTTGCTTGTTCATTCCAAATTCCAGGGTAGTTTATTATAAGAAAAACGATAGTTTAATACATGGTTTTACTATGAAGGCTGATATTGTGCCTGTCATGACATGAGTGATTTATAAACTATTTAAAACATAATCCACTAGCTGACGTCTGCCTATAAATAGCATGGTCTCTAAGGGCATTTAGATTACAACCAAACCATGGGGAGTGTGGAAGAGAGCCAGGTGTCTGATCACTGGTGAAGTGTGGACATGTTCAATTTGAAATATCATTTTGTTAACCAAGTGTGAGAAAATAATCCACTTTTATCACCATCAACTAATTTCTTTCACTGTTTCCTTGTTTGGATCACTAGGTCCTCTGGGATGTATGTCGTTACAGCGCATGCTTTTTCCACGCATGCCTTTACAACGCAGGTTTTACAACGCAAGTCGTTACAACGACTTGCATTGGGGGACGCTGGATAGTGAATAGTTTAATTTACGATTCCAACTCCAGTCCCCGTGGATAGTAGGGAAGGTGTTGGATAGTAAATTAAACTATTACCTATCCTACAGCGCCCCCCAGGGCAATTCGTTGTAACGAATTGCGTTTTAAAAGTTGCGTGGTAAAGGTAGTGCATCGTAAAAATTGTGTTGTAAACGCTGTTTACCGGTCCTATGCCCTCCAGAGGATGAAGAATATCATTATATTTTTACAAAGAGCATTTCAGTGGTTGCCTCTCCATACAAGAAAAACTCAATCAAAACTCCTACCCTATCTACCCACCAGAAATCTAAGATCCAAGGATCAACTCTTATTCAACGCACTGTATTCGCACAGCAAAACACAGCGGTCAATCTTTTTCCTATCTTGGCCCACATCACTGGACTTCCGCTATACATCCGAGCATGCTCTGATTTTGTTTGTTTGAAAAAACTTCTTGAAACCTAGCTTTTCTAACTGCTCCTTTTCCTTTCTTCCTTTCCTTGAGCTGCGAACTAGAGTCAAGATACCTCTTTGGAGGTGAATCGTTGTGCCCTGCCAAGTATATATAACATAACATAATTTTATAAAGCCATACTTGAGAACATAGATAGTGGCAGCAAGTAATAATATTTACTAATTTAATTTTTTTTTTTCTTTTTTATTCTTAATCATGACCTAGACATGGCTTATGGTTGAACACAGACTAAGGTCATTAGTGCCAATATATGGATGTGCAGGATTCTGTGACAACTGATTTTTTGATGGGGAAGGAAGGGGTTAAAATAGCAATACTTTTTAGACTACGATGGGCCATCCTGCTCTTTCTTCTCATTATCCAATATTTGTCCACACTCGAAGAAATCATTGATGGAGTAACCAGTAGCTGTCTCTTGGGAAACAATTCTCTATTTTTGTACTTCCATAAAAGACGCAGGAGCCACTGTGAAAATAATTCTCAGATTCCATCAGCAAACAGTGCACAGTAGCTGTCCCAGCAGTCACACAAGGAGACTGCTATTGTGCCCTTGCTGTTAGATGAAACACAGAGGAGCAGATTTACAATGAAAGCGAATCAGTGCATTCCGCAAGCCATTTGGATTCGCTGCACTGAGTCACTTTCACAGCACAGGGATGCAACATATTTACAACAATATGTTGCATCTCTGTGCTTCCCCCTGCGCTGGCGCACAAACTGCACCGATGCGCTGGCACAGACACCCTTGCACCATGGTGCAAGGATGCCTGCGTCATGGATTGTTTTTGTGCAGGAAAGGGCACCTTCCTGCACAAAAACAATCACTACCGGCATTTTCCTCTTTCAATGCGTGCTGTAGAATGCAGCACGCATTGAAAGAGGAAAAAATAAGGAGAAATTAAAACATTTCTCCTCGTTGCGTCTCCCTACACCTCCCGTGGGGAGACGTAGCATTCACACGCATTTCCAGATGTACAATTCCTCGTAAATCTGGAAATGTGTCGTGTTCCATGAGTGTTGCGTGGGAACTCCCACAGCAACACCAATGGAATGACGCTTCCTCGCAAAGTCCTGTGTGTAAAGGGGCCATATTTACAAGGACAGGAAAAGCCACGCAGGGTGCAGTAGAGATAGAGATATTAGTGCCGAACAAAAAAGTGTGCTATGAAAGTACACTGAGTGAGTTTGCCCGCAGTGGTACATTGTATGGAGGACACTGGGTTCCATTTTGGGAAGCCAGGCCTGCCTGGTAACAACATGAGGAGAAGAGGAATCCCCCCAGACAGATACCAGACATTGTTGCCTTCCTGCGAGCTGGATGGAGACACACTGGAGGGAAAAGGAAGAGTCTTGTTGTACATTTCAAAAGACTGGTCTTTGATTCAGTGATAGATGACAAGAGAGGGGCCTGGACACATCTCAGGAACGGAGATGAGGCTGATAAGAGAATCATAAAAGCGTAGGGCTAGGGGGGGCTGGGATAAAACTTTTGATGCACTTATCAATGTTGCTAACATGCTGGTGTGAATTCTGGTCTGTCCATGGTATTGTGTTGTGGACAATTAGCTTTGGAGTCTTGCCTCCTGTGACACACATCTTTCAGAAGGAAGATGAAAAGGAGAAGTTCCTACTTCAGAAGAAGTAGACCTTCAACATAAAACCTCAAAGACTCACCCCTAAATCACATTTGGTGTTAGTAAAATGACTATTAGAAGCCCTCAAGGCTGGTAGCACGCAATCAAAAAAACAATGCAATACGAAAAGATCACCAAAACTACGGATGCTAGAGCAAGCACCTTAGCCTATGGAGATGAGGAAACCACACGAATATACGCCCTTATCAATGAAGATTTGACACAAGAAACATCAAGCCGCACGAGGGAACAATGTGTCAAACAATTGTTGTATCTTTCCAAACGCAGGATCAATCAAAAATGACACGCAAACACTTTAATCAAATACCATAAAGCCATGCGCATACCACGTGGTCTCAGGATTGCACTCAAGCCTTCTTTGTGCAAAAAATCAAAGGACTTCCAAAACAAATGGAACGCGATTTTAAACAAATGTAGTCTTGATCTAATTTTACTGATAGTGGAGGAACTATCAGGCATCCTAATCGATCTAACTAAGGAAATCAATGATATAGAAAAAGAACTCGATGAATCTACCACCCCTGAGGAATTATCGAAAATCCTAGAAGACGTCAACCTTCAACTGGACAGGCATACCAAGGAAATCAATGAAAGGAAAATCCGGAAATTCAGGCGTGACACGCTTGATTACAAGCTTGACGAGGTGTACACCTGGGCAGAGGTGTATGCCCAACGTCGACGAAACAAACCCTATAGCCAACAGACAGATACTTCCTCCTCAGGGAGTGAATCCTCTATCCGCCCATCAAAAAAAACTACATTCAATTTAAACACAACAAACAAAGATACAGACAAACCTAATGCACCAACCGAGGAAAGTCCATCTACATCTGATTCTTTTTTAGAGGAAGGCCAAAACACTACCGACGACCCAGGAGGGGCAAAGGGAAAAGAGAAAGAAAAAGAAGTTCCATCAACGAGAAGTACAAAGAAGGACAACAAAAAGAAAACGAATCGCTAGTTATAAACATCTCAGACACACGACTATCCCCATATGAAATCAAGCTCTTACAGAAAGGAACATCGTTCGGCCCGACAACATCAACAAATCTACTGGAATTAGAAATCAGCACATTCAAACTCACCCGCAAACTTCGCCTACGACACTTTTTTGAAAACACGCTTCAACCTCCCACTGAGGTTAAACAGGATCTACTACTGGGGCTTCGCCCGCCCACTTCCTACATGCCAACTAACAGCCACAAAAGCATTGACACTTTTGAGACCTTAGTGAAGCAAGACCTGCAAAAACTCAATTACTGAAAAAACAAATTCAACAACATCACACAAAAAGACAAAGACACTTTAAGAAAACTAGCAGCTAACCCAATGATAAAATGCATCAAAGCAGACAAGGGTGGCGCACTGGTGATTGTTAACACCAGTATGTACCAAACAAAAATCACTGAACACATTTCGGACCCCAATACCTACAGGTTACTTGAAGGTAATCCCACAAACGAATACAAAACAGTTTTAACGGACATCATTTCAAAAGCTCTAGATTCCAAAACCATAGATGACAGAACCAGAAAATACCTAATGGTGGAACATCCCAAAAGTCCAACAATCACAATGTTACCGAAAATTCACAAGAATTTAATGGACCCCCCAATAGTGTCCACCAGAGGCTCTCTCCACGAACCCGTGGGAAAATTTCTGGACCGATACTCACAACCCCAAGTCAAAAAACTCAAAAGTTACATCAAAGATACAACTCAATTTCTTAAAAAATTATCCGAAGTTACCATCACAGAAGGGGAGAATGTAATTTTATGCACCGCTGATGTTAAGAGCTTGTACACATCAATCCCACATGAGGGAGGAATTGAAGCCATTGAAAAAACGATCTTGAACAGCGATATTTCAGAGCCCATGCAAGTGTTCCTCATGGAACTAATGATATTCACATTATACCATAGTTACTTTGTACATGACAACCAATGGTATCAACAATTGTCCGGGATGGCCATGGGCAACTGCGCAGCGCCAACCTATGCGAATCTGTATATGGCAGAATTTGAGGCCACCAACATCTATGATAATCCGATTTGGATGAATAATTTGAGGATGTATGCAAGATACATTGATGATTTATTCTTTATTTGGAGTGACACGAAAGAAAGCTTGGTTTCAGCTTTGAATGATTTGAATAAAAAAGACAATAGAATTCAACTCACGTGGCAATTAAGCGACAAAATGATCACTTTTTTGGATGTTTGCTTAACAAATACCAATACAGGATTACAGACTGATCTTTTTAGAAAAGAGACGGATTGGAACAACACACTGCACCATTCAAGCTTCCACCAAAACTCATTAAAACGACACTTGCCTTACAGCCGGATGCTAAGAATCAAATGGATTGTTGCCAACCCAGAGACCTGCGAAAACCGAATGGCAGAAGTGGAAACAAGATTTTTGGAAAGAGGGTATCCTCAAAACACCATCAATGAAGCAACTAACAGAGTTCGCAACATCACAAGGGAAAAGGCTCTCAATAGAGTTGAAAGAAAAGAAGACAACACACGCATGGTGATAGTTTCGAAATTTTCACCACTTAGTGGTAAATTCAAAAATATCATCCTACACCACTGGCGCATCCTATCGTCTGAACCTGACTTCAAAAATTTATTCAGACATCCGCCTATTTTTGCACATACTCGTGCCAACAACCTCAGAGAAATTCTATCCAAGGAACCAGCTGTAAAGAATACATACAAGGGCACAAGACCTTGTTGTAACTGCAACAATTGCAACAATATAATCAAAGGTAACACTATAAACCACCCAATGAAAGGCAATAATATCAAAGTAAATGTAAACGCGACTTGTGACTCCAACAATCTCATTTACCTACTGAAATGTCCCTGCGGGAAAATTTATATAGGTAAAACAGAAAGAAAGATCAAGGTTCACCTGAACGAACACAAATCCAACATTCGGCCCAAAAATTAAAAATCCAACATAGCTGCGCATTTCACAGAACAAAAACACACCGTGGCGCAATTAAAATTCATGGTATTGGAAATAGTGGAAAAGAAAGAAGGAAGGGACAATAATAAAACCCTCCTACAGCGTGAAATTGCATGGATTTATCTTATGCAATCACAGAAACCATTTGGACTGAACGATCGAATTGAATTAAGTTGTTACCTTTAATCACAATTCGTGGCTGGATTGACATATGTATCCACTGTGCTGCTGTTTCATTATAATTTCATTATGTTTCATTATACTGTTCGATTACGCTGTTTTATTACATTGGGTAGATTGTCACCATCTGTTGTGAACCATCAACACACTTTCAATATGGCCGACACATTTCCTTGGCCGATCCCTCACATACCAGTCCGATTTTTATGTCTATTTTTGTAAGTCCATTTCGTCTTTCTCGTTTTCAATTGGCTACTTTATATGGCGTGTGAAGCAAACATTTGCAAACCACCGTCAGACGCGTCGCGCTGTATGCAGAACCTCCGGTTTTGTGCAGACCCGAAATCATCATAATTCAAGTAAGTCGAGATATCTCTCGCCAGCTACCCGTGTACTGAACGCCTTAACCCACCACGCGTAGAGGTCTGACAGTGACGTATTTTTTATTTTTTGTTTTCAGTTACCTCGTACCATATGCCCAGATTCGTTCGGACATGTGAGTTGTATTCTCCAACGCTTTTTATTCACGCTTCTTCACCTTTGGTTCACGATCCCTTCTAAACACATTGGGATTTCACAACAGGGCACACACCATGTGCATGCTACAATGTTAAAACGCTATGGCCAGTGCTGTTTTTTATGACTCAAACAGGCTATGTTTGTAAATGTGTGTTATTCATTTTAATTTTTCTAGGGCTCCTTGAAAAAGGGCATTTCTGCCCGAAATGCATTGGAGCAGTTCACTGAGTTAATTGAACATGTCAAAAGATATATGATGATTTAACCAATGCATTGAATATGCAAGAATAAATATTCAAGTGATCAATTTAAAGAACCAATAAAACAACATTTTCAAATAGTGGAATCTGTCGTTCTTGGACGAACGAAATGAGAGTGCCCAAATGTAGGGATGCGTCTATATCACAATATTCGCACACAAGGCTCATTTGAATTGGCGTGAATGGTCGGTTACGCCACCTACTGGAGCACCCAACATCAAACCAAATCATTAAACTAAATTATCCAACTAATTGAATTTTCAAATCGCGCTATGCACCGTGCCTACCTTCTCACGACCAAATCATCAAAGACTTCGCCCGTTGCCAGGGACTGAAGTGAGGCTGTGACAGACGGGACTAACCGCACCAAACTATCTGCCTAATTGATACCCGTGGACTAGGAGGATGCCGAGGAGGACTACACGCCCTCACTGGGACTCCGGTCAGGAGCCGAAGGATTGAATTCCCCCAGAGGGGAGAGCTTGATTAATGCATTACTGTGAGCTAGAAGCTGCTCCAATCGCTGGGGGAGCGCCTGATCCACTTCAGAGAGTGAGCATGAGTCTGCCAAATGCTTCCGCGTGTGCTGCGAGCAGTCTGACCCTCCAAGCAGGATCGGATCTCATGAGTGTCTGTGCTGAGGGTACCTGCTGTAACTCTTTTGGGGCCCTGGGGATTCTCTGAAATCTGGAGGAGTCAAAAGGAAACTTTTGAGTCCAGCCTAATAGTTTGCATTTCCTAATGTGGCCACCAAAGAATGCTGAATAATCCTTAACGCGTTACACGAAGGAAGGTGGGACAGGGATTCACCTGACAACTACTAGAGCCCAAACCTCTATGGGGTTTTGTTTACTGCTTCTGAATGTTGTCATTTGGTGAATGTATATTGTTAGAATTAAAATACTACTTTTTAGGTCAAAGCACGACCTGCATTCAATGCGTAAGCATTGATTGCAGTCAGCTTTGACAACTATTGTGATCCGTATTTGGGAATGTGGACAAGAGTCAGACGCGCGCCTGTTCATTGTCAGTTTTGACCGCGGGAGCGCGCTGCTTGCTGTTAGTTTTGCTTTCATCAGTTTCGTTTTCCCAAGGCTGGCTTTGAATGAACACGCTTGCTGTGAGCATTATTTGTAAATCTGGCTTTTAAATAACATACTCGCTGTTAGCATTATTTTTCTTATAAAGGCATGGATTTGGCAGAATTTTTATTTATTGTTCATACTGTTTGCATTTTGAGGTTTGAGCCCTGTCCACTGACCTCAATCTACATCCCCCCCTGGTTGAGCCTTGACTACGCGACCACCACTGAGAGCCAAGTGCAGAAGGGGTACTTGGCCCAGGTGAGGGTAATTCATTATAGGTCAGGCCCTGGAGCATCAGGAGTAAAAGGCCACAACCACCAAGGTGGAGCCAAGAAGTCCCTGCATGCCCAGTGGCCCTATGAAAGGGGTTAGTCTCCTGGGATATAGTTTACGCTTGCAACACTCTGCTTGGATGAGATCACACTGACCTAGGGGTTGGTTGTCTTGGCTTGTGGCTATGTAGGAGGTGAGTAGCGGTGAATGGAGTGAGTGGCGTGATCAGAATTGTTCCTAGAGTCTGCTTGATTACATCAGCAGTAGTGTGTATACTGCTGGTGGGGATCATACTGTTGGATGTGTGAAGTGGGAAGTGGTCACCTCCCCTTTATAGGGAGGGCATATTTGAAAACGGCGGCTGTAGTTTGCAGACATTTGTGCTCAAACCTCTGCTAGCACAGATCCATTGAGTGGTGTCTTGGGCCCTGCTGGGTGCATATTCTCGCTTGGCCCTGCTGCCCCTGGCCTGATGATACTGTAACAATGTCACTGGCCTTGGACTGGGTACCATACCATGGTGTCTGTGTTGTGCCCTTTAATATTTTAATTATTTTATATTGGTCTGTCTATGTTACTGTATTATGTTCTGTTGTTTACTTAAATATGCCAAGAAATTCTGAAACATTGCAGTTAACAGCAACAGAAGGCTTTAACCTTCCAGTGACAATCAACCTCTTACAACTGTCTAAGGTGGTAAATAGCATCAGCCCAACTCTTCAATTATTTAGGACCACAATCACCTCAAAACTGTGGTAGAGACTGTGGCTTAAGTTAGCACTCCTAGTGCTCACTTTAAGTATACAGCCTATATTTTCAAGAGTGTTACAAGTGTAACTTCCTCTTGGAACATACAAACGAGATACTCTTGGGACAGACACTTTGGACATATATAATAAACTGTCTGAAGAATCTCGTGCTGACCACAGCAAATTGTGTGATAAAATAAGGGAGCTTTTGATCTCTGCCAGATCTCTAAGAGAAGTTATACAAAAGATACTTAAATAACCGAGACACAGAAACAAAACCAGAATAAAAATCTTAAGAGGCTTAACTCAGGTCAGATTGGATCAACCTTTATTTGCCTACTAAAAAACTGCCATAAACGTGCAATAAATAATACAAATAGATTAAAAGATGCCAATTTAAGTTCTATATAAAATTGAATATATTCCACCATTATAAATTAAAAAGCTGCTGCCGTTGCCATTAAACCAGGAGAACAGTAAAAACTCATGAAGAAGAGATATCATGCAAGCATCATAAGATCAAAACTTCATACGTTTTTGTTGGCATACAGCTGGGCCTCATTTATGAGGCTGTGCGTCAATTTTTACGCCGCCGGTGCGTCACTTTTTGTGACGCACCAGTGGTGTAAAAAATGCGCCTTGTTGCGCCATATTTACAAAGTGACGCATCTAGGTAGATGCGTCACTTTGTAAACCCCTGCACCACATTATACCTGCGCCAGGTATAATGTATGCAAGGGGGGCGTATTGACACAAGAAAGGGTCATGGAAGTGACGCAGTGAAATCTATGAGATTTCACTACGCCACTTCTAGGACTCAAATGCGTCAAAATCTTATGCCTGCCTCCCAGCAGGCGTAAGACTGACGCAGGCCCTTTCCCATGGGGCTTGCCCCATGTGAAAGGACACATTGCTGGAGTTGTGTCACTTTTGTGACACACTCCAGCAATGCATCACTTTTGCGCCTACAGATACATCAGAAATACTGACGTATCTGTAACTCCTTGCGACATGATGCGTCATACTGTAAATATGACGCATCATTGGTGTCGCAAGGAGGGCGCAATGAAAAGTGACGCATTGCTGTTTTCACGCAGCGATGCGTCACTTTTCATAAATGAGGCCCAGCTGACTTTAAGAAACTGTCTCCAGCATTCGGGAGAAACTACAAGAAATCTAGAGCTGGTCTACACTGGTTAAAGCCTTCGTAGTTTCAAATTGGCTTTAAATATCACTTGGTAAATTGCTTAAAATGTCTGCACATAAAAAGTGCATCAAAGTTTGCGTTGTGAATTCATCGCAAGTACAAGTTAAAATAGTGAATATTGATCCAGGTATTGATCCAGATATTGATCCAGGTGAAGGGATAAGACATTATTGTTGACCCACTGTAGGCAAAACGCATACGAGGGGGGAGAGTGGAGAACTGCAAAGTTCTGGACAAATGCTTCATAAACTCTATTTCACTCTCCTTCCTCTCCCAATACCTGTTTTTCTTCACTCAGTTTTTATGCCTGTTGGTGGTGCTCCCAGGTACAAAAAACAAATCTGGTCTACCAAAATCAACGTTCAGTCACTTAATATAATTTAGCCAAGGTATCTTATTGCCATAGGCATAGCTCAGGCAGTCCCTGATAATGTCCCTATTAACGGTGGCTTTATCATTAGTCCAAACCGATATCCAAAGCCTTATTGGTGCCAACCTGATGTCATCCATTACATAACCAACCCATAACTTGCTTATGAATCACAAAATGAGAACTGCATTGAGGTAGCCCCAGAAGTCTCCAACAAAACCTATTTTCTTCAACCTGAAGACATTCGATCGAGCGAAAGCCCCAAATATGTGCAATGTAGGTCAAACAGGCAAACACTTGCCCTTGTTTATTTCTAACATCGCAGGAACTGGCTTACAGCCTATTGTCTTACATTGTAAAACAGCACTGTTGCATGGGAAATTCTGTTGAGCCTGTTTGACAGGCAGGGTACCTAATTACATTGAGAGTCAAATGTGATGACCAAATAAGGGAAGCAATAGACTCTCCCTGGTGCGTTCCTTTTACAAAAATAGTTCTGATACTAGAAGGTCGCTTTCCCACAACCATATAATGTGTTTTATTATAGTTTGTCCCCAGATTGAGGCTGTCCATGTAGAACACCAAATTATCAATCTGTTTTTAAGGCCAGCACAAGTCCATGCAATTAAAACAGCATCAGTGATTTACAGAAAAGCAGCACTAGAGAATTCTTGATTTTTGGAAGGTCATTACTATACAAAATAAGATGGTACTGTAACTTATACAATGCATTATAACAATTAAGTTGGGACAAACACACAGCCCTGCTTCACACCTGGATCCAGACCAAAGAACTCGGTGCACTCTTCCTCAAGGCTTTAATGGACAGAAGCAGTATTTGCCAATGGAGCACTCTAGAAGATCAATCCGTTCATGATCCATACCGGTGTTCCTTAGAATAGCTCTAAGCAATGATCAGTTGACCTGATCAAAAGCTGAGCTAAGGTTCATAAATGCCAAGCATTAAACCCCATCCCTGGGCACGGTACATTTCTGAATCAACAGCATAGGATACAGGTTTTGCTTAATGATGCCTATGCCTTCTCTGAATCCATACTGGATGGGGGTAATAATACCATGAATCGCAGACCAGGTCTTAATTCTCTTCAGTAATATCCAACCCACTATTTTAACAGTCACACAGGGAACATGGTCAATAGCACCCCGGATTTTTCCTACTGCTCTTCTTAATAAACAGGTACCATAACTGCAGAATGCCATGAACCAGATACCTTACAGCAAGTAGCACAATTAAGGGTGTCTGCAACAATAGGGGCCAAAACTCTGGTCTAGCCTTTTAAAGGTCAATCGGTAATTACCAGTACATAAGACAATGGCTAAATATACTTCTAGCTAAATGAGATGGTAAGAGGATTTGTTTTAGGGCAGTTATAATTGTACATGGGATCTACTGTATTACGCCCATAGATAGATTTAAAATGTGACACCGATGTGTTGGCAGGGATAGTTGTACCTAAATCATCTTATGTCTTGCAAGGGGATAACGAGAGGTAACTTTTTTATAGAATTCTCCTTTATCCTTCTTTAAACAGACACTGACTAATTTAGCCCAGTTGTCGTTTTTTAATTTCCTGCTTCTATGCTTTAAAGAGTCGTTTATAGTTGTCCTGCAGTGAAGAAATTACAGCACTGTCTCTAATGATTTTGCTAAGAGCAACCCAGAAACACTTGTTTATGGCTCTAAAAGTACTCAATTAAATTCACAGAGAACAGGTATTATCAGGAGTTTTCTGACAATTTCCCCCAAATTAATAAATGCATCCACAAAGTCCCAGTTCAATCAGCAGCTCCTCGGTGAACAAAGTAAAATTAGAACTGACCAATCATATAGATAAAAGGTCAATGTCAACAACATGACACTTAAGATGGAGCCCCTCATGCACAGTCCTACTATCTACAGATGTGAAGCATGTTTTCGTGTCCTATAGGTCAGACTATTAGGGTTGTGATCATTAGCACAGATGACAATCATACCCCCAGACACAATTGATGGGATCAAGGAGGAAGTGATAAAGATATAATCAATTGTACTACCCATGCTCCAGGCAAAAGCTTTAGGGATTAAACAGCATTCAGTCCGAATAACTTCAGTATAATTGAATAATTAATAATCAAGTAGCATGCTATAAAGACTCTCCCCCCTAGCATCCATACTCCACTGATGCTTAGACTCATCCGTAAATGAGAAAGAATTATACAAGTAAGGCTTGCACTGGTTTTGGAATTAAAGTCACCTGTGAAATTAATTCTAAAACAATTATGTGCTATGGAACATCTGTGCCTGAGAATATCAATAACTTTAAACAAGGTGACAACAGGCCTGCCTTCTCCACTTTATTAACTGCATTATAAAAATTGTGATTCTCCTATTTTCATGACTAGTGAATCTGGATTTCATTAAGGACACAGAGGCTAACTTTATGCATAATCTTTTAATGCAGTCTCCAAGCAGCTGCATACATCACAATACCAAAGGTTCCAGGATAGAACATAAACAATACATAAAAGGCATGAGCTGACAGTAATCTGCCTCTTTTAAATGAAGAGAAGAGAATAAGAAAGTCCATGAAATATAGTAAACTTCAAAATGTCCAACTTCCAATGGGTCCTCAGGAAGGTCTGAATCAAGCAAAGATAAAGAACTGTATTTCGAAATACAAGTCAAATAAAAGACATTAAAATCTAGTAACCATTTATTAATGAATTCACCCATGGGTGGGAAGGGTGGGATAATTTAGGCCTCTCTGTCTTTAATGAAATCCAAATTCTCTAGTCATGAAAATAGGAGAATTGCAATTTCATTACAAGAACTGAGGCTACATTATGCATGTTGGTAGCTTTGTAAGACTACATTAGACATATGTTCGATAGGTTTGCAATAGTGGCGAGCAAAGGTGTTAGCATTTGATCAATCTGCCCCTTTAAGGATGTCATCCAATTTACCTCCAGACCAAAGAGATTTACTTGCAATAGCACCTCTAAGAGAGTGAGCCTGAAACTTTTTGAAATCAATACCTGCTAAATTCATGACAATTTTAACCCATCTACCAATGGATGTGGAGGAATTAGCATTATGGGTTTGACAAAGGAAATGAGTAATTGTTTCACACCAGGGGGACAAAAAAAAGAGACATTCTCTGATCATATTCTCTCATGCAATCAACTACACAAAGTTTTGGGCAGGGATCAAAAAGGGGATAGAAAATCGATGCAGACATGGTTTTGGTACGTCTGTAAATTTCGAATTTAACACCAAAGATGTTATATGATCTATTTTTTTTTATTTTTTTTAGGCTACTTATATAGCGCTCGAATCACCGAGAGGCATCTCGGCGCTTGCCTTGGGAACCCGTCCTGGCTTTTCCCAGTGAGATAACCCGTACTGGGTATCCCCAAATTGAAAGCCAGGCATCCCGCCCCTTTAAGGATGTCATCCAATTTACCTCCAGACCAAAGAGATTTACTTGCAATAGCACCTCTAAGAGAGTGAGCCTGAAACTTTTTGAAATCAATACCTGCTAAATTCATGACAATTTTAACCCATCTACCAATGGATGTGGAGGAATTAGCATTATGGGTTTGACAAAGGAAATGAGTAATTGTTTCACACCAGGGGGACAAAAAAAAGAGACATTCTCTGATCATATTCTCTCATGCAATCAACTACACAAAGTTTTGGGCAGGGATCAAAAAGGGGATAGAAAATCGATGCAGACATGGTTTTGGTACGTCTGTAAATTTCGAATTTAACACCAAAGATGTTATATGATCTATTTTTTTTTATTTTTTTTAGGCTACTTATATAGCGCTCGAATCACCGAGAGGCATCTCGGCGCTTGCCTTGGGAACCCGTCCTGGCTTTTCCCAGTGAGATAACCCGTACTGGGTATCCCCAAATTGAAAGCCAGGCATCCCGCCGCGGGGGTGGGGGCCGTTGTGGAGATTAAGCAAGCTTAATGCCCAGAGTTGCAGAGTGTGAACCCGTGATTCGAGTAGGCACCGAAGCGAGAATTATCGAGTCCGCTGACCCTGGTCCACGACCCTGCCGCGTCAGGAATTGAACGCTGGTCCCGGGCCGTTCTCTGCTTCAGGGTCTGCCTGCTCTAACCAGTGAGCCACACTTCTCCACTTCTCTATTTGAAATGTCTAAGGCTTTAACATCAGAAACTCTACAGCAGGAGATAAGACATAATGACATAATAAAGTTGCATGCTTGATAGAAAGATTTTTCCTATTTAAAAGGGTATTATCTAGCCATCTGATGAAAAGGTCAAGAATTAGGTTGACATCCCAGAGAGTCTCATATTTGGGTTTAGGAGGTCTTCTTAAGTGAATGGTTTTCATTATTCTGTAGACAATGACATTTTTACCTACCGTTTTCCCTTTGACAAGAGTATGGCCAGCAGAGATGGAAGATCTATAGCAATTGATAGTTCTCTAGCTGAGACCTTTATCAAAGAGTTCTACAAGAAAGTTTACTATGTCAACAATAGGTGCTTGTAAGGAATCCAAGTTCCTTTCCAAGCACCAACGATCCCAGCATCTCCTAAATGCTGTTATATCTGTAGTGACTGCCTGGGGCCCAGGACTCTCTGAGGAGAATAGCAGATGTTGAATATTATTATTATAATTTTTATTATTATCATCATTATTGACGAAAGACCTGAGACTTCATTGGATCTTCTTACACTTTCCAAGCAAGAAGGTTCAATATTCCCTGTCAGAATTAGAGGGTGAGATTCTCCGTCTACGTCTGTTAGAAGCAATTCTAGGGAGGGAATCAGGAAAGGAGGGTGGTATGCTAGTTCCAGAGCGGTAGGGAACCATGCCTGGGATGGCCAGAAAGGAGTTATTAATACAAGGGAGCACTGATCCTGTCTGACTTTCTGTAAGACTCTTTGGATCATGGCAAAGGGGGAAAGGCATAACCTTTTACCCCATCCAGGGTTGGAGAAATCCCTTCACTGCCAGAGCTCCTGGGTCGGGCATCGAACTGAAATATTTTTCTAGTTGAAAAGACAGTCTGCTTGCAAATAGATTTATCTCCAGAGGACCCCAGATCCTGTTCAGGGTCCTGAAAACATAAACATTGAGTTTCCAATCGCTGCAGTCTAAAAGGAATCTGGAATTCCAATCTGCAGAAATGTTTGTCTTTCCTGGAAGATATTCCGCTTTCAGGGAGATGTTGTGCTCTAGACAGAACATCCAAAGTCTCTTTGCTAAATTGGAAAGAACTGCAGATTTGATACCTCCCAGATGGTTGATGTAAGCAACCGGGGATATGTTGTCCATCTTTAGGATAACTGATCTGCCATGGAGGGAATGTTTGAAGCACATCAAAGCATAAAGGCCAGCTGTTAAATCTAGGAAATGTATATGGTGAGATGACTCCTCCTGCGACCAGATGCTACCCGTGTTCTGATCCAGTAGGCAAGCACCCCACCTGTCGAGGGAAGCATCTGACTCTAAGACAAACTCTGTTTTTGAGCCAAAAATCGATTTGCCATTCCAAGCGTCCAGATTGTCTAGCCACCATGATAGTTCTGATTTGGCCTCCTGATCGAGGGAAACCCGATCTTCATACTAGAGACAAGACCTTAGGGCTCCCAATTTATCCTTTGCAGGGCCCAATAATTTAGGGGTCCAGGAACGATCGCTTGAATTGAGGAGGAGCATAGGCCGAGTAATCTGGATAGTTCCCTGAGAGGAAGGATCTGCTGTTTCAAGGCATGTCTTATCTCTTTCTTGATTTTTGAATTTTTTTGGGGAAGGTAGAAGAAGAAGGCATTCTATGGTATCCAATGTGAAACCGAGAAATCCCAGAGATCTCGAGGGAGTCTGAATGGACTTTTCCTTGTTTATAATGAATCCTAGACTTTCTAAAAGATCCATCACAGTCTTCAGATCTTGGGCTATATGTGAAAGGTCTTGATACATTATAAGAATGTTGTCTAAGTAAATAATCATGCGAATACCTCTTTCTCTTAAGAATTAAGCAATCATTCTCATGACCTTGGTGAAACACCAAGGGGTGGAAGATAGTCCAAAAGGGAGTGCTTGGAATTAATATAGGTGGTTTTTCCACAAAAATTGTAGAAAGGGTTGATGGATTTTGGCCATAGGAAAGGTGAAATAAGGATCTTTTAAGTCCAATTCAACAGGCCAATCTCTTTCTAAAAGAAGATCCCTTAGGAGGTGGATACCCTCCATTTTTAAATGCCTTTAGACCAGATGTTTGTTGAGTTCCTTTAGGTTTATCATGGGTCTCCAACCTTTCTCCTTTTTTTCTATCAAAAAGAGTGTGCTTACAAAAGTAAGGGTTTCTAAGGGAACCTCTATTATGGCACCTTTCTGAAGCATGGCAGAAATCTCTTCCTTTACTATATTTTGTTGAGCCAGGAGAAGGGGTATGTCTCTCGATAAACACGTCTGAGTAGGGATATGAGTGAAATCTATCACAAAACCCTTGACAGTGTTTAGACCCCAAGGGTCCTGGGTGATGAGTTTCCAATTGTGATAGAAGTGTTTCAACCTGTCTCCCACCTTTAAGGGGAAAGTAGAGGTAGAAGTACTCACTTGGAGGGTGGATGTTGTTTGGAAAGCCACGGGATCTGAATCCTCTTGAGCGGGTCTCTCTACCTCTTTGAAGGTAGAAAGGGGCGTTGAGCTGTTGCTTTCCCCATCCAAAGCCAGTTGGTCTTGAAAAGGGCCTTTGATTAAACCGGGCAGAAGAGAGGCTCCTTGTCCGGCCCGAACAAAAAGGTTAGGGTTAAAAACCTTTCTCACATTCTGTTGAGCTTTATCCAAGGCTGTAAATGTTGATACATACTTCCCTAGGGACTTTATGAGGTCCTCTCCAAAGAGAAGGCCTTTTGGGTTGTTAGAAGGCTCTTTATCTGCCATATCGCTGAGTTTGGGATTGATTTCAGAAAGTACATCTACGCCTCTCAGCATTAAGGCTTGCGTTGGCGTTACCTAAAAGAATTAAGGCTCTTTGGCTCCATCCTCTGATAACTTCTGTTTTTAGAGGTGTGCTATTGATGTGGCTCTCCTCGGCAGAGTCTAAAATCCATACAAGTGGCCCCAGGACGTTGAGAAGACGGTCCTGTCAACCTTTTAGGGATTTCTCCATCCCTTTCCTTGGGTGTCGGCCAAGCTTGAAGAGGTACTTGATAAGATCAGGGTCTAGATTGAGAGTTTGGCAAGTCTTGTCCTCAATAGAAGGTTTTGAGCATTCTGCCCTGAGAATGTTCCTGGTATCCCTCTCAAGGAGGTTACATAACCATTTATTAATAAACTTGGCAACGTGGTTTTGTGGCCACCATTCAGAGGATCTAGGATGTTTAAGAGTTAGGGGAGAAAATATTTCTTCCCCCAGGGGGTCAAGTATATTATCCTTAGAGGAAGTGGGGAGTTTGACCTCTGCAATGCCGAAATCTTCCTCTTCTTCATCCAGGTCTAGGATATACTCGTCTGGAACATTGGAAAAATCATTGTCAATAAAAAGTTCATTGTCTCCCATGTTATGTTTAGCACTGATGTTTTGTGCCACTAGGGACACCCAGCTGTTTTGTGCTGCCGTGGGCACCCAGATAAGTCGTGGCGCGATGGACACCCAGGGAGTTTGAGGGGCGAGGGCCTCCATTAAGTGTTCAGGTGCTAAGACCTCCCAGATTAGAAAGGTGCCAGGACCTCCTGGAGTGCTCTTAGGGGCAAGATCAATATTCTTGCACTTCTTAGATCTTTTGCTACTTATTTCCACAGAATTGTCAATAAAGACTTCACAAGGATCGAAGAGATGACCTTGTTAAAGGTCTCCATCATGCAGGACCTCATTTCTTTTTCAATTATTTTCCTGAACGTATCTTTATCGATATTAGGGGTGGTGGCGGTAGCCTTGTCTGAATCAGAGTCAGACATGTTAGTAATAAGCTTTTAAAAAATAGACTTTAGAGATAGGAATATATACTGAGCCACAGTTGATTAAATTTAAGTTGAGCCTTAAGAGATAGAGAATATACGGAGGAATCAGAGGTTTCAAATTTCCTTCACCTCTTTTTTTTTATATATACTGGCAATGGTATAATGATAAATGAGCAAAAGTGAGGCTAAGAACCGATCGCTATGAAATAAACAAGCAACTGATGCTCACAAGCGAGTGTAATCAGCTGTCGGCACTCCTTAATCGAGGTCCGGGCTGCATTTGATGAAATACCCTTGGCAACCGGAGGACGCCACAACCCAGTTGCCAAGGTACTTTCATTTAATTTTCGGTAGAAAAACAGAGGCGCCGCTCAGATGCAGACACACTCCAAAGAGGTAACGCGGAAGGGGGAAGCGCCAAAATAGAGGAGGCGTGCGGGCTATTGAGGCATGCAGACTCGAGCACCGGACTGAGAATGGCCGAGTTTGAAGTGCTGAATGCGCCGAGAGGTAGGGTATTAAGGGATGGCTGGGTGGGGTTCTGAATCCATCTCAAGTTAGGACATACTTACGAGGAGCAGGACCTAAAAAGGAACGAAAAGGATTATGCCTGAAAAGGAAGCAAATTATTAAAGCAGGACATATCTACTCAAGCCAAAATTGGGACAGAAAGGGAGATCTCCATAAATTGGAGATCGGTAAGGAAGTGAAGTAGAGACAGGAGGGGGGGTTAGCCCATGCTAGTGAAAAAGCCTGTAAGCAATCAAATCCTAAAATATTAGAGAGCAAAAGAGTTACTTATCTGCTCGGAGACACATTTAAAAGAGGTAGATTACTGTCAGCTCATGCTTTTTATGTATTGTTTATGTTCTATTCTGGAACCTTTTGGTATTGTGATGTATGTGGCTGCTTGGCGACTGCATTAAAAGATTATGCATAATGTAGCCTCCGTTCTTGTAATGAAATTTATCAAAAAATTGTTGAAAGTATTGCAGTGCACAAACCAGACAACCTGGATACCAGAAAATATTAATTTTATTGGAAAAACCTTGGGAAATAAAGTGGATCACCAGAAAAGGGCCAATCCTGCGCACATGATTGAGAGGGAATGCCTGACACACAAAAACCCTACCACACAATATATTTCCTAGTCCAGGTTTCTTGGAACATAATAACATAAATGTTATCAATGTAATCTGAACATTCCCTATTAGAAGTCTAGGCAGCGTATAATTTTTCCCATCTCCCCAACTACTTCTTAGAATTATAGTGCTATTTTGGCCAATATGATTTTATAGACTTCTATTGGTATGTATACTCCTGCCTAGTAGGATGCATGAGGTGCTGTTCTAGCATAATGAGGAGGTGAAGTTCCTAAATGGTATGCATCAAATCGGCTAAGTCTAGTGTTCTATATCTATCTATGAATTTATGCATTTCTTAATGAAAGTCACCACCTACAGGGAAATATATCATAGTCTCCACCCATAAAAAACCCCAATGGCATAATGTATTATCTGCATTTGTCTAAAACATTTTAGACAACATTAGTGACGCTATTATTTCTCCCCTTGTGAAGAATGATAGTAACCGTATGACATGTACAAATATGACAGGAGTTGGAGAGTAAGAGCCAACAGCTCAGGATGTCTTTCAAACTTAAATTCACTGAATCCGTATATCCTGAAAATTCAATTGAACCACAATTGTTTACTAGACGATAAGTAAGTAACTCAACACAGCATAGTGACTAATATTACTATTTTATGTTCTTGTTTAAAAAAACAATTTGTTATGAAATAGTATTGAGGTAAAATAATTATGAAACATCTTAAGAGATTCAATTGAACATTTCAAGACTAGGTAGTAAAACAATTCTGATACATTCATTGGGTTGACTAAAAACAGATACAATACTCTGGGCAATATATTAATAGGAGGCAGATTTTACTTTGGGAATAATGGATACTAACTTGTCAATATGTCTGAACAGCTTATTCATGTAACTGATATGATTTATAAACACTTAGGCCCCGATTTATATGTTGGTGGTGTGTAGTCTCCGTCGCAATGGCAATGGAGTATACTTACCACCAACATGATGGTCAGCCTGCCCGAATTAATTGCGGGCAGACCAGAGTTTTGACTATGGTGGTGACTAATCAGTCACTGCCGTAGCCAAGACTCTCCAATGGCCCGAAGGAGTAAGGGCATATGAGAATAGCCTATATGTTCACCCCCCCAATCAGGATGGGAAGACATGTAGCTATTTTTTTACTGTCCGTCACCAGCAGGCAAACAAGGATGGCGTGAGACAGTAAAAGAAAAATAAAGCTTCCTATGTGAGGGGCGGATTACTTGTTTTATTTTCAAAAAGAAAATCAAGTTTTATGATTTTCTTTTTGAAAATAAAAGAAGAATCCTGTGTGGTGCAGGGTTGCGTCATTCTGATGCAGCCCTGCACAATACAGCGAGTTGCATGGACTGAAATCATCATGACGGCGATTCCTGCCAATGCTTTTTAAATGACTGTCTGCTTGGCAGACATTTCTAAATTTGATGGGCGGTCCCTCCATCATAGGATCATTCTCATGGTGGAACCGTGAGTTGTCAACCAAAATATAAATGAGGCCCTTGATGTTCATATCTAAATAGATGTAGTGTATTTAACAACATTAACAGATTGAAAGTGAAAAACAGAAGATACTACAGTAAGCCAACTAATTTTGACAGTGGCCATTTTGGGATTACACCATATACAAGTCATCATTTTCAACATACTTTTTGAATGTCACTACGTATGTAAGGGCTATCATGCCTTTTTCAAGTAAAAACAGTTCTTTAATATTATTTTATAAAAGGGGTTATTATCTATGCAAGGAAGAATAATTCTATTTAGTGCATCTCAGCAGATACAATTCGGAGTTAAGTAATAAGCCTACATGGTTACTTTATAACTAACCTTGAGTTCATAATAAGTTGAAGACTGAGGTATCTGTCATCCATGAGAAAGTGCTATTTATGGTATTACTTAACTTTGCATTGTTAAATAGATTAATCTATATTTAAAGTTAGGCCAGTAAATAGATAAACCACCAAGAAGCTTCCAATACAATGTATAATTTTATTATTTTCATTTTAAGAATAAAAGCTAAGTATAATGCTAAAATAAATTGAGCACTCTGTGTCATTTTTTTGTATTTATGATAATAATGTTTCATGTTGTTCGGAAACTGTTGTGAGAAGTAAAGTAAACCTCAAAACATTTCAAACAAATTTAAATAGAGAAAATGTATTTGCGAATAGAATCGTTTCAATTTGAAACATTGTGATGTTTTATATTTGAAAATAATAAAATAGTCATGTTAATCTGTATGTAACTGCAGAAATTGAGCTGCAAACTCTTCCCTGAGGATGAGATATACAAGTTGTGAAACATGCATTTGTTAAGGCTTAGGCAGATTAAGGAAAAGTAAATAAACAGTTTTGTGATTGTAAAGTACATTACATATTTTGAGATGAGTCTATTGTGTTAACTGCACAGGCCAGCTTTGATTTCCAAAATTCAGCGGTTAATGCTCTATTCAAGAAACTATTTAAGATACATGCATCCCAGTCAGTGCCTAATTTGAGTCTGTGGTTTCAGGTGTTTAGCACCAGCACTTAATCATCAACACTGGCACTTTTCATGAGCACCAGTTAAGGACACATTCATTTATGTTAGGCACTGGGTGATTAAGTAATTTGCCCAGAATGTTGAGTTGATGCCGAGACTGGCACCTTGGTTCCCTACCTCCGAAGTCGGCAGCTCTGTCCATTACACCACATCCTATCCCCACTTTCATGGCTAGTAGTTGGTTCTTTTTTAGGTGGCACTAAACGGGAGAAATTGTCTGGTGCAAGGTGCCTCCTGACAAGAGCCCAGAAACTTGTTTTTTTGTTTACAAATTAACCCCTGCTCCCAGTTTTAAGTTTGATTTCAGTAAGTTAGTCTTAACAGTTGTGGCTCTAATCCAGGGGTTCTTTTTTACGCATGACCCAGTGCACACTAGGCACGTGTGACTGATCTTGAACTAACCATGATAAAAGGCAGATCACTTTGCAATACAGCTCAATCAGCAGGAAGGGATTGCCACATAGAGCCTAGTGTCCTTTCTCTCTCCCGCCACACATTCTGATTAACAGTGTCTCTCCCGAGCATTCTATTCACAACTCACTCATTATTATTAGCACAGTGAGCAATGTTGAAAGCTTCAGAGAAAAATTGTTTCTAGCAAACAGTCACTGCCCGTCCATATGGGCTGAGGGGCCACGGCCCCCACCTTTTTTCTGACAAGAAGAGTGTCTGTAAGTCTGAACAAAGGTCAGCTGATAGACACTCATCTTGTGCAGGTCAGGTAACCAGGAGCTAGACATGTGGTAAAGGCACAGGCTCCTCTTTGCCTGAGCTGAACTTTGCCAGGCTGAGGCTTTCACAGCTTTAGGACTGTGCAACTGGTACGGTTGCATTGGGCGCTGACCTGTACGGGGTTCTGACCTTATGGAGGGGTGCTGTGTTTAGCAATTACGTAGGATTTAGAAGCACCGGCTGCAAAGTTCCTCTTGTGTCCACCTTTCAGGCAGCAAGTAAAATGTCTATTGATTATTCTTATTGTCGGGAGAGAGATCAGAGTTTTGTCTAGTGGCAGTTTTGAGGTTAATATGCTTGCCACTAAGAACAGATCTGTATTTTATGTGAATAGCTGAGGGGATTAGTAAAACCAGCCGTTACCAGCACTTTAAAACAAGCGGACTGCAGATGAGAGAGAGGCTACAGAGAGATGAGGGGCACTTTTGGAGGGTAGTGGTAAGCGAATCCAAGAAGGAGGTTATATGGGGCGCCAAAAAAGATTGTTGCACCGAGAACCACCAGCACTAAAACTGGCCCTGCTTTCACAGCCCTGTGGGTGTGAACTTCTCAGTCTAACAAAAATGCCTCAAGACCCTTCTCCTCATGATAAGGGGTCGCACCGCTGATAGCCTCGGACCTGGAGGCTTCCGTTTTAAGTCCTAAAGTGCCCAGGGCTGAGGGTGAAGCAGTCAGACCTTGGAACAGAGTGGGGTAGGGTCAGCAGTTTCCCAGACCCGATCTCACTCTGTGACGAGTGAGGGACTGCTGCCTTCCCCTCATTGGTTGAACTTGGATGAGCCATTGAGGGAAGGCAGTAGTTCCAACCCTCCTGGGACATTCCAGGCTTCTCTCTCTACAGTGAAGTTAAGTTGCATGTGTTTTTTTATGTTTGGTGCGTGTATATATGAATGTATGCATATTTGTTAGTGAGTGTTGAGAACAGGAGTATGTCTGTGTGTTTGTGAATGTATTGGTATGGGTGTAATGTTATCAGCGTTGTAAATAAAGGCACTGTGCTGATAGGTGAGTAAAGAACTTTATTCCAACTGTACAAGTGCAGAGGAGCGCCGGCCGGCGCTTCCGATCGCTCTCAGCTCTTCACGCGCTCTCGCCTAAGCTGCGCGCGCAACTTCTCTCATGGTCGTCGCACGTCACGCCTACGTGACGTGCAACAACTAGAATGCGTATGCTACATATCTCCCCCTTTTTATTAAACAAGAAGAGTCACTTACAGTTCATTGTCCAATTCAAAATCTTGGTATCTGGAAGGTCTTACCACCTGCCTTCCACTCCTTGTGACCCTGACTGGGTTCTCCATTAACTCTTGACTCTGAGTCTCAGGGTTTACTGTCCCTTCGTTCTCAACACTTCCTCCATGCGTGCTTCTCTCCAGCCTGTCCCATTCCAATCCTTGACTTCCATTTTCTCCTTCTTCTCCACTTTCCGTTCCCGCTCTATCTCCAACTTGCTGTTCCGCAGCTGCTTGATTCTCCTCCACTTCGGGGCCTTCCTTGTCTTCCCAGTCAGCGCTCTGTTGTTCCCAGCCCAAAACTTTATTGCACCTGGCCATGCGGTCTTGGGACCACACGTTCCCGTCGCTTAGTAAGGCAGCCCGGTCGTACACTTCCACCACTTGCAACGGCTTGCTGTACTTGCTGTTTCCCTTCTTCTGCAGGGTGGCCAGTCTTACTCTTACCCACTCTCCTTGCTCCAGACCAGTGCCTTTGACATTCCTTCGTTTGTTGTAGTGGTTGCTGTAAATTGTCTGTGCTTTCTCCAGGTTGGCCCGCACCACTGCGGGGGACCATTCACTGGTGATGAGCTTTTCCTTCCAAATTCTGTTGTCGTGGGTAAAGGGTTCACGTCCTCTCAGTATTTGAAATGGACTATACCCCGTTCCAGTAGGAGTTAATCTGTAGGCCCATACCATGTTCTCTAGCGCCTTCTCCCAGTTCTGTTCACTTGAAATGGCCGCTTGTATGGTTCCCATCACTACCCTGTTAAATCTCTCCACTAGACCGTTCCCGGCCGGATGATAGATTGAGGTGTGTTTGACGGTGACACCATTTCTGTGCATGAACTTGTTCCACTTTTCTGACGTGAACTGGGGCCCATTGTCACTCAAGATCGATTTAGGTATTCCTTCCCTCGTGAAAGTCTCCGACAGAAACTTGAGAATGTTCTCCGTGTCCATGGCTTCATCTACTTTCAATTCTGGCCACTTTGAATATCGGTCCATAAGCACACACACGTATTTCTGTGTGCCTTGGTCGTCTAGGACCGGTCCCAAAATGTCTATGGATAGTTCTTCCCACGGATTTGAAGGGGGGTCAAACCTTCCTATCGCTGGCCTCAATGGTTTTAGTGTCTTGTCCGCCCGTTGACATTGGGGACACTCTCTGACATGCCTTTCAGCCCTTATGTCCATGCCTGGCCACCAGTAATTTTGTTTGGCGCGTGCCTTGAGTTTCCCTATGCCCAGGTGTCCCTCATGTAGCAAGTCCATTAGTTTTGAGGTGAGGGTCCTTGGGGGAATCACCTTGTCCCCTCTGTATGTGAAGATCCCTTTGTCTCCTATCGACAGTTCTTCCCGCACTTCGAAGTACGGCTTGAGATTTGCTCTCATGTTCCTTTTATCCGGCCATCCATGTACGATGTACCCCTTCACTTCCTTTATGTCAGGGTCTTCTTCATATGACTCTGTCCATTCTTGTAAACTGATCAGTTTCTCTTGGTCCTCTATTAGAGCTACCAAATCCCCACTGCCGGCAGGGTCTTCCTCTCCTGGCTCCATGGCGGCTGCCCGGCTCAGATAGTCCGCTACTCGGTTCCGGCTCCCAGGAATGTACTCGACATCATACCTGAACTCAAGCAACTTTAGAGACATCTTGGATATCCGAGGGGTGGCACTGGCATGTCCACTCGACGTCAGCACCTTCACCAACGGTTTGTGGTCTGTTCGGAGTAGGAAGCGTGTTCCCCACAGAAATTGCCGGAATCTCATCATGGCCCATACGACCGCCAGCATTTCTTTCTCGATCACGCTGTATTTGCCCTCTGTATCTGTTAGTGCTCTGGATGCAAAGCTGATGGTCTCCATCTCCCCTCTGCCTCTGTCTTGCATGAGTACAGCACCCAGGCCTTTGTCACTGGCATCTGTCGTCAGTATAGTGGTGCCTTGTGGGTCGTACCCCTTGAGGGGAACGGCTCCGGTAACATCCCTTTTGATCAATTCGAACTCTGCTTGGGCTTCCGGTGTCCATTGGAACACTGTGCTGTCTCTGGTCAACAGCCTCAAATGGTGGGTCTTGGAAGCGAAGTGTACCACAAACTTGCTGTAGTACTCCGCCATCCCCAGGAACGACCTGACCTCTTCCTTGTTCCTGGGCGGCGGTGCTTCAGCGATGGCTTTGACATTTTCCGATTTGGGGGTAACGCCCTGTCGTCCGATCTCATGACCTAGGTACGTCACCGACTGCAGTCCCAACCGACACTTCGACCACTCCGCCGTGAGACCTTTGTTCTCTAATGTTTTCAACACCTTTCCCAGCTTCTGGTCATGATCTTGCTGGTCTCGCCCCATCACTAAGATGTCATCCTGGAAATACTGGACATCCTTGCAGTCTCTGAACAGTTGGTGCATCATTTTCTGGAAAACAGCGGCTGCTGAGGCCAGACCAAAAGGCATCCGACAAAATTGGTAACACCCAAACGGGGTGATGAAGGATGTGAGCCGTTTGCTGTCCGGGTGCAGTGCAATTTGGTGATAGGCCGAGGTCAAGTCGATAGTGGAGTACCACTGCACCCCCCTGGTCTTGGTCAACATTTCCTCGATTCTGGGGAGGGGAAATTTCTCCACAACGATATTCTTATTCAGTTCTCGCAGGTCCACGCAGAGCCGGACCTTCCCATTTGGCTTCATTACGACCACCAGGGGCGCCAACCATTCTGCACATGTTAGCGGCTCGATTATTCCTTTCTTTTCCAGCTCTTGGAGTTCAGTTTGGACTGCGTCTCTCACCGCAATCGGTACATTCCTCACCTTGTGGGCTACCGGAATGGCCCCTTCCTTGAGCACAATCCTGTGTTGGAAGTTTTCCATCCGCCCCACTGTGCCACCAAATACCTTCGGGAAGTTCTCCTTCCATTTGTTCATGTCCGGCCATTCTTCTCGCTCCGTAAGTAAAATCTGCTCTTTCCCTCCTGGATCCAGTTTAATTCCTAGGTCCCCCTGGTCTAGCCATCCCAGGACCGAGGGTCCCTTTTCTGCAATGTACAGCTTGCACCATGCTGACCGGCCCCTGAATTTGAACAGTAGGCGGCGGAACCCCAACATTGGAATGCGGTCCCCATTGTAAGTGACCGGTCTGATGTCTAGCTTTTCCAACTCCGGTCCCAACTTGGGTCTGAATGTTTCTTCCCATACCGCCTGTTGGATGATGGTGAAGGGGGATCCTGTGTCCGCCACCACAGTGATGGTGATTCCTCCCATTGACATGTCCAGAATGGGTTTTGTGGATTTCCTCCCTTCTATGCTCATCACTTGGTCGTATATGCACAGGACCGTGATCACCTCTTCTTCTGCCACATCTTCCAGATCTTCTTCACCTTGCTCGACGCATTTCACAGTTTCCTTCGAATGTTTCTTCCTACACACCTTTTCATAGTGGCCCAGGATACCACAGTGTAGGCACTTGGCTCTGAACGCGGGGCATCTTCTGTCCCGGGCATCGTGGGACCAACTGCCGCATCTGTAGCACGACTTCTTGCTGTCGCTCCCTGGTTGTTTCCCTTGCCACCTGCTCGTTCCTTTGGCTGCTGAGTCTTTTCCTCTTTGGTCCTTACGGTGGTCTCCTTCTTGTATCCTGTTCATCATTGTCGGGGTGACCACATCTTTCTTGGTTGCTGCCGCACACCTCCTAGCAAGCTCGGCTCTTTTTACGATGACCATAACTTCTTTGAGCGTGGTGTCACCGCTCGCCCATAGCTTGTCTTGGACCTGTGTACTCGTAGTATGCATCACAATCTGGTCCTTTATGAATTCATCCTCCCAAAGTGCGTATTTACACGGGGCTGCTAGTTTCCTTAAGGCCCCTACATATTCTTCTATGGTTTCTCCAGCCCGTTGTTTCCTTTGCTGGAAGTTGAACCTGTCCACAGACACACATATGGTGGGGCGGTACCTCTCATCCAGGTCTTCTACTGCATGGGCATATACATCCGTATCGGTGTCCTCTCTCTTCTTGGGCACCAGACTCTTGTAAATCCTGAGACCCTCTGGTCCCAGGTTCAGCAGCAAGATTCGTTTCTTCCTTTGGGGGGTGAACTTCTCTTCATTTTCGTCCTCCAGGACCCCAATGAAATTGTCAATATATTCCTTCCAATCCTCCCACTTCATCAGGGGTTCACCAGGTTTCGGTAGGAATTGCACCGGTGCAATTACATAGCCTGCCGGTGTGCTCATCTTCACCTCCCTGCTCTCTGTCGCCTTGACGGCTTTGCTGGTGGGGCTCCCTGGGGTGCTGTCTTTTACTTCTGTGTCGGCATCCTCCTGGGGACTCCTGGTGCCAGTCCCCCCTTCTTCCCCCTTAGCAGCCAGCGCTGTTCCTACCTTCCGCGGTGTGTTCGGAAGGTATTAGCGGTAATCGGTCTTCTGTGGTTCACAATGCTGCCTCTCTGGCCACTGCGCCGCCCCTCTGGTCGCCGTGGCACTGCCACGCTCCTCTGCTTGTCCTTCTTGGTGGTTGCAGCTTTGCCCACTTGTGCTCACCACTCACCGGCCCAGTAGCGCCGCTCAGTGCTGTGTCCCCCGTGGCCTGGGGTCACCTGCTTTGCTGCAGCCACGTGGAGGTGGCGGTTCGATTATTTTTTTTTTTTATTTTCTATTCCTTGTGGGTTCCGGTGGGTGCCTCCCGTCCTCGTCGCCACTGTAATGTTATCAGCGTTGTAAATAAAGGCACTGTGCTGATAGGTGAGTAAAGAACTTTATTCCAACTGTACAAGTGCAGAGGAGCGCCGGCCGGCGCTTCCGATCGCTCTCAGCTCTTCGCGCGCTCTCGCCTAAGCTGCGCGCGCAACTTCTCTCATGGTCGTCGCACGTCACGCCTACGTGACGTGCAACAACTAGAATGCGTATGCTACAATGGGTGACTGTGTATGTGTGCGTGCATGACCCCACGCCCTCTCCCTGGTAAAACTACCGTCTGCAACTCCTATCAAATGTTTAGAAAGTTTGATATTTCTGGCTTTTCTAAAAGTAGAGGAAGTCGGTATGTTCCAATACTTTTGTTTGCTTGTTGTAATGCAGTTGTACAAAAATTGAAACAATATACGTACAACTGGAGTAATGGAAATGGGACTTTTGTAGTAAAAAGTGCTTGATGTTTTACTATAAAAACGAATTCTTCTTGGCAATTTTCGAAGTTTTTATTTCAGTAATGGTGGCAAACAGTCAATAAGAAGGAGGTAACACGAATGTGCATAAACAAGTATCAGAGTTCCCAGTTTTCATCCAATGGCACATGAATGTGATGCACTGTTTATATGTAAGCACAAATTGTAGTGTACCGACAGGGTCACTATTTAATTCACATAGAACACAGTTTGCCCCAGTACTATAAATGCAATACTACACTAAAATGTTGAGAGTAGATGCAAAGGTTACAGCATTCTATCATACCTGCTTCAAAATCCTAAATCATCCCAAACCTATACATCGTCCTTCTGTCGTCAGCAAGGTGTTTTTTGAGAAACAGAATCCTGAATCCCAGCGTCTAAGAAATCCGCATTCAGTTAATTGAGCGCCTCATCCAGTGACCGCAGAGCCCTGTCTCTCTGAATATAGCAAGTCTTGACTCTAGGACAAAGCTTGAGTGATCTCGATTGCTTAACCGCATGCGCGCTAGCGGTTTTCCCGCTGCGCGCTGCGTTTTTGAAAAACCCGCGTTACTTGACGAGCTCAGCTCGTCATCAGCGTAGCGCAGGTTACGCTCATGACGAGCTGAGCTCGTCATGAGCGCCGAAGGGGTTAATGAAAGCTCTATGGTTTTTCCCTTGGATGAGATGTGTGCGTCAATTTTAGCATCAACATCATTGAAAGTAATATATTTATCGGAAAAAGAAAGGTTGACAGAGCCCCTTCACTATTGTTGTTGAAAGTTTTCTTGGTAGACATGCCCTCATTTTAAGTAGTCTAGATCAGGGTTCTCCAATGTCGGTGCTGGGGGGCCGGACCCATGCCAGATTTTTAGCATATCAACATTTGCATAAATGTAGTTATCTTAAACATGTGGCATGGATACGGCCCTTCAGGTATGACATTGGAGAACCCTAGTCTAGAACAATGTGTTCACATTTAAATTTGTCTGACAATTTTACTGAAAACCTACAAAGTTTTTTTTACCATTTTTGTTTTTTTTAAAGTTGTTCATTTGTCCCCTTACGGTTGTTTTAAATTGTTCTAAAATGGCGGAAAAGTTTCATCATAACAAGCTTGCACAATAAATGCACCAGACACCTATCACAAACCTTTGAGGCTTCTCCTTCATTGCTAAATGTTTGTACTTAGCCTCCTCTTTATCTTGTTGCTTATCACCACTTATTTCCCCTTTCTCCTCTTTTGACATCTGTTTTAAAATGATGTACAGAAGCAAGCTTGCTTTCGTTTGTCATCAAGTCCCTGTTGTCATTTCTGACAATATCTATTTAATGATGATATGTCATGCTTGGATATGAGTCACTCTTCCATCGTAGTTTCTCTGCTAATTTGTACTCGCAGAAGGCTCTGAGGATCTCTTTGGAACACCACCTATCATCAGGATATTTTTGAGTGACAGAGTGAAGAGGCCGCTGTATCATTTTCTTTCTTGTGCTGACTGTGATTTTTGATTCGACTTCTGCTATTTGCAGAAGGAGTTGCATGTCAATCAGATTTGCAGCCGCCTAGAATAAGGAACAGTAAGAGAGAAAGAATAACTCCAGAAGTCACATTTCATATGTAAAACATTTTTTTTCGTGACCAAGTCTGTTGGAAAGCTTCTCCTACAGCGAGAAAGTCAATGCTCCACAGGGTTACTTTTTTATGATATAAGAAGGTCATCAGAATTTTTAGTTTTTGAGTCCATGTTTCTAAAACCTGGGTAATAAGTTGCTGTCATATTGAAAACAGTGGGGGCTGGTAGGAAGTGGAGGTGGAATGGTGAGGCGGGGGTGTAACAAAAAATATATTTTTTAAATACAACTTATCTCTTCCACCGTCTTTCTGCTGTCATCTCTTCGCTTCTCTTCCGACATGACAGGAAGTGGTGATTGGGGACTATGAGCTTATGCCTGTTCCCTTCCAGGCTGTGCAATACAGCCTGGTGGGGCATATGCAAAGTGCGCATGACTGTTTGGCCGATAAACCAGTCATGTGACCCTTCCTTGCTGTGAACTGCACGACGTGGGAGTTTGCCTGTCCCCTTTCGCCCTCGCTGTTGGCTGCTAGCTGCTCGTCGCTCCCGCTGCGCGGGAGCCGCTTCGCTCGTGGGAGGACCCAGCACCCACCAACGCTGTTTGCCCCTGCCTGGCTGCTGAGTAAAGTGGAACATCCGTGGAGGCTGCAGGGATAGCGCGGCAGGGACTCACTATCCCAGGAGTCCCTGCTTGACCACGTGACATCCGGTCAGTGCCCCGCCCACCACCGCCCATCCTATAATACAGGAGGAGAGCCCATCTTGCGGGACGCAAGCGGGACGCCGGGCGAAGCCCGGGCAAAGGGCGGGCCGTCTGTGGCCGTCCGGGGCCAGCAGGGGCCGGGGCGGGCCAGCCCTCTAACATCTAAGGTAAAATAGAGGATTAGTGTGCAGGGTTAAATACCATTGCTAACTGTGTTACTCGACTTTCATGTCTGTATATTCACCAATGGCTACTCGCTCAGGTAGATGCTCATGGAGAGGGGGAAACTCTACGTTAGGGACCATGGATAATTTTATTACTCGGGCAGTCTCTGTTGTAGAGAAAGAAATCATATTAGCTGAACGTAGACTATCACGAGAATACTTTGCGCATAAGCGATCCTCGATGGGGTTACTTGCACAGGCTAAGTCTCCGTCATATACTATTCCATTGGAATCAACCACCCCCCTAATCCCTAGCGACCAGCAACCTTGTGTCATTGATCTGAGATCGGACAGTGACCTTCTTGTAATTGGACCAGATCCAGCACCTGTAAGCATAACACCAGCAAATGTTGAAACAAGAAATTCCACTAATATCACGGTCCCTGCCCCACCGGTCTTGCCCTTAATAATGATACATGATACTCCAACAGAACAAATGCTACAACCTCCACCTCAGGAAACAAGTAGGGCTGCCGTAAAACGGAAAAGACTAGTTACCCCACGTAAAGCCTACAGACTAAAGGCTCTAAAAAGAATTCGTAAAAACTACATGCTTGGGGGAGTTCATAGTAAACCACTAGATATTGACTCTGTGACCAATGGGAGAGAACAAAGCGAACCTCCGGAGTGTGATTTACCAAATGTCTCTGCTGGTTCCGTTGCGGTCACAGATCAAGTAAATAATCTTGAAGAACTACCGGTACCAGACTTGTTGATGGAACGGATCCAATCCATTATGAGCTCCTTACTGCAACCAGTAACTGATAGACTGAAAGGACTCACGGACCGTTTGGATAAATTTGAGCAGACATCCTTGGACAATTTTTTTGCCCTAAAATCATTGGTTAAACTCCATTCTAAGATAGGACAAGACACTGTAAGGATGGAGAAGAGCCCAACATCACCTAAACCAGTGCAACCAGCTCGCCCACTTAGGAAGGACAAGGTGGCAGATCCAACTGGGACTAATGCTGCATTAGGAGGATCAAGAACGGAGCTCCCCAAAGGACAACCGCCCAATGGTGGTTTACAACAGGCTGTTCCTCCAAAGCCTGTACCGCGTAAATCCAAACAAATATCAAATAATATTTCTATGAAACCCATGGATGGGATGGGTTCTACAGTCCCCACATCAGTTTGTGGTAACAATAATAACATTCAAACATCTGACTGTAACATAGGAACTCAAGCGCCAAGGAAGGTTCCAAATGCACACCTCCCACCAGGGTGCCAACCTTACGTGGTAGTACTTACTGGAGTTCCCCCATTGAAACCTAACAAAAGAGAGTCCTATGATGAACTAAAAAACAAGACCTTATACTGGCTATGGGAAAACAGAACTCTACCCTATACTGCTAATTGCCAAGTAATTCAAGTCCGAAGAGTTAGTTGGCTGGGTTCTAGGCAGAAAGACATTGAAGGGGACTGCATTTTGGTTAATTTTAAAGATCCCTCTGTAGCACAACTTGTGTATAGCCAACAACCACGAATGGATAACCGAGGAATTGGAACCTGCGACCTTAGCTACTTTTATCCAATGCAATGTAAGCAAGTTAGCAGAGTCCCTCAACAGCTAGGTCTGATGGATAATAGATACTCATTCTTTGATCCCTTAACTCCGGTTGACAGAATACGCCCACCAAACATGGAGATGGACAAAAATTGGTCATGGTGGGGCTACTGACAAACAATAGAAGGCTATGAACTTAATGGATCATCTCTTCACAGGGTTTTGTGCGCAACAGTGGGAATCAAGTACATCACCAAAAATAGGTACTGGTGCATTGTCCTCTATAACAGAGTCAGCTGAATCAATGCGGGCAGGAAATCTGTCTGGAAGAAAACTGGATGGCTATCAAGAGAGGGATTTGACTGATCCTTGTAGTATTCAGGCTCAAGATATATTACCAGCTTTAAACAAAGAACCCTGGGATCAGGCATGTGGAATAGCGATTACGGAGGAACCCAATGATGGGGAAACATCGAATATAAGCAATAGGCACCCAGTCAAGCTAGTACAAGGAAAGCCTAAACGAGATCTAAAAATCATGTCATGGAACATCGCAGGGTTGTCAAGAAACCTATGTGATAGAAATTGGAGTTCCTTCTTGGAGGAGCATGGCATTATATTCCTACAGGAAACATGGGCAACTAACATTGTACATAGACTTGGCTATAAAGCATTTCATTGTGGGGCAATTGCATCAGTAAGAGGCAGACCTTCGGGGGGCTTAATAATTTGGATAAGTATATCCTTGGACGTTGTTGTATCACCCTTGTATATTGTTTCTAATGATTTGCTTGGGGTTAAATTAGCCACGAAAGATCTGGGTGATGTCTACATGATTAATGTTTATAATAGACCAAACCCACAAAACAAACAATCAATGGTCATAGAACAACTTAGCACCTACTTGTGTAATCTAGAGCCTGACTCTAAAATAATAATAGGCGGGGATCTTAATTGCCGATTCGAGCCGATAATGGGGCTCGAAAACTTATTAGAAAATTCAGATAGAGCACACGATATCCCCCCCTTAGATAGTGCAAAGCCAGTAAAATGTACAGTGGCAGCCATACAGATTTATGAACTGACTGTATCCTACGATCTAAGAGCATGTAATGGGCGGCTAGACCCAGACAAGCCAGCTAACAATACATATAGTAAAGGTTTGTCCAAATCTCTGATCGACTTTATGTTGATTTCAACCAACCTTTGGTACCTATTGTTGGCCTTTAAAGTCGTGAATAGACCAGAAAGTGACCATTTTCCCTTGCAATTGGGGTTACTACCGGATCCATTCTTGACAATCGATAGCGAGACTGAATGTGAGAGGGAGGTAGCTGAGGTCGCTGTTTCGAACAACAGGAAAGCAATTAAATGGCCCTACATCCTAGCAAAAGAAGACACGCTTTTGGGCATTTATAATACTTTCTCAGAAATCATTCCCTTATATGAAAATCTAAGGCCGGGATCTGATGATGTCCTAAAAATGCATTACCACTTAGTAGATTCATTAACTCCCCTCTTGAGCAAAACTTGTAACAATAAACAAGGTAATACAAGGAGGCAATTGGAACTGGAGACACCATGGTATAATAAACAGTGCCATCTAGCTAAAACTAATTTAATTATTGCCGTGAAATCTAAAGACCAGAAGAGGGTTAGAGAATGCAGACAAGAATATAAAAGGCTCTTGTATAATGCTAAAAGGGAATGGGATGATTTAATCTGGGAAGATCTACTGAATGCTGCTAGGAAGCATGACCAATGTACCTTTTGGAACCTGATAGCCAAAAATAATAAAAAAGGATGTTCCAATAGGGACTTTTTCCTGGACGAAAAAATCTGGTTTGATCATTTTGTAATTTTATATGACCTGGCTGGGTCATCTCCTGAGTTTAACTATCTTGGATCCTCTCCCCAGTGCACCAACACAGCGAAATTTAGTATGGAAGAAACTCTGTGTGCAATAAAAGCAATTAAGGCTGGTAAGGCACCAGGCCCGGATAAATTACCTGGTGACTTGTTTACTCACAATATTGAAGTATGGTGCCCTTATATAAACTTTCTGTGTAATTCCATCATGTTGGGAACCCCGATACCAGAAACTTGGAAAGGGGCAGAAATAGTAACTATTTTTAAAAAAGGGGACCGCTACGACCCAGGCAATTACAGGTCAATTAGTTTAATTGACATTTTACAGAAAAGTTTTGCCAGACATATTTTAAATAGACTTTTAACTTGGATAGAGGAATCCGAAATCCTTTCTAAATATCAAGCAGGATTTAGAACTAAGACAAGCACTGTTGACCAGGTGTACAGATTCATGTGTATTTGCTGGAAATATATTCAAATAAAGAAGTGTAGTATATATGTTGCATTTGTGGATTTACGCTCAGCGTTTGATCTTGTCCCCCGTTACTTATTGTGGGAAACTTTGAGGAAGATGGGCGTCCCGGACGAACTGTTGGCCAACCTTATAAAGCTCCACACTGATAATTTTGCTAAAGTAAGATGGGGAAGAAATGGCGAATTGACCAAAGCCATACCGGTAAAAAGGGGGGTTAGACAAGGGTGCGTGTTGGCCCCAACCCTTTTTTCTTTATTTGTAAATGATATTCCCTCCTACCTAGCAGAATGTAATCATGATTCCCCTAAATTGTGTAATGAAGCAGTCACAGCATTGCTATTCGCTGATGACACCATCTTAATATCCCAAACACCAAAAGGCTTGCAAAATTTAATAAATAAATTCAATAGTTATTGCGAACTAAAGGGGCTAGTAATTAATTCATCAAAAACCAAGTATATGGCCATTAATCCCCCTAAATCTTTCAAGAAGAACTTGGCCCTAAACAATACTAAACTTGAGTACGTGGACTTTTTTGATTATCTTGGTATCAGGCTAGATAGCAGAATGTCCTGGATAAACCAATTAGAAAAAAGCAGGATAACATTTAAGCAAAACTCCCTCCCCATTCTAAAAATTCACGGTGGGAGTACTTCAAAAGCTATAACTCCTGCGATTGAAGTGTTTAAAGCTAAAGCACAATCTGCCGCACTGTATGGGGCCGAGCTCTGGGGGCCTCATACAAAAAATACATTTGACATCGTGGAAAATGTGTTCTTTAGACGTCTAGACTACCAGGAAGAACACCCCTAGCACCAGTTTATCTTGATATTGGTTTAAAACGTACGGACTATTTGTGCTGGTTGAGGCCATTGATCTATTGGGTACGATTATGGTCTACCCCAGAACTCGCTGACTACAGAGCAGGATTATTGGAAATTAGGGAGCTGGACTCTTTTAACTCGATCAAGTGGCTGAGACATGTATCCCATTGGCTTACAAAAATAGGCCTTTCACACTTCTGGAAAACACCAGCAATGTCAATCACTTCACTAAATATTTGCAAAGAACAAGTAAAATCTGCCTATTGGAATTATGTGAATATCCATGTATATCAACGTGCTACTGGCTCATTAACGCATAAGTTCTTGCAATTTAAGGACTACCCTATATTTGAACATTTCATGGATGAAATTGAGCCACCTTTGGCTAAAACTGTTTTCCTCCAATATAGATATGGGGTTTACAGATTAATGCGAATACTTGTCGATGGGGAGGAGCAAATAATGATCCAAACTGTAAATTGTGTGATCTAAAACAAGGGGAGGACGAGGCTCACATACTCTTTTTTTGCCCGTCATACAAACTGCAACGTAAGAAATGGATCATACCTCTTTGTAAAAACCTGGGCACACGTTCGTACAAAGAGGCAGAGAGATTACTTAGATCTTCAACCATTAGGTTGATAACATTTGGTGTGAGCAGGTATCTTCTTGGTGTCTGTTTGATTAGAAAGAGACTTGGAATGACAATATAGGATTTAAAGCGTTTTAATCGCTGGCATTTTTTAATTATTTATAATTGCATTAAATCGTTTTTAATATTTGGTCTTGTAAGATGGCTTGATCGTAGAAATTCTATTAGTAAATGAGTAAATGAACCAGTCTAAAATTACAATCAATTGGAATGATGGTCCTGGACCTACTTTTGTTGCACTTTTTTATATCATGAATGTTTTGCTAATTGTAAACAAACTTTTAATCATGTTTATGTATGTATGTATTGTGTGTTGGCTTTATGACAAAGTGTCGAATAAAAGCTTTACAACAACAACTTAGAGTGTGCCCACCACTCCTCCCCTTGTGGCCCCAGCCCCACCCTGTCAATCAATCAATCAATCAAGACATTTATATCGCGCACTACTCACCCGGAGGGTCTCAAGGCGCTTGGGGGGGGGGGGGGGTGGTCCGCTACTGCTCGAACAGCCAGGTCTTGAGCTGCTTCCTGAAGGCGAGGTGGTCTTGGGTCAGGCGGAGGTGGGTCGGGAGGGAGTTCCAAGTCTTGGCGGCCAGGTAGGAGAAGGACCTTCCTCCTGTTGTGGCTCTTCGGATGCAGGGGACGGCGGCGAGGGCGTGGCTGGTCGATCGAAGCTAGCGGGTGGGAGTGTAGAAGTTGAGGCGGTTGTTGAGGTATCTTGGTCCTTGGTTGTGTAGGGCTTTGTGAGCGTGGGTGAGGAGACAGAAGGTGATTCTCTTGTTGACCGGGAGCCAGTGCAGGTCTCTCAGGTGTCCGGACATGTGGCTGTGCCGGGGGATGTCGAGGATGAGTCTTGCTGAGGCGTTCTGGATCCGCTGGAGTCTCTTCTGGAGCTTGGCGGTGGTTCCGGCGTAGAGGGCGTTGCCATAGTCCAGTCGGCTGGTGACTAGGGCCTGGGTGACCGTCTTCCTGGTCTCGGTGGGGATCCACCGGAAGATCTTACGTAGCATGCGTAGGATGTTGAAGCAGGACGAGGAGACGGAGTTGACTTGTCTGGTCATGGAGAGGGAGGAGTCCAGGATGAAGCCCAGGTTGCGTGCGTGGTCTGTTGGTTTGGGTGCGCTGCCCAGGGCGGGGGGCCACCAGGAGTCGTCCCAGGCGGAGGGCGAGGAGCCCAGGATGAGAACTTCCGTCTTGTCTGAGTTCAGTTTCAGGCGGCTGTTCATCATCCACTCGGCAACGTCTTTCATCCCTTCGTGTAGGTTGGCTCTGGCGGTGGCGGGGTCGTTGGTGAGGGAGAGGATCAGCTGGGTGTCGTCGGCGTAGGAGATGATGTTGAGGTTGCGTTGGCGTGCGATGGCCGCAAGGGGGCTCATGTAGACATTGAAGAGGGTAGGGCTGAGCGAGGAGCCTTGAGGAACGCCGCAGATGACTTCGGTGGCTTCTGATCTGAACGGGGGTGGGCGGACTCTCTGTGTCCTTCCGGCGAAGAAGGAGATGATCCATTCTAGTGCCTTCTCCTGGATTCCGACGTTGCTGAGGCGCTGCACTAGGGTGCGGTGGCAGACAGTGTCGAACGCCGCGGAGAGGTCCAGGAGGATGAGGGCCGCAGTTTCCCCGTTGTCCAGCAGGGCTCGGATGTCGTCCGTGGCTGCGATGAGGGAGGTCTCGGTGCTGTGGTTGGCCCGGAAGCCAGACTGCGAGAGGTCGAGGGATCCGTTCGTCTCGATGAAGGCGGCCAGCTGTTTGTTGACGGTCTTCTCGATGACTTTGGCCGGAAACGGGAGGAGCGAGATGGGGCGGTAGTTTTTAAGTTCGGTGGGGTCCGCTGATGGTTTCTTCAGCAGAGCGCTGAGTTCGGCGTGCTTCCAGCTCTCCGGGAAGGTAGCGGTGTCAAAGGAGGTGTTGATGATGTCCCGCAGATGGGGTGCGATGACAGCGTCGGCTTTGTTGAAGACGTGGTGAGGGCAGGGGTCGGTTGGGGATCCGGAGTGGATGGAGTTCATCGTGCGAATGGTGTCTTCGGTGGTGGTCGGGGTCCAGGCGCGGACGGTGGCGGTGGGGGGCGTTGGTGCGGTCCTGGGGTGCGTCGGTTGTGTGCTGAAGCTGTTGTGTATGTCTGCGATCTTGTTGTGGAAGTAGGAGGCGAGGGAGTTGCAGAGGTCTTGAGATGGGGTGATGTCGTTGGTTCCGGCGTTGGGGTTGGAGAGCTCTTTGACGATGTTGAGGAGTTCCTTGCTGTTGTGTGCGTTGTTGTCCAGTCGTGCCTTGAATGCAGTTTTCTTGGTGGCGTGGATCAGTTGGTGCTGTTTTCGGGTGGCAAGCTTGAGGGTGGTCATGTTGTCTGATGTTGGGTCTTTGCGCCATGCTTTCTCGAGGGCTCGGCAGTTCTTCTTGGAGCTCTTGAGTTCGTCGGTGAACCAGGATGCTTTCTTGCTGCCGGGTCTGCTGGGAGGGGTCCTCAGTGGGGCGAGGTCGTCTGCGCTGATCCATTTCGTGAGGTTGTTGGCGGCCTGGCTAGGGTTCGCTGAGCTGGTGGGAGGGTGCTGGCTCAGGGATGCGGCGAGCTGGTCGGCTTGTGATCTTGTTCCAGCTTCTGCGTGCAACCTGTTGCTGGTGGTGGTGGGTTGTGGTTCTTCTGAAGCTGAAGTGGACGCAGCTGTGGTCCGTCCAGTGGAGTCCGGTGGCGTGACTGAAGACGATGTCCTTGCTGGATGAGAAGACGGCGTCGAGCGTGTGTCCAGCGTAGTGGGTGGGGGTGGTCACTAGCTGCTTGAGACCGAGGTTTGCAAGGTTGTCCAGCAGGGTGGTGGTGTTGCGATCGTTGTTGTTCTCCAGGTGGAAGTTGAGGTCCCCGAGGAGGATGTAGTCAGCGGAGGGAAGGGCGTGCGGGCTGATGAGGTCGGCGATGTCTTCGCTGAATTGTGTGCGAGGTCCCGGGGATCTGTAGATGAGGGTGCCTCTGAGGGTGGTCTTGGGGTCTGTGTGGATCTGGAAGTGCAGGTGTTCGGCGGTTGAGAGGGTGTCCTCGGTGTTGGTCGTGATGCGGATGGTGTTCCTGTGGATGATGGCGATGCCTCCTCCCGTCTGGTTGGCGCGGTCCCTCCGGGAGATCTTGTATCCGTCCGGGATGGCGATGGCGATGTCGGGTGCTGAGGAGGCGTTCATCCAGGTTTCTGTGAGGAAGGCAACGTCTGGAGAAGTGGTGTCGAGGAGGTTCCAGAGTTCGATGGCGTGTCTGTGGACGGAGCGGGTGTTGAGCAGGATGCACTTCAGGTGGTTTCTGCTGGAGTTCGGCTTGTTGGGTGCTGGTGAAGTGCAGGTCCGGTTGCAGGTGAACTTGCAGGAGTGGCAGCTGAAGGGTCCGTGGGTGCGTCTCGGAGTGGCTCGGTAGCATCCCGGGGATCGGCCGGTGTTGAGTGCGTTGAGTTCGGTGGCGTTGTAGGTCCGGCAGATGGGCTGGTGTATGCGGGGGCCAGGAGTCCTGGCGCTGGGCGCGGTCCAGGCGCGGACGGGCGCAGACGGGCTTACCTTTGGCGCGCCTTCGGCGCACAATCGGCGCGCTCGCTGCGCGTTTGCACGGTCGCCATTTATGGCGAAGTGCGAGGGAGGGAGGAGCAGCTGGGAGGCGGGGAGCGGGGGGGGCACAGAAAGAAAAGGGGGCGAGTCCGATGTCACGGCGGCGGGAAGCGGGGCAGGAGGGGACAGGGGGCAACAATGGGGAAAACAGCACAGGGGGGCACACAGAAGCGAAAAAAAGGGGCAAAACTGCCTAAGATAGGCAACAGGAATACACAGTGGGCACAGACCGCAGGAGACCACGCCGAGCGAGGCTGGGTGCGTGGTCAGCCGGCAGCAGGCAGGCTCAGCGAGGCAGGCGGGGAGCACACGCTACAGCTGGTGGCCGTGCGGTGCGGGGGTGTCCTAGGAATAGGTCACACTCACCTGCGCTGCACGGTCGCCATTTATGGCGAAGTGCGAGGGAGGGAGGAGCACCTGGGAGGCGGGGGGGGCACAGAAAGAAAAGGGGGCATGTCCGATGTCACGGCGGCGGGAAGCGGGGCGGGAGGGGACAGGGGGCAACAATGGGGAAAACAGCACAGGGGGGCACACAGAAGCGAAAAAAAGAGGCAAAACTGCCTAAGATAGGCAACAGGCAACAGGAATACACAGTGGGCACAGACCGCAGGAGACCACGCCGAGCGAGGCTGGGGGCATGGTCAGCCGGCAGCAGGCAGGCTCAGCGAGGCAGGCGGGGAGCACACGCTACAGCTGGTGGCCGTGCGGCGCGGGGCTGTCCTAACCTCTTAGCCCCGTAGCTACGGAAAATAAAATGATAATGTTATCAGTTTATTTTTAATTTTTCCACTGCTCAGAGAACATGGGGGCGACACTCCCACACCTCAGTGGCGGAGCAGCCCTTGATTGAAAAATAATGTGTTTACATACCTGTGTCTTCTGTCAAAAAGTAAATATGATATATTTAGAGGGAATTTAATATTTCATAAAACTAATTGTTCAATGTGGGCAGGAATAAATGCAGACTTAAACAGGAAGAGAAACAGATCTGATGTCGATTAGAAATATAAGAACAGAAAACCTGATGAAAATATATATTTGCCCCGATTCACAAAGCCACTTTTGCTAGGTGTAACTGAATCCACACGGATCTAATTCATAATGTTTTTGCATGTGTAAACACATCTTAGCCTTCTTCATGAGAGAGTTGCACCTAATTTGCAAAAAAAAAACACAAAAATATTGCATAAAATAGTGAGAGAATCGATATTGATTTGAAAATGAACTCTCAAACATGAGGCATAAGAGTGCCATTCTAGGGAAATTTCAACTTTATAGGGTGAGATGTAAATAGTGACATGCGCTATACTAATTGTTTGAATCAATGCACTGTTACTAGCAAGGCCGTTCATAGTACTTTTTTCAAAATGTCTTTTTTGGGAAAACTGTTCTTTTGAGTTGAACAATATCATATAGACCATGCTGAGCACAACCATAGGTGGGTTGTTCCTATGGAACATCGTAACCACCGTAAAATAACATATCATTAAGTGTGGTAGCCAAGTGGTGCACCAGCTCACAGTCTTGCTGAAATGAGCAAGTGTGCTATTCAATAGGTATGTTACAAAAGTACGACCCTATGCAGGTGGCATAAGAACCGAGAATGCCCCCCCATCATGGCAGTGAGAAAGATTGTAATATATTTCCTTTTCGGCAACTAGCCAAGAATTTTCATCTATAAGTCTACACTCAAGGTGGCATACAGGGTATTTTGCCTATAAAAATAGAAGGTGGGTCACCGAGACATAAAGGTAAACTGATAGCACAATGATGGGGTGTCTGTTTCGTCAGCTGAAGCAGACAAGACTGTTGTCAGTAGTGCTGCACAGTAGGAAGACAGCAGCACAAAGAATGGCAGGTGTCCCACTGTACGCGGAGTTCCTCCCATTAATAGGCTTACCCATTCCAAGGTGGGGAATTTTCACAGGGATTCGTGTGGAGTGCAGCAGGTCTATTGAATGAGGACTGGTATGCTGAAGGGGTGTGTTAGAAATTGGGTCTCTAGTTGGCAGAGGTAGTCACCCTTGTCACCCTTTTTAAGTAAGGACCAAAATCCTAGTCAGGGTAAGCTAGATACACACTAAAAGATAACCTGTGCTCATCATCTGGTAGCTTGGCACAGAGCAGTGAGACTCATCTAAATGGGCAAATGTATAAATTATTTGTGCAACACACAGTAACACAATGAAAACATAATAAAAATACTCCACAAAGGTTTAGAAACACAGAGAATTTTTGATGAGAAAATCAGGACTAAAACAATTAAATACGCAATAAGTAGAATCAGGGTTATACATTTTTAAAGACTAAACCAACAATAGTGCTTAGAAGTCAATAGCGCTAAAAGGTTACTTGAGGTCGCGCTAGACCAAGGTAAATACAAAGTTCAGGCTGACCGCGACGTAGTGCAGACCGGCTGCAGGACTCAGAGAGGTCCAGCTGACAAAATACCTTAGTTGGAGCAATCGCCCACGTTAAAGACTCGCTGTGAGGAGTCGAGGAGGCACTGTGTCATTGTCAATCCTGTGAATGAAGGTAAAACATCAGCATTGATTTACGAAGTTGATGCAGGCTTTGGCATCAAACCTGTGTACGATCGTTGTTGAGCTGCGCTATCCCTCAGCGTCGAGCTGCGTTGTCAGGCAGCGGCTCTGTCAGTGTGCATCAAGCCGCACATTCTGTTGAGGCGATGTCATCGGTCAGCGCCTGAGTCAGTGTTGGAGAGCAATGGATTGGTTCCGATCAGCGAAAATTCGTCACTGCATCGATTATAGGCCAGAACAGCTGCAGAACCCACTTCTGAGGCCCAAGACTGGATTGGCACCTCAGACAAGGGGGGACTCACAAATGGCAAAGTCCACCATCAGCATCAGGGTTGCAGGAAGTCTTTGGTGACCCTGAGACTTCAGAACGAGTGGTAAGCCAGCAAACCCTTTGAGTCACTCTGGGTTCCAGCAAGATGGGTCCAGTCATTATCGCCTGCAGGACATAGATCAGTAGGCAGCAGGGCAGCTCAGCAAAGTAGAGAAGCACTTCCTTCAGAATAGTCAGTCAAGCATAGTGGCAATCCTTGTAGAACAGCAGCCTTCACTCCTGCCAATGTTGTTCACAGTTCCAGTAGTATACTGTCTTGATATGGTCAGAGCCCCGATACTTACCCCAAATGTGCCTTTGAAGTAGGGTTGACTTCAAAGCATGCCCTTGAAGTGCACAGGTCTTATTTCATCCCGGCTCTGTCTGCCAGGCTATCTGTGGGGGGTAATCAGCCCTTTGTGTGTGTAGGAAGCTGGCTCTTTATGTGGTATACCTATGACTAGGCATATTGTGATAAGGGTCTAGAAATTCCCCCAAAAATGTACAGGGCTCAATGTAAACCCAAAGTGCTCTACTGTTGGCAGTACAGTCGAGCAGACTTAGGCCTTACACGGAGGAGAGTAAGACATGTTTTGCACAATGTGATTAATAAATGACAAAACTCAAAAATGAGACCCACACCAACTTTATACAAATAAGCTTCTTTCAAGATTAATTTTAAGACCATGAAATATGTCAAACGTTAAGTATGTTATTCATCAGAAATAATTCAAGTGGACACAGTGTAATTTTCAGCTCAGCAATGTTAACCTATGGGAGGAAAACAAGAATGTGGTTTTGCAGGTAAGTATACAACTTATAGTTTTGTTTTTAAGGTGAAGAATCAGCACCAGACAAGGTTCAGGTAAGTAGTAAATCTGCACCTCCAGTGGCACAGGGGCGGCTAGGTGCAGGTATCAAACTCAGGATCTGGTGCCAATGTTATCCAATGGAGAAAGGCGGTAATCAAAGAGATGCTGCTCACAGGTGTGTAAGCGGTTTGGTATCCCAGTCTCCACGGGTTAAACTGAGTACAGGGGGCCACATAGCAGCACCAATCTTACACCCTCTGAGGCACAGGGGTGGCCGGGTGCAGAGTGCCAACATAGCATTGAGCACCCAATGTAAGTCAATGGGGAGATCGGTTTTGCAGAACAGCTGCAGGCTCAGGCCAGGAGGCCTGACGATGAATACCCACAGCTGCCCAGGTAAGTAGAAATGCTAGGGGACACCATTGGTCACATGCCCCAAGGCCCTAGGCTTCAGGCGCAGAGTTGCCCATATGCTTTGAAAAAGTCTTACCTGAAGGGTCGCGGTCAGGGGTAGTCTTCCAGTTGAGGTGGCAGGCGTCGAAGTGGAGTCCAGCAGCAGTCAGCCCATGGTGACTGACTGACTGACTGAAATATTTATAAAGCGCTCGAATGCCACGGCGTCTTGGCGCTATAGTGACAGAGAGAGCGGTGAGAGCAGGTCTTAATGCAGAGAGAAAAGCCAAGTTTTCAATGCCTTTCGAAAGCATACTTTAGATTTTTGTGTGCGCAGTGCAGGGGGCAGAGAATTCCATAGTCTAGAAGCTTGGTACAAAAAGGATTTGCCGCCCCGTCGCGTTCTTTTTATTCTTGGCTGACATATTAAATCATGATTGGTTGATCTCAAGGTACGCGATGGCACATATCGGGAAAGGAGTTTAGTAAAGTCGTCTGGTCCCGTACCATACAAGGACTTGTGGACCAGACAAAGGGCCTTAAACTGTATTCTGCACCTAATTTGGAGCCAATGAAGTTCCTTGATGACTTTGGACGTTGGGTGACGATAGGATAGATTCAGCAGAACCCTGGCTGCGGCATTTTGAATCGCCTGCAGTTTGATGGTGGGCTCTTGCTTAGAAGTGCTGGGGTACCTTCACTGGACTGGTGGGCCACTTGGACTAAGGCTGCCGGAGTCGGTGTAGAGGTGGGTCTTGCCGTGATTTCGTGGTTCCTCAGGGCAGAGGTCTTTGTTCTTTAAGTTGGTTTCTCCTATACAGATCGGCTGTCCATGGGAGAACTTAAACTTTGTAGAGCTTCTATATGCAATTTAAATAAGTAAATAACTCTAGGCTTTGAATTTTAAATAAGAATAACTCTAAGCTTCAAATCCTCACCTTTCTTTTCCTTTTCCCACAATAAGCACCCGCCTGGGACCCATTGTGAGTATCTTTTTCTATTCCTTTCACCCACGGTTGGCACACACACCTCACGTGGCTGCGCAAAACTATCCGGTATTCACACTACAGTCTTTCTCCCTTCAGTCACGTTTGTGTCATTAATGGGCCCTATGCTGATACTACTCCCTCTTTTTCTCTATAGATGTCCCTAGAACCCTAGGTCCTGATGAGACCCTACACTACACAGAGGGTCGAAACGCCGGCGACACTAAGCAAAAGTGAACCATTAATAAGAGCATCTCATTGTATATAGCTTCTGCACATTTTGTATATACTTGATGGTCGACTTTTAACCCCTTCCACGCTCATGACGAGCTGGGCTCGTCATGAGGTAGCCTCCTCGCACGCTCATGACGAGCCCAGCTCGTCACGTAAAGTGCGATTTAGAAAAACTCAGCGTACGGGCGGAATTCCGCCCGCACGCATGCGGTTAAAGAATTATGGAAACCTTGTAAAAAATACTACCACAATTTAGCACTGTTATGTGAGGTTCCTGTGTTCACTGGAACACTTCTGACAACTGTTTATTTACTTTTGTCTAATTTTTCTGATATTGTATATAGTGCTCCATTCTACACCATAAAATTTGATGTGATATATTCAATTGTTGGTATTGGTAGTTCTTTGCCTTCTGACAGCACATTAACCCTTCACATTGCTATTACGCAAAGTATTAATATCATAAAAAATAATACCAGTCCACAGGAACCATTGTTTCTGAAAGTACTTGATCTTTGTAGAAGGCAGGCAGTCCTCCCAAGGCTTTGGAGGTCGCTGGGCTGCAAGATGGGTGATCATTCAGTGCAGGTTTGTTGTGAGCTGCAGACAGGCAAGTAGGGCTGGGGCCAAGTCAGTTGGTGTCTACAGTCTTCTCTGCTGGTGCGATGCTGTGGTGTCTGGCTCTTCAGAGTCATCAGAAATCTGATTTTAAGGTCTTGGGGTACCACCTAAATTCTAAATTTTGGGGTGTTACAGGGGGATGACAGATAGGGACCAACAGGCTCCTTACCAGGGGTGTCTACACGCTCTATTATGCCACCCCCCTGTTAGAGGGGGGCATAGCCCTAGCACAGATTGAATAAGTCCCACCATCTTCAAGATGGTGGGCATTGAAAGGGGGGCTTCACTTTGGCTCCAGCACCTGAGGGGTTGAGTTGGTAACGGGAGGGCACACCTGTTTTACTCACTAAGTTTTCCTGCTGATTCTCCCACCAAAAGTGGGGGTTTGCACCACTGGCTGCCATCTGGTGCTAGCGGCAGAGGCTGGGGTTGCATTTTAAATGCAGCAACACTTTTGAAGCTTCTCTCTCGAGCACTGTGCACATCCTGGGGAGGAGGTGTTACACATCCGCCCAGGATGGGCTTTGTTTCTGGCCTCAGAGAGCAGGGGCTCTCGACCCAGGGGTCCAGAAACATGTCTGGTGGTTGCCGAAAGCCAGTCAGAGGCCACACCAGGGTTGATAGGTTTTCAGAGGTACCTCTGAGGTGCCCTTTGGGTACATGTTTCAATAAATCCCACATTGACATCAATATGGGTTTATTGAGAGGAGTTGTTTGATACCAAATACTCACAGTCATGGTGCTGGGGAACTCGAGTTGTCGAGTTTCCACCCCATGTACTTTCTATGGCTTCACTGGCACCTACAATAGAGAGATAACTTACCTATACCTTAAGCAGTGCTGCTTGGCATGGCACAAAAACTGTGTGCCATGTTGACGTTGTCGTTTTTCTCTGCACCAATGCATGCAGGATGCAGTGGTAGTTTGCTTGGCCTCTATGAGGGGGCCCTAGGGGATCCTCTTCAGTCCAATGTCCTAAGTAACAAGGGACCATTTACTAGGGACTTACAGGGGGTCTGATATTGCCAATCATGGTATAGCATTTAGGGAAGGAGCTCCTGCGCAGGGGACCTGGTTGGCATGGACCCTGTGCACTTTCAATCAAAACCACATAACTTTCCAGGCACAAAGTGGGGGGCTAATCATGTAAAAAGAGGCACTTTTTCACTGTGTGAGACATAGCACACTGCGTATTCAGTTGTAAGTGTCAGCTCCACCTCCCTTTCCCTGCCCAGGAATAGCTATCAGAACTTAGATGAATGCAGATACGTTTTCCAGAACTATGCCAAAAACTGGTGGAGTGTAAATTCCCTGACCCTAAAGAGCTTGCATGGGAGACAGACATCTGGGTGAGTGTCTGAAGAGGCACTGTGGAGTAAACCCAAAGGGAGTGGCTTAGGATCCCTCCAACCGAGGGCATGGAAGGTTCATAGTAGTGTAGTGGGATAGGTAGAAGGTCCTAAGCCCCTTCTCAGAGTAGTGGGAGTGGTGGGGTTAGGCAGAGATCCAAGGTTCCCAATACCCTGTCCTAGAGCCTGGCAAGTACCCGGGGGCAACAAGAAGGGACACTAGTTTGTACCGGGATATCATCCCCTGAGAGGGGCCCTATAGTGTCAGAAGAACTTGGGGGGGCATCTACCACATGTGTCCCACCAGTTCTGGTGTCTGCAGTATCACTCCAGAGAGGAGGGTGCAGAAGTCCAGATGGGGAGTGAGAGGGGAGACTCTCTCCAGTTGGAAGACCGGTGGGTCAGGGGTTGCCAGCTCTGAGTTCATAGCACCCCAGGAAGGACATGGGGGACTCCACTTTGGCCTGGGAGGACTTTATGCTCAGTCAATGGGCAGAGATCAGGAGACCATTGCCAGACAGACTCTCACACAACACAGAAAAATATGCTTCCCTTGGGGGGAGGTGGTTGTACTTCCCCGTAAGTCCTGGCTTGCCAGGCAAATGATCAGCCTAAGGTTACAGACCCTGGGTTGGGGGACCAGTCTCTGGATACCACCCCATAACTGTTGGGAGGAAGAGTGGGAAAGGGTTCAGCCACCTGGGGCAACAGTCCCCACTCTGAGAAACCACAGTGTGTTTGTGTGTTGTTTCCTTCCCTCGCGGCGGGCTTGGCTCCGCCCCCCGCCCTCACCGACCGGCCGGGCTTCGCTCCGCCGGTCCAGCGCCCCAGATCACTTTGCCAGACTGCAAGCCCCAGGAGCCACAGGGGCACATCGCGCATTTCCAAAAGCGCCAGGAGGCGCTTAAAGACTCACCTGCTGCAGAGTCCTCTGGTGTTCGTGTGTTGTTTCCTTCCCTCGCGGCCAGGCTTGGCTCCGCCCCCCGGCCTCACCGACCGGCCGGGCTTCGCTCCGCCAGTCCAGCGCCCCAGATCACTTTGCTAGACTGCAAGTCCCAGGAGCCACAGGGGCACATCGCGCATTTCCAAAGCGCCAGGAGGCGCTTAAAGACTCGCCAGCTCCTTCGTCCCGCGAGGACGCGCGCGGGACCGCGCTGGGCTAAGCCCGGGCAAAGGGCGGGCCCTCTGTGGCCCTCAGAGGCCTGAGGAGGACGGGACGGGCCACCCCCCTTGGCATTTCATGAGGAGGTAAAGCTACTGATTGACTTTTTCGTACTGGACATTAGCATCTGACTTATAAACTTTATTATCCTGACTACCTCCATTCCATACCATGATCCGCAAGGGGGTTACCACTAAAACTGCTCTCTGGTCGGATTCTTGCTCTAGGACGAAAGACATGAATACAATTAGTACACTGTTACCTACGCGCAGAGAAGTTGAAAACATTTCTAACCAGCCTGTAGACAGCCTAACCAGTAATCAATCCTCATCAGAGATAACCACTACAGGGTGTAGCCTCTCACTGTTGGAGGAACTAAACAGTCTATGTAAGACTAGGTATGCCCCAGCAGGATTACCCTCTTCGCCAAACAACATTAACCTGTCAACCCCAAATGAGAGTGTGCTGGAACCCTTCTCTATTTTCACAAAAGCCAATACACAAAGTATAGTACCCGCTCGGGCTACATCTGCCAAAAGGAAACATGATGGGGACAAATATAATGAGAGTCAATCTAAAATACTAAAATTACAAAACGGGCCCTCTAGTCCTACTTTATCTCCTACCAATTCCCCCCCAAATCCAGAGGTGGCTAATAAATCAGACGAGCTAGCACCCATTTCCCAGATGGCTTTACTGTCTATGATCGAACAATTGATCAAATCTATCATATATCCCCTGATTGACAAAATTAACACCTTGGGGGATAGACTGACAGGGATTGAGGAAACAATTAAACTTAATTTGTTACCTTCTACCAAAGTTGCAACATCTAATTATCCCTTGACAATTGCCCCCCCGAACGTACCTAAACCAACTATACAAAACAAAGCTGCCCAAATCCAAGTAATAGTTTCCTCTTCTTTGCCCCCAAATGTTCCTAAAGCCCCTCCTAAACCCACTATAGTGCACAATATTGTTACCAGGGTAGACCGTAATAGGGTTTCTCGAATTCATCTACCTCCAGAGGCCGCTCCATTCGTGTGCGTCCTCTCGGGAGTTCCGCAACTCGAACTGGGAAAAACAGAGAGACAACATGACCTGCTAAATAAGGTCAAGTTTTGCCTAACAAAAAATAAGCCCCTGCCGAATGATCTTGACGGAAGGGTCATGAGTGCGAGGAGAGTGGGCTGGTTAGGTCCCTTCCCAAAAGACATCACTGGTGACCTGGTACTAATAAGATTTAGGAGTAGACATATAGTTCCTTACCTCCAAACTTGGACAGCCAGAGAAGGTGATGGCCCCATATCTATCTGGGACCTTCACGATTTCTACCCAAGCACTTCATATATCCCAGCCCCCAGACCCGCGGCTCAGGATAATACCAGGATGGGCAGAGGAGTCTGAGTACCGCAGTTTCGTAGTATCCCCACTCTTAACAGTATTGATCTAACGTATAACAATCCTAAGTACTGCAACCCCTATTAACTTTTTTTACTGTAAAGTATGTTATTACCAAGATAGTCATTGTTACAGGGTGATCAAATGCTTGTAATTTTTTTTAACACACAGATTATTTGTGACTTCATATGTATGTTTCTTTTTAATCATGATTGTATTTTTTAAACTGTATGCTTTTATGATTTTAAACAAAAATCGAATAAAGCAATTTGAATTGAATTGAGAAACCACAGAGGTTAGAGAGTCCTGGAAGGCCTGGCTTTTGTCCCTGACAGCTGTCAGCGGTCACTGTGGATTGCTGTCCTGGTGGACAGTTGCCCTTGGATTGGGGACGGACGTAAAACCCAGGGGGGCAATAGGCCCCACCACTGTGTTAGCCATGGTGTTACTGTATGCTACTAGGATACATCGGTGAGCAAAGTAAGGTTAGGTGCTGCACAGATGCGGTCCACTGGGGAAGAGAAGGATTCCCTATGGGTAATCTTAGTGGGCCACTAGAGTTTAGACGGAGGAATCCAACAGGGTTCAGAGAGACTTTAGTTTTTCACTACATCAAAGCTTATCTCTCCCATAGGTCAGCATTGGAGCTGCCTTGTAACATTCAATTGGGAGCTGATAGAAAATTGGAGTTTGGTGTCTCTGGACTCACAATTTAAAAATATGTCTTTTAGAAAAGGTGTTTTTTACATTGCAGGTCTGAAAATACCACTTTAAGAAAGTAAACATTTACTTACTTTAACCATTCTGTCTCTCTGCCTGTATCTGAATTCAAGTCTGGGTCAGGCTTTTGCAAATTCACTCTAGTCTAGACAGTCACACAAAGGGAACTGAGGTGTGCCCTGCATATCCTTTTTTTTTTTTATTATATTTTTATTTTTCCTTTTTGCACATATAGTACATCATAGCGCAATTTTATACAGTGCATCCGAACCATAACAGTTGTATATATACAATACATATTCCTTGCAATTGAATTTCATTACAATGTGGTACAACATAGTAAGCCTTCTAGCCTAAAAAATTCTCTAATTAAGATAGTAAGCCTAAAATAGAATATAATAACAGTTTAACCATGAGGTAATATATACCTTTATCCCCGATACTCAGAGTAAATCCAATCCCTCCTTCCATCTACTAATAGGCTTCCATATTCTCAGGCCAAGCTGCCACCCTCTCCTGCCTTTTCGTGCATAGATGAGTTTTTCCAAGTTATATGCTGCCAAAAGATTAGCCAACCATATTTGCAGTACCGGGGGTTTTTTATCCAACCAAGCCCTAGCTATGCTCAATCTATAAACTGCCATGGCAATAAACATAAATTCCCTCTGCGGGGTGCCAACATCTGGGGTGATCCCTAATAGTATCCAGGTTGGAGTAAGCGTTATTTGTATACCTAGTGAACTATCTAAAAAGATCTCTATATCTCTGATTAAAGTATGCAATTGGGGGCAGGTAGCGAAGATATGTACAATATATGCTTCAAGAGAATTACAGCGAGGACAGGAAATCCCCGTGGTTCCACCCCACTTTGCTATCCTAGCTGGGGTAAAGTATAATGAGTATAGGGTTTTATAGTGTTGTGACTGTAAAGGAGCTGAGCAAAGAATTGTATGACCCAGATCCAATGACTCCTGAAACCAATGCGCTTCACCGCCCAATTTCTCGGCCCACTTATTGCTGTATTTATCTATATCACATGGTTTCCCTATTGCTAAGCTTGCGTAGAAACTTCGGATCGTACAGTCCCCACATATCCTTATTTTCTCCAAATTTAATTCCTGCTAAACCCTGCCAGCCCTCCCTGCTTATTGCTTAAAAAACTCCTAACTTGTAGATATTTAAAAAAAAAAACATCTGTCAATGCCATATTTATTTATTAATTCTGTAAATTGCATCACCCCCTCAGAATCCATAATATCACCAATCTGTGCAATTCCCTTATCAGCCCACCTCGCCATTGTTAAATCTGCAAAAACTGCAGCTGGAAAGGATCTATTTCTATACAGCTTGGTATATCTGTTAAATCTCCCCAAACCAAACTTCTTCAGAAAAGCTTTCCAGATCTTGATAGCCGCGCTAACTGTCTTGAACCTCGTCCTCATAGAGTATCCAAAATCGGTACAATTTAAAAAACAATTTTCTGCCTCTACCCCTAGAACTGCTGCATAAACCTCGGGTAATTGGTAGTGACTCTTTGATCGAGACCACCCCCTCCAATCATCCCCTGCATATATTGTATAGCTGCCGCCCAATAATATAGTCTAAAATCAGGGGCGCCCCACCCGCCCCTCTCTCTAGGGAGGGAGTTAAACCTATAGGCCCTCCGCGTCTTACCATGAGCCCAAATGAACCTATTCAAAATTACCTCCAATGCATTAAACCATCTGGCTTCAAAGTATAAAGGAATAGACCTAAAACAATAAAGGAATTTGGGCAGAATCAACATCTTTATTACATTAGTGCAGCCCACGAGGGATAGATGTAGATTTTTCTTCTCTCCAGATGATCGTCTTTACCCTAGTTATTAGGGGAGCCATGTTATTCTCCACCACCGTATCCAGATCTGCTGAAATCCCAACTCCCAAATTTACTGCCGAACCAACGACGCTTAAGTCGTTACAACTTGAATACATATTTTCCACTATCTGGGTCTTGGTTCTGTTCAGTCTATAGCCAGAGGCCTGCCCAAACAACTGAGCCTCAACTTCCACCTCCCTAATAGCTAAAGGCGGATTAGGTGTCAGAATGGCCACATCGTCCACGTAAGCCAGAGTTTTTGCCTCACTGCCATTTAACCTCATTGGTGGGATATTGGGATTACCTTCTAGCCTTCGTAGGAGAGGATCCAAATACAGCGGGAACAAAAGGGGAGATGAGGGACAACCTTGCCTAGTCCCCCTAAAGATCTTAACTGCTGTTGAGTACCCCCTGTTAACTCTGATCCTAGCTGTAGGTTCTTTATACAAGGTCTGGATAGCCTTTATGTAGCCTTCTCCTATGCCGCTCCACCTCATAGCTAGCCACAGGTAATCCAAGGAGACCCTATCGAACGCCTTTTCCGCGTCTAGGAACAGCGCTGCCATAGGGTCTCCCAGGGTGCCTGCCACATCAAACATTGTGACAACCTGCCTAACATGCTGTGTAGTACCTTTGCCAGGGATAAATCCATGTTGTGAGGGGCTTACCAGGCACTCAATGATCCTAGCTAGCCTCTTTGCTAATATTTTCGAATATATTTTTGCATAGGCGTTCTTTAATGTGATTGGCCTATATGAGCCCGGTGCTGTCGGGGGTTTCCCTTTTTTAATATCACAAAAATATCCGCCCCCCCCCCCACGAGTCAGGAATCGATTCACCCTTTTGTGCCTGAAGCATGATATTAAACATATCCGAAATCAGCACTCCTTGGAATACTTTAAAAAATTCCACCGGGATCTGATCCGGGCCGGCTGCCTTACCCGAGGGGAGACTGCTCAAAGCTGAAATGAGTTCCTCTAACTGGATTGGAGAGTCTAGCACCTCCTTTTCTTCCTCGGGCATGGTTGGGGGAAGAGTATCCCTAAGATACCTCTCTATCTCCGCCGACTCCCCTACAGAATCAGGAGTATATAGGTCCGTATAGAATTGCCTAAAAACTTCTCTCACCATGTCAGATTCAATGACAGAGTTACCCTGATCATCCATGATCTCCTTGATGTCAGATGAAGCTAATCTCTGTCTGGTCCGTATAGCTAAAATATGGCCCACTCTCTCGCTTAGCTCATATGCATTTACCTTTTTAGTAAGATAATTCTATGCAGCTTTCTTGGCAATACATTCTGAGGCTTCTGCTCTGAGCGCTACAATTTTAAGCAAGTGTTGCTCTAGCGGGAGATGCTGCTGAATATCTAAAGACAGTTCTTCTTCAACTTTAAGAAGACTTCTGCATAGTTCTTCTGCCCTGGCTTTCTCCTTCTTCTGCTTAAATAATACAAAGCTCAGTGTCTCGCCCCTAACCCCGGCCTTAAAAGCATCCCGTACCACCCCCGGGGATGCTGTCCCTCTATTTATATCCCAGAAGTTCTTAATCCATACCTCCATATATTTCCGATACGCCTCGTCCTTCAATAATGCTCTTTCGAAAGTCCACTGTGTATCGATTCTTTGAGCATGTCCGATTTTAATTGTTAACACCAATGGGCTATGATCTGAAACAACTCGGGGCTGTCTTTCAATCTGGGAGCCAGGAACCAGAGAGTTGGTAATTAAAAAATAATCCAACCTAACCATAACTTTGTGGGGAGCAGAAAAGAATGTGCTGCCCTCTATATACGGATGTAGCTTGACCCACGGATCATCCAAAGAATTATGCAGTACCATATCTGAGAGTGCTCTGTATGTTTTCTTCTTCCTCCCTGCGTACTGCCCCACTGGCTGTGCAAATGAACTACTAAGGTCATGGATATTAAAATTGCCACAGCAAACAATTGGCTCTGGCCACTGAGCCAACTCTATATCCAGATATTGGAAAACATCAGGGTCATCCTCCGTGGAACCATAAATTGTAGCCAGCGTGAGCTTTCCTCCTTTGAAATCTATTTCCAGTAGCACCCACCTACCCCATCCTCTTTCTTCCTTCTCACAACCACGTCCCTACTTCTCCCCAGTACTGCTACCCCTCTGGTTCTTGACCCCTGCTTGGTATTCGCCAATAAAGAGAACCCCAACTGCTCCAAAAGGTACCCCCCTGCGCCCTCTATGTGCGTTCCCTGTAGGCAAACCAGGTCTAAGCGGAGGGTTTTAAGTAATGCAGCAACTCTAAGTCTTTTATTCGAATTGTTAAGCCCACAGACATTGATCGAAGCAATTCTACAAGCCATTAAAATACATCGAATGCCTTGCCAATAAGTAGAACCGGTTCGTTAAGTATATGCCGATACCAAAAAAAAAACATGCTGTGCTGCATGTACTGTACAAGCTGTGCACTAATCTGTACTATATTGTGCTGTGCTAAGCAATATGGGCCGTCAGTTTTTTATACCTTTCACCCCGCCTTACCCCCCTTAACCCCCCCAACCCTTCCAACCCCCCCTGCCCCACCCCCCCACCCCGTTACGGGCAAATAGGTCACACATGGCCTAAGTGTGGCCGCTTTTGGATTGCAGCTATCACATCCCTCTCCCTCCTACCAACATAATACCCTGTGCTACCCCTCACGTACAGTGTGCCCTGATCCCCCCCAAGAAAAAACCAAAAACCAAAAACCTTATTCATACATTCTCCCAAAAACCTTATTCGTACATTCTACAAGCGGCAGGGGCTGACTTATCTAAAAAACGTGTTTAGGTCACTTAACCGCCCTTCTGACTTTGGAGCTCCTCCAGAAATTGTTGTGCTTTCATTTCGGAAAAGAACATCCTTACTTTCCCCTTTGTGATTACCTTCAATCTGGCCAGAAAGAGGAGGTATGCCTCTGAGCCCATAGACTGAAACGGCGTAATTAGCTGTCTAGGCTTCCACCTTCTTTCCACCGTGACATGGCAGAAATCGGGCCTAGCAAAGAAGGTGGTGCCCTCAAATGTCCGTCTGCTGTCAGGTCTTGCCTTATCCATGATTTTCTGTCTAAGCAGGTAGTTCCCTACGTTCACCAAAATTGCTCTGGGCATGCCTCCCTGACCATCCCCCCTGCACCCCGCTCTTTCTTCATCGTGAATGGGAACCTATGTGCACTTTGCACCTCCTTCTCCCACTGCCACTCAGTATCAGGAAATGCCCCCCTCAGTAGGTTCACCACAAATTGCCTGACATCCTGCCCCTCTGCCACACCCAAAAGTCTAACGTTATTCCGCCTCTGGCGGTTTTCAAAGTCTTCCAGTTTCCACTGCAAGTCCTCTGCTAGTTTCTCCTGTGCCGATTTAAAAGTCTGCCAGCTTCCAACGTCGTCTTCCAGTTTTCATGTTCTCTCCTCCACCTGTGTAACTCTATCAGCTATTTCATCATAGAGCTTATTCACTTTCCTCAATGTATTATGTAACCTGTCTTGCTCTGCGACTTTCCGACCTTGCCTCCCCTTGCATCTGCTTAAGGGTATTAAATAGTCAGTCAAATGAGGCGTGCTGAGCTGAAATATCCGGGGGAGCTTCCCCAGAAGTTACCACAGTATTGTTATCGTCTTGGTAAATTTGTGAGGTGGCGGAGTAGTCCGACACCAGCCTTTTTTCAGTACCTGCAGGGGACCCAGAGCCGTTTCTTCGGTGTGCTCTCTTTACCCGAGGTACTAGACCCTGAGTCAGACCCATCCTCAGAACTTACTTTGCTAGTTTACACAGATTCTGAGTCTTCATTTAGGGAGAAGAAGCACTCCCCTTCTATCGAGCCTCCATCGCCCCTTTCCCGTCCCTCACGGGTCATGCCATTTGAAATATCGCCCTTATTGGCCAAGCTGACGCTGCTCCCCAAAGTACTCACTATTTGGCTCGGGGATTTTAGCTCAGCCTCCACCAGCATTAATGCTCCCAGCATGTCCGCGTTCCCCGCCTCACTGAAGCGTGCTCCCCCCTCACTTTCAGCAAATTCCGGTACCCCTTGAGTGGGATTCCTCTCACCGTGATTCAGTCCTGCTACGAGAGCCTCCATCAGCGAGTCCGCGTTGTTACCGGCGCCTGAGCCGGAGCCCGAGTGTTGCCTAGCAACCTTGCTCTCCAAGTCCACAGCGTCCACAGCGTCCTCAGGGACGTGTTTGCTGCCATCCAACTTTCCGTCTGATTGTCCTGCGGGCTTTGGACTGAAGACTTCGGTTAAAGCAGGTTGTCTCATGCCAGCTTCTTGGCCTTTCAGCTTATCACCCACTTTCCCCAGCTTCTCTGCAGACGCAATCCGATCATCCACCGGGCTGCCGTGCTCGCCACGCACGCCTGCTCTTCCCCGCGGCTCAACTTTCTTCTTTGAGACGGGGGCTGTAGTTTTCCGAATTGCTTCAAGGGATCGCTGCGGAATAGCCGTAGTTACTGCATCCTTCTTTGTTGTACTTTCCATGTTGGTTTTTACTGTAGATGGATCCGACTGATCCTTCCCCTTCTCTTGTCTTGAAGGCCGCGGTGGCATCTTAGTATCCTGTTTCTTTTGCACAATCGCGATGAGCAGACTAGCAAACTTTTCTCTTATCCAGGCCAAGCCCAGCCTAAACGGGGATAATTGCTTCCTTGCCAAATTGTACTCTTTGAGGCCCGCATGTATCCAATGCTCAAAGGCCATCGGGGGCACACAGCATCCTACTCAGCTCTCCAGCGCAGATCTAGGAGGAAGAGGGAGTGTATGCAACTGCTCACTGCAGCTCAGCAGCGGCCATCTTGCCGCCAGCCAGCCGTGCCCTGCATATCCTGATGGCCCATCACCTGGCTGATGGGCCTACCCGAGTTAGAGTGGTGGGAGGAGTGGACACTGACCCCGGAATAGGTCTGTTCCTGTCCACACACAAAGACATCTCCACCCCCTGAAGTGTGTCTGGAGCCAGGGCATGGAAAAGCAGGGTCTTATGCACTACAAAGACCTTCCTTTGAAGTTTGTTTACTTCAAAATCTGAAATGGGTATAAGTGCTGACCTCTGACACCATATACTCAGAACACTTCTGGATTAAGGATTTTCAGCAAAGAAGAAGAGTTATGTTGCTGTCAGGAGGGACTGCCACGTTGCTGTTTTCTTAGCTGTGCTGGCCTGCTGCTTGCTGCTTCTGTCCTAGGGGTGAAAGGCCTAGACTTTGGTCTCTACATCCTGCTTTTCAAGGTTCTCCAAGAGCTTGAGTTGAGCTTGCCTCCTGTTGAACCTCTCAGAACCATCAAAAGACTTCATCTGCCAGCAACTGGGCTCATTTGCTGAGAGGTCTGCCTTGTGCTATCAAATACAGTTCCTGGGCCCTTGGAAATGAGTACTGGTGCAACAAGAAGAAAGATGAATGCATAGACACCAAGTATCATTCGGAACCTGCGCATCAATGCCACAACTCAACGTATCGCTACTGTCTGCACCAAAGCTTGGTCCCCACTAGACATAATGACCGCGGCTAACAAAGCAGGCCCTGTCTTTTTGCCACAGCACCTCCGAAGAACCGCTGCTACGTGAGTCTTGAGCACTGCATCACTGAAGTCTGTGGCTCACTGGTCCGTCTTTGACACAGGGTCTGCTACACTTTGGAATTGATGCAGCGCCCCTTGACTTTAGATGCAGCATCAACGCATCGATGTTGGGTGCCAAATTCTTCATCCACATCGTCCTACAGTAAGAAACCGAGGTATCATGCCTGCAAACAACACATCACCTACCCTGTGCCACGCACCATCCAAGGACAGCTCTATGACTCTGCACCCCCTCAAAAGAACTGACGCATCCCATGCTACAACTGGTGCATCACCTCCCCTGTGCAACGCACTGTCCCAGAGCATCACTGTGCCAACGACCTGCATAACAGTAAGGAAACAGTGCATTAAATGCTTTTTCATCACCTCACCTCCCCTGCGCTACCCATCCTCTTTAAACTTTAACGCATCTAAGGCACTTTGTCCTGGTCAAGTGCAACCATTGTTTTCTTGGAGCTATCACTTTATTTAATCTTTGAAAATTCATTTCTTGACTTGTTTATTTTGGATTTTTGGCTTGTTTTAATCAGATAAATATTGGCTATTTTTCTAAACTAATGTGGAATCTTTTTGTAGTATTTTCACTATGTTGGGGTGTGTGTGTATGTGTGTGTGTATGTGTGTGCGTGGGTGTGTGTGTACAAATACTTTACACATTGCCTCTGGGGATAATCCAGACTGCTCTTGCCAAGCTACCAAGGGGGTAAGCGCTGGTTAGTCTGAGGGTGTAACTTAGTTAACCAGATGAGAGTGAGGATCCCTGCTTGCACAGGGTGCAAACCACTGCTAACTAGAAACCCCACTTCTAGCTGTATACCACTTTACAAGGTACTTATAGATAAACTAATATGCCATTCAGGTATTCACCAATGTTACCATGTTTAGGGGAGAAGCACATGCACTTTAGCACTGGTTAGCAGTGTTAAAGAGCTCAGAGTCATAAGGTCAATACAAAAATACAGCAAAGGTTGGCGGTAAGAAGGCAAAAAATTGGGGGAACACCACCCTAAGGATGACAGGACTAACACTGTGCTTAGGTACTTACAAACCATGGTTGAAGATGACGGACTACCTAACATGCATTTCCTGACATATGGGGCGCTGGACCAAGCAATTACACACTTATGGGATGAAGAATTGCAGGAGCCAACCAGAAATATGTTTCTACAGGTACTACTGACATTTGGTTGAGGTAGGAAGTTTATCGCTTCATTTTATTCAATGCTGCTTGAGGCGTTACCTGAGGGACCGCTACCTTTGTGCCAAAGTGGGAAGAAGTGATTGGGTGACAGTTTCAGGACAAAGAGTGGGAAGGGGCATTGGAACATGTGCATAAGATGTCCAGATATACATAATTTGAGCACATGCAGTTCAACTACTTGCACAGAATGTACCAGTGCTAAAGTGAATAAGCTCTGTACAAAAAACATGGTAAAATTGGCTTATCCACAATTGGCATACTTAATTTACTTATAAATCCCTAGTAAAGGGCACTATATGTGCCCGCGGCCGTAAATTAAATGCTACTAGTGGGCTTGCAACAATGATTGTGCCACCCACTTCAGTAGCCCTTTAAACATGTCTCAGCCTGCCGCTGCAGAGCCTATGTATGCAGTTTAAACTGCCATTTCAAACTGGCAAGTTAACCTACTTGCCAGGCCCAGACCTTCCCTATTACTATACACCCCTAAGGTAGACCCCAGGCAGCCATATGGGAAGGGTGCAGTGTATTTAAAAGGAAAGTCATGTACATTTTTAATTTTTACGTTTCTTGGTAGTGAAAAAACTGCTACCTTCAATTTTCACTACTGCAAGGTCTATCTCTTCCATAGGTTAGCATTGGGAATGCCTTGAAACATCTTTTAAGTATAATTCCCTTCTCTCTAAATACATAGAACTTTGCTGGTACTAAGGACATTCTGTCTGAAAGAAGAGCTGCTGTGCTGTAGGAGGGACTGCCACTTTGCTATCTGCATTGCTTTGTTGGTTTACTAGCTGGTTATTGCTCTACTACAGTAGGTACTTCCACTTTCCAACTTGCTCTACTGTGTAGACCTGCTGTCTGCTGCTTCTTGCCTGGGAGTGAGAGAGACTGGACCTGCTCTCTACAACCTTGAACCCAAGATTCTCCAAGGGCTTGCTGGCTTGCCTTATGTTTTCTGAAGCCTCAGGGCCACAAAAGACTTCTTGCAACTCTGCTGGTGTTGCTGGACTCTGCCATCTTTGAGTCCAACCTTTGCCTGAGGTGCCCCCCCCCAGTCCTGGGCCTCAGAAGTGGGTTGTGTGGCTGTTTTTCTGCGGTGCAGCTACCTGATTGCATGAGAAAAATCATCCCGAGTGCAGAAGCAGTGCTGAATCAGCAATGACACAGGTCCCGATTGCAAGGCTCGACGACACAGAGATGATTTTTCACCACCATCTGCGAGGCTCGATGATGATGCAATGGTGAATCTTCAACCCCGTCCGCTGGGAAATTCTGACTCATCGTGTGCTCAATGTTGACACTTTTCTCCATACAAGTCATTTTCTCACAGGCGCTGTGTGGGTTCTGTAGTTGGCATGCCCTTCATTGCAGTCGGTCTGAACTTTGGATTTGTACCGGTCCCTCCCGACCTCAAGTCACCCTTTGACCGCTAGTGACTTCTAACCACTGTTTTTCATTTAGTCTTTAAAAATTCATATGTCAAGCTCTGCTTATTGGATGTTTATCATTTTTGCCATGTTTTACCAAGATAAATATTCCCTTATCTTCTAAACTAATGTGGAGTCTTTTTGTGGTGTTTTAACTGTGTTCCTGCAATTATAGTGTGCACAAATACTTTAGACATTGCCTCTTAAGTCTGACTGCTCTGTGCTAAGCTACCAAAGGGTGAGCACATGTTATTTTAGGTTGTATATCTGCCTTACCCTGAATAGGATTGTGGCTCCAGCTTAGTCAGAATACTCTGCCAACCAGAAACTTCAATTTCTAACACTCACGTAGAAGAGGTGAACAAGAAAGTGATGCATACCTGCCACAATGACAGGAATAGAACAGAAAACAATTAAGAGAAATGCAAAACTGAGCATGCAGAGATGGGTGTAAGTGTCTAAGGTGAAGAGTTAAACCACTAGAGGTGTATTGTTATTTTTTTTAAGTTTAACCAATGCACAACACAAAGGTCAACGAAGGATCTGGCAATTAATTTGTACTGTGAATACTGTGTACCATGACAAGCAAATTATTCAGGTCAGTATTGTAAATGTTGATCTAATAACAGTAAAAATATAATAAATATATGTTTAAAAATATTGGTTATGACAGCTATGTCCTGGCTATATTCACTAGACCATTTTATGTACTATTTAATGTAATATTCAATGCACCATAGGGCAAAGTGAGAAGAAGCTCACATTTGCATAGGGGTTGCCTCATGCAAATGAGAAATCCCATGAAGGAAAATATGGCCCCCTGACTAGGTCTGAAATCTGCACCACTAAGGGCCAGATGTACGAACCGTTTTTACATGCGCAAATGGGTTTGCAAACCCGTTTGCGCATGCAAAAACATATAGGGCCATGTACATAGCCTATCTAGCGAGTCACCATTTTTTTGCGACCGGCTAAATAGGTTTTTAGACTCGTCATTTGAAAGGGGCATTCCTTTCCAAATTGCGGGTCTCAAAACAATGCACTAATGTTTTGCGACCGCAATTGCTGTAGCAAAACACTCGCAATTACCACCTACTTCAAGTAGGTGGTAATGCATTTGCAAAGGGGAAGGGGTCCCCAGGGGACCCCTTCCCCTTTGCAAATGCATGCGAAATAAGATTTTTAAGGGTAGACAGTGGTCCCAGGGACCACCGTCTGCCCTTAAAAAATTAAACAAAAACGTTTCTTTTTTTTTTTTTTAAATGCATCCCGTTTTCATTTAAGGAAAACGGGCTGCATTTAGAAAAAAAGCTGCTTTATTAAAAAAAGCAGTCCCAGACATGTTGGTCTGCTGAGCCCAGCAGGCCACCATCCCTGGGAGGGCTGGCATTTACAATGGGCTCGCAAATTGCAAGAGGCTCATTAATATTAATGAGCCTCACAATTTACGACCCCATGGAGAATCGCAAAACAGTGTAAATACACTGTTGTTAATTTCATTTATCACCTTGCAATTTACGACTCGCAATGTGTCGCAAATTGCAAGGCACTAAATGAAAGGGTTGTACATCTGGCCCTCAATCAATTAAGTAAAATGGATCAGATTAAAAACGGCGGTACTCCATAACATATCTGTGCTGTGTTTTATGGAAATCATTTAATTCTTTAAATGAAATTGCAATTCTAAACCAGTCTTTGCAACTGTTGCTGTTGTGTTTTATATCATAAACTTTATCCGGCAATCAGTAGCAACAAATGGATCATAAACTCTCACTTGCTTTCTCACTTGGTTACTACAAATTAGTAGTCAAGTTCAGGTGAATAACTCCCCAGACCATACTATATAGGTATGAGATAACAACAGGTAGACCAAGCCTCCTGAAAATGTTTAGGCGGACAATCATTAGACAAACAAGGAGCTCCGTTGCTGCAATACAAAACAGTAGCATGAAAACCTGGTGCTCGGAAATCAATCTCAATTGGTCTTTCTATATATGAGCAATCTAAGCTTTACATGCACTGTCCAAGGCACCAGAGTGCTTAGAGTTCAAAAATCGAAGAGCTCTATGGAAAAACGACAGAGCTACGGCACAAGAGTATAAGCAACACCAGCAGTAACTTTGCAGTGTGTAGTTTATTTCTAACCATCCTCTTTACTTCATTGCTGAAGCCATAGTCATGATTCCTAAACGTGTGCGATGTTGTCTGTGTACCTGTTAGAGACCTTGTTATTATCTCTTGATGATCATTATATGTGCAAAATAGGGTTTTCTACATCTGAAAAGCATATTTGACATTGGCAAACGGGCCGATCCTGCGAATCAGCCCGTTTGTAAAGACAAAAATGCTTGATACATGTGACCCTTGGTTTTTGTGGCGTGTAAAGAGTGGGCAACTTTGTGTTGCACCAACGTTAAATGGATGCACTTTTTTCAAACTTTCAAATGGCACTATATATTACAACCTACCATCACAGGGCTTGCCAAAGGAGGGAAGAATTTTATGGAGCCACGTAATTGGATGTGTTCAACATTGTAATTATTGCAATATCTGAAACTTTACATATTTAAGCACTGAAGAGTTGCACATTGGTTTCTGGCAATAATTGAAGTCAATTACACAGCAAATAGTGCAATATTACTTTCCAGGGGAGGGGTCCTCGTTTTGTGTGGGGTCCTTTATCTAGTCGAGCGTGCGCTTAAATATATTTTGTTTCAGGTGTTTTTGATCAAACACTGAAGGAAAAACGGGGGATCTAGAAGAAACATAGGGACATATTCACAAGGAGTGAACTCCGATTTATCTCCACCTTAACGCAGCAAAAGTGGAGATAGATTTAACACCCCGTTCACAACACCAGTATTCCTCCGATAACTGCCACCAAATTTATCTCCACGGTGGACACCACCAACTAACACTTATGAGATGCAGAGTAGCCGTACAAAAACACAAGAGAAAACCACAACACTACATTCACAACGAACTGCCAGATCTGCGAAGCGAAGCAAAAACAGGGGATAAACCGCAGTGGCACCAGGGATTTTACACCTGCCTTTTGCTAGTGCTAAGCAGGACGACTACCCACAGCATGAAAGGAAGCACAGCCAAGAGCCACACCCGAAGACCCACAGATGCTGTAGAGGCAATGATCATGCAGCTCCGATAACCATGAGGGTCACAACACCCACCGTCACCACCCCCCTGCCATATTTTTTTTATTACCTGCCAACCCCTCAGCATTCACCTGTGAATGCATTTCCATCTATCACTTTTAGGTGTTGGTTGGCAGGGTCTTTCAATAGAGCGGGGGTACAGAGGTCTGGGAAAGGGCCTCTGTTGACACAGCAGTCTTTCGGGCTGCATGACAAATGTTAAATGAACCAGACAATGTCTCCTGCATTTGTTATTCACTTGACATCCTAACCCTCACATCCTAATATTTGTAGGGCCATGTTCGCAATGCAATATCGCCTGGGTTGAGAAAGGTGAGTTATCTGGCGCTGATGTGCCAATCCACGGCGATCGCCTGCTAACGCAGGAATAACTATCGCCATTGCGATGTTGTTGACAACTGTTTTCTCCGCCGTTTACTGTAATTATCCTACCTAGAACCTAAGGCACAAAATATTATTTGCAGAAAGCAAAACGACAGAAAGAAACAGTGATAAAACATATCAAACTGTTAACTATTTGAAGTTGGGACAAATAAGCAGATTGTGTTTACTGATTACCCATGTTGACTTGCTGCTCCTACTTTCGAGAGGACGTAGGGAGGGGTATGTAAGGGAATGGTACAGACATAGAACTGATATAACACCTCAGAGGACCTTCACGTAGGAGAAGTGTTGAATAATATACGGCTAGATGTAGGTAAATGGTATTTACCGATTCTTAAATACAGAATTTTACCGATTCGGTATTTACAAATCAGTAAATTCTATGTAGGTAAATATTCTGTAAAAATTACCGAATCGTTAAGGCCCAGAGGAATCAATGGCAATTACCGAATCGGTAAATACCGATTCGGTAAAATTACCGAATAGTCAAGGGTGGCAGGGTGTCACTTTGACACCCTGTTGCACCCCTGATTAGTGCTTGTATGCCATGTGACACACATACATGCCCTTAGGGCATGTATGTGTGCCACATGGCACAGGTGTACATGCACAGATTTGCATATACACAGGTATTCGTTATTTACCACCAACTAATAGTTGGTGGTAAATAACGAATCCTTAAGGCCCTGTGGCACTGTTTACAGTGCCACCTACATCTCAAATTACCGATTCGGTAAATTTACTGATTCTGTAATTTTTAAGGCCCCTACATCTCAAACTCCAAATACCGATCGGTAACGGCCGAAATCTGCCGTTACTGACCGGCCCATAGTCTCTTGGGTTTCTCATCATTAGTGAAAAACTCAGTAGACAGAGGTACATCACCCAAGGAAGTCCGTTTCTTGCTTCCATATTAGCCTTAGGGCTGACCTCTATTTCTGTTCCTGCATCAACAGTGCTGTGGTATTGCTGCCTTATTAGAAAGGTCCCTAATCTGGGCTTATCTACACTTGTAGAAACTAGAAAGGTGCAACCAAGAATCTTAATTTGTACTACCGAATATTTGGGGAAAAATACATATTCGTAACCATGACTGTCATGCTGCATCACAAAAAATTTAAATTCAGAAATGCAGAAAACAGATTAAAAACGTCATGTTTCCCTGCGTCACCTTTGCAGATTCATCAGGAATACTTTAAATTATGGAATTCTCCTTAGTAACAAATCTTGTGTACTTCAGAAAGACCCAATCACATAACTTAAAAAAACAATAATGTATTTACATATATATGTTTTTTTAGATTTGACATTCCACATAAATATTCAGCACCAATGACACAGTATAAACTCTTTGAAAAACACAATCATGAAAAAAAACACATACCTTTATGTGGTTTGTTAACGATCACCTTCACTCTGGTTCTTCTCGCCAATGTAGACTCCGTATGTAATCTGTGTCCAGGAGGTATTTCCACATCTGGGTTGCTCTAATCCCAAATTAGGACTTTGCTCCAACCTTGATCTCTGCTCAGAAGCCCTGATCCGAAGATGATTACTGTAAATCTGCAGACTCCAGCTTCATACCTGCTGCAAGGTCCCTCAGAGAAAAAAGATACATGGTTTACCAACCCATCTGAACTCACCAGAGGGCTAGAATTGACGAAAAACACATCCAAGAAGTGTGCGATCCCGAGTAGAAGGCCTTTTAACCTCTCTTGGTGCCATCACAAATTCAGTATGAGGGCCACGGTGGAACTCACATGAAGAGGGTTATCAATGATTTGTGCTGCTCAGGAGACTTTATCCTTCAATCCAAAAGGTTTAGTTAAAGAATATGGAAAAAGCAAAGGGGGACGGGCAGGGAGGTTAATCCTTCTGTGTCCTTTTGATCCCCAACCACCACAAATCTACACAATGGATGATGCCAGTGTGCAATTCAGTAGTCCTCTGACACAGTTCTAAAAGCATGATGCAGGTGCACTGTTCATCACCCCTCAATCGCCTTCTTTAACCCTTGCATCCATTCTTTTACTAGGAAAATAGCAAACAGAAAATCACTGACAGACTGAGGGGAAAAGTAACAGGAGTGCACTGGGAGTGTTTCAGAGTGAAACTGTGTGATTACTGATTCTCAGTGAAAGAAAGCGTGTCTGTTCCACTTGTGGGAATTTATCCTTTGCGAGCTGATGTTTTATGATATTCTTCTATCACTTTGCCTCTGGCTTTTTGGCTTTCTTCCTGGTCATCAAAAAAAGTGCTGTTTCGAGCATTTTCTCCTGACTAAAGTGATAGTCAATAGGGCATTCTACTCGTTCATTTCTTGAATTGAAGCACAGATGCACAAAACAAAATGATCAATATCTTCCAATTGGTAAATTTCAGAAAACGCTTAGTCGAGTATATGCAATGAGAAGTATTAGCATTTCCAGCCAGTTCCGTGAAGAGGGTTCTCAAATTACTGCCCCTCTCTTTTCTATTTGGACATTATATTGATTCTGGGCACAGAGAGGAACCCTTCATGCCAGCTCTGATCAAAGAGCTCGTAGGCTGTGCACTAGGAACAGACCCTGAGCATTGCAAAATAAGTGAGGCCTACATTAGCCAGGTGGTTATGTACTTCATCACATTGTTCCTAGTGAGGGCCAGGCATGAAGTCTGACACTCTTGGCCCAGACATACTAAGGGGTATATTCACAAGAGCGTGTGATAACCAACGCAAGAGTAGCGTAACACAACTTTCAACTTAGCAGCCCATTGTGGGAAAACAACTCAGTGACAACGTGGAATTCACAACACGTCGGTAGCATGCGATAGTCTGCTGACACCACGGCCAATGCCCGCGACACAACCACCTCGACTGAGATAAAAACCCAAACCCCAACTCGAAAAAACCTGCGATGGGCAAAAGTGCGATAGGAAAACAGTGACAAACAGCGCGAGGGCAGCAATACACACCTGCAATGCGGGAAAAAGCACAAGAACAGCATACTGAAAAAGCCACAGAACAAAATCCAACAACAGCGGAGTACCACGGAAGCACCCTGGCCAATTGCAGAGGACAACATGTACACCACAACATCCAAGCACCGTGGAAGAACAGAACCGACAGGCACACTGCATGAAAGAGACCAGTGGCAGACAAACAGAGCCGCACAAGCGACACACCAATCGTGCAGCATATGCACATAGGCAGGAGTGCACCTCGACATGGACAACATCCCGGTACAAACAGCACCCCCACCATATTTAAACACTGGACACAACTGATTCCGCAAATGTGCACGGCCTGGCAAATCACATCTGAAATTGCAGGGAAAAGTAACATTAAAATGTACAGGAACAAGCCAAAACCTGCAAATATGTTTTATTCACACATGCAATGCATATGGACATTTACTACTGTCGCTTGATTGTCATGGGCGGCCGCATTGTGACGTGCTCATGAGAAGTAGGTGTCAATGATGGTATTCCTACAGGCCAGTCCTGCCTCTGCTGCAGTGGGATGTGGCCCACCTGCCCCATCACCACCATCATCGTCTGGTACCTCTGGGACTGGGATCCATGGGACCCTGGTGAGAATACAGACGTTGTGCAACATACAACGATCAGCTTGCACACAATGTCCGGGCTGTATAGGAGCTTCCCACCTGTGCCATCCAGGCACCTGAAACGTGACTTCAACACACCAAATGTGCGTTCCACGATGTCCCTGGTGTGTATGTGTGCCGCATTGTACTGCCTCTGGGCGGGTGTGTTCGGATCTTGGAGGAATGTCATTATCCAAGGCCAGAGTGCATATCCTTGATCACCTGTGACAGTGTAGGGAGAAAAGAGTCAATACTTGGGTTGGCCGAATGTGATGGTAGGTCCACCAATCCAGTGACACCTGTGCTGGCTGTGTGTGTGGGGTGAGTGTAAGCCAGCCTGCAGGGAGTAGCTGATGCTGGCAACTACACCAACAGTCATCAGGCACCCAGAAATGCAATGTCAGAACTTCAACGGGGATGACATGATTCGCACAGGGCTAGTAGTCCCGGATGCACAGCGGGCGAAACGGGCCCACCGCCTTGGGACGCTGACCTGCGGGAGACTGGGGTAGGGTCATGTGGGCAGAGCAGTGCCTCAAATGTGTTATGGCTGCACTTCGCTACTCCCCACGTTCAACTGTTGTGTGGCTGTGGTGCCATAAAATGTCTGTTTTGGGTGCAGGGGTAGGCCAGGATGACCATGGAGTGGTGTGGTTGTGTCTGGTAGGTGGCCGTGTAGTTTGACATGTTGATTGTGGTTTGATCACGTGTGCATCCCCACAGTTGTGCATTGTAGGCATTGGAATGTATGGTGTGTTGACTAGGTACTTACCTACAAGCAGTCCCGTTCCATATGTGGAATCCTGGAAGTGCTGGTTGATGATGGACTGTCGGAAGATGAAGGAATCATGCACACTGCCTGGGTAGTTGGCGACGACATTGGTGAAGAGTCCCACGGTGGTCCATTACTGCCTGCACATTGATGGAATGTGTGTGCTTTCTGTTGCAGTAGTGGTGTGCAGTATCCGCAGGGGGCACAAGTGGGACATGTGTGCAGTCTATTGCCCCCAACTCAGAGAGAATCCGGCTATGGCGTATAAACCTTGCTTTGTGTTCAGCTGTTCCTGCGCAGTGTTGGGGAAGTGAAGGTACTGGGGTATGAAGCTGAGGATGACATCGAGGACAGGTGTGATGAACTTGGATAGGGCTGGCTGTGAGACCCCTCTGACTCTGGCAGTTGTGGGTTGGAAGGTACCAAAGGTCAACAGGTGCAGCACAGACAGCAGCTTTGACTGAGGAGGGATGTTGGTTCTCCTCTGTGTTGGGACCGTCAGCCTGTGGGCGATGTGGGTCACGATGCGGTGAATGGTTTTGACCCTGTAGAGGATAATGACTTCCTTGGGCTTCAGGTCTGTGAGAGTGGTGCGTTTTCGGTAGATCCGCTGTCTTACTATGCACTGCTTCTGAGCTGGTCCGCGGGGTGGTTGTGGGTCGGGTCCTGGGGTGGTGGCGATGGTGGGTGTTGTGGCCCTGTTGGGGCTCCGAGCCGCATGATGAGTAGCTCCATGGCATCGTTTGTTCTTCGGGTGTGGCTGTGTGCGGGGCTCTGCTTGAGGCAGGTGTTAAATACCTGCGGCTACTGCGGCTTATCACCTGTTTTCGTTTTGCTTTGCGGATCTGTCACTTCGTTGTGAAAGTGTTGTTGTTGGTTTTTTGTGTGTTCTGCACGGAAACACCTACTATGCATCTCATTAGTGTTAGTTGGTGGTGTCCGCCGTGACGTTTTGACGACTGTTATTGCGGTAATTCTGACAATGTCTGCTGTTAGCACCAACCAGCTTATGAATGGTGAGGTAAAATTATCACGACTTTTGCTGTGATAAAGTACCGTTAATTTGGCGATAGCTCCTTGTGAATATACCCCTAAATGTTTATAGGACACTAAGTAGAGTTTCATGGCCGAAGGAGAGTGTTGATTATGTATCCTGGGCTACAGATTTTAAAGCCTTATTTAGAGCTTTTCGGGGGAGATAGTATGTCCAAATATGACAGCTATCCAGCTTACTGCATTGCAAGTCCCACAGGCTATAATGCACTTGTAATATGGTGGACGGGACATCTGCCACATTTGGGATGGATTATCCTGACCTCCAAACTCCAAATAAGGAACTTATTGCCAAATATTTACCCTCACGCAGCATCAAAATTGGTTTGCTTTGCAAAGTACCAACCACACATTCATTTTGAGAAGGACGCAGGTCTGAGGTAGACCAGAGCAAACACCGCTTAGACTTGATGCAAAGTAAGGCAAGCTAAAATGGCCTGACCTGGCTTAGTGTTTTACATCAAGTTAAATCAAGTGCAAACAAGTACTATATCCTATATTAGACCTCACTGTATTGTGTGATGCATGGAAAATCACATATCCTACCGCTTGTCTGGTTGTCAGTGTGTTGAAATTTCTATTTGAGGGCTATCTTGAATACAAATACGAATCACATGCTAGATACCACCGCCCCACCTTTGTAAAAACAGAGCCAGGCAGAGTGTTACACAAAACAGGCATGTTTTGCATGTCTGCTGCCGATGTCATTAACATGAACCTTTATGCAAATCTGGATCTGTGGACATTTTTTTCATTGTTTACACAGCTCAGCATAGTCATTGCTTTTTGGGCCCAGAATTCCTCTGCGTGAAGGATAGTAGATCTAAGGCTTTCATGTGGATCTGTGATGAAACACTGGGGGCCTCATTTATGAGGCCGTGCGTGAGTTTTGTGCTTCCGATGCGTCACTTTTTGTGACGCATCGGCGGCGTAAAACATGCCTCCTGATGCGCACTATTTACAAAGTGACGCATCTAAGCAGATGCGTCACTTTGTAAACCCCTGCGCTACATTATACCTGCGTCAGGTATAATGTATGCAGAGGGGGCGTTCACCCGCAAAAAGCCTCGTAATAGTGACGCAGTGAAATCTATGAGATTTCACTGCGTCACTTTTAGGATGCTGTTGCGTCCAAATCTTGCGCCTGCCTCACAGCAGGCGTAAGACTGACGCAAGCCCTTTCACATGGAGCATTCCCCATGTGAAAGGAAGCATTGCTAGAGTTGCGTCACTTTTGTGACACACTCCAGCAATGCGTCACTTTTGCGCCTACAGATACGTCAGAAATACTGATGTATCTGTAACTCCTTGCGACATGATGCGTCATATTATAAATATGACGCATCAATCATGTCGCAGGGAGAGCGCAGTGAAAAGTGACGCATCGCTGTTTTCACGCAGCGATGCGTCACTTTTCATAAATGAGGCCCCGGGTCTCTTTATTAAAGCAGCACTTCAATTCACCTCCTCCAGTGTATTTTCGGGCCGGTTACGTATTTCAAGGCAAAAGCATGGCAGCACCTAAAAAAGTTATGACTTAAGGCACATGGGGAAAAAGTAAGTCCCTTCGATTAAATGTGATATAAGTTAAATATTTAGTTAGTCCATGAGTAGGACTTTGTCTCCTAACCACATAAAAAACATTAGCAGCAGTGTTTGTGTGCTGTGTTTGGATGGAAAGGCAGTTAGAAGTGCTTTTCCACGATGTTATTAAACACATTTTATTGATTGTGGAATGAAAAGTTTCTTCACAGCAAACAAATGACAATATGGCAATATTAAATCAAGTAATCTCACAGATATCTGAAAGAACCATATGGACCAATTCAGGAAGGAGTGAGATCGAAAAACGGTTTACTCCCAGCATAGATTAATCACAACAAGTATCCTACTACCTTGACAAAACTTGCCAGAACTATGAGTTCAAAAAATTGTGCAAAGCACATCCTTGTAGCATTAAATCAATAATTCTAATTGTCTTTATTTGTTACCCTCACCCAGTCTAGTACTGGCATGCTTCAGCATCGGGTCTCATCCTGGTCCCTAAAAAGCAGGATGGGCTCAACCAAATCCAGGGAGCACTTATAAGATCACTGTCTACTGGGGTCTATACTAAAAATGCCTTAAAATACCCAGGTATCCCTTTGACTAATTGGTGTTTTTGAATAGCTAAAAACAGATTCTTGGGTGACCCAGGACAATTATACAAATACACTTATAAGCAGTTCCCAAATTGGAAACCTGAAGCGGTTCTTCAAACTACAGGGCAAGTAGCCTAACTGCATACAAAGTGCCTTGGTGTGTTAGTCTTTGCCACCACATAGGCTAGTGCATGAGACAAATTCAGAGCCCAATAGCACCTACTGCTAATTGCCATCATTTAGGCCAGGAAACTTCCTTGGTCCTGGTGAAAGTCCACAGATCCTTTTTGGGCATTTACTGTCAAGGGCTGAAAAATGTCAACTAGGTATTAGATGCAGGGTCATAATCGTCCGGTGTCACCCAAGAATCTGTTTTTTTCATATTTAAAACACCATTTATTAGAAAGGGATACCTAAGCGGTTAAATTCCTTTAATTCCTCCAGCTTACCTATATAAGGTTTTAAGACATGTCTGAATTGTAAATAGAGGTAGAACTAGCTAAGGCGTATTCATATTCCCTCTGTAAGGTATGAAAGCATTAAAGTATTGTGTCCTTAATCAGGTATCTCAAGGTGGTAATGCCTGTAGTGTCCTACTTCCAGAACCCCTCCAGGCTTGTTTATGATTGGTGGGTCTGAGCTCCAGCACCCTGATGAATGGGTGGAAAGTGTTAAAGCAATTACTTTTATGCACCATAGAGGAGGAAAAAGGCATTGTTTTAGAAGTGGATTGTAAGAAATTGAGTAATTGGTTGAAGGGGGTGGAAAACCTATTCAGGCAACAACCACAATGCTTGTCAGGGTATACTTCAAAAATTCATGAAATGAACCTGTGTTTAACCCTCTGCCAGCTTGACACAAAGCAACCAGGCTTAACGTAGAGGCAATGTGTAAAGTATTTATGCAGCACACAAACAACAATAAAGTGAAAACACAGAATAAGAAAAATCCCAAAATTGAGAAAATAAAGTAAATTTGAATAAACAAAATGATACCAGAATCACAAATTTCAACGTTTTTTGTGGCAATAGCACCTAAAAGCATAAATTGCCACTCACTTTCATCTGGATTGGAGGAAAGTCACAATTTCAGGGTAACCATGAGGGAGCGTGGGTCGGATACAGAGACAAAGTTAGTACCGTTTTAGAATAACCTTCAAAGTCCTCGGTGAAGAGTCCCATTTGCATTGGAGGAGGCCACTAGGAGCAGGCTGGGTCTCATGGATGGTCGTCACTGTAGCACAAAGAGCAGGCAAAGCATCATGGATGGTTGTTACTGTAGGTTGAAGAGCTTGCAGGGCACTGCAGACGGTCATTGATGTAGATTTGCATGGGTGGTCATCGCAGGTTGTTGTATTGCATTGCCAGTCACCAGTAGCGGTTATTGTCGATATGAATAGCAGAGTCCTAACACAAGCAAGCCTGTTCATGGTCAGTTCAGTTCAGTTCAGTTAGCTTTATTCGATTTTGTTTAAAAACCATAAAAGCGTCAACAATACATAGATAAACACCATAAGGTTACATAAAACATCAAACATTTTATTACAAAAATAGTAAAACAGAATTAAATAGGTATATCGAATCAGCTAATCAATATACATAAATATACATAAATTACATTTTCAATAATCAACTTTAGAACAAGGGCATTAAACAAGCTGCAGTGACATCCTCTTAGTGATGGGTTTTTTAGTATACAATTTTTAAAACAAAAGTTGAAAACCAGTAAGGACTAAGAGATTAAATGGCTATTGGTGTAACTAAATATACCGGGGGCTCGGGTAAAAATCGTGCAAATCCCAAGTTTGAATGGTGCCATCTCTCTCCTTAGGGGGGCGAAATCATAAGTAAGGGACGATATTACTGTTCTTGAATTCGACTAGCACCAGGTCCCCAGCGATGTCCTTGGGCAGCGAGCCCAACCACCCCACCCTCCTGATACCCAAAATGCCACCATCCAGCCCGGGCGGCAGAGGTCTATTTTTCCGCAACCAGGCGATGGCCTTGTCTAGCAGGTCCTGCCGTGACTCGTGTGTTCCCTTGGTGATGGCAGGAACCCCAGAGAGGATAGACACGTATGGGGCAGCCTGTGGAGGCAAGTGGATACATGGCATTCTTGCCAGGGCTGGACGAACCACCATATGAGTTAGTGACGGGGGTTTTGAAGTTACTTTGTGCTCTATAGAAATTGGTATACAAGGGGGCCGTAGTTGATGTTCGCCATTTTTACAGGTATTAGACTTGTACTTTTCAGGGACAGTGACAGTGGGAGGGTTTGTGCAGGCGGATACATCCAATTTGTTATTCGGAAGAGGATACTTTTTTATTGCTTCCTCGATGCTATTCAGCCTATCCCCCAACTCATTTATTTTTAGGACCAAAGGCGAAATAACAGTTAACAAGAGTTGCTCAATTTGAGACAGTAAAGTCATTTGGGGAGGCAAGACAGGGTCATCTTGCTTGGCCGCGGCCATGTCCAGCGCTGATGTAATTAAATTGGAGGGAGATAATGTTGGGCCACTGCACGGATGTTGTATATTTGCATTATTCGCAGTGACAATGTCGCTGTCGTGTTTCCCTCTAATGGTGTGATCCAGGGATAAGGCGTTTACTTGTTTCTGATATTTTAATATAGGTGATGATGAGTCCCGTGAGAAGTCATAGGAGATAACACAATTAGGGCTCACAGTAGGGGAGGTTATAACAACATGTGGTGCGTACTTTGTGCCACACAGGGCGTTGAGCTCCTCCCAGATGGACATAGTGTCTATGTCAATGAATGAAACGCCGATATAGTCAATATAAGAATTAAAGCATCACAATACCTCCTCCCGTGGTGGATCAAGTGGGGTGGCCCGTCCCGTCCTCCTCGGGTCCTCTGAGGGCCACAGAGGGCCCGCCCTTTGCCCGGGCTTCGCCCGGCGTCCCGCGGAGCGGAGCGGAGCGCTGCTTTAAAGGCGCCTCCTGGCGCTATCCCGGTGTCAGAGGGCAGCGCCGCCGCTGAGGCTACCGGGAGATGTAGTCCCGGGGCGGCGGCGCTGTAAATACCAACAGCGTGACTCCTGGCGGTGGCGGCTGCAGTGGGGGGGCCTCCTCTCCTCCCCCCTCCGAGTTATGCAATGTCCCCGCGCTCCGCCGAGCGGAGCGCTGCTTTAAAGGCGCCTCCTGGCGCTATCCCGGTGTCAGAGGGCAGCGCCGCCGCTGAGGCTACCGGGAGATGTAGTCCCGGGGCGGCGGCGCAGTAAATACCAACAGCGTGACTCCTGGCGGTGGCGGCTGCAGTGGGGGGGCCTCCTCTCCTCCCCCCTCCGAGTTATGCAATGTCCCCGCGCTCCGCCGAGCGGAGCGCTGCTTTAAAGGCGCCTCCTGGCGCTATCCCCGTGTCAGAGGGCAGCGCCGCCGCTGAGGCTACCGGGAGATGTAGTCCCGGGGCGGCGGCGCTGTAAATACCAACAGCGTGACTCCTGGCGGTGGCGGCTGCGTGGGGGGGCCTCCTCTCCTCCCTCCTCCGAGTTATGCAATGTCCCCCTGTTCATGGTCACAAGGAGCCCAAACGTCAGTATTTTCACCTTTTCGTTGGGATTAGTACACTTTGATGCCAGCCAATGGGCCAGGACCTGGGTAGGACCCTCTTGGGGATCAGGGACTCACTTGAGCAGAGGCCAGGAGGCTCAGACAGTTCCAGTTGCAAGTCCAACAGTGGTATATAAAAAGTGATGGTTGGAATGCTTGAATTAATCTCAGCGACTGGTAATTACTCAGGGCTGCATAAAAGTCCATCTTTATTTTGCACACAATTTCACCTCAGTTTAGACCCAGCTATATGCAAATCAGTCTCAACCCTGCTCCAATTGGAAAAATCTAGCCCAAACTGCTAAGCCAACTCTTTCCTGAACCAGAACACAAGCAGCCAGGACTGGTTTTGCACTATTTGTGGGCTCATCAGCCAGGTACAACTTGGTTTCAGTGTCAGTGTGCCCGGGACGCACATCTCGGCATACCATTCCCAGGGCGACAAACAGTAGCATTCAAAAAGTGATGGCTGGAATGGGAGACTTTACAGCAGTGAAAACCAACTTTGTGAGTTTTCACTTCTAGGACATGTAAAACTGAAGTACACGTCCTACTTTTTAAATAGAATGCACCTTGCTCTATGACCCTTTATGGCCTACATTCAGGGTGACTTTTAAGTATAAAAAAGGAAGGTTTCGACCTGGCAAAAGAATTATTTTTGCTAGGCTGAAATGGCATTTTAAAACTACACTACGTGCTGCAATGGCAGGCCTGAGACATGTTTAAAGGACTATTTGAATGGGTAGCACAATAAGTGCTGCAGGCCCATGAGTTTTATTTCAGCTTTCAATATAGGGGCCCTCGGTACCTGTAGTACCATTTACTAGGAACCTATAAGTAAATTAAAGGTCCAATTAGGTGTTTGCCAATTTTACCATGTTTGAAGCACAAAGCACAAGAACTTTAGCACTGGTTAGCAGTGGTAAAGTGTACATAGCACTAAGAAAAACAAATTCAGCAAAACGGGAGGGGTGAAGCAAAATGTTTGGGGACATATCACACCAATGATGTAAGGTTTAACACTGAGAAAGTTGATGAGTTTTTCAAAGATATGTCAGCTTCAGAAAACAATGACATGGCTAAGGTACATTCTGTAGTGACAACACACAAATTCTTTGACACCTCAGTTACATGGCGAATCAGTAGAGCAATATGTGTGGGGGCCAAGAATGCTTATAGTCACATTATATTATTTGTAATTGTAATTTTAATTGCATTTATATAGCGCTTACTACCCGTGACAAGCCTTCAAGGCGCTTTTTCGGTGAGTAGCACGCTACTCCCGAACCCATAAAGGATTAGTGGTGAATTAGTATAGTGAAATATGAACGTAATTTGAGTAGTGGATATGTCAGTTATTTGGATTGAAAAGAATAGTGGAGGGATAGAAGAGGGAAGGATTTAGAATTAATATTATTTTTTTGGAGCTAATAGCAAATAGGAGGAGGCTTGTGATTGGGGAGGAAGGTTACAGTAGTATGTAAAGGAGGAATCAGTTGCAAGTGAGGTGAGGTCAACATTGTACAACCCATCTCCATATCACTCTGGAAGAGGACCATCTTTTTAGTAAGGGTCCTTCTGATTTTGAGATTGGTTAGAACTGCCCAAAAACTGTCTGATAAAATCGCCTCTTTAGCAGTGCCTGGGCCCTGCTTGGAGTGGCCCTTCTAACTGGTTGTACGATCTTTTCTGAATCTGAAGAGATGCCAGTACTCTTCGCTGGTTGTATGGAACTAACACTAAAGAGATGCTATTTTGTTGGAAATATGTTTTTTAATTGTAATTACAGAAGCCGTTAAAAAAGAAATTCATTCATGTAAAAAATGTATTCAAAATAAATCAAGTCATGGTAGTGGTGCGTACTTGTGAGCCTGTGTGATGCAGCACATACATTTTGAAGGTCAATGAATTGTAGATCTAAACTCTAAGCGCCTCATTAATGAGGCTCTAGGAAAACGTTTGTGCCGCCGGATCATCACTTTTTTGACGCTCCGGTGGCACAATGTGCCACAGCATATTTAGAAGGTCGTGCAAAGCACTTTTCATAGCTGAATAACTATGTAACCCTTTTACACCAAATACTGCATGAAAGGAGTGTTCCATGGGTGATGCTGTGGGTGCCCAAGCAACACCCATGGAATCTGAAGCATTCCCAGATTTATGAGGAATTGCAAACCTTGGAATGTGCCATATTATGTGCCACCAGGGGTGGCGCTAGGGAGGCGCAACAAGAAGAAATATTACTTCTCCTTGCCTTTTCCTCTTTCTACGTGTGCTGCATTCTGCATCATACATGGAAGGTGTAAATTGCTTCCATTGATTAATTTTGTACAGAAAGGTGTCCCTTCCTGCACGAAATCGATCATTACCATAATGCAGGCACCCGTGCAACATGGCGCATGCGTGCCTGTGTAGGCGTTAGGCTGCTTTTTTAACACGCGGGGGTCAACACAGGAATGTACTGCATTCTTGTAAATACAGTGTATTCCTGTGCTTTTAGAATGATGCAGCGTGGCGCTGCTGAATTGCTTGTGGCACCATACAGCGCCATTCTATTGTAAATGCAGCCCTCATAAGCAAACGTGATAGATACCTGATATGGCAATTCCTTAGAAATTGGTGGTATCCCTAATCCCCTGGTGGTAAACACTATTGAGATTCAAGTTTGTTTATAGAAATATATGTGAGAACAGATTGATTGTATTGAGCCTGTCCTCATTGATTGCCATTGATTAAATGCAATTAGCTGCTTACATTTAAGAGAAAAAGACCATCCAGCCAATGGTATGGATGTTTAGGTGACAGCGAACGGTATCACAAATGACAAAAAGTTGGTTTCACCTGTAGCCTCGATAGAGAGAGATTTATTTCTCTCCTGAGTGGTAAATATTATGCAACGTTGGACACATTCTAGTTTTCCATTTTGCTTATCCCAGGCATTGGCTGATATTTAGCATATGATAATTTGCACAGCTTTTAGCACCTTAACCTCTTTGACGCGGCGCAAATTCCGCTGCGACGCATCAAAGCAGTTAAAGGAGCTGCCTTGTCCATAGATTTTTTTTAATTCAATCTTATAAAGGTAAAAATGTCTAGGAGCTATCTCTTGTAATATAAAAACTTGGTTGTGACATCTGTGCACCTCAGAGACAACCAGTGCTTGCAAAGTGTGACAGTCATACATGTATCACCCTGTTAACCTCAGTTCATGCGGCATAAATGGAAGGCAATGATTTGAAAATATTTTAGCTTCTGTACAAAATTCAGTATCAAGTGCATAAAATATTTTGTGAGGCAGCCCAATACACCCATATTGGTGTTTTGCGTGTGCTTGCGGAAAAACCCATAACCTATCAGCATGACGAGAGTTCTAGGAAAGAAGTAAACTGAGTATCATCAAAAGATTTTCTTTAAAAAAAAAAAAGAAAGTTTGAAAATGCTATTCCGTTTTTAACCATATTCCCCAGATGTACTGAACTGACATCCAATTGAAAAACCTAGAATTAAGTGAAATAGAATAACTACTTTAAAAGCCACTTGCGGATTTGGTTGGCATATCAGTAGGCCATGCACATTATTCTATTTCTGCTGCACATGGTATTATTAAGGAATTATTTAAGATATATGTGACTATTTTTAATGTACTTTGAGGCTTGTGTCCCAGTTATCGACCAAGGCCAGCTGTCTCCTTTTTTGCTGCTCTTGCTAGAGGTAAAGACTGAAAGGGATATTTTCTTTGTGTGGGCCTTAATTCATCGTAGTCAGCGGCAGTGGTTCAGGGTTCTAAAAGTCTCTCGCCTTCAGAACTCTGAGCTGGACGCCATTTTCATGCTACATTTTCTTTTACAGCACATAGTTAAAGGAGAACATTTTACTGCTAGAGCCTATTTCGAGTTTGAAATAAAGCATTGAAAAGAAATGACATTTATATTAGGTCATGCATCAAAATACCTTTATTCTGTCATGGGTAAAGCTGATGTGATTTTGTGCTTGAAAGACCAGGCATCTTTGGCGTGGTTTCCCCCTATCTTTTTGCCTCTACCTCCTGTATTGTTGATGCTGTGCTGGATTTCGTTTTTGCTGGTTTAGATGCTTTGGACACTCTGCCACTGCTGATCAGTGCCAGAGTGTAAGTGCTCCCTATGTAAAGTGTTATTCTGATTGGATATACATGTTTGGCAAATTTGTATCACCATGAAGTCCCTAGTAAAGTGCACTGGGTGTGCCAGGGCTGGTGATGACAAATGTTACTAGTGGGCCTGCAGCACTGATTGTGCCACCCACATGAGTAGCTCTAAAATGGTGTCTCAGGCCTGCCACTGCAGTGCCTATGTGCAGTTTAGAAACTGCCATGTCCTCCTGGTCAGTGTCCCCACTGACCAGGCCTACCCTTCCCTTTTTGTGCACATCAGTCACCCCTGTGGAAGGCCCAAGGTACCCCCCTGGGCAGGGTGCAGTGTATCTAAAAGGTAGAGCATGTACTAGTGCATGTGACATGCTCTGATAGTGAATGGCAGCCATTTTTGTTTCTCACTACTGTAAGGCTATCTTGCTCCATAGATTAACATGGGGGATGCTGGCTACAGTGGTTAACAGCATTTCTTCCCATAGGAACAAGATAGGACATAAGTATCTAGTATCCCTGAACTCAGAATTTAATAACACATCTTTTAGGAAAGGTTGTTTTTAAATCCTGTGTTTGAGAACAGCACTTTTAGAAAGTTGCTGTTCTCTTGTCTGACCCTTCTGTGTGCCTTGGCCTGTTTGTGTATTGACTGTCTGGTTTGAAAGTGACAGGGGGTGGGGATTCCCCAGGAGGCTGGCTGAGTCAGCCCTAGGCTGAATGACTGCATTTGCAACTGGAGTGGTGGGAGGAGTTAGCACCTGGGCCTGAATAGGGCTGTGCCTGCCATCCACAATGCTGGCTCCACTTCCTGCTGGGCGGCTGACGACCCTGCCCCTCACTCTGAAAGGAAAGAAGAAGCCAGCAAAACTAAGTACTCAGGAAACACCCAGAACTGGTTCAGACCGGGCTCAGGGCCCACATGCACAGAGAGAACAAAGACTTTAGGGGTATAAGTACAGGACCCCTGACAACAGAAAATTAGATCATCCTGGAATCAAGAAGGAACCTCTGCCAAGGAGAAAGCTGAAACTGAAGAAGGAAGACCGTCCTGCTGTTGCTCTGCTGGACTGACCTACTGTTGCTTTGCTGCCAAGGAGAGGGGAAGGACTTTGCTAGTGTGCTGTGTCCCCTGTCTTGAAGGAATCTCCAAGGGCCTGAGAAGAGCTGGCTCCCTGTTCTGAAGTCCCAGGAACAAAAGGACTTCACCCCCAGCTTCCCTGAACTCTGCTGAGAGAGTTCTGTCCTTCCTAGAGTGCTTGATCCAGTTGTGGGGCCTCTGGAAGTTGTACCTGAGCTGGGAAGCTTGAAACTAAGCTTGAGAGACTTTTGCAATCGAAAAGTGTCGCACCGCTCGCTTGCGGAGCGCATCCCCGACAGTGCGAGAAGATTCCCGCCGCTACGAAGGCCGAGATCGTCGCAGCGCCTGACGCCGCTGCCAGAGCCGTCGCATCCTCCGTTTGCAGGACGCACCAGACCGGTGCGGGAAAGTCGAACATCGCTGCGAGTGTCGTCGCAGAGCCTGTCGTCGCTGGGTGAGATCGCCGCACCGCTTGCTTGCGGACCGCATCATGTCGCTGCGAGCATCGTCGCAGAGCCATCGCATCGAGGAGCTGCAAGAGAGAGGATCACCGCTGGATCACGCATCGTCGCCCCGGAGATCGACGCAGCCCCTACGAGATCGTCGCATCGTGCCTTTTGCATGAACAAACTGCCTACGGAACCTCCATACCGGAATCCATACAAGTGGGCTTCCTCGCCATACAAGCTGGATTCGTCGCAACACACCTGCTGCTGCAGCGGGGTTGTCGCATCGCCTCCCCAGGGTCTCAGGAGCAACACATCGCTTGTTTTCCACCGCACCAGCTACTGCTTTTGGAACTTTGTGGCAACTAAAAGGTACTGTGAGTAAACGTGACGCAACTGTGAACTTTTCACGCATCTGTGGTTTATTTTACCGCAACCTGAAGAACTTTATCGCAAACCTTAAGAACTCTTTTGAAACCATATTCTTGAACTGTGTATGTTGGATTTTTGTCGTTTTGGTCTTGTGTAGTTTAGATTAAATACCTTTATTTTTCTAAACTGTTGTGGAGTCAGTTTGTGGTGTTTTCACTGTGTTACTGTGAGTGTTGGTACAAATACTTTACGCATTGCCTCTGGTTAGCCTGGACTGCTCGTGCCAAGCTACCTAGAGGGTGAGCAGGGGTTATCTCAGAGGGTTATCTCCTTGCCCTGACTAGAAGCAAGGGTCCCTATTTGGACAGTGGTACCTACCTCTGCCAACTATTTATTATATTTTATTTTATTTTATCAATTTATAGGGCGCAACAGCTACCCAAAAAGGGTTTCCCGGCGCCTAGACACAGCTAGAAAGAGGGCAGAGAAAGCGGAGGTGACTGTTAAGTGGTTATTGTTCATACAGCCAGGTCTTTACGAGCTTTCTGAACCTACAGTAGTTTTCTTCCTTCCGGATACAGGGGGGGAGCGTGTTCCAAAGGGAGGGCCCCAGATAGGCAAAAGATCTGCCTCCTGTTCTTGCGCGTTTAAACCTTGGTATGCAGAAGCAGGCTGCTGTCTGTGACCGGAGGTTTCTCTTTGGCGTATAGAGGCAGGCCAGAGATTGGAGGTAGTTTGGTGCTGTTCCTGCTTTTATTCGGAACATGTAATTCAGGGCCTTGAAACGGATTCTGCTCTCGATCCTGAGCCAATGAAGATTCCGACGATGGTTCGAGACTCCGGCGTTCTTCGGGATATTGCAGAGGAGTCTGACCGCAGCGTTTTGCGCTACCTGTAATCGTCCGATCACAGATTTGTTTGCGCCCAAGTAGAGAATGTTGCCGTAGTCAAGCCTTGATGTAATAAGGGCATTGACTACGGTCTTTTGAGTTGACACTGGCAACATCCACAGGATCTTCCTCAGCCATTTAGCTATGGTGAGACAAAGGCCGGTTACTTTACTGGCCTGTTTGTTCATGGATAAGGCGTTGTCCGGTATAAAGCCCAGATTACGAGCGTGGGACACCGGGGTAGGAAAAACGCCCATCTGATCCTACCAATGTACGGGATTCCAGAGATCTTGATCTTTTCCCAAAATCAGTATTTCCGTCTTGTCGCCGTTTAGTTTTAACTGGTTTGTTGTCATCCAGTTCAAAATTTTTGATAGTCCTTCTTTAAGTAACGAAGGGGAGTGGGGACAAGATTCAGATAGGGAAAAGATAATTTGGGTGTCATCGGCGTAGTTCATAAGTGTTAGACCTAACTTTTCAACAAGATCGACCAGAGGTTTGAGATAAATATTGAAAAATAGAGGGCTCAGGATGGACCCCTGAGGCACTCCATGTGATGCGGGTAGGGTGTCTGACACAGCTTGTGCAGATGCGATCTGGAAGGTTCTATTTGCCAGGAAAGATTTGATCCAATCCAGAGCCTTTCCTCTTACACCATTTGTATATAGCTCTTTGATAAGCGTTTCATGGGAGATGGTGTTGAACGCCGCACTTAGGTCCAATAACACAAGTGCGACCGTTTGGCCATGGTCAAGAAGTTTTCTGATGTGTTCAGTGACACCTAACAGGGCGGTTTCAGTCGAGAAACCAGCCCTGAAGCCAGATTGCGAAGAATGAAGTAGGGAATTTTCTTCTGCAAAAGTGGCTAAAGTAGAGTGTACGTGTCTCTCTAGACATTTAGAAAAAGCTGGGAGCAGAGATATGGGTCTATAATTGGCCAGTATTTCTGGGTTAGCATTAGGCTTTTTCAGAAGGGGTGTCACCATGGCATGCTTCCATAAGGCTGGGACAGTGTCGAGGTCGAGGGATGAGTTTAGGAGGTTAGCAATGATTCCCAGAGAATGGTCATCCAATTTTTTAATGATTTTAATAGGGATGGGGTCCCTAGGGGAGCCGGATTTAACAGTTTTTAGGATTCCTTTCAGTATATCTATTGAAAGAGCAGGCCAGGATTCCAGTAGATTTTCACCCCGAGAAGTGGGTTGAATCAGTATTGAGTCAAAGAAAGGAGGAAGTTCTGGATCAGAATTTTTTGTCTTAATGTCTGAGATAATTTTATCGATTTTCTCAGTGAAGAAGCATGCTAACGCCTGGCACTGTTGTATGCTTAGTGGGGGTGCAACAGCTGTGGTATGTGCGCCCGCCAGTTCCTTGACTTTGGAAAAGAGAGTTTTTGGCATGTTAGTAGCTTCGATAATTGTTTTTGAGACAAAAGCAGCTCATGCTTTTGTGCAGGCAGCGTGATAATGATTCCTGGCGTCTTGATAGCTTCTTTTAGCATTGGGGTCGTAATTTTTGCGCCATTTGCGTTCTAGTACTTTGCATTTTGATTTTCCAATTTTAAGGTTATCATTAAACCATGGGGCCGGAGGGCGATGCCTACTCCCTTTGGTGCAAGTAGAAGGCAGACAATTGTTTGCTGCATTACTTAGCCAGTTATGTGTTTCAGTTGCTACGCAGTCCATGTTAGAATTAAGGCTTGGAGGGTTTTGTTTTAGTGCCGCATTTAATGCATCGATGTCTACTAACTTCCAATTTTTTCTGTATGAGGCGTCAGTGTTTTGTTTCAAACTGGGAGAGGGTGGAAAAGTAATGCTAAAATTAATAAGATGGTGGTCTGACCAGCCGGAAGGCAAGGTGGCAATGCACGTAAGTTCCCTGATGTTGGATATTATGGGGTCCAACAGGTGGCCCGCTATATGAGTAGGGCTAGAATTTATTATGGACAAATTTAGTGCCGCTAGGTCTTCCAACAGATTGGAGCATGAGGGGATGGTGGAATCTTCTAGGTGCAAGTTTAAATCACCCAGCAAGGAAAAATTGCTTGATGACATATAGTAGGGAGTAATAAGATTGGCAAAATTGGATACCCATTGAGAAGAGTTGCCTGGTGGTCGATAAATCAGAAGGCCTGACATTGTAAAATTGGGGTTCAAAGAGATTTTAAAAAGACCCGCTTCACAGTCAGGGATCGATGCAGGTTCCAAAGTGCATTTAAATTCTCTGTTAAAGATAATAGCTATCCCACCCCCTACCTGTTTTTCCCTGTCTATTCTGACAATGGCGTAGTTATCGGGGAGGGCAATAGCCACATCCGGTCCGGCGCTGTCGTGCAGCCAGGTCTCAGTTAGGAAAACAGCACTAGGGCTTTTTTCAGTAAGGAGGTTAAATATATCATGCTTATGCTTGGGCAGTGATCGACAATTTGTGCTATAAAAAACATAAGTTGTCGGCTCGTTTTTGCGTAATAGTTTGCTTTTCCTATGTCTCCTAGATGGATCGGGGTGAGGTTGATATATGGTAGTAGACAGTTTACATTCGGAACAGGCATGAGTTCCGACTTTGTGGAGGTTAAATATAGAACAACTCGGATTGGGGGTAGGGCGCAATGCTTTCAACGCGGATGATGTTCTTACCAGCCTAGAGGGTGTGGTAGGATTGGGTGCCTCAGCCTTGTGCCCCGTCCTGGCACGGACGGGCACAGACGGGCTAGTCTTTGGCGTGTCTTCGGCGTGCTGAAGGTGTGCCCGCTGCGCTCGACCGCTGCGCTGTCGAGAATTGAGCATGATAGAAAGGGGATAGAGGAGTGGGCGTGGCTACGTGGGTGGGCGTGGCCCCGAGTCACGTGGGTGCAGTGACGCTGAGTAGGGATTTAGATCTTCCCCTCAGGCGCTGTTATTGTGCAAATAAGCAAGACGATGAACAAATCAGGTTATAAGTTTTTAAAATCAACATAGAACGCTAGTGCAAGCAGACAAATAAGAAAACGCTAGTCTAACAGCACACAGACACCCCGGCTTCCGCCTCAGGGTACTTAACTGGTCAACACCGGCTTAGAGCGAGCACGGCGCTTTTCTACTTCCTGGAGTGGGCGTGGCTACGTGGGTAGGCGTGGCCCCGAGTCACGTGGGTGCAATGACGCTGAGTAGGGATTTAGATCTTCCCCTCAGGCGCTGTTATTGTGCAAGTAAGCAAGACGATGAACAAATCAGGTTTTAAGTTTTTAAAATCAACATAAAATGCTAGTGCAAGCAGACAAATATTAAAAACGCTAGTCTAACAGCAACACAGACACCCCGGCTTCCGCCTCAGGGTACTTAACTGGTCAACACCGGCTTAGAGCGAGCACGGCGCTTTTCTACTTCCTGGAGTGGGCGTGGCTACGTGGGTGGGCGTGGCCCCGAGTCACGTGGGTGCAGTGACGCTGAGTAGGGATTTAGATCTTCCCCTCAGGCGCTGTTATTGTGCAAATAAGCAAGACGATGAACAAATCAGGTTATAAGTTTTTTAAATCAACATAGAACGCTAGTGCAAGCAGACAAATAAGAAAACGCTAGTCTAACAGCACACAGACACCCCGGCTTCCGCCTCAGGGTACTTAACTGGTCAACCCCGAGTTCTAACTGGTCAACTAGAGACCCCGAGTTCTAACAGTGCTCAATGCTGCAAACGTGAATTTCAATAATAACTCAGTCTGTCCTCAGCAGTTTTAAATATTGCGCTCATGGTGTGACATAAGTTCGAAACTGACTGAAACGGAAACATAAGGCGGTATAAACAGGGGTTGCAAATGGTTGCAAAGTAATAAGTACATTTTTCCTCATGATGCGCTTGCAATGTGGGGAACAGCCACTTGCAGGGTGAAGATACTGTGTATTTTAGACAAAAAGTGCAGGCGCAGAGTTGTGTTAAAATTTCAGTTCCTTGTAAGGAGATATTTCATTATGGTTTAGGTCATGCAATACCATAATGCATAGAGTTTCTGTTCTCTCACCTATGCATTTATGTAAAATGGGTCATTTCAGCACTAGCACCTTAATAGAAAGAGAGGTTGTAGCAAAGAACATGTGTTTTAAATTTAGTATCAACACTGGTCCAATGACCTTTTATTTCACTTACAAACACAACCGATTAAAAAGAGTACATCCTTATGACCATGAATCGCATTTTGGATCAACATGTATGGGACAATTGCCTAACTGTTGTTGCAGCGTAAAGAGTGGTGAGATATTTATTATACGCTTACTCTCATTTGTTCCTCTAACCATAATGGGCCGTTTTACGGTTAGACATACTGAAGCACTTTCATCTCTACGTTAGCTGTCCAATGAGGACCATTAATTGACAGCCACATCACAAATTAGAGATCAAATTTAGGTACACCACTCTTGATACCATGCTGTAGAAATAAAGAATAGCAACAGAAAGACCCAACCTCTTTAAGAAGTTAAGTGGAGTGAGGCAGAGATGTTTTAAGGCATGACCAAAGAGTGGTCTGGCCCAGGTCCCTAGCCTTTCAGGGGACCCCTGTCAGAGCCAGCACTGCTCCGCACAGAATCTTGCCCTGTTGACGAATTTCGTTGCGCGCACGCGCAACGAAATTCGTTTTATTTATTTAAATGTTTACTTACCTGTAAAACTCCGTAATCCATACATTACTACCCCCCACCCTGCCCCTCTCCCTGCCCACGTCACCGCCCTACAGAAACACCTACTGCCGACCACTACTGCATGCTAGTCATGAGAAATGAAGGATTCTCAAGTACTCATTAGCCTAGTATCAATAAAAAAGATACAACGTAGTTTGTCCATAGCAATAGATGAAATTCTATTCCCACAGGAATATCTGACAGTACAGATTGAAGAAATATTCTGGAATGTCAGGGTGTAGTTATGCATGGGACAAATAAGCAACATTTCACTTGCAGAAAATATCCTATTGTAGCAAATGAGGGGAAATGTCAGCACTGAGGAAAAAGCATTTCAAAAGAGCCTTTAACACAGGTTTAAATGAAACCAAAATTAAATATAGCAAAATTAAATCAATGAAATTAAAGAATATATAAAACTTTCACAAATCATTATTACTTGAAAATGGCTAACGTTAGAAATACCCTACTACGACAAATGTTCCCAATATTAATAAAGGTGCTTCTTTGTTTAAATCATTTTTCAAATTATCGTTTTCATAATTTCATAAACTAAAGAAGCTCTAGTACTGTACGAAATTTCAAGCTTGTACTTCATTTGCACATAATTTTGCACTGATTTTCTAACTGGTACACGCTGACAGAAAGCATGTTTATATGTATTAGTATTACCTAATCTTTTCTTCATCTCATTTTTTAAAGCACGTTTTTATGGTGCTTCTACTACACTTGTCTAAATTTCATGGGTCACTGTGTCTAATGTATGTGACCTGTACTTTCAACTTTTCCTGTCTTCTGTTACAAATGTCCTTTATTATGATTTTTTAAATCACGCTGCATCACTCAAAATATTGTTCAGCTTTAAGGCACAATGACGATTACTTTTTCTAGTCAATAATATGAAAGCAGAAAATAAAACTATAAAAGTAACTAACAGCATCAATGTCCGAGAATATCCTTTACATTTCTTTAGGTACCTCTGAATTTTATCAATTGCTTTTTCGCCTCTAAAAAAAGCCCCTGTCCTCCACTGTAACTTTAAACAAACCATGACACTGGTGTTTCTGCTTTCACTCAAACGTTCTGTGTCTGTTGCATGATATATAAATGTAAAGCACGCTTTATACACACACTGCAGTTGATTTACCGTGGGAAAGCTAGATTTGGATAATGACCATTTCTTTGCGAAACTTGGTCTCACGGACTTTTCTCTGCACATTCACGAGGCTAAATGTCAGGCTCAGGTGACAGGCCCTTTCTTTTGGCAATGCTAGCACCACCACAGAGGCTAAACTAGTGTCTATATTTATATTTGAGCTTTTTTTGCCAGGCTATTTGTATTGCTTAAGTAGTATTGTGCTCCTTAGACAAGGTCATTGGTTAAAACACGATTGTGCTGTGTTTTGCAAATAAGTATGAAAGAGCTACAGTTACCAAATAATTCACTATCTGCTGCAAAATTCTAGATTTATATGAGATATATGTTTATACCTGAAACGGATCGAAAGTTATTAAAATTGCTGCACATAGGGTACAATGTCACACTGGAAGTTTTTGAAGGTTAATTGGCTATCTCCGCTGTTTATAGCGGTAATGAGTCATTTAAAGAGGGTACAAAGTTGTTGAGATTCTATGGACATCCTCATTTGTTGGAAAGGGGGCACACATGGCCTACTTTATAAACGACAAAGTGCTGGGGCCCAAAACTTTGCTCAGAATCCCTTGGAGAGCGCTAATGAATGTCTATTGAATGTCGGGGTGCAGAATACCAAGGGGCAGATTTATGAAGGCCTTGCGCCGCCGGTGCGTCACTTTATTTGAACGGAGATGCGTCACGTTGTAAAGCCCTGCGCCTTAAGGAGGCGTTCCGGCGCAGGGGGGGGGGGGCGTTCCTGCGCAGGAACGCCTCCTAAATGTGGCTGAGTGAAATCTATGAGATTTCACTCAGTCACTTTCAGGACAATGCTGCGTCAAAACCCTGCGCCTGCTTGAAGCAGGCGTAGGTCTTGACGCAGCATTGTGGAGATGGGGCACCCCCGAGCCTTGCTGGAGCTGCGTCGAGCTTGCGACGCAGCTCCAGCAATGCGCCACCTTTACGGCACAGATGCGTCACACATCTGTGCCGATTTTGCCCCATGGTGCGCCGCATTATAAATGCGGCGCACCATGGGTGGCGGAGCAGCGGCGCAGGATGACTGGCGCATCCCCAGGGATGCGCCAGTCATCATAAATCTGCCCCCAAGGCTTTACAGTATTGATTCCTCTTCATCTTACTTTTATCCACCACTAGGCACTCCCTCTTTATCTCACTCTTTCAGGGTTTTTTTTCTTCATTCCTGCTTTCTTTGTTTGTCACTGTTTTTACCTTTCTCTTCCTCGTTCTTTCCACCTTTTGTGGTTTACTTTCTCTTGCTCTGGGTCAAAGCCTGATGAGGAAAATAAGTTCTGGCCCCCAATAAGTTCAGGCCACCCCTTCAAATTAAGCACTGGGGGCACAGCCTTTTTTATCTGCATCAGGAAAGAAATGTAAATACTTAAATGTAATTCAGACAGATTGGATAGGATGAGCCAATTTTTGTGTTATTAACGAATCAAAAATAAATTAGGACACATTCATGGTCATTTGACATACTGTTCTCAAAGCGCCCGGATGCTGAGACTTTTGAAGAGGGTGGATAACTGGATTTCTTACTTGTCATTTTTTTGGTTTACTATTAGAACAAATCAGAAATGTATGTTCAAATGCTAGACACTGTTGATGAAGCTGCGTTATTTCAAGAGGGCACTCGAGCGGATGTATGACGTTACAACGCATGCTTTTACATCGCATGCTTTTACAACGCAGTTTTTACAACGCATACTTTTACAACGCATAATGCTTTTAGGCGCTGGATAGTGAATAGTTTAATTTACTATTCCAACTCCAGTCCCCGTGGATAGTAGGGAAGGTTATTGGATAGTAAATTAACCTATTCCCTATCCTAGAGCGCCCCCCAGAGCAATGCGTTGTAATAGTTTGCATTGTAAAAGTTGCGTTGTAAAGGTATGTCGTTGTAAAAGTTTTGTTGTAAAGGCTGTTTACCCACTCGAGCTGTAGCAGAATCACAAACACGTGTCATCTCTTTTTAAAGTCCAATATCATGAATCCTGAAGTATTACCTAGTGAGGCACATATCTAAATACAAAGGGGGGATTTACTAAGATTTTGCTCCGTGATTGCATCACAAAAGTGACGCAAAATGGCGCACAATCTTTTTTTCCTAATTTAATTTCCAGTTTTAAACTTGTTTAGCGTTGGAAATAATGTAAAAGTAATGTAAAGCCGCGCATTGCGCAGCTTCCCAATACTTTGCACCATGGGGGTGTGCCAAGGGTGGTGAATGGGCGTTCCCATGCAACCACTCAGGGTTTCTAACGCTAAATCCAATTTACTAAATACTGAAGATTGGCTTTAGCCTGAGAAAACTTCTCAGTTTTAAACTAGGTGCAAATGATTTAATTTCTCTTTCCTTTACCAACTTAACATGCGTGCTGCACTGTGCAGCATGCATACAAAGTGTGAAAAGGTTTCGCTCGTGTCTAGGCATCGTATTTTGTACAGGAAGGGTACACTCACTGTACAAAACCTATGCTAGACTCACACACACACACCCTAGCGCTATGGCACTAAGGTGGTGCAGGGCGTGCAGCAGGCAGCTGTAATCAGTGCCGGCACAAGGGGAAGGGGAGGAGAGAGCCATATGTTTGAAAATATGGTGGACTCCTTCCCCTTCCCTGTCGCACAACGCAGCGCAGCCTCGCAGGAGGATGAGCTGCTTTGCTTGGAGATTTGGTAAATCTCCCCTAAAATGTATGATTCAATTCTCCTGAGCTACATTGTCTTTTTTTTTTCTTACTTAACTGCTTCATAATTTACATTTTGTTGCCACAAAATGTGTTCATCCCCGCTTCATGACTTGCATTGCCACCGCCACATAATTCCAGGATATTCTTAACCATGGGATGCTACAACGCCTATATGGTTGAAATGTAGTTAGAGTATTTTTAACAGAGCCTGGTTTGAGTCATAAGACACAAGCAAGCAGGAAGAAGTTTGGGCCATGGTTGCAAGAGAAAAAGACCTTCAGTAATGACCAACTTTTCTATGAGCACAGAGCATTACATTTCACTTTACCGTTTCTTTGCAATTCAAGTGATGATCTTTTCCGAAATGACGAGGATGTTAGAAGGCGCACCACCAAGTTTATAAAAAGTGGAGTGGATCAGGAAATGAGCTTTGTGAATACAGCAATATAAATATTGACCAGAGTCAAACACTATTCTGATTTTAATATAAAAGTTACAAATGAAGCATCTAACATTTTGAATACATTTACAGGAATTACAGTTTGCTCTGATTCCAATTCTTTGTCACCTTAGAAACATGCACACTGCATTTAATTATCCAGAATGATTTCACAATATTCGAAATGGAGGGAATATGTTTTGTAGAAATGAACGTAGTTCTTTATTGCAGAGGTTGAACTCAAAAGATAAGGACACAATTAAATGTCAATCAAGTAACCACAGGACTGTCAACAGATATAACAAAAGTTACCTTAATGTTACATTTGACAACCAGGCTGGTTCGTGGACAGGTGTGTCTGAATGTAAGGTGATTACGATTAAACTTAAACTTATTTCTTTCCAAAGTACCACAAAAGGTGATGCATTCTGAAAAGTGTAATTATAGAAGTCAACAAGAACTACTCATGGCCTTATGGCGATTGTTCGCAATGAGTTAATTATCCGTCAGGATGGATAACCCATATGTATTTAGTCAAACGAGGTGGTTGTGGTGGGTGAGGGTAGGGATAATGGGTAAGTACAAAGGGGATAAAAAATACATATGGTCACCATAGGTAACTCATAATACTACGACCCAGATCCCACTGACAATTTACGCATTTGATGAGGATTTAGAAGAGTTTTTTAGGGTCTAAAAGCTGAGTGGCTATTTATCACAATGCATTTGCTGGTATCTTCGAAGCAGCCATTGTAGAATGCAACCAGGCTTAATTACTATTTTCAGATTTAATTTGACGATTGGCAGAGCTAAGCTTTTAGTTTAATTATTTCTGTGCTAATAATTTGAAAAAAGAAATAGGTCAGGGGGCGAATAAAGGAATCTTCTTACACACTCTCACTTCAAAGCCGCTTAATAAGTCAAATGGGGTAGTATCAGAGCTAAGGAGATATTTTCCCAATACTCGAATTTTGTGTTTTATAAAAGTATCAGCACTTGATCGGCTTAATACTATTAATGTATATCTTCTGCCACATTTGGATGGTAAATGATGGCCTTTTAAATCCCTTTTTGCAACTAGAGAGGAACATAGTTACACATATTCCCTCCAATATTTAGCTGACACAGATTTTAACTGATATATTTTGGAGGAGTACCATAGCAGATGGAAAGAAGGAGTCACAAGAGCAATGCAGTAGATGCAGAATATCCTTTATAGCCTAGTTGTCTCCTCATTATATGCCAATGTTCCACTTGAGGATGGGGTTGGCAGCCTTCCAGAGATTGCTACATTAATATACATCTCGGCAAGGATGGTCAAAGCCTTCATGTGATTCACAGGTGCACACAAACAATGGAATTAGTCATAGGTACTAGAATGGCACCTCAATATACTAATATTATTATGGAAAGCCTGGAGCAAAAGTTCTTACAAGAACAAACTGGGACACTACTAACATACCTCCAATTTAAAGATCCTATGTTCATTAATTTGAAAGATGGGGCAGAGTCTCTTAAATAATCGCGAAAGCCATTGATGGGCTTAAACTAGTACTTCATTAATTATCTTCAATGCAATTACAATTGCAACCATCATGGAGCTCTCTGTGGGAAATCTAAAGAGAAATGCCATATTTTTTTCTCATTTTATCTTCAGGATGTTTTTAATAATATTCTCAAGATAAAGAAACGACTGCAGTTTTGAGTTTTGGCATGTATAAGATTGACATTAAAGGCGATTGCTGTGCATCTTTTAAGAGTGGCAGCCTCGGTGCCCACATATCCTAAGTATTACCAATAGTTTAATGTGTTCCAACACTAATACAGTATATTCTGAGGAGCAAATCATGTTTGTGGTTCTATTTTATGGCTAGTTAGAGCAGGAGTAGGGTCATCGATTTTAGGCAGAGCACAATTAAGAACACAAAGTGAAGCTTCACAGCTGTGGCCAACGGGTAGTTTCTCCAAAGTATTTTTCATCACATTTGGGAAAGTACAGAAATGTCTCCTTCAACACTTTTATTTTTGCTTGCAGTCAACTTTTTGGCTCCAGTTATAGGTACCTGGACCTTTAAAATGTGGACAAAATGCGGAATTAAGGCATAATTATTGTTTGCTATAATTTATAACTTTCAACAATGTTAATTTTTCAACCAACAAATGAATTAATTTTTTCGCGTTCTCTATCAAAGTACCCATACTGAATGCCAAAGTATGATCTATGACTACATTTACAATCACAGGTGAAGCATTGCATAGGAAGGCAGTTAGGTGTACATTTTGTGAGGTTGCACGGTGGGCTCTACCCTCAATTTGACCTTGAATATTGGGAAGCCAGGAAAAAGAGCATAAAGGTTAAAAGACCTTTTCTTGTGTGACTTTCCGAAACGGGAAGGCAGAGTTGTGCTAAGCCACAATAATATCAGTAGAGATCTTAGGTGTTTGTATACATATTCAAATCTATGCCACTTCAAGAAAATTTGCCTTGAGGCGAGTTCAGAGAGGAAATGGTGGCTGGCTCAGAATCCATCTACTTTCAGCTCTGCATTGGCTCTCTATAACATTATTACTTACGTATGTAGAGCAAAAAAATACCGTGCCTTATCATTGCAAAAATGGGCATATAGAGCAATTTTTCATACTTCAAACCCCATAATTTCCTGATCGTCACCTGCATTTAACAATATGTGTGGTAGTTGTATTTGTGGTATTTTCAGTAATGCTAGGCAAAAACCTATTGCTGAAGGAGAAGGGACAACACGCAGGAGCGGAAACACGTATAATGTATCAGTCTCACATTTGTTGAACTGTAGGGCTCATTTTCTTTGTTTCCATTAAGGGCAAGTGGACATAAAGTAAGCACTGGGAACACTTAGAGCACAAGTCTCTGCCTCAGTTTTGGGCTGACTGGTGTCTTAAGTAATTGATGAGCTGGAGGAGCGCTATTTCACTACCCTAGACAGTCGTAAATGTTGGCTTATCACAAGAATTGCAAAGGCATGTGCTGCTTTTGGTTGGAAATATAGCAGCATGTCTAAAGTAAACAACGTTATATCACAAAATAACATCCACAAAGCAACATTGGAACACAATTAAAAAAGAATACGGCATATCACAACAGAACACTCAAACAGAACACAACACTATTACATTGAAATAATTCAGCACAAAACACATCAGCGTAAATACCAGCAAAACACATCACCACCAAACCAAAATGACATACAGCAAATGTGCACAAAAGTCTTGTCACAAATTGCCCCCTTCTGAATACATTTCTTTTTATAATACATTGGTAAAGGGTGTTTGTAGCAAGCATTGCCTTAACTTAATACCAAGGACTTGAAATACTGCTAGTCAAACATGTTTTGTAATCCCTCCTAAACACACTCTAGCCATGCCAATAACATCCCTTGGGATAATCATAAATTTAGGGCAAAAAGCAACAGGGAGATGTTATGACTTTAACTGCAGTAGACAGACAAGTTTAACATGAAACAAAAGTCAATTTTGAGCTTCATATTACTGCAGCAGAATAGTGCCAAGAAGGGCAAAAGGAGATACAAATTCAAATTTCCAGCGGTCGAATTAGTAGAACATTGCCCATTGAGAAACAAAAAATGGCCTTATGTTACCATAATAGCTCCTGAGATGAATTTTGATGAGCTATAGTAAAGGTCTGTGTCAGATTATCTTGCGTTGGAATAATTTACCAAAACGTGGTAAATAATGTTTCAATGCTATATAGGACCTTATCCCAGGCCCATAGGGTTAAACGGGCTTCAGCCCCCACCACCCCCCCTCCCCGTCGTGTGTCTCAGCCCGGGCTGCTGCAGCTCAAGCTGCTGTGGGCTCGGCTGGGCGAGTTTTTCACAGGTCTTTAAAGACCATTTGCATATTTATATACCTCTGTAAACTGGTTACAGAGGCTTTGTTTTTTTCTGGTTCCAGTACAACAGTTAAAAGTGCTTTCTATTTATATTTCCTGTTCGAAGTATGCACAGATAGGTGCTGAAAATGTGGCTTTAGGTGACTGCCTATTTTTGTACCGTCTAGGACATCAAAATAATGAGCTGGCCTTCCTAATCATAAGAATGGAAGTTTGTTGCAGGATCAGCACAATAATTATTTCTTCCACCCTTGATCCCTGATTAATGACACAATAGCAGTAGCGGTCGTTGGTGGGAGTGCTGCCGGGCGGTGACGTGGGGTGGGGGAGAGGCAGGGTGGGGGGTAGTAAACTACGGAATACGGCCAAATACAGATAAGTAAACATATAAATAAATAAAGCAGATTTTGTTGCGCGTACTGCATCGCCAAATGCGATGCAGTGCGCGCAACGAAATTCATTTTATTTGTTTATATATTTACTTATCTGTATTTGGCCGTATACCGTAGTTTACTACCCCCCACCCCACGTCACAGCCCATCAGCACTCCCACCACTGACCGCTACTGCATAATAGCTGATTTACTTCAAGTCACAGTGTCTGGGAATGCACCGAGCATTCAGATAACTCACTCCTCATTCTCACCCTTCACTTTCAGGCTCACCCTGCACTCACAGCAATCACAATGCACTCACACTAATCCCCATGCACTCACATCATTCACCCCCTTACCCTGCACTCACAGTGATCACTCTGCACACACAATGCACTTGCGCTCTTCACCCTGTACCTCACTCTGCAGTCACACAAGCACACTACTCACCCTGCACTAATGTGACATTTCACACACCTGTCCCTCTCACTGCTCAATCTGCAATCTCACTCAAACAAGCCCATCACTAACCATACATTCATTCGTCCCACCCTCCCGCTACATCCGCACTCAAATTCATATGGTCACCTCACTCACCCTACAGTCACTCCTCTTACCCTACTCTCACACTGTTGCATCGCTCACCATGCATCACACGGGCACTCCAGCCACCCACACAGCGCAGAGGGTTAATGTGCCTACTACAAAGAACATGCACCATGCAGATCCCAGAAATGAGTGTGAGTAGCGCAATAACAATGAAATGTTTGTGAGAAAGGTGCTATATTGAGATGAGGTGCATTGTTGGTGATTGGTAATGAGGGAATTCATGGAGAAGGAGGAAATGGGGGATGGGGTGCCAAAAAAGACTGTTGCACCGTGAGTGATCAGTGCTAGGACCAGCCCTGGCTGGAAGTGTTAGCCCCACCTAAGTTCGGGGCTAGTAGTGCCCCTGCCTTATCATATCAGATTTCAGCTGTTTTTGAACATTGTAATTAGTTGATGTGTGTTATTGTTACTCAAGCTAATGGTACTCAATTTTCTTAATTGATTAGAATAGAAAGCGGATTTGGCTTTTGAAGGATTTGAATCGCGACCTGCAGATCACAAAAGACGCTAGTGACAAAAGTAACCCTCATCGTCCATAATTTTCACAAGATGTGAGGAACACATCTTGAACACATGGTCCTTCGGGACATTTAGATCAAGTCATATTTGCTTTGTTGGCCACAGTTCAAGACCAAATACACATTATTCTCATCTCATAATCTTTATTTTGGTACATTAGAACCATAAAAGATACATAAAAACCTTCAATTAATATAATTGCAACATCCAAATAGAAGTACAAGCGAGCATTGTATGCAAAGAAAGCACGGATGGGGGGTATCTAATCCTTACATCTTTAAAACATTAATATAAATACATTAAAAAGGCATCAAGAATAAAAAGAGAAATACATTTGATGTTCGGAGTTAGAATCCATAGCCAATCATAAAAATTTAAATATTATTAAAACGTTAAACAATTAGTATATATACACTTAATAATTCAGGGAGCAATACAAATAACAATATCATCTCATTGGGACTACTATATTGTTTTGATCAATTCCATTGCAATACGGAAGTTCCACTAGAGTTTCAGGCCCACTTTTGCTCGTACAAAATTAGTTGCTAGCAAAAATCTGCTAAGGCCAAAGACAATGACCTGTGCAGTGTCAGTTTTTAAAATCCTTTCTGCCTCTTTGTATGATCTCACGCCTAAGTTTAAACAAAGCGGTTTGATCCATCTTTTCCTAGCTACAACGTAGGCAGGACAAAAGAAAAGGATATGTGACTTATCTTCTCTGGCTTTACCTGAGAATAAGGTACATCAATCTCTATCTTTCCAGTGTGATTATTTGACCACCTTGTTATAATTGTGTTTATGTTCAATACACCATATCTATATTTCATGTATAATGTTTTTGCAAGTGGGGGATATACCTCATTCAAAAACTGCTCGAAGTAAGCACTATCTTTAAACAGAAGGAACTTACTTGTTAGAGTTCCACCCACTCGTTCATTTAACACACTGTGGGGCATATTATCAAGAAAGGGCGTTACATTATCGCCACTTTTATCGGCAGGAAACTGCAGATAAAGCGGCGATAATGTCCTTGATAATATGCTCTATAGAATTCCAATCGAAGCCCTTGTTAGATGTCTTCAAATCTAACATGGGCTTCGATTGGAATTCATAGAGCATATTATCAAGCACATTATCGCCTCTTTATCTGCAGTTTCCTGCCGATAAAAGTGGCGATAATGTAGCGCCCTTTCTTGATAATATGCCCCTGTATTCAATATATGCCCAGAAAGAAGTTTTCAATATCTTTTTCGAGTCTTGGGTAATGGGTTAATCAATAACATCAAAAGTGGGAGCCCTTCAGATCTATTACCAGCGAGATCAATGGGAGTGGTGGGGAGAGTGCTTGGTCCGGAAATCCAGAGCCTGGTGAACCTCTCACTAAAAACGGGAAGTGTCCCACGAGAGTGGAAAAAGGCTCTAGTTAGACCTATTCGGAAGAACATCGCCGTTCCATGGACCAATTTGTCTAATCTTAGACCAATCTCCCTGCTGCCTTTTCTGGGTAAAATCATTGAAAAGCATACTAATAAGCATTTCTCTAATTTCCTGGCACAATCGGGAAGCCTTGATCCTTCACAGTCTGGTTTCAGGCCGAAATATAGCACCGAAACGGCCCTGCTGTCGATAACTGATGATCTCCGTATGTACCAGGACAGGGGTATTTCCGTTGTCCTGGTACTACTGGATTTATCGGCAGCGTTCGATACTGTCTCTCATAAGATCTTGATCGAACGACTGACCGTGAATGGACTGGGTGGCAAGGCGCTGGAGTGGATAAAGAGCTTTCTCTCCGACCGTACCCAGTGTGTCACCATGGGTGAATTTCGGTCAGATGAGGTTAAGATTACCAAGGGGGTGCCGCAGGGCTCATGTTTGAGCCCAACTCTTTTTAACACCTATGTGGCACCCCTGGCAGATATAACGAGAGCTTTTGGTTTCTGTCCAGTGTCCTATGCTGATGATACCCAGCTGCTTTTCCCATTTAAATCTTTGACCCTGGAGGTTATACAATCTTTCTCAGAGGGGATGAAAGCAGTATCCCAATGGATGTCTTCCAACTTTCTTCAGTGCAATGTTGGTAAGACTGAGGTGATGCTTTTCGGTGAGGCCAAGATGCTGTGGTCCCCTGATTGGTGGCCATTAGATCTGGGGCCAGTTCCCGAACCAAAACAAGTAATCAAGAACCTTGGGGTTCGTTTGGAGCCGGAACTGACAATGAAACAACACGGAAACAATACGGTGGGGGCCTGTTTCCATGTGATAGGACTCCTCCGTAAGATATTCCCGCTCCTTCCGGACTCCATTGGAAGGACTCTGGTGCAGGCTCTAGTGATAAGCCAACTAGATTACTGTAATGGTCTCCTGGTGTCTGCCAATGAAGAGGTGATGGACCGACTACAGGTGATACAAAACACCGCAGCCAGGTTGGTCCTCAATGCTCCCCCTAAATCTCCTTCTAAACCTCTGTTGGAAAACCTGCATTGGCTATCTGTCCGCCAAAGAGTGAAATTCAAGACATGCTGTATAGTGCATAAAGAACTACATGACTTACGACTTTCCTATTTAGCAAATAAATTTGTTCCATATGTTCCCATGCGCACCCTTAGGTCAAGTGATCAGTTGCTGCTAAGGGTACCCAAGATTAGCAGGACCAGACTAGGTGGCAAGGCTTTGTCAGTGGTGGGTCCTATTTTGTGGAACAGTCTTCCTCTCCATCTAAGACAATGCTCTGATCACTTTGCTTTCAGAAAACAACTGAAAACATTTATGTTCCAGGCCTAATGAGTTAAGTTACGAAGTAGTCTAATATCAGCCAATTTGTGTGTTTGGTTTGTTACTGTTATTATTGTCCTGGCTTTTGCTTCTGCTGTCTTTGAGCGCGGAGATACTCCTTCGGGAGTTTATTCAAGCGCTTTACAAACCCGCAAATAAATAAATAAATAAATGTGGACGGATCTTCCCAAAACTGCGATAGACCAATTCTTTTCAACCATAGGCAAACATGTCTTAGCAATATAATGTTATTATTCTGTTCCAATTCCATTATTTCTTTTAAGTCAGCCTTATAATCTTGCAACTCCGGTGTCGACCAAAGTCTTACCCAAATTGTCAATGGTCTTAAAATCGCGTGATGATCACTGCGTTTCATATTCAAGTTGAGAATGATTGGTATTATTGGTGTACGTACAGGCAGCCTTAACAACGCTCTATAAAATTTGTTTTCACCAACCTCAAAATTCTTTTCGCATGAGGTTCCCCATAATTCAGCCCCATATAACGCAGCAGATTGGGCTTTATACTTGATTACCTCTAATGCTGGGAAAACAGCCTTGCTGAGACTGTTCCAATGCCTTTTCATGATTGGTAGCGTGTTTTGGGTTAGTGTAATTTTACTTTTCTCTATTTGGGTTTTCCATGATAGTTTGGTATCCAATGAAACGCCGAAATAACTGAAATTCTGTACATATTCCAACTTTTGGCCATTTAGGACCAAGTTTTCTTGAAAGGTTTTATGAGGGTTTATGGCCATGTATTTGGTCTTAATGATATTAATCTGAAGGCCTTTGTTGTTGCAATATGTTTGGAACAAATTTATTAAACATTGTAGTCCCTTGGGCATTTGAGATATTAATATGGTATCGTCAGTGAAGAGGAGAGCTGGTATCTTTTCTCCCCTTAATTTTGGTGCATCATTTTTGCAACCCTTCAAAAAAGATGGAATATCGTTGACGAATAAGGAAAATAACGTGGGTGCCAATATGCAACCTTTGCGAACCCCCCTCTTTATGGTGATTGGTCCTGTTAGTCCACCCCTCGGGCCCCACCTAACCTTAGCGTAGTTATTTTCATGTAATATCATAATCTGTTCCAAAAGGTTGACTGGCAACCCTTGGCAACTCAATGCCTCCCATAGTAAATCTCGAGGAATAAGATCAAACGCAGCCTTAGGATCTACAAAGGCTACATATAAGTGCCCCTTTCTTATGTTTACATACTTCCAACATAGGCAACAAAATCTGAAAACCTGATCTATGGTACTTATATTGGTTCTAAAGCCTGCCTGAAACTTTCAAAGGACTGTGCTTTCCTCAATCCATATGTTCATACGATTTAAAATGTGCCTTGCATAAATCTTTTGTAAAATGTCAATTAAACTGATTGGGCGAGAGTTTACCGAATCATACCTATTGCCCTTTTTAAAAATTGTAAAGATTTCCGCCCCCCCTCCATGTTTCAGGAAATTCTGCACCTGCTGCTACAGCATTACATAAATAGTTAATATAGGGACCCCAGACACTAATTTCATGCTTATACAAATCTCCCGGGATTTTGTCCAGTCCGGGCGCTTTCCCATTTTTGACTGAGTTGATAGCCAATATTGTTTCATCTAAATCAAAATCTAACTTGACTTCACTTGGACTTAAAAACGACCAATCCTTTGGTGGAACCCTAACATTTTCTGGTACTGCATATAGCTTAGTTAAGTGCTCAACCCAAGTAGCTTCATCAAGATAAACATCTTTTGTTTCTTTTTCTGTTCTATTTCCTTTGGCTACAAACCTCCAGAAGCCCATTTGGTCCTTGTTCTTAGCAGCTATAAATAGGTCTGACCAATTATCATCATCCCATGTTGTTTTAGCCTTCTCTTGGGTTTTCCTATACTTGAGTCTAGCTTCTTTTATGTTAACCATGCTGTTATTTTTTATGGCTTGCAGTAATTCGGCCTTAACTTTGCGACAGTCCTTGTTATACCAGGGTTTCCATTCCATCCTCATGGTTTTTGTATCTCCACCAATCTTTTTTGGCATTTTAGTTTCCAACGGTACTAATGCTGTAAGGAACTGCTTGTGTAATTCTAAAAATGCCTTTTCCTCCAATGGTAAAATCATGTATCTATCAAAAGTATTGGCAAATATATTGTAAATATTTGCCAATACTTCGCCATGCTCCAATATAAGTGCCCATTTTACGGAGCGGTGATTATTACTAACTATAACATCATCGGAGCTTGCATGCACTATCTCATTATTCATAAAATGTCATGAAATAATCATAAATCAGGTTTTAAGTTGCAGCTCAATTCTAACATATTCAGGTTAAGATACCAAATGTGGAAAATCCATTTGATGGAGTGTGACTGGAATCTTGATGCAGGTTGAGACCATTTGGGAACAAGAGTACTTGATGGTACCCTGGATACTATAAGGGCGATAATGTTGAACCTCATTGTAAAATTAATTGTTTGCGTATTTATTGTTTTAGAAAACATATGTAGTTGTACTCCCAGACTTTCGTTTCATCTTTACACGCACCAGAATGTCCTGGATGACATGGATAGAAAACCGAGATTGAGAGAGCTGATAAAAAAAATGAGCTGAGGATTCTAAATTTCAACTAATGTTGGGCTATTTTAGTAATTAAAAAGAAAAGATATTTAGATCAGCTAACCCTGTTAATCCTATGTGTTTGCAGCAGTACAAAAGGGGGTGGTGATGGACGGAGCATCTGAACCAATCAAACACTCACACCCAGTCAACAGATCTGGGTTTAATCCATCACCATTCTTTAGCCCACTCTGTCACCCCAGTTCAGACATGGCCATATGCAAATCAGTCTGACCCTGTGCCTCATGGGAACAGTCCAGCCCGAACTGCCAAGCCATGCCTTCCCTGGACCGGAAACAAGCCTCCTAGGACCAGTTTCTGGCATTATTTATTTATTTTATTTATTTTAGAAGCTTGTTAAGCGAGCAGCTACCCCCAACGGGGGTGTCCCGGCGCTTAAAACAACATCTAGTGAGGTTCAGTGACATCCAGGGGGGATAGAGAGTGGACTAGATCAGAGAGAAAAGCCAGGTCTTCAGTTTCTTTCGAAATAGAGGCTCTGATGTCAGAAATCTGAGTTCCAATGGCAGATGATTCCAAAGTCTGGAGGTGGCCACTGCAAAGGCCCTCCCTTCCCGTACGCGCCAGACGAAATCGGGGGCAGAGCATTAGGCGAAGATGGTTAGATCTGAGATTCCGTGTCGCTTGTGAGATCTTCAGACTGTGTCTCAAGTAGGCAGGGCCTCGACCATTAGGAGCTCTAAAAGCAAGGGTCAGAGATTTTAACTGAATATGTAGTCTCACCGGGAGCCAGTGAAGTTTGATCAGGTAAGGTGAGATGGAGTGGCGGTAGGGGATATTGCAGATCAACCTGGCCGCTGAATTCTGTACTGTCTGCAATCGATTGATGAGGTACGCCGGGGCTCCAACATACAGACTATTTGCGTAGTCCAAATGGGACGTTATGAGGGCGTGGACTACTATCCTGCGTGAATCAAATGGTAGAAAGGGATAATTTTTTGATCATACGAAGTTTTCCGAAACAGGACGCCGAAACTTTATTCATTTGGGTTTTGCAGGAGAGGGCTGTGTCAAATTGGAAGCCCAGATAGCGGGCAGCTTGGACAGGTACAGGGGGAGGATCCAATTCAGCCGGCCACCAGAGGCCCGTGGAAATAGGGGATTTCTGATTAAAAAATAAGACTTCCGTCTTATCCGTGTTCAATTTTAAATTATTTGAGGACATCCAAGAGGCGATATTCACCAAACAGTGGCGAAAATTTGACAAGGAGCTTTCGGAGTGATCTTTAAAGGAGAACACAAGCTGAGTATCGTCAGCATAAAATATCACTCTGACGCCCCATGATTCCACCACCTTCGCCAAAGGCTTCAGGTATACATTGAACAAGAGTGGGCTGAGAGCAGATCCCTGCGGAACCCCCCATGTCAACAGTTTCTTGGTGGAAAAGAAAGAGCCCAGCATCACTTGTTGAAATCGATTCGTCAGGAATGATTTGACCCAGGCCAGTGGGGTCCCACCAACTTCCACCTCCTGAAGACGTGTTAACAGAGTTTCATGGGAGATGGTGTTGAATGCTGCGGATAGGTCGAGGAGGACCAACATGGCCTCCTCTCCCCTATCCGCGCACTCACGAATAGACTCGGATACTTCTAGTAGAGCTGATTCAATACTGAAGTCCAGCCTGAATCCTCACTGAGAGTCATGAAGCAGCAAGTTTGAATCTAGAAAGTCGGACAGTTGTTCTTGTACCGCCTTCTCGACTACTTTGGCTGGCTTGGGAAGGAGTGAGATTGGTCGGTAGTTGCTAAAACACATTGGGTCGACACCAGCTTTTTTTTAAATTGGAATCAGTAACGCGTGTTTCCATAAAGAAGGGACAGCACCCGATTGCAGGGAGGAGTTCCAAATTTCAAGCAGGGGATTGATTACTAACGGGGCAATATCATTCAGGATCAGTGCCCGGGCTGTATCAAGCGGTGAGCCTGATTTACATTTTAGAAATAGAGTCAGGGCATACTCTTTAGTCAGCGGTTTAAAAGAAGTGAATACTTTGGCACAGGTAGTGTCAAGATCTAAAGTTACTTCTGTACGGTTCTGAAGGATTGTTGTCGTAATATTAGCAATTTTTTCAGAAAAGAAATCTGATAGGCCTTCACTAAGTACTTGGCTGGGAGTGATGGGAGCAGACAGAGCAGTAGGATTAGTGAACTCTTTAACAATGTTGAAGAGGGACTTAGTGGAGTTTTTCGCGCTAATGATTATTTCTGCAAAGTGTTGACTCATGGTATTGCGTTTTAGTTTATGGAACTCTTTAAGGGCCAGTCTATAAAGGGATTTGGCTGCCGGGTCATAGGTCCGGCGCCATAAGCGCTCCAATTTTTTGCAACTGCTTCTGTGTTCCCTTAATTCCTGAGTGAACCAGGGAGCTGACGGTTTTGATCTACGGGAGGTGAGGGTCTGCAAGGGCGCGACTTGCTCAATGAGCTGTGAGATCTTTATTAAATATGGATACCGCTGCATTGAGATCGTCAGGGAGTGAGTGTAAACTACTCTTATACGTTTGCTCCAAGGCAGTACATGAGACCTTATGCCATTTTCTGCCTTGTTCTCTAATGGCATATTCCCTCTTAGGAGGCTGGGATAGAGACACTTCAAACGGGATCAAGAAATGATCAGACCAAGTCAGAGGTATGGAGGGAAGAATCTTAAGCACCGTCCAATTAGAGAAGATCTGATCAAGGGTGTGTCCAGCAGAGTGTGTGGGGCCACTAACCCCTTGAATCAGATTCAAACTTTGCATGGAATCTAAAAGATGATTGGCACGAGTACAGTTACTTACACCCACGTGATGGTTAAAGTCTCCCAGTACCGTAAAGTGAGGGTGTTTAAGAGACAAATATGTAATAACTGCTAACAGTGCATGTTGGACTTGGCCTTTTCCCCCCAAAATTTTTCGCTTTTGACCCCCTTATCTAGATTGTCTCCCCCATGGGATTAAACCTGTATAGGCCATGAGTGGTGTGAGACCCCTTTTGAAAAATGTAATTACCTGAAATAATGTGAGCACTTGTAAAATCCCCCATTTTAAAACTGCACCTGATTGAAATGTATTGTTTTTAAAATGGATGCCATGGCCCTGGGTTTTGCCACTGGACTGACATAGGTCAGTGGACTAGATAATATTACCCAGCTACCCCTAGCTTTTGGAGGGAAAGCCTGGCACCCAGGGTGCTCACCCCCTCCCCTAGAACCAGTTTAGGCTAGATGTGCCAACATTCTAGAAGGTCCTGGCACTGCCTGGGAGGAGGGTATAAATAGGGAGAAGTGTCACCAGAGAGTCAGTCAGCGCTGGGACAAAGAAGAGAGGGGACCTGCTGTGAGGTGCTACCGCCACATGGGCCTGTGAGCTGGGCCCTGCACCCCTATAAACCCCCCCCTCTGCTGTCCCCATGGGCCCCTGACAAGGGAGGGCCCCTACCCAGGTCACTGACGCTATTTGACCGGGTACCACGCCAGCGCTGTGTGAAGAAGCGCCCAGGAGGTGAGGAGTGTGCCCCTGAGGAATTGCTGTGGGACTGTCTGCCCCTCTGAAGCACCCTGGGGAAGATTGTGCCCCCAAAGGAATTGTTGCTGGCTGAGGTGGTGTGAGGCCCTTTGGAAGCGCTGGGCTGTGAGGTGCCTATGGTGAAGGGCTGTGGACAGCTGACTGGCGTAAACTGTAGTATCCCCCCCTAAGCGCTGGGTGTCTAAAGACTGTTGCTGCCTGGGGAGGATTGTGCCCCCAAGGGATTGGTGTGGCCCCCGAAGTGCTGTTGGCACTGAGGACTGTGTGGGCAGAGGGAGGAGCAGTGCGCTGTGAATAGCGCCATTCTCCTGAGGAGAATCATGCTGGAGGAGCCTACCCTCTTGTCAGCGCGCTGTCTGCTATATAAATAATTAATTTAAGAAGGGAGCCTACCCCTTTATCATAGCCGGAGATTGTGAGGGGACTGCTTATCAAGAAAGGGAGCCTACCCCTTGTCCTTGCCACGCGCTGCGTGGCAGCGCCGGAATTCACCGCCGCCGTGAGGAGACCCCCCCCCTTGTTGGGGTGTGCAACGTTGCGGCAGCCCCCGATGTGAGGAGAGGGCCGCCGGAGTAGAGAAAGGGCCGCGCTAGGCCCTGAGGCCGTCAGATCCCTCGTCACGTGACGGGGGCCCGGCCGCGTCATCGGCCCGCCCCCGCCAACGCCGCACACAGATTGGCCAAGCGGCCGCACCCCCTGAAGGCCGCGCAGCCATTGGCCGCCGGCCGGAAGAAGCCAGGAAGAAGCCCGAGGGAACCCGGGCAAAGCCGTCGCGAAGCCCTGGGTCCCCGTGAGGGAGGGGGACCCAGGTGAAATAGTGGAACGGGGCCCCCGTGGTCATGAGGGAGCCCCGACGTGAAGCGACCAGAGCGGGACCCCACCCCGCCGGTCTGAGCCCCTGAGTGTGAGGCCAGGTGGATAGGCGGGGCCGGGGCACACTGTCGGTGCCAGCCCCGCCTCCCCAAACAAAGCCGGGAGAGGAGCCGGCTAGAAGATTGCCTCGCCGGGCAGGGCCCCCACCAGAACAGCGCGTCGCCTGCAGGGCTCCGTGAGGAGCGGGAGCCCTGCCATCTGCAGCACATACTGCGGCCCGCAGGAGCCACCGAGTGAAGGCCGGTGAGTGGGGCCTTACTGAGACTGTGAGGGGGGGCTGGAGAGAGCAAATCGGGGCCTATATCGGTGCCCATCCCCCAGGACCAGTGTTGCGTTGTGGGGACTCACCCCCAGGGACAGGGGTGCCCATAACGAGGAAAAGCGAGCCCCCCCTGGAACCGGATCAGGGCCAGAGCCCCGTGAAACACTGGGAGAACCCGAAGCATAGGAAACCCTGAGTAAGGCGCTGCGGGGAAACTCCTTGCCAATGTGGCCCCTCTAAGGAAAGGCTTGTGAACTGGGCGGGAGCCTGAAGTACCAGGTTGAGGACTGTCTAGGAGGGAAAGAACCCCTGGGTAGGGGAATAACCTAGCTTGCCTGGCCCTGTTAGGACCCTGAGGCCAGTGGTGAGGCCTAAGTGTTGAGACAGTGAGAATTAGGCCCCCTGGTTCCCAGTTGTTTAGGCCTGGTTTATGTTAAGTGTTCCAGCCGGGGCGAAAGTTGTAGATGCCCCGGAGAAGCGCCGCGGATCCGGCCGCATGAGTAAGGCCTATACCTAATGTCGAGGCCCTCATGCTGCCCCATAATAAATCTGTTTGGGCCTATTGCTATTGTGACTGCTACCTGCCCCCTGAGGTTACTGCTGGGTTGCTAAATATTTAGGCCCCAGGTTAAAGGTGATACCGGCCTGATCAATCTTAGGAGTATCTTCAGTTGCTGATGCAGGGCTTACCCCCATGGGAAAGGTTCCAACGGCTAATGAAATGCCTTACATTTAAGGAAGTGATCTACATGTATTGAAATGTTTATTCTCATTCAATGCCCTGCGGATTCCTGCTAAGGTGTGTGCCGAATGGTAAATGCGGTTAGGCTGATGTGTTAGACCCACAGGGATGATGGAGTAAACCGGGTTGTGCCCTATGCTGGCCTGACGAGTTATTCCAGGCCCCTGGCTACGCCCCAAGTTTGTGAGCTGCAGTACTGATTTCTTACAGGTGCTCCTGTCTAATATGTGCTGTGATGCTCTGTTGTTTTTCCCTTACAGGGGTGGGGTTGGCGTTAACACACAAAAGGGGGTATACGTATGTCAAGGTTGTATCTTACATTTTCAGCCAACCCCCTAAGGATGAGAGCCTGAGTTGGCCCCGCCAGATTGGCTCCAGGTTCAGTGTTTAGTTAACCATCCTTTTCCCTTTCAGCATGGACTTTGGACTCAACCTTTTTGTCCCTTGTAAATAATTCCTCATGAAGTACTTGGCTCTGGTGCCAGTTGGCGCCTTGTTGTGACTACCAATATTCTGTTCCTTTTTACCTTGCAGGTTGGAGACATAACTAAACTTAATCTTTTTCCAACCAAAGGTGGTGTCGTGACTCTTTTGTGGTGTGATTGGTGTGTCGTCTGTGGGTACTGCGTGAATGCTTCACATGTCCTCGAAGTTTGGCCTGCCCGCTTGATGCCATGCTACCCCCTTGGAGATTTGGGTAACCTCCATTTCCAACATTTGGTGGCAAAGCGGTGGGATAGGACTTGTGTTTGCGCAGTACCACAGCGGCCACGGGTTACACTGCAAATAGAGCTTTGGATGTAATCCGAGCCTTGTTGTGGGGATTATTGTTGTTTGCTAAATTGCTTCCTCCTGAAAGTGTTTGACAATTGTGTTCCCTTGGTCCACTGTGGGTGTGTCCCGGGTGTATCTCGCCACGATGGGGTTGATTTACCAGGAAGTGGAACTGATGGAGTACACCGAACAGGAGGTGATAGACTTCCTCCTGGAGAGAGGGATACCCCCAGTAGGGAACATTAGGAGGAATTTGTTTCTCTATGAGGCCCTCAAGAGGGGAGAGCCCTTAGAGATTGATGGGGACTTGTCTGACTACCCCCCCGAAGTTTTGAAGGGTCAGTGGGTTAGAGACCAGAGAGAGGGCTCCCCATCCAGAACCCTGGGAGGTAATTGCTCCGATGAGGAGGAGGAAGAGTTTAGCAGGGCAGAGACGCCAGTAGCTGTGGAGGACACCGAAGATAGGGAGTCTCGCACTGGGTCCAGTCCCGGGGGCACTGCCCCATCCCTTTCCCTGTCCCCAGAAGAGTGGGTAGATAGGAGAGAAGTAAGGGAGTATCAGCTGGCGCTGGCAAAGCTCAGGCATGCAGAGGGCTTAGCGCAGCTGAGGGTAGAAGAGCAGCGACTAGAGACTGAAAAAGTCCTAGCCCAGGAGAGGATGGCGGAGAGGGCCTTCGCCAGAGAGAGATCAGCTCAGGTGGGTAGGTTGTCCCCTGAGAGTGGTTTTAGGAGTCTGGATTCACCGAAGAGGGTGGGATCCAGTGGTGGCAGCGAGTGTAGGTCCAGTGCAAGGAGTCCCACTCCCGAAACCCAAGAGACTGTGCCTGATTCCCCGGAAGAGGAGGACGGGTTAGTGTTTAGGGGCAGGGGAAAGCAGTTCCATCAGTCCTGGGGAGAGTTCGAGGAAGAGTGTTGGACTGTACTGGAGGATTGGGTGGTGAGGAGAGCAGTGGAGGATTGGGAAGGGCTGTGCCATGCCGTTATCCGGGAGCACATGCTGAGGAGTTGTTTCCCAAGACTGCGTCACCATCTGGTGCGGTGTGGGTTCTCAGACCCCAGGGAACTTGCACGGGAGAGACCTCTGGGTAAGTGCCAGAGCGTCTGGGAAGGCTGAGGGAAGTGATCCTGAAGGGAGTGAGACGGGGAGGTGTCCCGAGATGCCCCAGCTGTGGTCACCGGGCCTGGAGTGTTCTTTAAGAGAACCTCAGGTTGGGAGACTAGGCTGTCCCGATGTGTCATCCAGAGGAAAGGATCCCCTCATGTCAGGAGGACCCGGAGCATCAATAATCGGAGCTCCAGTGGTTCGGGGGTATGACCAGTCGCAGGGTTTAGATCCTGGACTGGGGTTCCAGGTTAAGGGGTTGCCTGACCTGGAGGGTGGGGTACCTGTAATTCAGGTCCCTACCAATTTGACTCCCAGGGGTACTACTCCCAGTGGGAGGGTGCGGAACTCTGGGAGGGGTGCAGAGGGAGGAAAGTCTCTTCTCTGTCACCGGCTCAGCCACAGGGCGCAGATCCTGGGTTGGGTGGCCAGGGACAGGGGTTGCCTGCCCTGGTGGGAGGGACCTCTGTAACCAGAGTCCCCCCAGAAGTGACTCCCAGGGGTACTTCTCCGGGTAGGAGGGTGCGGAAATCTGGGAGGGGGTGCAGGGAGAGGGAGGACTCGCCCTTGTCACCGGTTCAGCCTGTGGGTTTCGACTCCAGGTTGGGGAGAGAGTTGTGTGAGGGTGTCCCCAGGCGTAGGAGATGGAGGAACCCTTGGAGGAGAAGTAGGGGGAGGAGAGCCTCGCCCCTAAGGGCTGGTCAGTCTGAGGGTGTAGACCCCAGGTGGGTGGACCAGTGGCAGTTTGGAGAGAAGAGAGTGGTCCAAGAGAATTACAAGCCTGAGGCTAGAACCTCCCACTCTAGGAAGGAGAAACATCCCACTAGGGAACACCAGTGGGGTGGTTTTGTTGGTGAAGGGAGGGTGGCGAAAGAGAACCATTGGGTTCCAGAGTGGAGGAGAGACTGCAGGTGCTCCTGTAGTTGCAGGCCTGCGTCCACCTTTTTCCGCCCCAAGCAGGGAAGCCCATCAAGGCATTGATCAGTCTACCCTGGCTTTTGGCTGGGGGGGAGTCGTGTTGGACTTGGCCTTTTCCCCCAAAATTTTTTCGCTTTTGACCCCCTTATCTAGATTGTCTCCCCCATGGGATTAAACCTGTATAGGCCATGAGTGGTGTGAGACCCCTTTTGAAAAATGTAATTACCTGAAATAATGTGAGCACTTGTAAAATCCTCCATTTTAAAACTGCACCTGATTGAAATGTATTGTTTTTAAAATGGATGCCATGGCCCTGGGTTTTGCCACTGGACTGACATAGGTCAGCGGACTAGATAATATTACCCAGCTACCCCTAGCTTATGGAAGGAAAGCCTGGCACCCAGGGTGCTCACCCCCTCCCCTAGAACCAGTTTAGGCTAGATGTGCCAACATTCTAGAAGGTCCTGGCACTGCCTGGGAGGAGGGTATAAATAGGGAGAAGTGTCACCAGAGAGTCAGTCAGCGCTGGGACAAAGAAGAGAGGGGACCTGCTGTGAGGTGCTACCGCCACATGGGCCTGTGAGCTGTGCCCTGCACCCCTATAAACCCCCCCTATGCTGTCCCCATGGGCCCCTGACAAGGGAGGGCCCCTACCCAGGTCACTGACGCTATTTGACCGGGTACCACGCCAGCGCTGTGTGAAGAAGCGCCCAGGAGGTGAGGAGTGTGCCCCTGAGGAATTGCTGTGGGACTGTCTGCCCCTCTGAAGCACCCTGGGGAAGATTGTGCCCCCAAAGGAATTGTTGCTGGCTGAGGTGGTGTGAGGCCCTTTGGAAGCGCTGGGCTGTGAGGTGCCTATGGTGAAGGGCTGTGGACAGCTGACTGGCGTAAACTGTAGTATCGCCCCCTAAGCGCTGGGTGTCTAAAGACTGTTGCTGCCTGGGGAGGATTGTGCCCCCAAGGGATTGGTGTGGCCCCCGAAGTGCTGTTGGCCCTGAGGACTGTGTGGGCAGAGGGAGGAGCAGTGCGCTGTGAATAGCGCCATTCTCCTGAGGAGATTTATGCTGGAGGAGCCTACCCTTGTGTCAGCGCGCTGTCTGCTATATAAATAATTAATTTAAGAAGGGAGCCTACCCCTTTATCATAGCCGGAGATTGTGAGGGGACTGCTTATCAAGAAAGGGAGCCTACCCCTTGTCCTTGCCACGCGCTGCGTGGCAGCGCCGGAATTCACCGCCGCCGTGAGGAGACCCCCCCCCTTGTTGGGGTGTGCAACGTTGCGGCAGCCCCCGATGTGAGGAGAGGGCCGCCGGAGTAGAGAAAGGGCCGCGCTAGGCCCTGAGGCCGTCAGATCCCTCGTCACGTGACGGGGGCCCGGCCGCGTCATCGGCCCGCCCCCGCCAACGCCGCACACAGATTGGCCAAGTGGCCGCACCCCCTGAAGGCCGCGCAGCCATTGGCCGCCGGCCGGAAGAAGCCAGGAAGAAGCCCGGGGGAACCCGGGCAAAGCCGTTGCGAAGCCCTGGGTCCCCGTGAGGGAGGGGGACCCAGGTGAAATAGTGGAACGGGGCCCCCGTGGTCATGAGGGAGCCCCGACGTGAAGCGACCGGAGCGGGACCCCACCCCGCCGGTCTGAGCCCCTGAGTGTGAGGCTAGGTGGATAGGCGGGGCCGGGGCACACTGTCGGTGCCAGCCCCGCCTCCCCAAACAAAGCCGGGAGAGGAGCCGGCTAGAAGATTGCCTCGCCGGGCAGGGCCCCCACCAGAACAGCGCGTCGCCTGCAGGGCTCCATGAGGAGCGGGAGCCCTGCCATCTGCAGCACATACTGCGGCCCGCAGGAGCCACCGAGTGAAGGCCGGTGAGTGGGGCCTTACTGAGACTGTGAGGGGGGCTGGAGAGAGCAAATCGGGGCATATATCGGTGCCCACCCCCCAGGACCAGTGTTGCGTTCTGGGGACTCACCCCCAGGGACAGGGGTGCCCATAACGAGGAAAAGCGAGCCCCCCCTGGAACCGGATCAGGGCCAGAGCCCCGTGAAACACTGGGAGAACCCGAAGCATAGGAACCCCTGAGTAAGGCGCTGCGGGGAAACTCCTTGCCAATGTGGCCCCTCTAAGGAAAGGCTTGTGAACTGGGCGGGAGCCTGAAGTACCAGGTTGAGGACTGTCTAGGAGGGAAAGAACCCCTGGGTAGGGGAATAACCTAGCTTGCCTGGCCCTGTTAGGACCCTGAGGCCAGTGGTGAGGCCTAAGTGTTGAGACAGTGAGAATTAGGCCCCCTGGTTCCCAGTTGTTTAGGCCTGGTTTATGTTAAGTGTTCCAGCCGGGGCGAAAGTTGTAGATGCCCCGGAGAAGCGCCGCGGATCCGGCCGCATGAGTAAGGCCTATACCTAATGTCGAGGCCCTCATGCTGCCCCATAATAAATCTGTTTGGGCCTATTGCTATTGTGACTGCTACCTGCCCCCTGAGGTTACTGCTGGGTTGCTAAATATTTAGGCCCCAGGTTAAAGGTGATACCGGCCTGATCAATCTTAGAAGTATCTTCAGTTGCTGATGCAGGGCTTACCCCCATGGGAAAGGTTCCAACGGCTAATGAATTGCCTTACATTTAAGGAAGTGATCTACATGTATTGAAATGTTTATTCTCATTCAATGCCCTGCGGATTCCTGCTAAGGTGTGTGCCGAATGGTAAATGCGGTTAGGCTGATGTGTTAGACCCACAGGGATGATGGAGTAAACCAGGTTGTGCCCTATGCTGGCCTGACGAGTTATTCCAGGCCCCTGGCTACGCCCCAAGTTTGTGAGCTGCAGTACTGATTTCTTACAGGTGCTCCTGTCTAATATGTGCCTGTGATGCTCTGTTGTTTTTCCCTTACAGGGGTGGGGTTGGCGTTAACACACAAAAGGGGGTATACGTATGTCAAGGTTGTATCTTACATTTTCAGCCAACCCCCTAAGGATGAGAGCCCGAGTTGGCCCCGCCAGATTGGCTCCAAGTCTAGTGTTTAGTTAACCATCCTTTTCCCTTTCAGCATGGACTTTGGACTCAACCTTTTTGTCCCTTGTAAATAATTCCTCATGAAGTACTTGGCTCTGGTGCCAGTTGCCGCCTTGTTGTGACTACCACTATTCTGTTCCTTTTTACCTTGCAGGTTGGAGACATAACTAAACTTAATCTTTTTCCAACCAAAGGTGGTGTCGTGACTCTTTTGTGGTGTGATTGGTGTGTCGTCTGTGGGTACTGCGTGAATGCTTCACATGTCCTCGAAGTTTGGCCTGCCCGCTTGATGCCATGCTACCCCCTTGGAGATTTGGGTAACCCCCATTTCCAACAGTGCAGAAAGGGCAGGCTGTGGGGTATTGGGAGGACTATATACTAGGACCCCCGAAAAGATGGCCGTAAGGGCATCTGAGATGGAAAAGTATAGTGCCTCTATGGGCCCTAAATTCGGGATTTTCCTGGACGTGATCGTCAAGTGAGTCTGTAAAATAACCGCGATTCCACCTCCGGACTTGGAGCCTTCACGGCTTACTCCTGTGAGGCGGTATCCTGGGGGTAAGGCAAGAGAAATGTCTGGGTTGGAAGAGTCCTTAATCCACGTCTCGGTCAGGAAGAGTAAGTCCCAGGACATTGATGAGAGCAGCAGCCAAATGTCACTAGAGTGGCGTGGCAAAGAGCGACAATTCAATAATCCTATGGAATAGGTTCGTATGGGTGTGGGATGGATTTTTAGTGACAAATGGGAGCATTTTATGTGAGGAGTAAAGGACAAAGGGCAGCTGTTACATTTAAAATAGCGGGGCTAGTCAGTGAGAGATTGCACCGTGCCGATGGAGTGCAAATTTTCTCTC